>NW_026728472.1:739607-1939607 GCF_030684315.1 Stegostoma tigrinum
GTACTGCTTCTCTCTCTCATCTGGAATTAGAAAACTTCAGATATTTTGCTTCCAATTTCCACCCTGCCCTCACTTTCACCTGGTCTATCTCTGACCCCTCCTTTCCCTTCTTTAACATTTCTGTTTCCATTCCTGGGGAGAGATTGGCCACTAACGTCCATTACAAACCCACAGACTCCCACAGCTACCTGGACTATACCTCCTCAATCCCACTTCCTGTAAAGACTCCATCCCATGCTGTCAGTGCCCCCGTCTCGGTCGCATATGTTCAGATGAAGCCAACTTCAAAAAGGGATCGTCTGACATGTCCACCTCCTTCCTCAATCGAGGATTCCCCAGCTCCGTTGTCGACAGGGCCCTCAGCCAGGTCTGACCCATCTCCCACACTTCTGCCCTCATCCCTTCTCTTCCCTCCCGCAACAGCGATAGAGTTTCCCTTATTCTCAACGACCATCCCACCAGCATCCACATCCAGAAGATCGTCAGAAACCATTTCCGCCACTTTCTGCAAGCTGCCAGCATCAAACTCAGATCCCCCTCCCTTTCCTTGTCTGCCTTCTACAGGGCCATTCCCTCTGGGACACCCTGGTCCAAACCGCCAACCTCCCCACAGCCCTACGGCACCTTCCGCTGTAACCGGTGAAGGTGCAACACCTGCCCATTTACCCCCTCCCTCCCCAGTATCCAAGGACACAAACATACCTTCCAGGTGAAGCAACACTTCACTTGCACTTCCCAGAATCGTGTCTACTGCATTTGCTGCTCACAATGTGGTCTCCTCTACACTGGGGAAACAAAGTGTAGACTTGGAGACTGCTTTGTAGAACATCTACATTTTGCTCCCAAGAAAAGTCCCTGAATTACCTGAGATAATGGGAACTGCAGATGCTGGAGAATTCCAAGATAATAAAATGTGAGGCTGGGTGAACACAGCAGGCCAAGCAGCATCTCAGGAGCACAAAAGCTGACGTTTCGGGCCTAGACCCTTCATCAGAGATCTCTGATGAAGGGTCTAGGCCCGAAACGTCAGCTTTTGTGCTCCTGAGATGCTGCTTGGCCTGCTGTGTTCATCCAGCCTCACATTTTATTATCCCTGAATTACCTGTTGCCTGCCACATCAATGCACCATCCAGCTCCCTGGCCAACATCTCTGTCTCTGGCTTGCTGCACTGTTCCAGCAAAGTCCAATGCAAGCTGGAGGAACAACACCTCATTTTCCACTTGGGGACCCTGCAGCCCTCCGGACTCAGTATTGAGTTCAATAATTTTAGGGCCTAAACTCTCCCATGTCCCACACCCCACTGCACACACCAGGCCTTGTTACCACATACCCTGCCATTACACACTCCCTGTTGTCAGTCACTAACAGTCCCTATTAGCAACTACTCACCCTCCCAGCCTGATCGTTATTAACTCCTTTGTCTGTCCAACTTCTTTCTCGCTCTTTGCGCCCTATCCTATTGTTTACTCCCTACCCGACCCACCTCCCTATTTTCGGCAGACAAACTGACATTTTCCCAGCAGCCATAACTTCTGGGGAAGGGTCACTGGACCCCAAACATTAGCTCTGTTTTCTTTGGCCTTCACAGATGCTGCCAGACCTGCTGAGCTTTTCCAGCAACTTTGCTTTTGTTCCTCGAATATAGTTTGTTGCCTTGTAACATTTAATGGTTTTAGGGTAGGGCAGCCACACATTAGAGACAGGAAATCGTGATCTGCAATATGCTCTTTCGGGGTTGGAAATTATGCTCTTTGGTCATGTCTGGTGTTCAGTAATGTCTAATCGAGATTCTCTATAGTGCAGAATATGTCTGCAGAGTTTGTTTCGCTAACATTGAAGTTTACAGACAGAGTCGGAACTGCCAATGCTGGAGAATCGGAGATAATAAGGTTTAGAGCCGGATGGACACAGCAGGCCAAGCAGCATCAGAGGAGCAGGAAAGCTGACGTTTCAGGTCTGGGCCCTTCTTCAGAAATGGGAGAGGGGAACGGGATTCTAGAATAAATAGAGAGAGAGGGGAAGTCACATGGAAGATGGATAAAGGATCAGATAGATGCAGAGGAGAAGGACAGCTCAAGGAGACAGTGATGAGGCCGGTAGGTATGAGGTGGGGGTAGGAGTTGAGGTGGGAGGAGTGGATGGGTGGGAGAAAGAGCAGACAGGTTACAGGGGCAGGGACAAGCTGGGCTGGTTTTGGGATGCAGTAGCGTGAGGGGAGATTTTGAAGCTTGTGAAGTCCACATTGATGCCATTAGGCTGCAGGGTTCCCAAGCGAAATATGAGGTGCTGTTCCTGCAGCCTTCAGATGGCATCGTGTGGCACTGGAGGAGGCCCATGATGGACATGTCGTCCAAAGAGTGGGAGGGTAAGTTGAAGTGGTTTGCAACTGGGAGGTGTAATTGTTTGTTGCAGACCAAGCGTAGGTGATCCACAAAGTGGTCTCCAAGCCTCCGCTTGGTTTCCCAACGTAGAGGATGCCCCATCAGGAACAGGGGATACAATATACCACATTAGCAGATGTGCAGGTGATCATCTATTTGATGTGGAAGGTTTCCATGAGGCCTGGGATGGGGGTGAGGGAGGAGGTGTGGGGGCAGCTGTTGCACTTCTTGCGGTTGCAGGGAAAAGTGCCGGGGATGGTGGGGCTGGTGGGGAGTGTGGAGCGGACAAGGGAGTCAGGGGGAAGAGTGGTCCCTCTGGAAAGCAGATTTGGTAGTGGGGTCCGATTGCAGGTGGCGGAAGTGCCGGAGGATGATGCAATGGGTCCGGATGTTCGTGGTGTGGTACGTGAGGAGAAGGGGGATTCTGTTTTTGTTGTTATTGCGTGGAGGGGGTGTGAGGGATGAGTTGTGGGAAACACAGGAGGTCCGGTCGACAGGGTTTTTGACCACTTGGAGGGGAAGTTGCAGCCCTTGAAAAACGAGGACATCTGAGATGTACGGGAGTGGAATGCCTCATCTCGGGAGCAGATGCGGCGGAGGCGAAGGAATTGGGAATAGGGGATGGCATTTTTGCAAGGAAGGTGGGTGGGAGGAGGTGTATTCTAGGTAGCTGTGGGAGTCAGTAGGCTTGAAATGGATATTGGTTTCCAGGTGGTTGCCAGAGATGGAAACAGAGAGGTCCTGGATGGAGAGAGAGGTGTCAGAGGTGGTCCAGATAATTTTAAGGTTGGAGTGGAAGGAGTTGTTGAAGTGGATGAACTGTTCGAGTTCCTCGTGGGAGCATGAGGCGGCACCGATACAGTCATCAATGTACCGGAGGAAGAGGTGGGGGATAGGGCCGGTGTAGCTTCAGAAGAGGGACTGTTCCACGTACCCTACACAGAGGCAGGCATAGCTGGGGCCCATGCGGCTACCCATGGCCACCCCCTTTGTCTGTAGGAAGTGGGAGAAATTGAAAGAGAAGTTGTTAAGGTTGAGGATGAGTTCAGCTAAACAGACAAGGCTGTCAGTGGAGGGGGACTGGTCGGGCCTGCGGGACATGAAGGAGCAGAGGGTCTGCAGGCCGTCTGCATGGGGACTGCAAGTATGTAGGAATCGGGCGTCCATTCTGAAGATGAGGTGTTGGGGACCAGGGAGTTGGAAGTTTTGGAGGCAGTGGAAGGCGTGGGTGGTGTCACAGACGTTGGTAGGGAGTTCCCAGACCAAGGGGGAGAAAGTTGAGTCTACAAGGGTGGAGACAACGTCGGTGGGGCTGGAGCAGGCAGAGACAATTGGTCGACTAGGTCAGTCCGGTTTGTGGATTTTGGGAAGGAGATAGAAGCGGGTGGTGCGGGGTTGGGGAACCATGAAGTTGGAGGCTGTGGGTGGGAGGCCACCTGAAGCGATGAGGTTGTGGATGGTCTGGGGGATGATGTTTTGGTGGTCGGGGGTGGCGTCATGATCCAGGGGGCGGTAGGAGGAGATTTCAGAGAGCTGGTCCTGGCCTCGGTGATGGAGAGGTCAGTGCGCCATATTACAACGGCACCTCCCTTGTCCGTGGGTTTTATACTGAGGTTAGGATTGGAGCGGAGGGTGCAAAGGGCTGAATGCTCTGTGGGGGAGACGTTGGAGTGGGTGAGAGGCTGGAGAGGTTGAGGTGTTTGATGTCTCAATGGCAGTTGGAAATGAAGAGGTCAAGGGAGAGTAAGAGGCCTTGGGGTGGTGTCCAGGAGGAGAGAGAGAAGGGGTCAGTGGAGGGAGGGTTTCAGATAATAACCATGAAAGTTGGAAATCATAGCCAAGCAATTCAAGATGTTATTAGTTGATCTCAATGGCACAGAAATGCACTCAACATGCTAATAGTTGAGGCAAGTACCTTGCATTTGGTCAACACTGAAAAATCTTCCCTGTGTACTTCAGAAAAGTTAACCAGGATTTGATAAACCAAAACTCAGTTGACAGCTGGCAGGCAAAATGTGACTCAAAATCTGAACATGACTTAGGCCTTGTGTAATGGGTAGTGCCAATGCCTCTGTGCTACAGCTCTGGATTCGATTTCCGTCCTTGAACCTGTGGCAATGTCACTAGCCCCGGAGCAAAAGTTCTGGATTCAAGTGCTGCCAGTCACAGAGGTGTGTCACAGCCTGTCAGAACAGGCTGATGAGCAAATTTACAGGAGAGTAATGTTGCAGATTCAGGGGCCTTTGCAGTGTGGTGGCAGTGTCTCCACCTTTGGGCCCAAAGGTCTGGGTTCAATTCCCACAGCAGTGTTTCATAAAATGTCTGAACAAATTGGTTCAACTTTTTTCCAGAATTGTGACTTGATTGAGAAGGATCAGTGTTGAATTACAGAATTCAGGCCCGGGATAACAGAAAGCACAGCCATTCGTGTGGACTGGAGTAAAATGTGCACCTTATATATGTTTATAAAATCATGAAGGGCATGGATAGGGTGAATAGTCAGGGTCTTTTTCCCAGAGTATGGGGAGTCAAACATTAGAAGGCACAGGTTTAAGGTGCGAGGGGAAAGATTTTAAAAACATTTGATTGAACTGCCAGATGACATGCTAGAGGCTTGTTGAAACACCATTTTAAAGGTATCTGGATAGGTATATGAATTGGAATGGTTCAGAGGAATATAGGCCAAACACTGGAAAATGGGACTAGATTAATTTCAGATACCTGGTCAGCATGGACATGTTGGGCCAAAGGATTTGTTCCCATACTGTACATCTTTATGATTCATTCATTCAATTAATCAAGTTCACTTTGTAATCTTGGAAAGCCTTCCCTGTTGACAGTTGAAATAATCTCAGTGTTATATGTAAACTTGCTACCCATGCCTTCTATCATTTTCATCTAAATCATTTATTGAAATGACAACCAAAAATAAATCCAGCACCAATCCCTGTGGATCACAGCGAATCACAGGCTTCCAGTCTGATGGACAATCCCACATGACCATGATATTTCCTGCCATAAAGCAGAAATACACAGACACACAGACAGACACACACACACACACACACACACACACACACACACACACACACAGAGACACAGACACACTCGCGTCTTTAAGATAAAGATAGATACGTTTTGATCAATGAGCAGATTGAGGGTTATGGTGAGAAGGCAAGAGAATTATTTTGAGAAACTTGGCAAGCAGGATCGAACAGTAGAGCAGACCTGACGGGCCAAATGGCTAATTCTGCTCGAACTTCTTCTGCTGTCTGGTCTGAAGGTATCGGGAATGTTTTCCCAAGAGAGCAGTGATGGCTGAGATTGATAAATACTTTACTGAACAGAGCCAATCGGAATATGGAATAGGTTTGAGGGAATGAATGGCCTACATCTGCTCCTATTTGTTGTGCTCTTTAAAGAGGAGGTAACTTGCTGTGAGGGTAACCCACTTTAAGGAGTTGCCCAATTAAGATTGAGATAAGAATTTATCTTTCTCTTTAATATTGTGCTGTCTGTGGTGTTTTCATCCGCAGGGAACAGTGAAGACTGGGTTAGTGAAGATATTCAATGCAGAGATCAACTGACCTTTAATGGACAAGAGAGTCCATTATTGGGAATAAACAGGAAACGGGTGTTCAGCCACAAACAGATCAGCCATGATCTTTCTAAGTTGAGCAGCAGGCTCGAGGGTCTGAATGGCCAACTGCAGTTCCTATCCTGTGTGTTGTTCTCTCACTCCACCCCTCAAAGCTGTTACAAAGGGAAAGGAAGTTATAATGAGATAGGGGATCATTCTTCCCCTCTCAGGAGTTACACAAATGGAGCAGTCAAACATGGATTCAGAGAGACATCGAGATAGACAGCATCCAAACAGACCCTTCGGTCCAACTCGTCCATGCCATACAGATATCCCAAATAAATCTAGGCCCATTTGGCAGCACTTGGTTCATACATCTTTAAACTGTTCCGAAACATATACTCATCCTGATAATTTTAAATGTTGTAATTGGACCAGCCTCCACCACTTCCTCTGGCAGCTCATTCCATAAACACATCACCCTCTGCATGAAAATGTTGTCCCTTAAGTCCCTTTTAAACCTTTCCCCTCTCTCCTTAAAGCTGTGCCCTCTCGGTTTGTACTCCCCCACCCCAGGGAAAAGACCTTGGCTCTTTGCACATCTGTGCCCCTTATGACTTTGCAAACGTCTGCAAGGTCACTCGTCAAAGACTTTGTTCTATTTTGTTATGGGAAATTTTCCACACAGCACCTACAGCCAGAAATGAAATTAATTAAGAAGATTATCTGTATTTGTGGTGTTTGTAAAGGGGCGAATGTTAACCAGGCTGATAGGAAATCTCCGCTCCTCCTCAATATGTGTCCAGGGAAAATTGAGCACCTGATTGAGAGGGTAGACTAGATTTATTGCTGCATCTAAAAGACAGCATTTTTGACCGTACAGCATTCTACTCAAATGTCAGTCTATATTCTATGCTTGATTTTTTAAATGCTCAAGGATCGGAATCATTGACAATACAACCTCTACCTGATGATCTGACAACAAATAGCCCTAATGGTGTGTTGCTGAGCTCAAATACACCTCGTCTACGAGTTACACACTGCAGTAGAGGCCCTGCAACCTTTCTTGGCTGCTACACAGCAAGCCCTGGTTCGCTAACAGGAAATGCAGAGTAGAGATAATTATTTATTTTCAGTTTGAAAAGCTGCAGCGACTGGAATTCCTTGGGGATGAGTGCGAGGTCATCAACAGTTCACAATCTAGATTAACGATTTGGACGAAGGTCTGACAAGATTGGAGCTCAATTTGCTAGTACACCAGTACAGTCATTCAATAAGATGTCAAGTGGAGGCGGAGCATCTATAACGGGCTGTAGACAGGGGATGATAATGAGCGAACTTTCAGCATTGCAAATAAAACAGTACAGTGTGGGTTATGGGAAGTTTGTGTTTTGGGGAAAGGGTAAAACGGCAGTAAATTATTTAACTGGAGGGAGAACACAGAGTTTGCGTGCGAAAGAGGGAGTTGTGGGTCCTGGTACATAAATCAGATAAAGTTAATCTGAAGATGTCACAAGTGATTTGGAAAGGAAATGGAATGGTGCTGTTTCCTGCAAAGGGTGCTGGGTATGATCTTAGGCATATTTCCCTGCATTTCTACAGGACATTGCTGAGATTCTACCCAATGCACTGTCTGTAGGTATCATGCCCTAAACTAATAAAAAATGATGGCCTTTGAAACTTTTCAAAGAAGGGTCTCTATATAGAACAGAACAGTGCAGCACAGTGTAGGGTTTTCGGCCCACAATGTTGTGCCAGACCTTTACCCTAAACCTAAGGTCTATCTAACCTCCACCCCCACCTTATACTATCACATTTTTACATGTCTAATAGCCACTTAAATGCCCCTAATGAGGCTGACTCCACTACCCTCTCTGGCAATGCATTCCAAGCCCCTACCACTCTCTGAGTAAAGAACCTACCTCTGACGTCTCCACTATATCTACTTCCACTCACATTAAAACTATGTCCCCTCATAAAAGCTACCTCCACCCTAGGAAAAGTCTCTGGCTCTCCACTCTATCTACACCTCCGATCATTTTGTACACTTCTATCAAGTCACCTCTCATCCTTTGTCATTCTAGGGAGGAAAGCCCTAGCTCTCTCAACCGTTCCTCAGAAGACCTTCCCTCCATTCCAGGCGACATCCTGGAAAATCTCCTCTGCACCTTTTTACAATGCTTCCAGATCTTCCCTGTAATGAGGTGATCAGAACTGAACACATTACTCCAGATGTGGCAGAACCAAGCTTTTGTACAGCTGGAGCATAAACTTCATGGCACTTGAACATAATCCCTCTATTAATGAAAGCTAACACACCATGTGCCTTCTTAACAACTCTATCCACCTGGGTGGCATCTTTCAGGGAACTGTGGACATGAAGCCCAAGATCCCCCTACTCCTCCACACTGCCAAGAATCTTTCCGTTAACCCTGTATTCTGCTTTCAAATTTGTCCTTCAGAAATGAATCACGTCACACTTTTCAGGGTTATAATCCATTTGCCACTTCTCAGCCCAGCTCTGCATCCTATCAATGTCGCTTTGTAACCTACAGCAGCCGTCCACACTGTCCACAGTTACCCACCTTTATATCATCCACAAACTTACTAATCCATCATTCCACCCCTTCATCCAAATCATTTACAAACGTCACAAACAGAAGAACACCCAGAACAGATCCTTGTAGTACACCACTTGTGACAGAGCACCATGTTGAATATTTCCCATCCATTACCACCCTTTGTCCTATAAGGGTCAGCCAATCTGCCACATTTCCCCATATCCCATGTCTCCTTACCTTCTGCATAAGCCTACCCTGGGGAACCTTATCAAAGGCCTGGGTCAAATCCGCAGATACCACATCCACTGCTCCACCTTCATCCATGTGTTTGGTCACCACTTCAAAGAATTCAGTAAGGTTTGTGAGGCATGATCTAACCCTTACAAGTCCATGCTGCATATCACGAATCAAACTGTGCCTGTCCAAGTGATCATAAACTCTATCTCTCAGAGCCCTTTCCAATAACTTGCCCAGCACTGAAGTAAGACTAAGTGTTCTGTAATTTCTGGGGTTATCCCTGTTCCCTTTTATGAACAAGGGAATGATGTTTGCCTCTTTCCAATCTTCCAGCAATATAACCATGGACAGTGAGGATGAAAAGATCATTGCCACAGGCCCTGTGATCTTGTCCTTCACTTCCCACAGAATCCTTGGATAAATCCCATCAGGGCTGCATGACATATCTACCTTCAACTTCCTCAGAATTCATAGTACATCTTCTTTACGAACATCCACGTCCTCTAGCCTACCTGTTTCACAATGTCCTCCTCTACAATGAGGTCCCTCTCAGTTGTGAATACTGAAGAAAAGTATTCATTAAGGACCCCTCCTATCTCTTTCGGCTCTGTGCACAAATTCCCTTTACAATTCTTGATCGGCCCTACCATTCCTCTGTTCATTCTCTTGTTCTGCACATACGTGCAAAAAGCCTTGGGGTTTTCCTTGATGCTATCCACCAAGGGTTTCTCATGCCCCTTTATAGCTCTCCTAAGCCCTTCCTTCAGCTCCTTCCTTGCTAACTTGTATATACCGTCCTGTGATGAAGGCATTCAGTTCCTGGAGGATTAACAGTTTAGGCCTGAGAACGAGAAATGTTCTTGACTATGTAAGAGCTTGAGGTGAGTGTTAATGGTGAAGACCTGACTGATATTTCCTCTTGTATGGGAGAATAAAACTGGGGAAATAATTTTAAAAATAAAACAGTTTCTGAGGAAGGATCACTGAACCTGAAACATTAATTCTCATTTCTCTTCATGGATGCCGCCAGGCTGCTGAGCTTTTCCAGTAATTTTTGTATTTCTTTAGGAATAAGACACATTCTTGTTAACACAGATTATATATGTATTAAACATATATTAAACATGTTATTTTTATATTATGCAGGCACATATAAACATACCTTTATAACGAGTGCGGTCATATGTGGCTCTGTGTATTACAGCAGCAATGATACATCTACGTGGAGCAGGGAATGTGATGTACGCATATAATGGAGACAATGTTCAAGGAGACCTCACATGTTCCAGTTTGTGGGTTGGATAGTGTTATTGTGCGATTCAACTCAGAGGAAAAAAAAGTAACCTGCCTCGAAAGCAACAGCCTGTTGCTCCGTCTCTATTTCCTTGTTCCTCATCACATCAATGTATGAGAGCTGAAAATGCACCAATCATCTTTACCACTCATGGAGGATTCATGATGAGGATTAATTGTAATCTCCCACCAGCTGTAGCAAAGGGAATTCAGCCAAATCTAAGGGCTGCAGGAAGTAATCCCATTGCCAACAACTTGTGCGAACAGAATAAATTTTGCACCAGAATAACATTTGTGAGAATTGATCACATTTCTTTGTGTGTGTGTGTGTGTGTGCGTGTGTGTGTGTTTGTGAACTGCATGTGTCATTCTTCATTCCATCATAGTTTGAGTAAATTTGTTTTGATCATAAACATGTTGTTTTCGCAGATCAAAGTAAACTGCCTGACTTGCTCCTTACACTGATGCTGACACAGTCTGAGCCCTATATCATCGGCCACATCACCAACCTGGTTGCATTTAAAATTTGCTGTGACCAGTGGAGGAGTGGGACTCGAAAAGGAAACAATGATCAGCCAAGCCAGTGAACCATAGACCAGTGAGGCTGACATGAGAGCTGGGTAAGTTGTTGGAGGGGATTCTGAGGGATAGGATTTACATGCATTTGGAAAGGCAAGTATTGATTCGGGATAGTAAACATTGCTTTGCGCAGTGAAAATCGTGTCTCACTAACTTGATTATTTTGAAGAGGTGATAAAGAAGTTTGATGAAGGCAGTGTGGCAGACATTTTCTATATGGGCTTCAGGAAGGTGTTCGGTAACGTTCCGAATGGTAGACAGATTAGTAATGGGTAATCACATGGGATCCGGGGGGAGATAGCCAATTGAATTCAAAATTGGCTTGAAGGCAGAGGATTGTTTTACAGACTGGAGACCAGTGACCAGCGGCGTGCTGCAAGTATCAGTGCTGAGTTCACTGCTGTCCATCATTAATATAAAGGGTTTGGGTGTGAATATCAGAGGCATGGTTAGTAAGTTTACAGATGATATTAAAATGTGATGCAGTGGACAGTGGTGAAGATTATCTCAGAGTGCAATGGGACATTGATCAAATGGGCCAATGGGCCAAGGAATGGCGGATGGAGTTTAATTTAGATAAATGAGAGGCTTTGCATTTGGTAAGGTGATGCTGGGCAGGACTTAGACAGCCCTGGGGACTGTTACTGAATAAAGAGACCTTTAGTGCACACACATAGTTCCTTGAAGGTGGAGTAGCATGTGAGACAGGGTAGGGAAGGACAGTGATAGTGGGAACTGCAGATGCTGGAGAATCCAAGATAATAAAATGTGAGGCTGGACGACCACAGCAGGCCCAGCAGCATCTCAGGAGCACAATAGCTGACGTTTCGGGCCTAGACCCTTCATCAGAGAGGGGGATGGGGTGAGGGTTCTGGAATAAATAGGGAGAGGGGGGAGGCGGACCAAAGATGGAGAGTAAAGAAGATAGGTGGAGAGGAGAGTATAGGTGTGGAGGTAGGGAGGGGATAGGTCAGTCCAGGGAAGACGGACAGGTCAAGGAGGTGGGATGAGGTTAGTAGGTAGGAGATGGGGGTGCGGCTTGGGGTGGGAGGAAGGGATGGGTGAGAGGAAGAACAGGTTAGGGAGGCAGAGACAGGTTGGACTGGTTTTGGGATGCAGTGGGTGGAGGGGAAGAGCTGGGCTGGTTGTGTGGTGCAGTGTGGGGAGGGGACGAACTGGGCTGGTTTTGGGATGCGGTGGGGGAAGAGGAGATTTTGAAGCTGGTCAAGTCCACATTGATACCATTGCGCTGCAGGGTTCCCAAGCGGAATATGCGTTGCTGTTCCTGCAATCTTCGGGTGGCATCATTGTGGCACTGCAGGAGGCCCATGATGGACATGTCATCTAAAGAATGGGAGGGGGAGTGGAAATGGTTCGCGAGTGGGAGGTGCAGTTGTTTGTTGCAAACCGATTGGAGGTGTTCTGCAAAGCGGTCCCCAAGCCTCCGCTTGGTTTCCCCAATGTAGAGGAAGCCACACCGGGTACAGTGGATGCAGTATACCACATTGGCACATGTGCAGGTGAACCTCTGCTTAGTATGGAAAGTCATCCTGGGGCCTCGGATAGGGGTGAGGGAGGAGGTGTGGGGGCAAGTGTAGCATTTCCTGCTGTTTAAGGGGAAGGTGCTGGGTGTTGTGGGGTTGGAGGGCAGTGTGGAGCAAACAAGGGAGTCACAGAGAGAGTGGTCTCTCCGGAAAGCAGACAGGGATGGGGATGGAAAAATGTCTCACATTTGTCATGGTTGCCCTAATCAGTCAGAGCATTGGGTATAGGGGTTGGGATGGCATGTTGCTTCTGTACAGGACATTGATGAGGCCACTTTAAGAATACTGCGCACACATCGGTTGGCTCTGCTAAAGGAAAGATGTTGTTAACCTTGAGAGGTGCAGAAAAAAACAGATTTACAAGGATGTTCAAGGACAGGAGGGTCTGAACTGTAGGGAGAGGCTGAACAATTTGAAGTGTTTTCCCCGGAGTGTGGAGGCTGAGGGGTGACATGACAGATGTTTATAAGATCATGAGGGGCATGAATAGCCTGAATAGCCAAGGTCGGTTTCCCAGGAGAGGGGAGGCCAAAAGTAAAGTGCTGATGTTGAAGGTGAGAGGGGAGCGACTTAGAAGGAAACTTCGGGCAACATTTTCACGCAGAGAGAGGTGTGTGATCAGAAAGTGCTGTCAGAAGTGGTGAAGGTGTGTGCAATTACACAGCTAAAAAAGTATCTGGATTGGTACAAGAATAGGAAAAGTTGAGGGGGATATGGACCAAATATTGGCAAATGGGAATAGATCAGATTACATATCAAGTCAGTGGGGGCAAATAATCTGTTTCTGCGTTGTGTGACTTTCTGATTCCATCAGGTAGATGAGAAGAAATTTGAAAAGGGCATTTGGAGTGGGAATTCTCTTCCCTAGAGGTCTGTGCTGCCTTTGTGTTGACATTTATTCAGAGATACATTAATGAAATAGTTGACAGATGTTAAACAAAACACAATTTATTTAAACACTGTAGTCAAAGTAGAACCAAAAAAAAGGAATTTAGAATAACCTCGCTCTGGTGGATAAACTTATAGTATAATAGCTATAGCAAATATTACTAATTAACTGTTCCAGCATAGTAGCAGCCCATAAACAGACACTTTGGTCAGAAATAAAATTCAGAGAAGGTTCTCACATGCGGTTCTCCAATTCAGGAGGAGAAAATAATCATCCAAAGAAAATTCTGCAGTCAGGAGACATTCACTGAAGCTTCCAACTCCATTGAGACACCAATAGCTTCTGATGCAACAGAAAAGCAAAACTCAGAAATTCTGATCTGTGAGAGCTCGTCGCACTCATTCAGGCTGCATTTAAAAAAAACCCGAACCCTCTCAAGACTGTTTACTCAATGGTCTTAACTAGACAGCTTTGTGCCTCTCGTTCAATCCTTCTCTTAAAAGAAACCAAAATAAAATAATATCTTACAGTTACAGCAATGTCACATGAACACATCGAACTGTTCCTCAGGAGCCCAGGGTGGATCAATTCAGCATTTGGCCCTGCTGTACAGCCCCTTGCGTCCCTACATATGAAAAGGAGAAGGCCATTGAGACCCTACAGTCACTTACATGTAAACAGACTTAGGTAACATGACAAGCAAATGGAGCTAGGCTGTACAGATAGTCTGCTTCACGCTGGTCAACATGCCTCCATTGTTCATGGTACACATGCAGTACTTTAATGCAGTTTTACAGTAGTGTGGTGGGAAGACTAATGTTTTGTGCAAAATCACAAGTGGCATCCTCTGAAAATACATGCTTCCGTTCTCTATGGAGATCAGAATCTGGTTGGTCTGGCTAATGTCACAAAGAGGGTATTTGGGCTGCTGTCAGGATTGTGAACAACATCGGGTTCAGTGTAAGGTCACAGATTAATGTGGGGAGAGTTCATTCAGAGCCTGTGCTTCTCTCTGAATCACTGTGGGGCTCTATGTCATTTTATATGTAAAATCCACATGTATTTACATGGGTCACGTATGGGATTTCTCACCCTATCAATTTCTTTTGTGGATAAAAGAGTTCATCACCAACTTTGTAATTTTAATGCAGTAATCTCTGATTCTCTCACAGCACAACATATTAAACACTCACTTTCTTCACTCGCTCCTCATGGTACCATCATCTCAGGGATTAGACTGGTGATGACCATTTGTACCGTGTCTGTGGCAAGGAGTTCTTTCATTACAAAAGGGATCAAGCCTATGCACAGTGCCCATAAATAGTCTTTCATCAAGGCTGTACATGTGCAGACATATGGTTTTATTCATGTACATGAATCATCTTACAATGAAGGACAACATACCATTTACTTCCCACATGACTGATAGCGCTGCATGTACTAATTTTGGTGACCTATGATCAAGGACATGCAGGCCCTTTTGTGACCACAACACTTCCCAACCTCACATCATTTAATCATTACAAAATGAGATGTATGCTGTTGCTGGCCACATCCAATTGTTTGTATGCCTTTTAAATTACTGTGGTCCAAACACTGATTCATGTGATACCCCATAACGAGCAGCATTCAGCCTGGAAAAGGGCTCCACTCTCTGTATTGCGTCAACTAAACAATTCTCAATCCATGTAGTATATTCCACCTTACCTCTCAACTCTAATTTTATTCACTCACCTGTGTGCAACCATATCAAAAGTACTCTGTAAATTCAAATACACCGCTCTCACTGGTTCTCATGTGTGGATACTTCAACTATTATATACATATTACTCAGTCGTACATGCACTGGGCAAAGGATCACAACACACAGGAATTGCCAAAACAAGTTGGAAAGTACATCAACTTCAGTCGATAATGCAGTTTTCTCTATTTTCACATCTCATCACCCATATTCTCTCTCTCTCTATCTCATACATACATGACATAAATCAAGTTAATGAATACTCCAATCTTTCTCCATGTTTTATCTCTCAAAGCTCCCTCTTTCAGTTTAAATGTATTGTTTGCATTTGGATGTGACACAATTACAACTGAGTGATGAAACTAAAAAAACATCATGAGGAAGGAACGGGCTGGAGTTATTAGGAATAGAATCTTAGGGAAGATGGTGGAGTAGCAATGGAAGACATTTCTGGGGATAATTTGGACACACATCTGAAATTTTTGGATGTTTCAATTAACATAAACTGCACAGGTTTACCAAAGATAACTTCCCTTTCCTGAATCGAAGTTGACTCTGCCAAGTCATATCATGATTTCCCAAGTGTCTAGTTTTTACAGCCCTCAAAAAAGGTTCCATATTTTTCTCATAACAGATATCAAGTTGTCCAAAATTTATTTTTATTTTGATTTCCCTCTCACTCCAGTTTTTTTTTAATGTGCGTTACAACAGCTACTTCCATTCTGCAGGAACTGGCAATTCCTGAATCTGAAGAATTCTGAATGGTAATCAATAATTCTTTCTCGTAGTTACAAGTTTTAAATGACATTTGGACAAGTTCATGAACAGGAAACAGTTGGAGAGATATGGGCCAAGCCCAGGCAGGTGGGACTGGGATAGTTTGGGATTATGTTTGACATGGACTGGTTGGACTGAAGAGCTGTCTGACCCTGTAACTCTTTCACAAGCTCTATTCCCACCTCCATGTAATCTCTGGGACATACCAGAGCAAAGTACCAAACTTCAGTTCAATTAGTTTTGAGCAGTTCCGCTTTATTAATTCTAATCTCCCACAGTTTCTCATTTTCACAGTCACAGTCCTGTAGAATTTCTGGAAGATTTCCTATATCTTATTCTGTGGAGACAGAGTAATGTATCCCACTCAGCAGTGGGTCAGTGGGGGTTGGGGTGAAGAGACACGGCCTCTGTCAACAAGTGAACACATCGGAACACTGCACTTAGGAGATAATGGACATGGCACCACTGCTACTTGGAAAGTTCTAGAATCTAAACAGTTCAATGAACTGTCATTTGATGGCCATCGACGGGTTATGCTGAAACCACTGACACAAAGCTGTAACCTCCTCATTTTAGAATCAAACTGGCTTCACACTTTGCAACTGGCATAGGTCGAGGTAGAGATAAAAATAAGAATACAATCAAAATATTAGTAACTGCAAGTGTGGCCAGAAGAGAGCTGCAACTGGAAAGGAGCAGATTATGATTTAATCAGAAACAGCACTGAAGCGGAAGTGAAAACTGAGGATATTATTAGTGATAAAGGGAATATTGTGATATAAATCAGATCAGGACAAAATGGGCCAATGGTGGTTATGAACACTTTTCTTCCTCCTCGGGTGTTTGTAAGTGAAGGTGAAAAAAACCCTGGAATAAGAGTTGAGTTTGTCACTGAAAGTGAATACAATAGTTTCCTTCGTTGCCAAATACAGAGCTTAGAAATTGAGTCGCTGGTCACAGAATAAATGAATGGGCAGAGATAGAGAGACTTACCGGGAACACCAACAATAGCGAGGATGGGATAGTAACCCGCCTGAATAACCATCAGTACAGCTTGTATCCACAATGTTAATGGTAACCAATTGATAGAAAGATAGTAAAGGCCAGAGGATAAACTCCTGTCCATTGTTGGAACATTCCAATCTATTCCTCTCAGTTTCTTATACATTGTTGTCACATTCCCGGCTGTGGTTCTGAGATTCTGATCCATCATTTGGAACATCCCAATCTGCTGGTCACAGATTCTGATCTCTCCACATCTCTGGAGCTGCTGATCCCAATTGTGTTGAATATGCCACAGCCACAGATACTGTGGGATAACGCATTGGGAGAAACCCCTTATTAATAGAAGAGGGAAACCCTCCAGTGACACAGTTAGTATCCATGGAGACTGACATTAATTCGAGTCACTGAACAAACAGCTCCCGTTAACCCCTTTCACTCTGACACTTTTAATGTAACAACAATACCTGGTTTGGGTGACATTGCCTGCTATTGGTCTCAATGCCCATCTCCAATTCATCTCACAATGATAGAGACAGAGGAGAAAGTTGATACTTTCTCTGCACAGGCTCGATGATTCTGCTGTGTTATCCACATGTGATGACGTATGTAACCATTTTCCTCAGAGCCAAATGAGAGGTTGTTATTTCACCGAAGTCTCCTCCACCACAACAACTGCCAATCCAAACACATCTCTGGCCACAACTGCCTGGAGAAAGGCAGGAAATGTGGGTTTTGCTGAACTTTCCTCTCACTGCACTAATAAATGAACATTTTATCCTTAACACAATATTTTCAATAATTTGCTTCTAAAGTTGCAAACAAATTTTTTGCAGTTTATACAGCCTTTCCTGACCAATTTTTTAGCCTGAGCCCAAAACTAAACATTACATTTCCAATTGCTTTGCTTATTGGGAGTAAAGGGTCAGAGACAATATCTATGTGAGTGATTAAGGAACAGTAAGGAAGAGGGGACAGTGGCTGTGCAGACTGGACAGGACTAACATGATATCGCCCATTAGGCAATTTCTTCTTCATAGATGGAATAAAATAAAATGCAGAGAAAGAGACAGAATAAATTTGGCTGAAGGAATGGCGACTGACAGGTGAAAAAAACACGATAGGTTGCAACGGAACGGAGGAGAAATGATTTTATATACACTGTTTAATCAGCGTATGTGTGTAGACATATAAGATTGTTCACATATGCTCAACACATTCAGGGTTATTATTGGAGATATGATGAACACAATATGGCACAGACGATGTGACCTTGTCTTGTTTGTGTCTTGTTAACATTGCATTCAGTGGAGGGAACCCATCTCCCCCATTCACAACTTTATTTACTCTCATTGTACATCTGCTTCTCTTTCAACACAATTAAAAGCCCATTTGTATTTTGCACCGCATCCCAACACCCTCTGTTTTCTGTTAGCCCTCCTCCACCTCTGGTAAGGTATTAAAAAGGCCATTTTCTGAACCTGTTCAGTTCTGAAGAAGGGCCTCGCTGGACTTAAAGCCTTAACTCTGTTTCTCTGTCTCCAAAGATGCATCTAGACCTGCTGAGTTTCTCCAGAAATGAATCAGCACATTACACCGAAAGCCAATTCTCAAATTAGCCAGACCAATAGATATTTGCAGATCTAGCAAAATGAGCCAGAGTGAAATAAAAATGTTACATCAAGATGCAGAATTGCCTGTCCACAAAGTACATTCTTGCTGTCAGAACTCTACATGCTTTTCAGCACCTGAGGCATGTTCTGCTTAGGGCCTGCCACAATATCTCTGCCTTTCCCTGGCATTTTAGCACTTTGATGTCTCAACTAGAACCTAATGTCTCACAGTGCTCCTGTCTTGCCTGGCTGTTTACTGCAGGCATAAGCCATGCAGCTTATCACTGTTATTACCAGCAGTCAGTCAAGGGCGAGTCAGCAGATGGTCACCAGTTACATCTTCAAAATGCTCCAGTAGATTTGTTGAGCCTGAATTATGATCATCAATCCAAGCTGACCCTGTCCATTCCTGCCATTGGAGGTCAGTTTGATGAAATTCTCAAAAAGTGTTCGGGAGTTTGGGAGGTTCAAGTCCATAGCTCTCTGAAATTGCAACACAAGTAGATAAGATGGTGAAGAATTTTGCTTTCGTGGTACACAGCATCAGGATATGGACAACGTGGATGTCTGGTTCATAAGTGGCATGTCAGAGCATGCACTGTTTGTACGAGAATAACTATGGTTTCAACTATGAAATGGCCACAACTTGATCAAAAGAGAAAGTGACCATCAAGCAGTTTGAACTGTCAGCTGTCAAATAAATTAAGACAGTTTAACGTATTTGCAGGAGTTTTTAATTTTTTTAAAAAATTCATTCATGGGATGATCACATCACTGGATAAGAATGGCAGTTTCCTTCCCTGTAGGCCATCGGTGAACAGATGGGTTTTTCCAACAAAGGCAATGGATTGACAGTCATCATCACATTCTTATTTCCAGATGGATTCACACCTAGGTCCCCAGACCAGTATCTCAGCCTCTAGGGAAGTGATGGACAGAAGACTAAATAGAAAATATGTACTAGAAATCACACAATGTTTTGGTTTATGTTTCCGTCATGAGATCCATCACTGCTATGGACACCAGGTAAAGAGCTGACGAGACTGCAATGCTCCCAGGCAGAGTCACAGCGGTCACCAGGTTTCATAGCCGACGGGGAAAATGCAAATCAGGGATTATAGGACATGACTCAACCCAATCCTATGTTTGGATTTAAAACATTCCTTTGATTTTTATCCACAAACTGAAAGATTACATTGTTTCCAATAAACAAATGTCTGTGGGAGAGCAACAGAATCTGTCATTGTAAAGGTGTGCAGACCTATCTAACAAATAAAGGGCCATCGAGATCATCACAGAATTCCTACAGTGTGGAAGATGGCCATTCAGTCAATATCAACCCTGCAAAGAGCATCCCAACCAGTCTCACACCCTACCCTATCCCTGCATTTTGCACACAAGATACTATGGGCAATTTAGCATAGTGAATCTACATAATTTGCACATTTTTGGACTGTGGGAGGAAACCAGAGCATCTGGAGGAAACTCACGCAGACAGTGTCTGGGTAAGACAATCTTCGTCAGGTCAGTGCGGACTTGATGGGCTAAGTGGTCTGCTCCCACAGTGGAGGGATTCTATGATCTCCAGAAACAAGCCCAAAACACATGGTTTTTGAATCGACTATAACAAAGTGTGGAGCTGGATGAACACAGCAGGCCAAGCAGCATCTCAGGAGCACAAAAGCTGACGTTTCAGGCCTTGACCCTTCTCTAGGCCCGAAAAGTCAGCTTTTGTGCTCCTGAGATGCTGCTTGGCCTGCTATGTTCATCCAGCTCCACACTTTTTGTTATCTTGGATTCTCCAGCATCTGCAGTTCCCATTATCACTGATACTATTTTTGATTCTACTGTTAGCTATATTCAAACCAATCAACTTATTCAGAAATTTGCTGGTCGTTAACCAGGAACCAGGAATGTACCAGGAAATCCCTTTTCACATATCATGCAGGTGGATAGGCTTTAGTCAGTGTGAATGTGTCGATGTGTTGTGACAACATGACTATTTCCAAGCTCTACCTTACACAACTGTTAGTGTGACATTTTATTCACAATACCAGCACCTTTAATTGAGCAGGTATCGGTAACATCTGTACAAACAGCCCAACACCATGGTTTATTTGATAGTGAGAGTGACAGCAATGTTCTTCAACTGTGGTTGTCTGCGAACTCGCTGGTGTGTTAACAGTTTGGATGACAATGAATCCCTTCCCACACAGAGCTCATGAAAGGTCTCTCCCCAGAGTGAACTCGCTGGTGTATCAGCGGGGAATTCGAGTCAGCAAAGCCTTTCCCTCACGCAGAACAGGTCAATGGTCTCTCTCCAGTGTGACTCTGGTGGTCAGTTTCTAGCTGGGATGGATGAAGAAATTCCTTCCTGCAATCTGCACATTTCCACACTGTCTCCCAGTGTCACTGCACTGGTGTTTGGACATTTCAGATGAATCTTCACAGACTCTTCAACACACACACCATGTGCATTTCTCCCCAATGTGAGTGCTGCTTTTTCCTTCAATGTTCAAAATCCTGAGAAAATTGGGTTGTGATAAACAAAGTGACCGTCAGACCTGGATGTGGGCCTGTTTAAATTCTCCAACTGCAGACTATACTTTCAAAGAGAAAGTAAGTAAGAAACCAGAAGGACACAGATTGTGAAACTGAGAAATTCTCTGGACATGTGTACAGCAACACTTGGGGAATATGCTGGATCACCATTAGAACAAATTCATTCATAAATATCCTCCAGGTAAGGGATCCAGTCAGTGTTTGCATCAAACTACCAAAAGAGAGAATTGGGAGAGCCAGCGAGGAAGGACAGTCATTGTATAGATCTGTAACTCCACCTTTCAATCCCTCTGAAAGAGTAAGAGCAGTGCAGAAGTAAAATTGTGGAAATCTGAAATGAAAACAAAAAAAATGCTTCATCAGCGTTGTACAGCACAAAACAATCCCTTTGGTCCCAGTTGTCCACGCTGACCAGATATCCCAAATTAATCTAATCCCATTTGCAAGCATTTGACCTATATTCTGCTACACGCTTCCTATTCACATACCTTTTAAATGTTGTAACTGTACCAGCTTCCTCTGGCACCTCATTCTGCACAGGCACCACCCACTTTCCCTTTAAAAAAAGGAAATTTGCTGGAAAAGCTCAGCAGGCCTGGTGGCATCTGTGGAGGAGGGGGAAAAAAGTTAACATTTCGGGACCGGTGACCCTTCCTCAGAACCCGAAACTCTTCTCTCCTCCACAGATGCTGCCAAACCTGCTGAGCTTTTCCAGCAACTTTGTTTTCTTTTCAGATTTACAGCATCTGCAGTTCTTTTGGCTCCCTTTTAAAGACTTTCCCTCTCAGCTTAAGCCAATGTTATTAGTTCTAGTCTCTAATTCAGGTTAGTTCTTCCCTAACCTGGGAAAACAATCTTGGCCATTCACCCTACACCCACCATAATTTTATTAACCTCTATAAGGTCACCCCTCAGCCTTCAATGCTCCAGGTAAAATAGCCCCAGCATATTCAACCTCTCCCTACATCTCAAAACTTCCACCTCCTGCAACATCCTTATAAATCTTTTCTGCACCCTGCCAAGTTTAACAGCATCATTCCTATAGCAGGGAGACCAGAACTGAACACAATATTCCAAAAGCAGCATAATCAATGTCTTGTTCAGCCTATAACATGACCTCCCAACTCCTACACTCAATGCACTGACCAATAAATGCCAGCACAGCAAATATCATCTTCACTACCTTCTGTACCTGCAATCCACCTTCAAGGAACTGTGCACCTGCACCCCAAGGAGTCTCTGTTGCATAACAGCCCCGAGGGCCTCATCAGTAACTGTTTAAGTCCTGCCCTGATTTGTCATTGCCATAATGCAAATCGCTCACATTTATCTGAACTAAGTGTATTTCTATCACTCCTTGGCCCATCAACCCATTGATTACGTTCCCATTGTACTTGGGAAGTAAACTCCTTTGCTGTCTACTACAACAACAATAATTTTAGTGTCATCTGCAAACTTACTAACCATTCCTCCAATATTCATTCCACATGATTTGCATCAATGATAAAAAAAGCAGTGGACCCAGCACCAATCCTTGCAGCACACTGCTGTTCATAGTCTTCCAGACTGAACCCGCTCCCCGCCCCCCACCATGATCCTGTTTCCTACCTTCAAGCCAATTTTGTTTCAAATAGCTAACTCTCCCTGGGTTCCATTTGATCTAATCTTGCTAACCAGTCTGTCATGTGGAGCTTTGGTGAATGCCTTGCTGAAGTCCATAATAGACAGTGTCCACTGCTTTGCCTTCTTCAATCTTCTTTGTCACTTCTTCAAAAAACTCAATCAAGTTAGTGAGACAAGATTTCCTACTCACAAAGCCATGTCTACCATCCCTAATCAGTCTTTGCTTCTCTAACCACATGCAAATCCTGTCCCTCAGAATCCCCTCCAGCAATTTACCCACCACTGACATCAGGCTCAACGGTCGATGGTCCTCTGGCTTTTCCTTAAAGAATGGCACCACATTAGCCACCCGGCCTTCTGGCACTTCACTAGTGTCAGTGATACAAATACCTCAGCAAGGGGCCAGCAATTACTTCCCCAGCTTCTCCCAGAGTTTGTGGGTAACACCTGATCAGGTGCCAGGAACCTATCCACCTTTATGCATTTTAAGACATCCAGCACCTAGATCTCTGTAATATAGACACTTCTCACGACTCATTATTTATGATTCCAAGCTCTCTCACTGCCATATCCTTCTCTGCAGTAAATACTAATGCGAATACTCATTCACTATCTCAGCCTGCAGTTCCACACAGACAGCCTTGTTGATCTTTAAAGGGGCCCCTATTTTTTCCCTTGTTGTTTTTATGTCCCAAATGAAGTTTCAGAATCTCTTGGGATTCCCCTTAACTCAATTTGCCAAAGATAGCTCATGTCTCCTTTTTGCCGTCCTGATTTCCCTCAAGTATACTCCTACTGCCCCTATACTTTGAAGGATTGACCCAAATCCTGCTGTCAGTACCCAACATGTGCTGCCTTCTTTTTCTTGACCAGAGCCTCAATTTCTCCAGTCAGCCAGTATCCCCTACATTTACCAGCCTTGCCCTTCACGTGAACAGGAACATGTGCCTGGCTCTCCTTATTTTAGTTTTGAGGGCCTCCCACTTTCCAAGCATTCCTTGACCTACATATTACCTCTCCCGATCATCTTTTGGAAGTTCTTGCCCAATAATGTCAAAGTTGGCCTTACTTCAATTTAATGCATATTTAGAATTTTGAAATGTATAAGTTTTATATGTAAACTGATCACATCTGCCTGCATCTGGCATATACTCCTCTAAAGCTCTCTTATCTATGTCCCTATTCAAGTGTCTTTTAAACAATGTGACTGTACCTGTATCTGCCACTTCCTCTGAGTTTGTTCCACACGTGGACAAGTTCGTAAAAATAAAAAAATCCATGTCTTTTTAAATATGTATTTCTCCTCTCACCTTACATACATGTCCCCTTGTCTTGAAATCACCCAACCTTGGGAATAAACCCTTGCTATTCGCATAATCTGTGCCCTCATGATTTTATCAACCTCTAAGGTCACTCCTTAACCCATTATACTCCAGTGAGAAAAGTCCTAGCTTTGTCTGTCTATTTGATAATCAAGCTCTCCAATCCTGGCAACATCCCAGCAAGTCTGTTCTGAACTGTCTCCAGTTCAATAATAATGTCCTTCCTGTAACAGGGCAACCAGAGCTGCACACAATACCTCAAATGAAGCCTCAATGTCCTATACAACCTCAACATAACATCCCAACTCTGAGACTCAGAGGTCTGAGCAATGAAAGCAAGTGTGCTAAACAACATATTAACCACCCTGACTACTTGTCTACATAAACTTCAAAGAATTATGTACCTGAATCTCAGCATTTCTCTGTTTCACAACTCTACCCTGGGTGCAACCATCAATTGTTGGTCCTACCCTGTTCATTTTACCAAAATACAATATCTCACATTTATTCAAATTGAACTTCATCCTCCACTTCTCAACCCATTGACATAATTGATCAAGATCTCACTGTCATCTTAGATAACCTTCACTAACCACTAATTCTCGTATCGTCTGCAAACTTACTAATCTTGTCCCTTAAATTCGCATCCAAATCATTAATATAAATGAGAAACAAAAGTGGCCCCTGCACAGATTGCTGTGGAACACACTGGTCACAGAACTCCACTCTGAAAAATCCCCAACACCACATTCTCTCCGACAACTAAGCCAATTCCGCTTCCAATAAGCGAGCTCTTCCTGAATCACGTGTGATCTAACTTTACTCATTAGTCTACCACGTGGAACCCGGTCAAAGGCTTCACTCTCACTCTGGGAGGTGCTGCAAATCTGACCCAATTCCCCCGCTATTTGTCCATCATTCCTTGAAAAGTTAAATCCCAACTCTCTTCTGAGAATAACTGCTAAATCTGCATCCAGCTACCATTCAGACTGTTCCAGATCCTGGGAACTTGCTGAGTCAAACAAACAATCTTCACATTTTCACCCTGCATTATTTGCCAATTAGCTGAATGTTGTATTCTACGGTTACCAAACATTGCTACAATGGAGAATTATCTCGGCTTCTGTTAGCTCTCTCCAAGCCAGAGACCCACCATAATTTTAATTGACTTATGGGATGTGGTCTTTCCTGCACAAACTAATATTGATTGCCCATTTTTATTGGATTTGGAGAAAGTGGTACTTTCTATGACTGCTGCACTCCATGTGCTGTAAGTACACCACTGTGTTGTTATGATGATAATCCACCCTGGAGCCTCACTACCCTCCCGATTGCAGGAATCATACCTCAAACTTCACTACCCACCTGATCATGCCCTCGAGCCTCACTACCTGCATTACTGCAGGCATTACCATCGAGCCTCAACACGCTTCACATCTCTGGAATCCCTCTCCAGCCTCACTACCTGCCTATCGTTGGAATCCCCCACTAGCCACATAACTCACACCATCTATTCAGATTCCTCCAGTCTCACAAACCACCTCATCTCTAATCTCCTCCAGCCCACAAACTTCTTTAGCTCTATAATTGTCTTCAGCCTCACAAACCTCCCTTTGTCTGAGGTCTCCTCCAGCCTCACAATCTTCCCCATTTCTGTAATCTCATCCAAGCTCACTTTTCCCTATTTTTGGAATCTTCTCCGGTCTCAGAACCCTTCCTGTCTCTAATATCGTCCAGCCTCACAAATGGATGATACAAGAATGATATTTCTTTCCTCTAATACAATCCTTATTTTTATACATCCACTTGATGGCGGTACTTTCAATTTCCTGGGCTTCAGGCCCCTGAATTTCGAGGTAAACCGCATTACGTCTATACCTCACTTTTCTCCCGAAAATACTGACCAATCATGAGTCATTTGTTCTAATATCTCATATTCTGAAATGACTTGACATATTGCTGGGTATCCTCCTATGTGAAGAGTCTCGGAGGTCTACAGCACAGAAAAAGTCTTTGTGGCCCATCCAGCCTGTGCCAGTTAAAAACCACCACCTAACTATTCTAATCTAATTTTCCAGAACTTGGCCCATAGACTCTGCATTGGCATCACAAGTGTGCATCTATATATATCTTAAACGCTATGAGGATCTCTGTGCCTACCACCCTCACAGACAGTGAGGTTCAGTGCCATTGTCACAGCATGATGACATTACAGACAGGAAAAGAGACGAGCTGAGTCTGTGCAAACCAAAGATCCCCCACACACTGTGAAAGACGGGAGGGTGCCTGATCGGAGGCAGAGGAGATTTAACAGAATGGTTTGTAGGGAGAGGGTTTTTAGTTGCATGGTTAGGGCTGTTTTTATTATAATTTTGTGTGACTTAGACATTTCTGGTACATATTGAGAATATCCATCTACAATAGATGGACTTCCTCTCAATCTCTCTCCTCGCCTGGGGTGCAGTAATCTTCAGGTTAAACCAGCCCTATGGTCAGGTAGGACAATGGTGACTTTACCTTAGGCATAGTGATGCCACTGTGCCTCGGTGGTGTAGAGGGGAATGTTGCATGTGGTGGATGGGACACCACTCTGACACTGCTTCATCTGGAGGATGTTACCTTTCTTTAATATTGTTGGGGCTGTACTCATGCAGGGAAGTGGAAAATGTTCCAACACAATCCGGATGAGTGCCTTACACACAGGAAACAAACTGTCATTGGGTAATCAGGTGCTTGGGGAAACTAAGATTGATCTCCTTGTAACAAAGGATTTTGAGGGGACCTTTGATAGGAGGTGTTTACAAAAGATAAACATTAGGACGGCAAAATGTACACTCAACTGGCCATAAAAAAGGGCTACAGGACATATATTAAAAGTCGTAGGAAAGATCTATTGAGAGAATGGGGTAATAAGAAAGAAATTTTACATGGCAAATGGGAATGAGCAGGAACACAATACTCACACACAATGCGAATATCCAGGTCCTGATTGAATTGAGTAATTCTGTCAGAGTTTGGTGTTACAATTATTGAGCTTCCTACCTGAAAGTCCACTTGTAATATCCTGTAACACAAATTCATAAAATCCATCACTGTCAGAGTAGGAATCCACAACATCCCCTCCTCCTGGCCGAGGGTAACTGTGCATTGTTCCTGCTGCACATTATTCCTTGTGGGAGTCAGCAGCTGATTCGAGGGATTTCTATTTGGGTTTCTAGGAATTTCCACATTGGGGCTTCATGTCACTGAACAGAACAACAGGTGTTTGACACAAGGCAAAGAATGGCCAAGATTTAGTGAGATGCAGGCAGCAGGATTTGCTTCCTTTTCTTTCCTTCTGTGCTGCTGCACTGCCACAATGAGACATCAGCTTTTCCGGCCCAATGCAACTTGATGAACAAGTTGTCTCGATTCTGAGAAATGGGCAGTAAGCTTCTCCCAGTCATTTGAAAAAACACCCCTTAAAAAGGCAGCAATTACGTATGTGTCATGTTGCCCAGTGCTCCCAACAAAAAGATGAGAAGAATGAGGAAGGATCTCATAAAAAGGGATAACAGTCAAGTTCCATGAGGGTTAGAGTTTATGGAGAGATATTGATAAATGGGCGACAAGTCGGCAAATGGAGTATAATTTGGGAAAACGTGAAGTTGCTAATTTTTGAGGAGATGACCAAAGAACAGTGTTATTTAAAAATGTAAAAACTGTGGAAAACTGCAACACAAAAGGGATTCAGGAATAATTGTGCAGGAAGCATGAAGCGAGCATACAGTTGCAACAGGTAATCGGGAAGGGTCATGGGATGTTATCCTTATGTCAAGGTGTTTGCAGTAGAAGAGTTTGGAATACATGTCTTAGGACAAATGTACAACTTGCTGGCAAGACCACATCTGGAAGAATGTGAGCAGCTTTTTTGGTCCACTTATTTGAGCAAGTATATAACTTCACTGGAGGCATTTCAAAGAAGATGAACTAAGATGATCATTGGTTTGGAGGGATTATGTTTTAAGCTAAGACGAAACAGGTCTGGAATATACTAACTAGATTTTTTTGAAGAATGAGAGATGTTCTAATTAAAAATAGAGGATTCTCAAGGGAGTTGACAGGATAAATGCTGAGGAAATATTTCTCATCGTGGGAGCAGATTCTCGATAAGGCAGAGAAGAGAGGGTTCTCTTTTGGAATTGTCAAGCTTAAGGCAACACAGACATGGGTAAGGGGTTTCAGTCGCGAATGAGCTGGAGTGAGGTGGAGAGAAGGAGCATTTTAGAGATTGAAATTTCTGGCATTTGTGATTGAAATGTACGGTAAGATGTTCATCTTGAGACCAGATATGACAGCATTATTGAGAAGGGTGCAGTTCAGCCTCAGACAGTTCCCAATGAGAGGGATGGATTCAGTACAATAGTAAGGAAAAATAATTTGTAATAATAACTGAAGGCAATGTGTTTTACTATCACAAAGTGTTATTGGAGGAAATTTCAACTAATCAAGTAGTGGAAGCATGATAAGCAGTTTTATAACTGAGTAACAGTGGAGCAAAGTGATGGAGACGAGTTCGATCTGAACATTGTAGAATACATGTGAAAGTTAACACAGTGCTTGTGGAAGATCTCACCTCCTGGAAGTATGTTGGTGAGAAACAGCATGGGCCAAGGATAGATCCTGGAGGGACATTTACGACATGGATTTCAGACAGGAAAGAGAGATGGAGTGGGATTTTCCAATGACGGTGAGGTCGAACATTGGTTTTAAACAGAATGGGTGAGAAGGACATAACCGGAAAAGAGAAACAGACAGAACAAGTAACAATATCTGTGAATTGGCATGGGGGAAGAGGCAGGGAGGAGGAGGAGGAGGAGAAATAAGAGTTGGAATATTTGTAGTTTAGTGAGAATAGGGCAAAGTGTTAAGATGAGCTCTGATAAGGCTTGACATGAAACTGGACAAAGATGCAAGTTTAAGCCTAAAACGAGGAGCAACATGCTAAGCAATTTGGTTTGGTGGGCTTGTGGAAGAGAGGGAAGCAGCAGAGGCAGCTGATTGGATTGTCTCAATCTTAGTGACATAGAAACTGCATGTGTCTCCTTCACTTGCTGTTGGAGCGGAGGATGGAGGAGACAGGATGATGGACAGTGTTTTGCAAAGAAACAATGCCTGTGTTAGTGATATTTAAAAATGAGTGAACAAACCTGATGACTAACTTTTATCCAGAATGTTAAAATGTACAACAGAAGTCCAGGTTCAAATCCTATCTCAGCAGATGGTGGAATTTGAATTCAATAAAAAAAAACTGGAGGAATCAACTGGTTGCCATGGCAACAATTGCTGATGACAGAGTGAAAAAAAAATCTAATGTCCTTCGGGGAAAGAAATTTGCCAACCTCAGCAAGCCACTCAGTTGCAAATCACTGCAAAGTTTCAACAAAGGAATGAAGCTGGGTGGCCCATTTGGCATCCACCAGGGAACTAGGAAAGACAACTGCAGAATCAGCCCTATCGGCCCCCCAAACTCCTGCTTAATAATATCTGGGGGCTAGTGGCAAAATTTGGAGAGCCGCTTCAAAGACGAGTCAAGGAACAGTGTCAGACTCATGGAAACATACCTGGCAAACAATGACACACACCACTATCATTGTCCTTAGTGAAGCCCTGTCCCAGCAGACGTGACAGCACAGTGCTATTCTGACCAGATTATTTGACCTGGGAGTACTCAACATTGACTCTGACGCCTGGAAGTCTCATGGCTCCTGCTGATTACCATGTACCATCCTCCCTTGGTTGATAAATCAGCAGTAGTATTATCGCTAGATTATTAATCCAGAGACCCAGATAACATTCTGGGGACCTGGGTTCGCATCCTGCCATGGCAGATGGTGAAACATGAATTAAATAATGATCTGGAACTAAGATTCTCATGATGACCATGAAACCATTGCCAATTATCAGGAAAGACCCATCTGGTTCACTTATGCCCTTTCCGGAAATGTGCCATCCTTACCTGGTCTGGATGACATGTGACTCCAAACCCATAGTGATGTGCTTGACTCTTAACTGCCTTCCAGGTAATAAACGCTGGTCCAGCCAGCGATTTCCACATCCCAAGAGGGAATTTTAAGAAACAAAAAACTCCATCATGTTGAACAGCACTTGGAGGAAGCACTGCGAGTGTGAATAGCACTAAATGTACTCAATGTCCACATCAGGAGTAGTTTGCAGGAGGATTACCAATCAGGCTGGTCGGGTCCTGAAGGACAAAGCTGCTTGGCTGGGACTGCAGCAGGTGCTGACGCACCAAAGGGGGAAAATATAGCTGATCTCATCATCACCAATTTCCCAGCTGCAGAGGCATCTGTCCATGACAGGATTGTTAACAGCAACCACCGCACAGTCCTGTGGAGACAAAGCCTCATCTTAAACTTGAGAATACCCCCCATTGCATTGGGTGGCACTAACTTCGGCTAAAAGGGACAGACTTGGAACAGACACAGGAGCTCAAAACCAGATATCTATGTGGCTTTGAGAGAGACTGCAACAGTAGCAGACCTTCTCCAGCACAATCTGTAACCTCATGGCCCAGCATATCCTAGAGACACCCATTGCCATTGATCCAGGGGACCAACACTGCTTGAACGGAGAGTATTGGAGGGCATGCCAAGGGCAGCACCAGGCATACCTAAAAATAAGGTGCCAACCTGGTAAAACCACCAAACAGGACTATCTGCATGCAAAATAGCATAAGCAGCAAGAGTTAGAGCTAAGCCACCCCATAACCAATAGATCAGATGCAAGCTCTGCAGTTCTACCACACCCAGTCGTGAACAGTGATGGACAATTAAACAACTCACTGGAGGAAGAATGCCAAAAATCCCCATCTTTACCCGACACAGGAGCCCAACCTCTCCTTGCAAAAGACAAGTCTGCAGCAATCTTCAGCCAGAAGTGCCAACTGGATGATCCATCTCAGCCTTCTCCAGAGGTCCCCAACATCAGAGATGTGAGTTTTCATCCAATTTGATTCATTTCACATAATATTAAAGAAATGAATGAACAGTGCAAAGGTTATGGGCCCTGGCAACACTCTGACAATAGTAGCGATGACTAGTGCTCTAGAGCTTGCTAGCATCCAAGCCAAACTATTTCAGTCCTGCTACGGCGCTGGCATCTCCTAACAATTTGGAAAACTGCCCAGGTCTGTTCAGCACAAAAACATTGAAAATCCAACCCGACCAATTTCCCCTCAAGCAATCTACTCTCTATCATCAGTAAAGTACTGGAAGGTGTTGTCAACAGCAGTATTAAACAGCACTTACTCAGCAGTAACCTGCTCAGTGACACCCAGCATGGGCCATGGTGGGCACTCAGTTCCTGATCTTATTACAGACTTGATCCGCAAATTCACAAACAGCTGAATTCCTGAGGTGAGGTGAGGGTAAACAGCAGAGCCCTGCACAAAAACCACGTACTTCCACTTCAGTGACAATGACTGACAGTGACACCTTAGTTTCAGCTCATCTGCTGAACCTCTCATCTATTCCTGTGTTACCTCTAGGCTTAACTATCCAAACTCACTGCCAGTCGGCCTCCCACATTCAATGTCCCTGTAACCTCAAGAATACCTAAAGTTCTGCTGCACACAAGTACATTTGTACCAAGACCTGTTCACCCATCACTGCTGTGCTCCCTGACCCACAAAGGCTCCTGTTTATAAGCAACAATTTAAAATTCTCAGATAATAAAATGTGAGGCTGGATGAACACAGCAGGCCAAGCAGCATCTCAGGAGCACATTGGCCTGCTGTGAAGCTTTTGTGCTCCTGAGATGCTGCTTGGCCTGCTGTGAGCTTTTGTGCTCCTGAGATGCTGCTTGGCCTGCTGTGAGCTTTTGTGCTCCTGAGATGCTGCTTGGCCTGCTGTGAGCTTTTGTGCTCCTGAGATGCTGCTTGGCCTGCTGTGAGCTTTTGTGCTCCTGAGATGCTGCTTGGCCTGCTGTGAGCTTTTGTGCTCCTGAGATGCTGCTTGGCCTGCTGTGAGCTTTTGTGCTCCTGAGATGCTGCTTGGCCTGCTGTGAGCTTTTGTGCTCCTGAGATGCTGCTTGGCCTGCTGTGAGCTTTTGTGCTCCTGAGATGCTGCTTGGCCTGCTGTGAGCTTTTGTGCTCCTGAGATGCTGCTTGGCCTGCTGTGAGCTTTTGTGCTCCTGAGATGCTGCTTGGCCTGCTGTGAGCTTTTGTGCTCCTGAGATGCTGCTTGGCCTGCTGTGAGCTTTTGTGCTCCTGAGATGCTGCTTGGCCTGCTGTGTTCATCCAGCCTCACATTTTATTATCTTGGAATCTCCAGCATCTGCAGTTCCCATTATCTCTGATACTAATTTAAAATTCTCACCCGTGATTTAATTCCTGGCTGTGACGAGCCCTATCTCCCTGCACACACAACCTTCAAGAGTTCGATAACTCATTTAGTTCCAGACTCCAACAATGTGTTTAATCATCCCTTCACTATTGGAGGCTGTTTCTACAGTTGCCAGAAAACGTGATCTGGAATTCCCCTGATAAACCTCTTAGGTTTGCTTTCCTTGAGAGAGTCAGGAAAACCTGTAGATATGGTAACTTTTTGGTCACCTGACCTAATATGGCCTTACGTCAAAAGTTTGTTGACAATATTTTTGTGAAATTATAAAACATGATAAAAATACAAATAGTTTGTTGATTTGGACATACACCATTAGCTCTTCAGTATCGCTAGATGAATGATCTGTAACTTCTCAAATGGAGCATTGTGAGAGCACCTTTATCATACAAACTGAAGCAGCACACGAAAGTTAAACATCACCTTCTCCACAGGGAACAGGGCTTTGGCAACGATCGCTGGTATCTGTGGAAGGAGAAACACACAGTAAATGTTGCAGAAGTGCAAAATGAATGACAGATAAAAACGCTGTAGAATTTGGTGGTCTGAAATGGAAGAAAAATACACTCTCTTTCTGGGAAAATATTTCCTGACTGTGAAAGATACCATTCAAAAATTAATCTGGTAAGAGAGCAGCACATGGTCAGGGGGTGGGCAGCAGTGGAAAATTTATTTACAAAAAAGGTACAAGGAAATTACAGTAAAATACTACAGAGATCAAATCTATCCATCATTAGAGACTGAAGAGATTAGACACCGACAAAGGTGATCAGGGAGCACAGAAGTGAGCAAGAGCAGTGTGAGCTGCTATGATCCAACAGTCTGGGAAAAAAAATCCATAAGAAACAAACATTTCTCTTGGATAAGAGATAATAGGAACTGCAGATGCTGGAGAATCCAAGATAACAAGGTGTGGAGCTGGATGAACACAGCAGGCCAAGGAGCATCTTCGGAGCAGGAAAGCTGACGTTTTGGGCCTGGACACCACTTCAGAAATGGGGGAGGGGAAGAGGATTCTGAACGAAATAGGGAGAGGGGGGAGACAGATCAAAGATGGAGAGAAAAGATATTTGGAGAGGAGACAGACAAGTTAAAGAGGCGGGCATGGAGCAGGTAAAGATGAGGAGAGGTGGGGAGGTAGGGAGGTGATAGGTCAGTCCAGGGAGGACAGACAGGTCAAGGGGGTGGGATGAAGTTAGTAAGCAGGAAATAGGGGTGCAGCTTGAGGTGGGAGGAGGCGATAGGAGAGAGGAAGAACAGGTTAGGGAGGCAGGGACAAGCTGGGCTAGTTTTGGGAGGCAGTTGGGGGAGGGGAGATTTTGAGGCTTCTGAAATCCACATGGACACCATTGGGCTGCAGGGTTCCCAGGCAGAATATGTGTTGCTATTCCTGCAACCCTTGGGTGGCATCATTGTGGCACTGCAGGTGGCCCAGGATGGACATGTCATCTGAGGAATGGGATGGGGAGTTGAAATGGTTCGCAACTGGGAGGTGCAGTTGTTTCTTGCGAACTGAGCGTAGGTGTTCTGCAAAGCAGTCCCCAAGCCTCCGCTTGGTTTCCGCAATGTAGAGGAGGCCACAACGGGTACAGGGGATGCAGTATACCACATTGGCAGATGTGCAGGTGAACATCTGCTCGATGTAGAAAGTCTTCTTGGGGCCTGGGATGGGGGGGGGGAAAAAGAGAAGAGGGAGGAGGTGTGGAGGCAAGTGTAGCACTTCCTTTGGTTGCAGGGGAAGGTGCTGGGAGTAGTGGGGTTGGAGGGCAGCGTGGAGCGGACAAGGGAGTCACGGAGAGACTGGTCTCTCCGGCAGGCAAGCAAGGGTGGGGAGGGAAAAATGTCTTTGATGGTGAGGTCGGATTGCTGATGGCGGAAGTGTCAGAGGATGACGTGTTCGATCCGGAGATTGGTGGAGTGGTATGTGAGGATGAGGGGGATTCTTTTTCAGTTGTTATTGCAGGGATAGGGTGCGAGGGAGGAGTTGTAGAAAAATGCAGGAGACACGGTCAAGGGTGTTCTTGACCACTCCGGTGGGGAGGTGGGGAGTGGAGTTGCGGTCCTTGAAAAACAAGGACATCATAGATGTACGGGAGTGGAATCCTGGGAGCAGATGCGGCAGAGGTGAAGCAATTGGGAATAGGAGATGGCACTTTTGCAGGACGGTGGGTGGGTGTGAGATGTTAATGTGATAACATCCCATTAATTTAAAGAAGTATAGAAATCAAAGTCTTTCATCTGCATTTGATTCCTATACAGAGACTTTGACTTATAGAAGTAAAGTCTTTTATCTACTCACATCGGTATGCAGACACTGCCCTGAAGCTTCCTGCCCAGCTAGGAATTCAGTGTAAAGCTTTTGTAACTCATCTTCTCACACATCGGCATGCAGACACTGTCTTACGTTTCCTGACTGAACTGAAATTAGAATCAATCTGTATCAAATAGGGTTAGGTGGGGAAATTTTGTAAAGGTGTGAAACCTCTAAAGCATGTAACTTCTGTCGCTGACTAAGGGGCCAGGGCACTGACTTTGTCCTAGCCAGACACACTGGCAACTTGAAATCACAATCTGTCCCGGACAACAACTCAAAATCACCTCCTGCCATGAGCAGCTACTTCACAAGCAATCGATACTATATCCTGGTCTTTTATGTTGTCCATGTAATAATTGCTTGGTATCCTGTTTTTGTCTGTTGTAGTAATTGTTTTATGTATCATGTCATTGGAGGTTGTGAAATCGTTTTCTGTATCATGTCTTTTGTAAAGTATAAAAAGCAGGGACTGTCCGGGGAGAACTCCTTGTGAGACTTTGCACTGTGTGCCGGGTTGAGTACAGTGATTCTTCACAGCTTGTACTTGCTTGGTAAGAAAATGATTTGTGTTTTTCTAAACAGGTCAGTGTCTTGTTATTGCAGCACGTCCGTGAGGGTCTCCGAAAACAAACTTGACAGGTGGGAGGAGGTGTATTCTAGGTAGCTGTGGGAGTCAGTGGGCTTGAAATATATATCGGTTTTGAGATTGTTCCCCAAGATGGAAATAGAGGACCAGGAAGGTGAGAGAGGTGGTTAGAGATGGTCCAGGTGAACTTAAGGTTGGGGTGGAAGGTGTTGGTGAAGTGGGCAAACTGTTCGAGCTCCTCATAGGAGCACGAGGCAGCGCCGATACAGTCATCCATGTACTGGAGGAAGAGGTACGGAAGAGGGATTGTTCCAACAAAGAGACAGGCAAAGCTTGGGCCCATGCAGGTACCCATGGCCACCCCCTTTGTCTGTAGGCAGTGGGACGAGTTCACCGAAGCACATAATGGGGTCAGTGGAGGGGAACTGGTCAGACCTGCAGGACAGGAAATAGCGTAGGGCTTTGAGGCCATCTGTATGGGGTATGCAGGTGCTAATGTGGTATACTGCACCGCTGCACCCGTTCTGGCCTCCTCTATATCAGGGAAACCAAGCAGAGGCTTGGGGACCACTTTACAGAACACCTACACTCAGTTCGCAATAAACAATTGCTCATCCCCACCTCCCTAACCTACTCTTCCTCTCACCTATCCCCTCCTCCCATCTCAAGCCACACCCCCATTTCCTACTTGCTAACCTCATCCCACCCCTTTGACTTGTTGGTCCTCCATAGACTGACCCATCCCCTCCCCACCTACACTCACCTTTACCTGCTCCATCCCCACCTCTTTAACTTGTCTGTCTCCTCTCCACTTGTCTCCCACTCTCTCCCTGTTTGTTTCAGCATCCCCTTCCCCTCCCCCATTTCTGAAGGGTGTGGGCCCGAATACGTCAGTTTTCCTGTTTCTCTGATGCTGCCTGTCCTGTTGTGTTCCTCCAGCTTCACCCCCGGCCCTTTTAAAGTTTCAAAGCTGTCGCGCATGCGCCCCGCGGATCACTGCCCCCAATAAAGATGGTGACGGTCACACGGGCCGATCGCCATCTGAGGCGTTGATTTGTTTTCTGCAAACGTGAGTCTGGGAGTTTCAAATGGGTGTGTTTTCCGACGTGCACTAACTGTTTGTAAAACTTCCAAACCCATACGAATATCACTTCCCTCCAGCTTTCTACCGTTTTGCTTTCTTTACTGTGGCCTGCTCTTACCTCAATTGCACAAATCTTGGTCTCAGCGAAGGATCTAGGCCCGAAACGTCAGCTTTCCTGCTCCTCTGATGCTGCTTGACCTGCTGTGCACATCCAGCTGCACACCGTGTTATCTCGGATTCTCCAGCATCTGCAGTTCCGGTTATCTCAGCGACTCTGCACCGCACTCGTGGATGATCACGTGGTTTTCACTGATCCCGCCCTCCCTTCATTCCGATTGGGCGATATCCGTCCGGTCATGCACGGCACACCTGTGCTCCTATTGGTCGCGCACTGACATCAATCAGCCAGACTTCACCGTGAGCTGGAGCATGCGCAGTGCTTTGTGTTATTGTTGGAAGCAAATGAACGTCGTCGCAATGTTGCATTTTGAGACGAATGAGACTGAAAACCGGATCTGTCTTTTTACCTTCACAGATGCTGCCAGACCTGCTGAGCTTTTCCAGCAACTTTGTTTTTGTTCCTGATTGACAACATCCCAGTTCTTTTGTTATTTTTTAATAAGTCGCGATTGAAAAGGCTTCCTGCAGCTCAAAGCTAAAGGTACTCTTGATACCGCTCTGTCAGCCAATAGAGAAATAGCGGTGAAATAAGGGTAATAAATACAGGTCTAGCAGTCCTCAGGTAAGATGTAAAGGGAATAATTATGAATATGAAGAACATCACGTGGTGAAGTGAGGTGAGTGTTGTTCATATGAACTGTGATTGGGCAGAGAGGGAGGTTAATCAAAAAAGAACAAGCAGAAAAGAGATTCTCAAGAAAGGTCTGTGCAATGGAAAGCAACGAGAATCAGAAGATAAAAGCCCAACACAAGAAAAAGTTTGAAGACCGTGGCTGCAGAAACTCCAATAAGTTGTTTCACTGCTCTACTGCCTAGTTATTGACTTAAGCAGTATAATCCACATTCAACTCTAAGTAGCTGTCTGAGTTTGTCACTGTAGTTTACTTCATAACAGATAAACTCCACACTTTGTCTCAATAAAGCTGACAGTTGGTTCACCAATTAGTTCTGCTGCCAAGTCCGTTCTTGTTTGAAAAGGGGTATAGATCACATTTAAATAGACAATGAAAAATGTCAATCCAGGCTGGGAGCAAAATTCTACTCCCTCGCCACTGACTCCATCCCTGCCCCAGGTAACTGGCAGGTAACACACTGGTCACAGTCAGGGTGCAATATTTCACCCCAAGATGAGCTTCTAACCACATTACTCACCCCCACACTCATTATCACAAAGACCACATACAATTTCAACCTCAACAGCATCTCAGGTCATCTGCTGCTGAAACTCTCATCCATTCCTTTGCTACCTCTCGACTTAACTCCCCAAACACACTCCCGGCCGGCTTCTTAATACTACTTCCCTGAAATCTTGAACTGATCCAAAAATCTGCTGCCCATGTGTTTATTCTCACCGATTTTAACATCTTCAAGTTTTGTCATTCTGTGCTCACTAACATAAACATTTTCTCAGTGGCAAAGCACCAAGGTTTTGAAATTCATATCCTTATTTTGAAATTTTGGCATCACACCACTTTCGTTTGATAGTCCCTCCAGCTGCAAACCCCTCTGAGATTTATCTGAAGAAGGGTCACTGGACACAAAACAGTAATGCTGCTCTCTCTCTCCACAAGCACTGCCAGATAAGCTGAGTTTTACATCAATTTCTGCTTGTGTTACAACTTTCAAGCATCTACTGTCATTTTGCTTTTTCCTTCAAGACATTTGTTCTCCCTGACTTCCAACCTCCTGTGGATTTCTGGTTTTAACTCCCACCTTTTTCATGTTTTCAGTTCCTAAGGCCATAAGCTCTTGAATTTACTCCCTAAACATCCGTGGTTTTCAAAGTCCCCTTGTTTGTTCAGGATATTCCTTGAAACCTACTTCTTTGGCCAGTTTTGGGTCACTTGTCCTAATAAGTACCTGGTATCAAATATTGTTTTGTGACAACCTTGTGTAATATGTCAGATCATTGGATTGAATCAAAAATGTGAAAACATTTAAATTGTTCTTTTGGAAAACATCACTAATCCTTCACGATCATTTGGGAACTCGTTACCTAATATCATTGCAAGTGCGACTTCACCACATGACCTGCACTGGTTCAGAAAGGTCAAACATCAAGTTCTCCAGATGTAACTGAGGATTGGCAATAGTTACTGATACCTTTGGAGAGTGATCCAACGTTCATGTATCTGGATATGGTGAATGAATAGACAATAGGTGCTGGAGTAGGCCGTTCGACCCTTCGAGCCAGCACCACCATTCATTACGATCATGGCTGATCATCCACAATCAGTATCCTGTTCCTGCCTTATTCTCATAACCCTTGATTCCACTATCTTTAAGTGCTCTATCTATCTCTTTCTTGAAAGTATCCAGAGAGTTGGCCTCCACTGCCTTCTGGGGCAGTGCATTCCATATATCCATCGCTCTCTGGGTGAAGAAGTTTTTCCTCGACTCTGCTCTAAATGGCCTACCCCTTATTTTTAAACTGTGTCTTCTGTTCTGGACTCACCCATCAGCGGAAACATGCTTCCTGCCTCCAGAGTGTCCAATCCCTTAATAATCTTATACGCCTCAATCAGATCCCCTCTCATCCTTGTAAACTCAAGTGTATACAAGCCCAGTCGCTCCAATCTTTCAACATATGATAGTCCCGGACGCCATTCCAGGAATTGAGCTCGTGAACCTACGCTGCACTCCCTGAATAGCCAGAATGTCCTTCCTCAAATTTGGAGACCAAAGCAGCACACAATACTCCAGGTGCGGTCTCACCAGGGCCCTGTACAGCTGCAGAAGGTCCTCTTTGCTCCTGTACTCAATTCCTCTTGTTATGAGGCCAGCATGCTATTAGCTTTCTTCACTGCTTGCTGTACGTGCATGCTTGCTTTCATTGACTGATGTACAAGAACACCTAGATCTCGTTGTACTTCCCTTTTACCGAACTTGACTGCATTGAGATAGTAATCTGCCTTCCTGTTCTTGCCACCAAAGTGTATAACCACACATTTATCCACATTAAACTGCATCTGCCACGTATCCGTCCACTCACCTAGCTTGTCCAACTCACCCTGTATTCTCATAACATCCTCCTCACATTTCACACTGCCACCCAATTTTGTGTCATCAGCAAATTTGCTAATATTACTTCTAATGCCTTCGTCTATATCATTAATATATATCGTAAACAGCTGCGGTCCCAGCACTGAACCTTGTGGTACCCCACTGGCCACTGCCTGCCATTCTGAAAGGGACCCGTTTATCACTACATTTTGCTTCCTGTCAGCCAGCCAATTTTCAATCCAACTCAGCATTTTGCCCCCAGTACCATGTGCCCTAATTTTATTCACCAATCTCCTATGTGGGACTTTATCAAAGGCTTTCTGAAAGTCCAGGTACACTACATCCACTGGTTCTCCCTTATCCATCTTCATATGGACATGTTGCAGAACCTGTTGGGTAGGAGAAGTTCAGAAACAGAACAGCGATGGCTTCCTTCTGACTCGAGAGGGTCTAACTTTACTTTTTAATTGAAAAATCTTCAGGTTCATTTATAGTTCTTCACGGAGTATGAATTGTTGAACTTATTCAGCTGCATGTGTCCAATAAATTTCTTCAGATGTGAGGTCAAAGAAATTCAAAACTATTCCTCATCCTCCCACAGACTTTCTCTCACTGTTAAGGTGCCTACTCATGGACTTAGGGGATCCAGGTACATGATTATTTGAAGTTTCCATCCCATTTAAACAGTGGTTAAACAGTCTTTTGGCACGGCAGCCTTCATTGCTCAATTGTTTCAGTTTCGGAGTTGGGAAGTCATATTGAGGTTGCACAGGATGTTGATGAGACCTCTTCTGGAATACAATGTGCGGTTTCTGTCACACAATTACAGGAGGCATATCATGAAGCTGGCGAGCGTTAAGAAGAGGTTTACCAGGATGTTGCCTGGTATGGAAGCTTTGATTTATAAAGAAAGGTTGGATAGACTTTGACTTTTCTTGCTGGTGCTTAGGAGGTTGAGAGGCGGCCTGTTAGAAGTTCATAAAATAATGAGACATGTAGATAGTATGAATTGTGGTCGTCATTTCCCAAGGATGGGAGATTTCAAGACTAGGGAATGTTTTTAAGTTGGGAGGAGATAATTTAATAAAAAAAAATGCAAGGCAGAACTTTGCAGTGACTGTGAACAAAGCAATGGCAAGTTCCAGCAGAGAAACAGGTGGCAAAGAAACAGGTGACAGCCAGGCATGTGAGGGCTAATGTGTTTCGTTTGCAAGTGACATTCACCGCTTCACAAAGTGGAGAACGTTGAAGTACAGCAGCGACGGTGATTATTTTGCAGGATATTCACCTTGCAAATGGTTTTTCCGCCAGTATCCCTGATTACATCGCAATCGACAGGATGAAAGCTGCAGCAAGACGTGTGGAGCCAGTGGTGTAATTGATACGGCATCTGATTTTGAATTGGAAGTTTGGAATATTGTATCCTCTCTCACTCGAGTGAAGTTGACAGCTTTTCTACCCTTGCAAATTGACAGACACTCCCGAAGAGGAATGTCTGGCCAACGCTGTTTTTGTCAGGTTCCCAGCAGCTTAAGTGAATGGATTGCTGGGTTTTGGAAATTGAAAATTGAAATTAAAAGGTAAATGAGTAACTTGAGTGTGGGGCTACTTCAGCTCATTGTATATTTCATATCCCACCTCATGGCAACAGTACCCATTGTCAGGAGAAACTGCATGTGTTCCACACAAAGCTGCCTTTTGCTGGGAAACCTTGTGTACAGCAGGAGAAGCGGGTAGAACACTGTGTGTATAAGACTGACACTGAGCCACACATTAAACGGTAAAGATAACAAGTAAAGTTGGAAACTTGCTCGCCCAGCTGGCTTGTTTTCGTTCAGACTTTTCGTCACCACGCAAGGTAACGTCATGAGTGAGACTTCCGAAGAAGCGATGTTGTTCTCCTCCACTTGAAATTTATCCTGCCCGGTCTGTTCTGGCAACTTCTGTCATTTCGCATTCTGTTCTGTATGGGTTGTATATGGGGTCCAATTCTTTATGTTTGCCGACTGCATTATGGATTGAGAACCATGCCTCTAGGAATTCCCATGTGTGGCTATGTTTGGATTGCACTACTACGGTTATGTTGTCCCAGTTAAACTGATGGCCTTCATTATCCGGGTGTACTGATATTAGGGAAAGTTTGTCATGTCATTTTGCTGCCGGCTGATGTTCATGTACACTGACGGCTAGTTTCCTTCCTGTCTGTCTGATATAATGTTTGTGGCAATCGTTGCACAGTATTTTGTAAACACTGTCAGTTCTGCATGTCGTGGGTATGGTGTCTTTAATCCTTGAGAATGTTTGTCGTAGCATGGCTTTGGGCTTGTGTGCTACCGTAATTCCTAGTGGTCATAGGAGTTGTCAGTTCTGATATGTTCTTGATGTGTGGCAGTGTGTCCAGTGTGTTCGGGCATAATGTGTCCTCTTCGTGTTGCTGTTTAGTCAGTACCTGTGGATGAAATTGCAGGGATAGCCATTCAAAGCGAAGATTTTGTATTGGTGTTCTTCCTCTTTCTGCATAGTTCTGGGTCATTGCAATGAGTGGTGACCCATTTAAATAGTGTCCCAACACAGCTTAGTTTGTGTTCCACTGACCTGAGTTAGTTGCCAAATTAAAAATATCCGAGCCCCTCAAGGCACTGACCCGAGTTGTGATGTGCAAAGGACAACACACAAAGGAGGATCCTTGTGTGATTGATCCAATGTGATCTGTATGCCAGGGTAACAGTGAAGACTGGTCTTCAACACCCACATTGAACCTGGCTCCACTTGGCCTCCAGTCACCTCTCACAAACTACCATTGCCCTTCACTTTTCCTGACCTCCCCTCTATTCTTGTTTTAAACTGATTGCACTTCAGGCAGTTTCAGCTGGCATTGCTGCTGTGGAACTGTAACATGGAGTGAATTGATTTTGACTGATCAATGACATAATTCTGCTTCTCAAGATCAGTCAATATTTCAGATTTATTACTTTAAATGATAACCATGAACAGGCTACGACAGTGAAGGCACTGAATCGTAATCTCTGGACCAGCAGGAAAGATCAGTTTATGGCACTCAGGACACTGTCTGATTCGGCCTTGCATTCTCCCAACCTTCTGCACATGATGCCCCTCTGCTCTGTTGCGGTTTTGTTACGTCTTGATATATAATAGTCTCCAGTTATCTATTCTTTTGTTATTTCCAATACATGAGACCCTCTTTCCATGTCTTGTGCCTGGCTGCACAGCTCAGTGGTCAGAGCACTGTTCTCAGAAACAAGTGGTTGTGAGTTCGAGCCTGTGATAGTGTTTGTACACCCCCTGCTTCAAAGGGCAAAAAGAGCCCTTTAAAAATTATCTGAAATTATAACAGTATCATTTCCTCCACAGACCAGAAATATGTGTGAATTTCCACATTGCTGTTTGTCCTTCCACTTGAGGAGGAGCATTTGGAATGGCAGGAAGCAGCTGGCATCAGTGATGTTTGGCTGGAAGTACAAGGTGAAGCAGGAAAACTGTAGGTGAGCAATGGGGGAGGAGCACAAACCCAGGGCATCCATCAAATACTTCCATTTGTTGCTGTAAATAGGTTCTAGTTTTGGAGTCTGGAGTGGGACAATAGAGCCAAGTGAGTGAAGTTCTGCTTTCTGGGGGTTGCTCTCTCCGAAAGCCTCTGGCACTCTCGGTGGAAGGTGTCCTTGTTAGTTTCCTTCTGTGGGTGAAAATGAGGTTCACTTCCCCGAGGGGGCATGAGCACAGTCTTCACACCTCAAACTTCAGTTTTGCTTGTTGATTCCTCAAAGTGTTGACCCAGAAACCCGCACAGCACACACTTCATTGGGGAGACAATGGCCTGAGGTTGTTATCACTGGACAGTTAATCCAGAGACCCAGATAGTACTTTGGGGACTTGTGTTTGAATCCAGTTGCAGCAGACGGCGGAATTTGAATTCAATACAAACCTGGAATTAAGCGTCTAATGATGAGCATGAATCTGTTGTCCTTTAAGGGAAGTAAATTGGCATTCTTGCTTACATGTAACTCCTGACCCACAGCAATGTGGTTGACTCTTAACTGCTCTCTGGACATTTAGGAATGTGTAATAAATGTTACCCTAGCCAGTGATGCCCTCATCCCGTGAATGAATTTAAAAAGTACGTCAGGAATTCCTCCTGTATGCAATGATAACTGATTTGCTTTGCCCAATCTTTATGCAGACTGAAGTCACTGGACTCTTGAAGTCAGTGACCTTTTATCATAATTAGAGCTCTCCCTTTCTGCTGGTGTCTTCAATTTCCTTTTTAGTGCCTTCTGCTAAAATTACCACACGAGTTAACTGGGGTGTATATACATCGACCACTGTCAATTTCTGTCCCTTGATGTTTCTAAACTGTACCCAGACTCCATTTCACCAGAACTAATATCCATTGTCATTACCATATTAATTTTATTCCGTAGCCAGTAATGCTAACCTACCTCCTCCTTCTTGTCAGTCCTTCCAAGAAACTGAATATGCCTGGAGCCCAGCTTCAGACATTGTAGATATTTTGGTTTCTGATTTACCAAAACATCCTGGATTCTGGAAAAATCTGAGTTCAGTAGAAATTAGCAGTTGTAACACTGCTATGTAAGAAAGAAGGAGGAGCAAAAATAAGGAATAAAGCCAGTTAACATGATTTCAATCAGTTGGGAAAGTGCTTAATAATGTCTCTTCATTAAGTATGTTTCAGCAATGCACTTAAAACAAAAATCGTATCATCTGATTAAATCAACGTGGTCAATCCAGAAGAAGACATTCCATGATGGAGACAGGGCAGTTGCAGGTAAGTTCAAGGTCACCCTGGGGCCAGGCATGTTTGACAATTTCATTCCTTTTTGATAGTCAAACAAGTGAGGTCGCAAAGAGGAAACCAACAGCTGCATAACACCTGGATTCCCAAGAGGCATTTTGTAGGGTGTCACACTGGTGGCTAATAGATAAGAGAAGGGCTCTGGAACTGAAGGTAATGTATGAGCATGAATAGAGAGTTGGTGAACATGCAGGACATAACAGGAAGTGTTGTTGTGACTGTGATGAGAGGAGTGCAAAGGATTCGAAGGTGAATATAAAGGTTAAATTAACTTCAGGGATGTTTTTAAGGGACTTTCAGGACAGATGAGACCATCCATCCTCTTGACAGCTGACCAGCCAGTCTGGCCACCAAATAAATTAATAGATGTATTGGTCACATGTGGGCAGGCCTCCTGGTGCCTTCACCTCCATGGGCAATATACCAGGAAGGCTGTTCAGGGAAGATGGTGAAGATGGGAAACTGCATCCATGACATGATGCCCACGTTTACAAACAAGCCCTCCCCACATGACAACCGCGTACACGGAGATGAAGTGGAAAACAGCAGGTAACTGCTCGAACAGGTTTTGTGTTCTTTCTCAGGAAGGTTTTCTTTCAAAAAAGAATAAGCCCAGTGACGTCACAATGGTTTGCCTGTGATGTCATAAACACAAACAAGAATAAACAATAACTGCTGTGTGTCTTCACTTCATGTTGAGACAACGTGAGGTGAACATTGCAGACTTGTAGCTCTGCAGTTTCAAGTGCGAATCGCTTATTTCTTTTCTCTCCCTCATCAGTGTAATTAGAACTAACACGAATTGAAGCGGAGGGAAAGGAGCAATACCTTCGTGGTATCACTCTTGGTTGTGAGAAGAGTTTTGAGGTAATTTGAATTCAATATATACTGGACACTATTTGTAAAGAAATTGGATTTTAGTACGAATTTCAAAGACGGGAAAACTGGAAAAATGATGTGAATTTGGGGTAACCCGATTGAATTAATGTGTGTATGTTGTGGGTCGCAATGGTTCCAGTACTTGCCAAAACCAAAATTATATTGGCCACATTTTTGTGTCCGCTCTTTGATGGAGCAAAATGTTTCTTCTGGTCTTTGCTGAAGGTGATATTAGCAGGGAAAATGTTCATCTCGGATGACCACAAGATCCCATTATCACAACAATTCGCAAAAAAAACAAGAATGGAATTCTCCCGTATAAATCATCTACTATTTATCCCTCAGTGAATGTTGTTTCAATGGAGAAACTAGTCATTACCAATTGTTATTCATGAAAACGTGCTTTCTGCACATTAACCAGTGCCTTTCCTACATTACAGCAGCCAAAAAATAGTATTTGGATGAAAAAGGCCCTTTGGGAAATCATTCCAAATGTTCAAGGAGTTGAATTAGAGCAAAGCTTCGTTGAGTTTCATTTTGAACTGAAGTATCTGAAGGGTGATGTCCTGGCTGCTCAGTTGACAAGTTAAAATGTTAAAATGTTGAAGGAAGACCAAGTCGACAGTGAAGAGGCAAATGAATATTTGACATATATAATGAGGCTGAAGTCAGCAGTTGATATTTTTTGGTCTAGTATTTAAGTGTGATCGTACTCTTTCTCTTTTCATGTTGAATTTGGCTTTTACTTTTATGGTGTTTTCATTTGTCTTTTAGGTTTGACGATACTTCACCTTTCTCATTCCTCAGACTCCAACCCACTTTGATTCTGAAAGGTATGAGTTATCATTAATTTTTCACAAAGCACAAGCTTCAATCCAGTTCCTTGTCTCCCTGTGTTCAGTCAGGCATTGACTCACTTATTCCAGACTTCACATGGAAATTTGCCTTTCGAGTCAATGGGGACTGCAGATGCTGGAGAATCCAAGATAACAAAGTGTGGAGCTGGATGAACACAGCAGGGAACTGCAGCAGCTTGGCCTGCTGTGTTCATCCAGCCCCACACTTTGTTATCTTGGAAGTATTCCTGCTCCTTTGTTCCATTTGCTCATACTCATCTCTGACATATTAAATTAGATTAGATTCCCTACGGTGTGGAAACAGGCCCTTCAGCCCAACAAGTCCAAACCGCCCCTTGAAGCATCCCACCCAGACCCATCTTCCTTTCACCCACACACCCTTCAACACTACGGGCAAATTAGCATGGCCGATCCACCTAGCCTACACATCTTTGGACTGTGGGAGCACCCAGGGGAAACCCATGCAGACACGGGGAGAATATGCAAACTCCACACAGTCAGCCTGAGCCTGGAATCGAGCCCGGGTTCCTGGCACTGTGAAGCTGCAGTGCTAATCACTAAGCCACCGTGCCTCCCATATCCGACGAGATTAAAACAGCAGCGGTCCATTGACACCTCTGAAAAGTAATAGTTGTCAGCCTTGCATCAATGACAGCAGCCTGACCCTGGAGTCAGACATTTCTCAGTGTAATATCACTGAGCACAATGAGGACTGATGTGGCAGCCCCCTTGAGCGACCTTGACAGACTGAGCAATAGGTGACCCGACATCTAACTGATGTCTCTACAGTTTCCCAGCTGTTTTCTCCCCACTCCCCACACTGGGTTCAGTCTCCCACTGGGCTGACTGAGTCCCACTCACTGGACTGCAGAGGTGTGGACTCTGAGAAGCTGACTGCCTCGGGTGTCCATCTGGCAGTGCCCATTACCCTGTATTAATGCCAGAGACTGCTCTTGGTGAACCTATCCTGCGTGAAGGCAGCCTACCTTGCCTCGACTGTGGGTTACTCCCTTTAGATTCTAAGACAGTGCTTCCAGGGTGTGTAGAGTGATTTTTATTTATATATTGATGTGAAAGCTTTGTTGATTTTTATTTTGAGTGGCCTAAAAAGTCTGAAACCTGACGTCCGTGTTGGCTTAGTTAGGATTTTAGAGTTGTGTTTTCTAAGCAAGAGCAATGTGATATCAGAAGAGCAAACAGATCATGGACAGATGTAACTACACTGAAGTCAGCATTTTATCTTTTTTGGTCCAGTATTTAATTTTTATGGCAGTCTTTCTCTTTACATGTTTAATTTTGTTTTGTCTGTCATGATGGTTTCATTTATCTTATAGATTTGACTGTTATTTCCGGTCAGTCAGCTTGCCGAAGCAGTCAGATTTCCGTCATACTACTCTGAATAAAAATGGTTTGTACTATCCTTGGTTTTTTACACATGACAAATTCCAATCCCCTGATTACTTATTCTTCATATTCCTATATACCATCCAACACTCACTCACTCGCACGTTCTTCCACGATGTGCAAGATGTTTTATATATTTGGTCACAGGTTTGTCCCATTTCATTCTGAGGGAGCTGAAATATTTGAAGGCTGATGCTCTCGTCTGCTCACTTGGCCTTTTAAAGTTTCAATTGTTCTAAGGAAGAGCAAGATGATATTGAAAGAGTAAACAACATTTGTGTTGACCATGAGGGATTGTCCTTCTCAACTTCTCCCTGTGCCTGACATGCTGGTTAAACAACCACCAGCTGTCTCTCTCTCTCACTCATGTGAGCACAGCCCTATGATGTGGTGTGATAATGGTGACTTTTTTTTTCGAAAGGTGGGTCACTTTGAAACAGACAAGCGGGTTTTTCTTGTGATAATCACTGACTGTTTATGTCAGGAAATATCTATTGCTGCACTTTTCAAATCCAAGCTATGTCCGTTGGGTGTGAAATCTGGCGACAGACGTTTTTCCAAAAATGTTGTCCGTTGGAGCTTCTGAAGTTGGAGTCTGTTGGGTTCATTCAGAACTTCAAGACTGCCATTTATGTTATGCCAGTGTATTCACGGTAAATGGATAAATGGTGGATAAATGGAGTTAAGAGAGAAACACATCATGATGTGATACAATGGAGCAAGCTCAAGAAACCTTATTCCTATGAATTCAGAAAATATCGTTTAAGTTCTGAGATATTCAGCAAGCAAACTGTAAGACAAATGGAGTAACAAAAGTATGCTGTGTACTAGGATAGAGATCTGTTCAACTTTTCTAATTGGTATTAATTAAGTAAGCGACGTGCAAATTCTTCTTTTCAATTTAAGACTGAGATAGAATAGTCACCCAATTTACATTCATGATGAACATAGAACAACGACATAATCATGAAGAGGAATTGTGTCCCTTGATGTAGTGTAGTGGGGGTGGTGAACGTAACTGTCATGTTTTTCGTAAATTTTTGACAATCATCATGACTAGAACTAACTTATAGCCACAAACTGGAGTGTGTTAATAGGAGTTAAGTGTGGACATGAGATGGTGTTTCAATCACTGGCCACATTCCACTGCTCTGCCACATGCTGTGCCTGGCAACCTTCAGTTAACAAAGTCCAAACTTGAACCAGATTTGCAAACCAGTTCCTGAATTTGAAACAAGAAGAGAACATGTCATCTGTCAGGCAAGCTAGTGTGTTGTGGCATTTTGACTACGAGAGGTAAATAAAACAATGTTCATGTGGAACTCTACTTAATATTTGAAACCTGAATGTGCACACTTCAGTTGATTTTCTCCACTGCATAATTAACTTCAACTCTTCCATCCTGCTTTTATTGACATGTTAATATCTGCTTGAGAGATTTCCTCCATGCCTGTTGATTGCTTACTAATTGCATATGTTCAATATGCTGTGAAAATGCACCAGTTTTGAATTATCGCCGCAAAAACTGTGCGTTGAGGGACTGTGATTTACTGTGCTCGATTATTTTTTTTTCCTTTTTGCTGGCATTGTGAAAACTTAGAACACTGAAGGGCACATCCTTCCATAGATATCCTGCCCTTTCTTCTGTTACACCGTGCGATGAATGGGAAGGAAAGGAGCGGGAAGAATGATTATGAAGTAAATTTGAGTAGGGGAGCTGATAGCCTGGTACCACAACAGCAGAACAGATGGAAGGAATGAGAAGTAGAGTGAGAGAGGAAGGAACAGAGATTTCACCATTAAAAATGGTGAAAGCAATGTATTGACAGCTGGTAGCCTTTATTTTAGTAACGTATTGCAACCATTCAATAGTTTTGCTCTTGTAATATTTAAACATGGACATTACGTAATTTCTCTTGCTGAGATTGTCAGCATGGTCATAAAACATCAATTTATTTTTAATGTTATTTGTCTTACTGGATCAAAATATGGTGACACATAAACAATTTGAGCTTCAAAATCTCCCCTTCCCCTACCGCATCCCAATACCAGCCCAACTCGTCCCCGCTTCCCTAATCTGTTCTTCCTCTCACCTATCCCCTCCTCCCACCCCAAGCCACACACCCATTTCCTTCTGTCTAACCTCATCCCGCCCCCTTGACCTATCCGACCTCCCCAGCCTGACCTATCCCCCCCACCTCCCCACCTACACTCACCTTTACTGGCTCCATTCCTGCCTCGAAACTTGTCTGTCTCCTCCCCACCGAACTTCTCCTCTATCCATCTTCGATCTGCCTCCCCCTCTCTCCCCATTTATTTCAGAACCCTCTCCCCCTCCCCCTTTTCTGATGGAGGGTCTAGGCCCGAAACATCAGCTTTTGTGCTCCTAAGATGCTGCATGGCCTCCTGTGTTCACCCAGCTCCACACTTTGTTAGAGATAATGGGAACTGCAGATGCTGGAGAATTCGAAGATAGTAAAATGTGAGGCTGGATGAACACAGCAGGCCAAGCAGCATCTTGTGCTCCTAAGATGCTGCTTGGCCTGCTGTGTTCATCCAGCCTCACATTTTATTATCCACACTTTGTTATCTTTGTTTGAAGGTTATGCTTTTCTTCAGTCATGCTTTTTTATACTTGTGTGGGGTAAAGTTCTTAAAACGACAACTTCATTTAATTGAAACACATTTTGTACAATTTTCTATTACTTGGAACAAGTCTTGGAAATACATTTCCTGTGATTACAGACAATTCATCATTCTGACTGAACCGGCCAGCTACTCTGGCAAAGTTGAGAGGTTCACATTGGATTTCAAATTTCAAATCAGGCTCCTTAAAGAGTGCTCCAATTCCCTCCTTTGCTGACATGCTCCACCCTGACCCCTGCCCAATCCCAAAGGTATATTCATCTGCTGACATGAAGGAAACTGAATTTGATATAGGGGTGCTTGATGCGATTTGAACTATGAAGTTCTTTGTGAGAGTTCTTAATTTCTTTTGCACACTCCACAGTATCAAGTATGATAACCCTTAGGCAGCACATTGGAAGAGACCTTGCATAGCACGAGCTGTGGAACAAAAAAAAACAGAGGTTTCCTTTTTCTTCAGTTTCTCCCTCCTTCTATTTTCCGCCAAGTCAGCAAACATTTTACACCTCTCTGTTTTCCTACCAGTTATGTAAGCTTGCTTTCAAGAGTAATTAGATTCCTAAAAACAATATTGTTCAGAAATGTGAAGTCAGTGATATTGTTAGCAGAGAATTCAAACAGGATTGAAGCCAGACTGTCCTGTTTCCGGTAGCTTGCTGTGGCCTCGAGCTGTAGACAGAAGTTGCTGTACATAATTCCACATTTACTCTGTTGTGGAAACTTTCTGGCCCATCTGATGACTGGATTGAAGTAGAAATTGAGAAATAGTGGGTGGTCAGCTGAAGGGATTTAATATTAAATGTTTATTTACTTAAAATGATGGTTTAATATTCTTGAGATCGATACAAAATAACTCCAAGGCTCAAATTTCTGTTTTATATGAATCTAGCTGGCCATGTTTCTGTGATGTTTTGATTTTAACTTTGTATTTTCTTTGAATGGTTCAAGTAATACATGAAGTGACCAGCTGCTTTATCATTGGATTGAACATATTGTATCTCCTCATCAATGGTATTCCCCTCCAGCCCTTCAATGCTCATATCTTTGCACTTCTAATTCCGGCCACTTTGATCTTGCCTGCATGCTTGATCTTCTTTATTCTGTCATTGGTGTGTTCAGCTACCCAGTTCTGCGACACTCTTCCAAAACATCTCCTCTTTGTCCTCAAAACCAATCTTTCTGACCAAGCTTTTGGTGGCCTGTCCTAGTTTTAGCTTCATGAATCTTGGAGTGATTTTTAAATGATTATGTAAATGTGAAGCATTTTGAAATGTTTCTACCATGTCAGAGATCTATACAAATAAACGTTGTTCCTGCATCACATTTACTTTTTAAATTCGTACTCTCTGTAGGCATCAGGAGATGAGCTTCCATCACATCTCACTGTCGATACCTCCAACGTTCAAATTCTTAACTCTGAGACCTCAAAAAGACTCGTCGAAAATTTTGTAATCGCTCTCATGAACAAGGAGCGTTTCTACATCCGCACATTCTTTTCGACATACAAAGCATATACCACTGCTGAAAGTGTGTTGTACATCCTCCTGGACAAGTGAGCATAAATCTAATGAGCATCTCCTTTGTTTAATGGTAATGATAGAAAAGTATGTTCTGTCGAGTAATTTTTGTTATTAATCCTTCTGGCAATGAATCGCTGAAACTAGCCATATGGAAACAAACTCTCAGTAAACTGAGAATCTCCATCCAACCCTCAGTAAGGGAGACGATTTTTTGTTCATTGAAGACATGAACTTACCTGCACCCCAATCCCTCGGACGTTAAGCTCTGCAAATTTGGGCTTTAACTTTCATCCAGTTTCATCAGAAAAGTCCACATTTTTTAAAGTATTCTGGAGGATTTTATCCTCCACACAGATGGTTTTATCCTACACCTTCTGCCCAAAAGGTCCAGATTCAAATTCTATCTCCTATGTCATGTGTCATAATAAGTTTGAATAACTTGATTAAAAGTAATTAGACTTGAAGTCCTTCATAAAGAGAGACTGCAGTGGGACTGATGAGCTTGTTTGTTTACAACAAGGCAAAGCAGTCCTTCAGCCCTCCTGTTTTGTGCCCCCATCGCTTTCCAATATCCCTGATCCCAAATGGTGGCACAAATCATGTTTAAGCACCCGGCTAGTGATTTGGGACAGAAGTGAATAAAACATACTCACAAAACATAATGCTGAGACAGGTGCCAATGTATTTTTGATTATTTTTTCGCAATAATGAAGCGATCGAGAACCAGTACAATACAACGATTAAAAAGTGTGGTGAATGTATTAGGACAATGTCTAGACCTTGGTATTAAAGATAAACAGTGACGTTGACTTCCTTCAATGCTTTTTATGTAGTTTGGGGCTTCCTACAACTATGTTTGGAATGTTTAAGTTTCTGCATGTAGTGAATGGAAAAATGTTATTTTAATTGAAAGAAGCCTATCAATTGTCTGTAATAACAAAGTGTGGAGCTGGATGAACACAGCAGGCTAAGCAGCATCTTAGGAGCACACACGCTGAGTGTCAGGCCGAGACCCAGCTTTTGTGCTCCAAAGATGCTGCTTGGCCTGCTGTGTTCATCCAGCTCCACACTTTGTTAATTCGATTCTCCAGCATCTGCAGTTCCCATTATCTCTGATCAATTGTCTGTAAGTCTGTGTTGGGCATAACAATCAAAGTTTGGAAGCTGAGTCCAGGGTGAGGAACCTTCATTGCAAAACTGAAATGTTGGTCAAATGAATGTCTGCTTCCAACTGAAATATGCAGGAATACCGCAATTCTGTAATAATGGGTGAAATGTTTTTCAAATGACATCAGTGATGGTTTCTCTCGTCACCTCAGTTTTTATACATTAGTTTTTTGCACGTTGGGTGAGCATTGAACAGTTTATGTACTTCACAAATGGTGTTTTGGGGTAACTTATCAAAGCTCAGTTCGGGTACAAAGCGATTCTCACCACTGCTGACCTTCAATTGATGTACCTCTGACATTAGAGGGATATCCCTGGGTAGGAAAAGTTTCCCAAATGTGCTATGGTTATAAAATTTGAGAAAATCAGCAAATAACCAGAGATGATTAGATTTTTCTTCAAAGCAGTAAGCTAATGAGCTGGCTTTCATGAACCCAATGGGTTGCAGAAATCGATCCAGCTGGACCTTTCAAAAGTGAATTTGGGTTTCTCTTTTTGCCTGTTGCCAAAATATTCTCTTTCTTTGCCCAACTAAATAAATGTTCCAGCAGAATAATTCCAGCAATAAGCTTCTGAGTTTTTAAAAAAAGGTGACCCATTCTTGCCGTAGAATTTGAAACATCACAGCTCACTCATGTGTCTCATGTTATCTCTCAGAGGTGAGATAGTGGACAACGATTCTTCGCAGGTTATTACTTTCTTATTTGCTTTTGTGTTAGGCCGGTGGTCATCTTAGATGATGGTATTCTTTTAAAGGTAAAGCGAAAATTCCGTAAAACCAAGGAATCTCAGCAAACTGTGGTTTGTTGAAATTTGAGGAGTTTGGTTCTCATTAAACTCTAAGGTAGCTGTGGTTAAGACAGTCATCTGTTATATTTACTGTCTCCTCCTTTCACAATGTAGCTGTTTATTACTTTGGCTGCTTTGATCTCTAACTTGTCCATTGTCTTTTGGTGAAAGTCTCCATCTGCAGGGAGATTCTTGGAGTTTTTAAAAAGTCAACAACAAAATGGCTTCCATGCCATTCAAATTTCAAACCCATTTTACCAATTGGACAGATTTTGTGTTTAAGATTAGTGTTTGAGTCAACCATTTTAATTCGGCTAAAAGATCATCATAATTCAACGGATGTTTATAGCATCCGTTCACCTTACACGCACCCTACATTTCAAAATTTTCCTTTATCCGTGGTGAAAGGGAGAAACAGTCTGACTAGATGCTACAGTTATTTTGGTGTTCTGTACTTAGATCCAGGGAATTCATCTCTTTTTACTTGAGTGTTTTCATTCACTGAGGTTTTTATTTGAGACAGAGAATTAACTTGAGTTCAAAATGGTTAGGATTGTATAGTATGAGTATAATTTTAAAAATCTGTTCCTGCCCAAGTTTTCCAAGTGTTGACGATCAGTCCATGACTTCTGAAGGAATGAATTTGTGACTGACAGATTTGGTGACGTGACAAAGATGCGCTAAAAAATTAACCTTAGAGGACTTCGGAATACTGCAGAGAAATATAGGTTTAGCAAGTCGTCAACGATCTGACAAATAGAGTTGTATATGGTAAATTTGAAGTCCATTTTGGCAGAAAGAATAGCAGTTTTGTTTTTATTGAGGGAGATTGCATTGCTCTGAGATACAGTGGAATCTGGGTATCCTCGTGCATGAATCACAAAATGATCGTGTACAGACATGTTAAGTAATTTGGAAAGCAATTAAATGCAGAGCAGAGCTCTGGAATATTGTAAATGCAAAGATAAACAGATACTTGTTGAGGGAGAGGAGGTGAAAGGTCATTAGGAGAGGCAGGAATGTAGATTTGAAGTTACGATCAGATGAGACAGAACCACATTGAATGCTTTACTCTTCCCTCCTTGTATGGGAAGTGGCAGGTATGCTGTAAAATGCCAAATTGGAGTTTCAATGCAAAGTATGAACAAACTCGGTAATCAAGGCTTCAAATGCCGAAATCCTGAACCTTCAGATGTTTTTCAGTGGCTGAATGCAAATTGTAGATTCAAGCTTGTTTAAAATCACTTAGTTTGTGCTGTCTGACCAATTGCAGATATGGAAGCTTTGACACCTCAGAGGCAGAAGAGATTCCAGTAATCGATTCAGTGAGCACAAAGTAAGATTTAATCTTATGTGTGACATAATTAAGTTTCATCCAAAATACAACAATGTTAAAAAACCTGCTGGCACTTCCTGTAAGATCTATGGAGGGCCTTCCTCCCACAGCAATGCAGCAAACACGAGACAGCAGCAGTCACATTAACAAAGTTGCTTGATTGTATCAAAAATCTACACAGATTTTGTTTAAAAAGAAAAGTTGTATCAACAGAAAAGATCCAAAAGTGTTCAGTGAAAAATTGCTCATCCATTCACTATTCAGATCTCCATTTGTCGCCAAACATTTAGATAGCTGAGCTCTGAATTAAGGATACAACATGTCGAAGAATTGAGGTTCCTACCTTCTCCCCTCCCCTCAGTCTGCCTGTGGTGTCTTTCAAATCTCCTGTGAAGGTTTTGAAGAAAAACCTACTCGCAGTACATCTGGAGGGTGATCTATTTTATAAAAACAGTTGACCAAGAATGAAATAGAGGCAGAGCTGCAATCTTTTCTTTGCTGTCATTACGGTTGGTATTGCTGAGCTTATACAAAAGAGATCTGCAGGCCAATGTCCACTGTAGGAGTTGAGGAGCTCCAATATTTGCCAGAGAGACAGACATGTGCAGCTCTCAGCTGGTGACTTAATTCATGCCCAGTGCGTCGTTAAGCCGGCTACTTTGCCCACCGCTGACAATACAGTACAATGGTGCAGAAGAGAGTTCAGCTTTCCTCCTGAACTCCCCTCCACTTTGCCAAGAATGTCATGTCTCAGGCCAAGGCCAGTTGACTTGGGACATTCAGCCCTGTATGAACAGACAGTATCTGAAGTTCTTCATTGGAAAGTTGGTTGCCCTTCTATATTTGGGCCAGGAGCTCTTTGTTTGAGATATTTTTAGACTTTGCAACAAATATAAAATGTTGAAGATATGAATCTGTTACATCCTTCTGTCCCTCTCTCTGTCTTTACAACCACACTCCAGTCTCACGGTCTTATCCTGTAAACTATCGTTCAGGGTTTTGGGGAGACCAATCACCATATTCTGTAGTTGCGTCTTGACCCGTTGTTAGAAAATTAGCTCTCAATGGCACGAAATGCCGACTCAATGTCTTTCAGGTGTATGGAGATAATTTTCTTGTGGATGTGGATGTTTCCTCAAATTTACTTGATAACACTTTTAGGACCATTTGCAGATCACCTGACGGTGCAAACTACAAGGTAGATGGGAAACCATGCTCTCGAAAATCTGTCATGAAAGAGTAAATTTGAATACAATATGTGGTTAAGGTTTGCTTTATTCAGAGCACAAGGAATACAAAGGAAACTACCGATGAGCTAAGAATTACTGGGTACAAGTGTTTGTTTAAAATGACATTCTTCACAACTAATTTCAGCAGCGGAAACAATGCTAACATTCCGAGCTGTGAGGAGCTTGAAAATCCAATTCCTGTAGAGACAGTTGCTGAGATCAGAAAGTAAGTATTGATCCAATGTATGAGGAAATGATGCTTTAATCAGAATACAACTATGTGAAGGGCAACCTCTGGAGGCCGCCATTTTCAGGAACATTATTTAGAGACTTTCTCCTGAAACTTAGCAGCATCTGTGGTGAGAAAACAAAGTGGGCATTTTGAGTTGAGGTTCCCATGTTCAGAACTTCGCATCTCTGAAGACGTGTCACTTGGCTCAACTTGAACTCTGTTTTCTGTCTGTAGATGCTGCAAAACCTGTTGAGTTTCTCCAGCAATGTCTGCTTTTCTTTCAGCTTGTCGGCTTCTGTAGTTTGTTCTTTTACATTAAAGAAACAGTTGGCTGTTGTTCTAATATTTGCTCTGTTCTTAGTGTTGTAAAAAGAAATTTTAGATGGAAGATTGTGGTTCATGCTGCAGGCCTTCTGCTGGAACTGCAACCTGGAGGCCTTGGCCGATTCTAGCGGTGACCAACAAAGAGATCATTGCCGGGTTACTCACCAGTTGACGGTTTGGCTCAGTTTTGACAGCTGCTAGTCCAGTGAAAGGGATGGCAGATCAGCACCTTTCTCAGCCCTACTGTTAATGCTGATTGTCACTGAGGTTGTGTCAGTGGGCGGAAAGTGAGGGAGGCAGTCCTTAGATGTCAGGGAGAGCCCAGGTGAAAAAGAGAACTGGCCCATGTCACATAGCTTTGCAATGTGTAGGTGGTAAACTCCCTCCCTGCCATTTTCCTAATCCTCCCACCTCCAATTTAATTGTCAGCGAATGATTGGCCATGCATTAACACACAGTCTTCAATGGAATATTTCTTTTCCAAACATTGGACTGTGCACTGCCGGTAAATATATTGAAAAACTTGACTCTCTAACTCTGTTTGCAGTGTTATTACATGTCCCACCTCCCCGCATCGCCCAAAAAAATCCAGACTATTGTGCTTTGAGAACTTGTGTGAAAGTTGAAATCCCTTCTTCCTTGCAACTCCCCCAGCTCCTCTTCCAGACTCAACTCCTGTCACTTGCAAACCACCTGTTAGAGCTTGGAAGGGAAAAACAAATCTCGATCTATTGTAGTTACATACATCAGAAATGTTGCCTGTTTAACAAATCCAGTTGAATAGGACTTGAAAACTTGAGAGGGCTTGTCATCTGAAGAGTGGTTGAGGGTTTTGGTTCTGTTTAGGATGGAGTTTAGAAGGATGGGAGGGAATTTTATTGGCACTTACAGAATACTGAGAGGCCTGGAAGGATTGTACATGGAACAGAGAAGATGTTTCCACTAGGAGGAGAGATTAGGACATGCGGGCACAGTCGCGGAGTGAAGAGGCCAACCTTTAGAACTAAGGTAAGAAAGAATTTCTTCAGACAGGGAGTGGTTAATCTGAGGAAAACATTGCAGGAAGCCGACGTCATTCGGACTATTTAAGATAGAGAGAGAGATGGGTTCTTGATTAATAAGGGGATCAAGGCTTTCAGAAGAAGGCTGGCGATTGGGCTTCAGAAACATCACAGCCAGAATTGAATGGCAAAGCAGACTGAGGAGGTTGAATGAGCTAATTCTGCCCCTATATCTTATGGTCTTATGGATTTGACACTAAATATTTCATTGGTCCTTTTGTGATGAAGCCACTTCTGGGTGCAAGTGTTTTTTTAAAATGTCTTTAGTTTTTGCCTTATATAGTCAGGAAGGCAAATGTAATGTTGGCATTTATTGTGAAAAGATATGAATCTAAAAACAGGGCTGTACCTCTGAGGCTTTATAAGGCTCTGGTCTGGCCGTACTTGGAGTACTGCGTGCAGACTTGGGCCCATATCTCAGGAAGGATGTACTGTCCCTGGAACGTGTTCAGAGGAGGTTCACGAGAATGGTCCAGGGAATGGAAACCTTAAAATATGAGGAACGGTTGATGACTCTGAGACTATACTCATTTGGAGTTTAGAAGGATGAGGGGTGATCTAATTGAAACTTTCAGAACACTGAATGGCCTCGACAGAATGGTTGTTGGGAAGATGCTTCCATTGGTAGGAGAGACGAGGCCCCGAGGGCACAGCCTTAGAATGAAGACAAGACCTTTTAAATTGGAGATTTGCAGAAACTTCTTCAGCCAGAGAGTTTTAAATCTGTGAAATTCACTGCCACAGAATGCTGTGGAGGCCAGGAAATTTAAAACTGAGACAGATAGGTGCCTGATTATCAAGGGGATCAAGGGCTATGGGGAGAAAGCAGGAGAATGGGGTTGAGGAACTTATCAGCCATGACTAAATGGCAGAACAGACTCAATGGGCCGAATGGCCTAATTTCTGCACCTATGTCTTACGGTTTTGTGGTCTTAAATAATTGCAGGTCTAAAACCTTTGACAGCCCAAACTCTGAGAAAGATGAAGAACCAAGTTCACCAAAAGAGACAGCAACAATTTCAAAGTAAGTTTCATCCTTCTGTGCTTCATTCATAATACATACCATGAAAAGAAATTGCAGTGAATATAGTAGCTCTTGAAAGATTATATCGCCGTTCGAGACAATAAAAATCACATTAAAGAAACAGCTTTAATCCCTCCGAGGCCATTGCCAGTAATTAAATCAATGACACATTTCAGCCTTTGATCGATAGAAAACATTTAAAAATGTTCAGTGAAAATTTGATTGGCCCTCAACATCCAGACCTTGTGGTCTAACTTGCAACAATGCTAAACTGCGAAACCTCCCACCTCCCCTCAAATGCACAAGCCGATGTAACTGGAGTGTCCTACATATTTTCTCTGAAAATTTGGAAAGCAAACCATCTAGTGTAGTCATTCATCTGGACTTTGACCAAATGAGGACTTGAAATACAGAGCATTTTGGGATTCAAAATTTATTTTCAATGTTTACAAGTCATTTGTAGATGCAAATCCTTTCCTTAATTTGTGCTTCATGAGCACTTGCAGCTGCAGATATTTTGGCCGTATAGATTGTCGGGTGGGTGGGAATCAAAGTTTGCCAGGCATCTGTGTAACCATGAGGAAGCAAGTTTGATCAGAAGTACTTTTGATGTGTTTTAATTCTGCAATTTGGAATGCAGCAGTGTGAAAAGGGAATGATGGAGTATCATTGATTTCAAAACTTTTTGTGCAATGTCATGAATGCCACTCCAGACTATGGCAGTCACATTAAAGTGTCTGCTGGACTGCTTTCCTAGAAAATTCATGGTAGAGATATTTACCTTAAATGATAGCATCACCATTGAAGCATCCAAAACACTTAGATGGGAAATTGTTCTCAGATCAATATTGAGGTTATATTTCTGGACAATGTGGCTCTGGTAAAATTGCTAAAGAAATGAGTTAATCTCCTCTACCCCACCTCAGCACTTCTCTGTGTTCCTCCTTCCTGCTTCAGCTGCACCCTCCCCACAAACTTCCTCCAAGTTCATTGAAGTGTCCTTCAAACGTCTGTGACATTTGTAGAAATATGTTATCAATTAAGAATGTGACCTGCTCCCCGTGTCCGAGCCTTGGTATTTCTCCCATACAATATTGCCATTGAATAATTTGCATTTTGAATTATCTAAGTTGGCCATTTGCCATGTGTATCCATGGAGTCAGGCAGAGACCTGGAATTAATCCTGAGTTTATTCTGTCCAGGTCTTTAAGGAAACTCAGAACTGTTAAAAGAGCAGGAAAGAAAAATGATTTTTTTTCAGCAAAACAGCCACTGGTGACTAATCTGACCTTAAGCTTCAGTGAATTTGAGCAATGACAAATTCCTACATCAGTGCTCCGAATCAAACTATGAGTTACAAGCTGTGCTTGTGAGGGTTGAATTGTCAATAGTCTGTAAAGAGCTTGAGTTTCTTTGCCAGAGATGAGGAAGTTAAACTTAAATCCTCTCTTTTGGGATGTTTATTGTCTGTCCCAGTGTAGAGGTTCTTTATTTGACCTCTTTACTCCTCATGTACCCACTGGCTCCCCCTCACAGCCAAAATAAGATAAGAGTGCCAGAAATTAAAAATGTGATCATGTGCACAAGTAAAATGATTTATTTGGTGTTTTGTGACCAGTTGCAGCTGTGAAAATGTTGACATGTCACACTGTGTAGTGGGTGGAAACCTAAGTTTGTCAGAAACTGAAGGAGTAATTGACAAGTAAATTTGATGTGATGACAGATTAAACCTGTTGTTCAGTATTTGGGATCTAATACTGTGAAAGGGAACTGTTGGGATTTGCTGTAGGATTATGTCAGGGTTGCCTCAGGAAGATACCCCAACTGGCAGTGCAGTGAGCACCAATCCAGACAACAGCAATCACATGAAGCAACTGCTTCACTGCTTCTGCAATGTTTGGCTTATTTTAAGAGATGGAATAATGTTGAATTAGCATAAAGCATTCAAAGCTTTTCAATGGTAGACTGAAATTTGCTTGTCTTTCAGTATCAAGTTCTTGCACAGCGCAGGAACGGCTTTCAACAAGGGTGAAATACTGAAGAAATGGTTTTCTCTCCTTATTGCCCTGCTCTGTCTCTTCCAACCCACACCCCAGCACTGCCTCAGTATGAAGGCCTGTGGGCATCCTGTGGAAGTCAAAAGGACCCCTCTCTCAACACTGTGATTTTTTGTTGTTGAATTGGGTTGGATTTAATTCTGGACGTGTTTGCCTGTTCTAAATGACTTAATTTGTTCTCTTCGATCAATTGCAGTTCTGGAAATGTTGACAGTGCAAATGGTGAGGAAAATGGAAGTTGTGTTTCTTCAGGATCCAGCGAAATAATTGCTGAGTAAGTTTAATTGCATGCATGACAAAGTGAATCATTATTCAGAATATGACAAAGCGGTAGGAAATAGCTGGGGAGCTAGCAGTTTGTGCAATGTTATACAGACATCAAATGGTAATAGCCCAGAGACAATGATTTGATGTTTGTACCAGCTCTCAAAGAGGGACTTGCCTACGTTCACTCCTAAGTCCTTTTACTGTGTAATACTGCGAAACCTCTCCTTTCGAAAATTGTAGTTCACTTTTGAAGACCGCAATTGAAGCTGCATCCACCACACTATTCGGCAGAGCTTTCCAGTTCCTGAATAGGCTATTGAAAAAAAAAATTCCTTGTCACCATTGGTTCTTTTTGCTGATCATCTTAAATCAGTGTCCTTTTCTCCTTAAGCCTTCTGTCACAAGGCACCGATTGTTCTTATCCATTCTAACCAAATCCCTTATGATTTTGAACACTTTTACAATCACTTCTTAGTCTTCTCCAAGAGCAGCCCAAGCTCCTTCAGCCTCTCCACAGGGCTGTCTAGTTTGTCATCTCTGGTAATATTTTTTGTGAATGTTTTGTGCACCCTCTCAAATCCCTTCCTGAAGTGTGGTTGGTAAATACCAGAGTTGAGGGGAAATCAGGAGGTTTTTGTTTAATCATGATTAGTCAGAACATATTTGTTTTTCATACAATGCTCCAATTTTTAAAGTTCAGAATCCTGATGATATCTTCAACCTGCACTACCACTTCTATAATTATTGTGCACACACACACACACACTATCGATCAAATATCAGACATGGATCATTTCAGGAAGCACCATATCATAAGATATTTATTTTGGCTCCAGAAGAGAAGAAGGAACAATCCAGAATAATTTTGATTTGGAGGAGGTCCAACTTCAAAAGGAGCAAGAAGGCGTTTGCAGCAAGTAAGTTTGAACACAAGTTTAGGCAAAACTGCAATTAGCCTGTCTTACAGCAGGAGGTTGTTTAGTGACAGTGTCAGAATGTTCCCACAAGCGGGAGAGTGTGGCAAATGGTACAAATGATGAGGATTATTGATGACCCCAGTGTGTACCGAGTTAATTATAAGTAGTTCAGAAGGGAAGTGTTGAACTAAATGATGCTGGCAGCTAATGTTAAAAGGGAATCCGAATGTCGTCCTCCATTGTGAGCAGTGAAAGGGTAGCGAAAGTGGGGCTAATGGTCATAAATCACTGTTTAATCTTCACAGAGGTAAGGGCCTGGCTGCGATACTATTCAGAAGAAGTTGCTGTCCAATTCACGATGAAAAGTAAATAGTTGAGACAAGGATGAGCTGAGGTTGGACAGCATTTTAGAAATGTGAACATTAAACAACTGCAGATGCTGGAAAACTGAAACGAAAATGGAAATTGCTGGAAAAGCTAAGCAGGTCTGGCAGCATCTGTGGCGAGAAAGCAGAGTTAATATTTTTGAGTAATTTGAGCCACTGAGCTTTTACAGCAATTTCTGCTTTGATTAGAACGGCTGGTTGTCCCTGGTGTTGGTAACTCAGAAGGAAGTGAATTGTAGACAACTGAGGATACTGAGATAGAGAAAAATAGCTTGAGGCTGCAGTGGCACTTTGCACAACAACCTAATCCTGTTTGAATACAGGGGGTGGTATCAGAGGACTGGAGGATTACAACATGTACTATGTTTATGTTCAAAAGTGTGTGGATAAATCCAGCAACTAGATTCATCTTATTGGCGGGACAGCATCACAGGAACTGTAATCCCAGTCTCAAGCAAGAATACTTGGGGAGCATATGGGCTAACATTTTATGCTGACTCAGAAATCTTCACCATCTGGTGTGTAACCTGTTTAATAAAACCATCTGATGGAGGCTTGTCATTCTGAATCTTCAATTTTCATGGGTATTTTAATGGATTTAACTGAAGATGAAAGGGTTTGCTTGAGGTGTTTTAAATTGTTCTTGATGTTCAATTGCAGCTGTGAAAGTGTTGAGTCCAAACACTGTCCGAATTCTGATGAAATTCAGAATTTAAGTTCACCGGAGAAGGGAGCGACAGTCAAGAAGTGAGTTTGATCCAAAATGTGACCATATTATGCTTCATTTGCAATACAGTAGTGTGTAAAGGGAATGGCTGGAGAGCTGGTGGCCATAGGTTGGACAGTCAGAAATCTCTTCATGAAGGCAGAGATGTTTCCATGCTGTATGACTGTGTCAGACATACCACAGAAACAAAAACACGGATATCATTCCAGATCATGGCACATTGATGAAGAAACAGCTTCTGAGTTCTTTGCATATTCTCTCCCTAATTCTGAGGAACAAGCAATACAAAGCACAAGCAGCAGTTGCATGTGAAGGTGTTGAGTTTATCTCAGACTGAAATTTCTGGACTAATAGCAAATGTAAGCTATTGAAGAAGTGGCTTCACTCCTTGCACCTGCTCCTTTCCCCTGTTACCACCAGCCGCCACCACTGCTGGCGAGCTGCTTTGGCCCTCAAGGGCATCTCTGGTAAACTTCCTGAGGAAATTTAAAGAAGGTATTCACTATTTTATGCAGTTTTACATTTAGAGTGTGACCTTGTTTCATAAAGTTAGCTGATCACGGCTTAGGATGCTGAATTTTGAGACTTCATTTCTTATTTTACGGCTGGCAAGCAATTGTAGACCCAAACACCATTTTAATTTGCTTTTTCTTTTGTGGTTTATGATCAATTGCAGAAGCATAGACTTCAACAGATCAAGCTTTCTAGAAGAATATAATTTCAGTCCTGCAGAAAAGGAAACACTAATGAAAATGTAAGTTTGATTTGACATGTAGTGAAATTGTATTTTCAATGTGAAATTTAAGAATGTGAGAAGAATTGCTGGAGAGCCAGAAAGACCTGTAAAATAATGTAGGGCCTTTGTCATGAATATATAAGGCACCCAAAACAGGATGGCAAACAGCACTCCAACCCATAACAATCACATTCAAGAAGCTAAATAATAACTGAAAGAATCACGGACACTGCAATTCAGGGACAAAAACAAAGTTGTTGGAAAAGCTCAGCATTTCTGGCAACATCTGTGAAGGTAAGAACGGAGTTAATGTTTCAGGTCCGGGTGACCCTTCCAGTTCTGAGGGAGGGTCGCTGGACCCAAAATGTTAACTCTGTTTTTGCATTAAAGAAGCTGCTTGTCTTGCATGTCCAATGATTGCATTATTCCCAGAGATTGGCTTGTTTATATTTTTCAGTGTAAATCATCCAAAATTCTTTGTCTTTTGGAATTGTTTGTCCTACATGATCACGCTTTTGGGGTTGTTTATCTCAGATTGTCATTAGTCTAGTTTGTGATAATGATGCATTATTGCAGGAATGGTTTTCCTCTTCACACCACTTTATTAGAAGTTATCCTGCAAACTTCCTGTGAAGAGTTGAAACCGAATGATACCGCTGTCTAGAGCAGTCAGATACTTGGCACGTGGTTTGTTTGTGGTGTCCTGACTTTGGTAGCCCTCCCACTCCGTGCTGCTGTTGTACATTTTGCACATAATCGATCTTGAATTAATACTTCCTGAATCTATGAAATCCAAATGATCTTGTGAAATGATTTTTCATGTTTGAAGTTTGTAAACTAAGTGCTTTCAAAGATATTTGACTGTAGAAAGCATCGCACAAATGCATCTCTAGCTGGAATTCTAGTTATTTTTGAGCTGTACCAGATTGCTGAGGTTGTTTTACTGCTCTGAATAAGATTAGATTACCTACAATGTGTAAACAGGCCCTTCGGCCCAACAGGTCCACACTGTCCCTTGAAGCATCCCACTCAGACCCATTCCCCGAACACGAAGGGCAATTTAGCACACGGCTGATCCGCCCAGCCTGCACATCTTTGGACTGTGGGAGGAAACTGGATCACTTGGAGGAAACTCACTCAGACATGGGGAGAATGTGCAAACTCCTCACAGACAGTCACCCAAGGCTGGAATCAAACCCGGGACCCTGGAGCTGTGAGGTGGCAGTGCTAACCGCTGAGCCACCATGCTGCCCTGCATGACACTTTGGCTGCATGGGGTTAAAGATGGGATTATTCTTCTTTGTCTGGCCATTCGATTAAACTCTGTGCTTTTTGATTAAGACAAAAGAACATTTATCCAATAGATTTGAGTGCTGGACTGGACTTGGGGACTTTAAAGTTTGAGATTCTTACCTTTATATATACAGTGATTTATTTTCTTTTGTACATGGTTTGCTTACTCATTTATTTTGTTTTCTTGAGTTGATATTGTTTGTCGTTTTTACAATCAAGAAAGCCAATGCCTGAAGGGCCAAGCACAGAAAAATTACTTGTGAGCAAATACAAAGGCAAATTTTTGCAGTATTGCATTGAGAAAAATGGTCAATTTGAGGGAGTGAGGATTTTCATGGAATATTTTTACTTCAGATGCAATAGCAAGCGTTCACAACTGGGCTGCACTGAAGTTCGAAATAAAGCTCAAACAATTTATGAAAAATGCAGCAAAGGAAAAATCCCTCTCGTTAATCAAACAAATAGGACACAGTTGGCCAGGCAGCATCAGAGGAGCAGAAAAACTGATGTTTCGGGTCTGGGCCCTCCACCAGAAATTTTCTGAAGATCGGTCCAGACCTGAAATGCCAGCTTTCCTGAGCCCCTAGTCTGCTAGCCTGCTGTGTTCATCCAGCTCCACACCTTGTTATCTCAGACTGCAGCATCAGCAGTACCTACTAACTCAGAACACAGTTGGGATGCCTTGTGCATTGCTATTCACTCTAACCCACCCAGTTGTCTTTTTGGGTAAATGAAACAAAGTTTTAGAAATCTAAGCCATAGGGCTTGGTGGTTATCCGGACATTTTTCTCCAACACCTAGCTATTCATGTCTGGATGAACACAGCTAATTGTGGATACCAAATTGGTCCTGATTAATTTCACAATATTCCTGTGCCAATGTCTCAAGAGACATATAGGGATGAAGTGTATAAAGGAACCTAAATTATCCTGATCCCCGATTGAGGACAGTGTAATCCTCATGAAAGTAATGTGCTGGTTTGGTATGTTTTTTGGTATGTTAATCTCCTTTTAAATTCAAGTTTTTTGGGTTGAGTTCTTTTTCTACAGAATAGTAGCTTACAACCTGTCAGTTTGACATTGAAGAAAACACAGATATTGAGGGGTTGAGTAAAAGCATGGTTTTAAAGGAACATCTTGAGTGAGGGCAGAAGAGGCAGGAATCTATCCAGTGAAGTTGTCATCGGTGAAACAATTAATCTCAGATGCGCAAGTGGCCAGAATTGAAAAGAAAGACAAAAGTGCACCCGTACATAATTATTTCAATTCTGGAACGCTCTAATACTTTAAGAATACACTTCTCTCCAGTGCCATTGGAATCTAAGATTATGTTGTGCTCGCTTTAGGAAATGATCCTTTTAGATGGTGGAAGGATGATAATGAGTAATTAAATGAAATGATGTTGTACACTGCAGCTGATTAAAGGTTTCAGATTACTCGGTGGGGATGTAGTAACTTGTTAATGAATCTATTGGAAACAGAGACTTTAATTCTAGTGGGACGACAGAAAAGTGTTTTGGGTCAAATTTTGGACTCAGCACAGTACTAATTAAGTTCTACCATATTGTCAGCAGGGTAGAGGCTCTTTAGCTCAGCAACTTATTTCCCAGCCATGAAGGCTTTCAGTAGGAAATAGAATTTTTTGGTTTTGTGATCTTTTGAATTGATTTTTCTTTATATATATTTTTGGAGGGTTACTGTTCGAGTGTTTGTAATGTGACCTAGGCATTTCTGAATGATTCAGGACCAAATGAGCCCAGGCAACTTCCTTAGGTCATGTTTCCAGTGTGTTTCAGTTAGTCACTGTTTCCGAGAGGTAACATAACAAATAACATTTCCACAGCCTTGTCCCTCCATCTCTGCAATTTCCTTGTGTCCGCTTCGGACGTTTCTCTTTTTTCCTGTCCAGTTTCACTTTTTTGCCTATCCCAGATTATGTTTGTCCTGTTGTTACCAGCCATGGTTTCAGCTGTTGAGACTCGAAAATCTGAAATGCACAGTATGCTTTTCTCCATTTTGTAAAAAGCTGATGAAAAACTTCACCTTTTATCAAGCTTTTCATGATTCTTCTGACCTCACTGAAAAACAATCTCTTGACATTTCCAAAATGAGTCACTTCATTTCAAAATTTGCCATGTTCACTAGTTAATATCATACAGCACCTTACCAGTATGGGCCAGCTGTGTTTTTGAATCATTGCAAAAGAGTACAACCTATGCCAACTGATCTGAAAGCAGATGAAGTCAAAATAGCCCCTCCAGTGTGAACTATTTCTAAGTCGTATATCTTTCTCAAACAACAAGAGGCTATTGCTGCATATGGCACTGTGGCTGCCTAGCACTTCCTACACCAACCACTGTTTAACAGGAATGGAGCTGGTGAAGTCTGAATCAAGCCCCAATGTCTGTGTGTAATGTTTCACACCATGTAATTTCTGTGCTGTCATGATCTATTATGAACGGGCTCAAATAGGTGATCATCGGTTTCAGTGTAGGGCTGCAGATAAAGAAATTCCAAATTAAAAACTAGAACAGCACTTTCAGCGTAAAATGTTCCATGTAAATTGGCGATGCTAATCAAACAAATGTTTACTTTTTGGAGTCTTTGGAAAGTCAAAGGTTTCTCCTACCTACTGCATCATAGACCATAGCTGCAACTCAGTCCATCTCCTAATTCACAACAAGACTCATCATTCTGATGTTTGCTGGCCCACGTTGTCTCTTGGTTGACCAATGTCTGAACTTTAGATTTTTTTTCGAAAAAACTTTCAATTCTTGTGTTCACATCCTTTCATGTTCTTATTTTGCTTTAGTCTGGAATTATTTTAGGTCCCAAACTTTGCCTGGAACTTTTCTGTTCTGCCACGTCCAGTGTGCTGTGTACTACTTGATTTTTTTCATCAGCCCACCACCGTTAGTGCTACTTCCTGCAGATATATAGTTCCTTCTTCTAGACATCACCATCTCTCGCCTTTAAGAAACTCATGAAAAGTCACTATGACCAAATATTTAGTCACCTGTTTGAATATCTCCTCCTTTGTCGGTTTTTGTCTGGTTAATCTGCTGTGAAGTGCCCTGGGGAGTTTTTCTGTGCAAAGGGTTCGATTTCAGTGATGTGATGACTTCTCTGTGCAGCTGATGTCTTGTTGCAAAAAAGTAACCATTGATTTACCTGTGAAATAATGCTACGTGGCCTCTCAGTATTAGCCAGACAGTTAAAATAAGTGAATTGAAAGCTGACTATGTTGGAGTATTTCATTATTCACCTGCAACTAGACCCAATTTATCCATGTTACCGAGGTATCCAAGTACTGGCAATGCAACTCCCAGAACAAACGCAAACAAATCATCATTATCCTTGTGTTTTTCTTTGTTCATCTGATTTGTCCCATTTGACTTTTATAAAGAAGATTTTTTGTTAAAGCTCACTTTCTCTTTACTAGTAAACTCTAAACACGAAGAGGTCCTGCTGGTGTAATAAGTAACCTCAGACACATGTGAAATCACTTTATACGTGAGCCTTAAGCTTACCTGTGCAATCTACAAAGAAGAAAACTTGGAAACATGGCCAACTTGCAGTTTCCATCCATGGCCAGCGTAATTCTAACTTGGACAGTCATTTCTTCATCATTGGGTCAAAGTGCCACACAGCCCCCCTCTGATGGCACAGCAGGATCACCATTGCCATGTGCACTGCAGCAGTTCAAGATGGCAGCTCATCTCCTGTGTGAGCACGATGACCCCATATTCCAACTTTAATCTATTGCATTGACATTTGTAGAATTAGAAGCTTTTTCTCCCCCACATGTTTTGCTTCCCCGATGAACAGTTGTTAACTCTGACTTTATTTCCAGTGCTATTCCTGAAATTCTCGAAATCTGGCTGGAGGAGTCTGCCGAAGACTTTCGTCAAGTTCCAACTTACTCTTGTCTCCGGAAGGTACTTTCCTACTTGAACCAGACAGTGCCAGGGTCAGATGCTGAACATCGGGCCCAGAAACTCCTGAGTTGGTTTTTGGCGGAGGAAACAGCGGAGAAAGAGATGTTTAGTAAGATTTACAATTATGTTGCAAAAATGTGGTTTTAATTCAGGGTGCCTCCCTACAAGTTTGTGTGCGGCTTGCCCCTCTGTCTCAGGATTTAGTTCATTTTGGTTTCCTTTGACAAGCTTCAAAATTACTTGCAAATTTTTGGATAAACGAAGTTAATTAAAATTATTGCTGAGTGCTTACCCCTGTACTAATTGCATGATGTACAAGACCAAATTCTGCATAGAATTGATACTCTCATATGGTCCGATAAGACCCAGCAGCATGTAATGCGACTTTCTGGACAATTTCCTTTTGAAATGTTTTCGTCAATGACATTTTATTTTATAATCTGACGTAATAATTTTGCAAGTTATTGTGAAACAATAGATTGTGATTCAGAATATTTCCTAAAGCCAGAAATAGGGATGGGAATCTGTCATTAAATACAAGTTCTTTTGCAATTGAGATGCTCCCAACAAGAGGATTTCAGTGCAATATCATATTACTTTCACCAAATCTAGATTTAGAAGTATGAATATTAGATAACTATTGGAAACCAATGCACAATTTCTAGTCACAAGTTCGTGAGATATTTTAGAGCAATGTGAACTTTGGGCACAAAATACATGTCTATCTTCACTTGCACAGAAGGCTACCGTAGAAGAGTCAGATTCTATGTGGGAGAAGAACACGACCAAACCATCGAACAAGTTGACGAAAAGCTCCTGTCCTACCCATCACGCTTCATTGCAGAGCAGCTGACTTTTATGGATGCTGTGAGTAAACAGGAGTCTGGCGGCCAGTCATTCTGAATAAGATGTTTCAGTCAGCAGTAGGCATCTGAATCTCTCTGTATTGTTTAATGCTATTACTGCTCCACCAGTCATTATAACTGAATTCCCTTCAAAATGCAGTCTTCCAAGATGTTAAAATGTGTTGTTTGACGTGTGACTTCAGTATCTCGCTTGAAATACCTGCCAACTAAAACTTCAGCACTTGTCATTTGTTTTGAATGAACGCCATGTGAAATAAGTGACCCGAGAGAGCACTGAAAATCCTTTGTAACTTAGTGTTGAAACTTTACAAAATGAATAGTATTTCAGGGTAAAAGTTTAATTGTTTCATCATAACAGTCACTGTTTCTTCAAGAGTCCACTGATTTTGTTTGTAGTATCCAGGATGGCAATTTTGTTGTTTTCCCAGAATCTTCTGGAGTGGGATCAGCCACGGGGTATTCCAGTCTAGTCTCCAAGGTGGCTTGATGCCTACCTCGACAAAATGAGACTCTTGGTTGCTGAATCAAAATTTGAGTTATGTCAAAGTCTGGTCATAGGCTTAGGCTTGAAGTGGAAGTTCAGTGGTCTGTATGACAGCATTGGGTGTGACTCTAGAATGTAAGTAGTCCTCTAGGTCTCAAAAATCCTAAGCATATGTTCATGTTCAGAACAGGGGTGCAGCAATCTCATCTGGAAGTGACCAGTTTGTCAAAAGTAGGTTTTGGTTATGGGATAAGAGATAATGGGAACTACAGATGCAGAAGAACCCGAGATAACAAAGTGCAGAGCTGGGTGAGCACAGTTGCTCCGAAGATGCTGCTTGGCCTGCTGTGTTCCTCCAGCTCCACACTTTGTTATCTCAGTTTGTTAAGGGGCAGCTGCTTTTCTGCACAGAGTTCCAAAGGTAACTGTCTGTTTTGACTGCAGTCTCTGTTGCATATGTGTATGTATACACCGACTGGCACTTAGAGTCTAATCATGTGACATATTGATGACAACAGCCATTTTTGGTGGGAAGCAACCTAGCTGGGTGTCTGTTGAGGAATGTAGCTGCTTTTCTTTTGTTGAACCATCGAGATCTGCAGTGAGGGTTGTGAGTCTTTGTCAAATCAGTGGTTTTACCTGGTGAATATTAAAGCGGTTTTTTTGATCCTCATTGCTAGTTTTTTTCTTTACCATGCAGAGCCAGGGGGCTGAAATGTTAAACAGCAGGAGTTTTATTATGTAGTTTACTGTCGAGGCAGCAGGGTTAGCCTAAGCTATTCCTTGCCGGAAATGATCGCTGACATCATTGTGACGTGATCAGACTGTTAAAAGTGAGAGCCCACCATGCTTGCATAAACATGCAACAGTTTCCCACTCGATGGTTTCTGAGCACTCCTTTCTACTGCAGCCTGTCACAGCCAACTCTGGCTTTGAAAGTGACGAAACTGACAAATTTCTCCATTCTGAATGAGTTTACGGGGATCCGAAGGAGCTATTTGCCGGTTGTGTTAACTTTCACTGTCGGAGCATAATTGTTGATGGGAGTTGCTCATCTTGAAGAGGGAGACAGAAGGACACAATGTAATCTGAATGACCAGTTGACAAGCTTGGACGTTTGGCAATATTTGTGTTCAGCATGAAACCAACAGTGGTGAAGTGTTGACATTGAGGCCTGTTGAACCAACAGAGGGCCAGGCTGCCATTGTGTTCTGTCAACCTGCCTTGGTGCGAGAAGTAGACATGATGCAGGGCCGCTATACTGATGCCCAGCCTGTCTAGCCTGTGGGCCACCAGGGCTGAGCATCTGTAGCAGTGACTATTGCCAGCAGAGCCATGCATTGATGGTGTGCGTGGAGCCAACAGTCGGAGTTGGGTGGAGATAACCAGTGATTTTAAATCTAACCTACAAATAGGAAGCAGATGACTGAAAATTCGAGGGTTTTGATCTGTCTGAATAGCCAATGTGCCCTTGTGCATCAATGTGAGTATTTTCTAGCCAGTCGTTGACAATATAGCATGCAGTTTTAATGTACAATTGCAAACTAGCAGGACGAATGTACCCATGGATGGACAAATCTTGTTTGTCGTTCATTGCTTAAAACATGGCACGACTGACACCTTTAACCTTTGTTTCCTTTTTATTTTTGATCAGGATCTTTTTCGGAAACTTGTGCCCAGCCAATGTTTAGGGTCCATCTGGTCTCAACGAGGGAAGGAAGAAAAACAGCATCTGGTATCAACCGTCCAGGCCACCATGACACAGTTCAATAATGTTACAAAATGTGTCACCAGCACCATATTAAGACGCCAACAGTTGAAACCATGGCAGACGGCTAAAATCATTGAGAAATGGATTGATGTTGCCCAGGTACACTATTCTTTATTGGTTTTTAGCCTTTGTGACATGTTAAAGTCCACAGTGCATGAAACAACCATGGTGGAAGAGAGCAAGCCATTAACACTATGTGTTGATATGTCCAAGGTTTGAAAGCCTCTTGAATTGGTGAGCAGAATACTTTTCTGAATAAGAGTTGAATGCTTCATGGAAAATCCTAGCATTCATAATTTCTGTAGTGCTGGCTGCTAATAGCTCTTGCCTCAGTTTACAGTTGCATTGAAATATTAATGTATTTTTTTCTAATCAAAAATATTTATGTGGATAAAAAAGGCAAACTGATTTCAGATTTTTACTGGCCCTTCAAAAACGAAGTTAGTTATTGGGCATTACATAGTGTTATTTGCCTCCCTTCCAAGCCGTAATCAGTTTATGAAACAGTGTACATTTTATTCCCAATGTTCTGCATTCTGTATGCCTACATGACGGCACTTCAGTAACTTGCCTGGTTGTCTGTTTCCTATGTGTTTGCCAAAGGAATTTGTCTCAGCATGTTAGTCAGCAATCGGGAAAAGAGTGAGGAAGGGCTGTCAGATCTGATACCAGGTTTGTACTTGTCGCCAACATGTGGCATGCCCACTCGTACATTTGGAAAGGATCAGGATAGGAACCGAGTAATTAACTAATTAAGTAAAGGAAGTAATTGATTCTTACTGATTTTATAATCCAAAATTGCACTGGATTTTGCAACAAAATTGTACTTTCAATGTATTTTCCCGTATACACGTGACAACAAAATATTCATTCATTCGTAAGGTTTGGAATGAAAGTTCACAATAATTCTGTTGCCAGCTAATTTAGAGAAGTCTGGTTTGGGTCTTGGCAACACTGCCTGCATCAGTTTTGACTCGTTAAGAGTCTTGAGGCATTAATGGGACCTTGATGGGGATTTGAAAGTCTGTCTCCAGTTTCACAACATGGAGCAGTTCAACCGAATGTAGGCTGACTCCCAGTAGTAGACATGGATGAAGGAGTTGCTGACATATACACTGGTGCTATCAAAGGCTATTCTGAAGAGGAATCACCACCTTACTTTGATCACTTGGCTGACTTTTCTAGTTCTGATTTTGAGTTTTTACAATAGTTGACAAGGAGTGGCTTCCATGTTGAAGTGCCCTCCATTACTTCCATTTTACTGCAGCAGCTTTATTTCCCTGAAGCCGGAAGACTATGGGCTGGAGAACCTACCTGCTGGCCTTAATCAGATAAGGCTCTTATGATTATGCCAATTGACGCACCTCTAAAGAAATCCCAAATGGTGTGATCACCCTGCCCCTCCCTGGCCTTCCTCCCCAAGCAGAATTGGCTTTGAGACCTGATAACAAACACTCGCAGGCTTCCTCCTCATCTCCACCACACCCCAAAGTACACATTTGGGAGGTTTGATTTGATCCAGTTTTCTCCCTACCTCCAACAGGTTGGGGGGGTGGTGGAAACAGATGAAGGACATTCAGCTGCTAATCTAGGTAAGATTAGTTAACTCAGTATCAATAACGTAGTGATTCATAAAAGTAGACCCAATTTCCTGATTTGTCTGTTTTCCCTCGAATGAGTATCTCACGTGACTGGTCCTGCCCTCCTATTCTGTCAGATAATACAACCTATCATTCATTTATGAGCTAAATGTGATGGATATAACAAAGATGATTACCCCGCCTCCACCCCCTACCTTCGCGACTTCTACCACTCAGATGTCCATGTCTCAATCCTACTCATTTTAAGCTCTCCTTTGGTGTCAGTAATCATATCTAACCAGTCACAGGCTGGCAGCAAGGGAACTGAAGAGGTTGTCTCAGAGGGATACAAAACGAATATCAAGGTTTGAGTTGCCAAGAATCATGGAATTCTTTCCCTCAAAAAGTTTGTTTGTTAATGCTGTTATTTTCTCAGCTAACATTTTTCTGATAGAACCTTTTTAAAAAGTCTGAGGTGTTGGGTAATGGGGAGTCACTGCTTTTTCCACAGAACTCACGGCTTTTTTTCTCTGACAGGAATGTAGGATTTTGCAGAATTTCTCGTCAGTGCATGCTATTACCACTGCATTGCAATCAAATAGTGTGTTCAATTTGAAGAAGACTTGGGCAGCCGTGTCAAAGTAAGTCATTGTTCAGAAAGAGCCATGTAATTTTTATTTAATAAGTATGAGGTAGGAAATTGCAGGTTTGACCTCCAGGTTTACTTGCACAAGTGATCTTCACACGCTCGGTGCATTAACAGGATTACCAGAGGCACTACAGTGCAATCCTAACAATTGGTTAATTGGCAGAATCTTTCATCCTTTCACAAAGGAGCGAAGAGTTAATTTGTTTAATTGGAAAAAGAAAACTGTTTGGCAACTTGAAATATTTAACTATCGTGTTCCAAAACTGATCTGCTGTTGGATGTAACGTAACACAGTTTCCTGTGGATATGCTGTGATGGGGTGATATAAGCCGGAGGTTTGTGTGGGATGCTAAAATACAAAGACAACAATTATTTTAATCTCCCAAGAAAGCACTCTATAACACTTTGAAGTGCACACCTGTAGTTTATGTTCGTGTGCCTCAGACCATTTGATCATGGTTGTGTTTTTGTAGGCAGCTTGGGAATGAAATCTCTCTTGCTGCAATGAGATTCACCAAAACGACTGCACTCAAGAGCTTTTGCAGCACAATGGCAGTATCCCCATCCCTGGGTTTCAACAATCAGGGTTCAAGTTCTACCTGCCCCAGAGATTGCCAAAACATTTCTGAACAATTGGGTTAAAATAACTATACTTATTGTAAAAATGCTTCACTGCCGTTCACTCTCTGTATTACTTGCTTATTTGTCAGATTCCGTATCAGCTGTTTGTTATCTTGACTCTATTCTGTCAAGAGTAATTTGTCTCATTCTCTTGACTAGGAGCAGTAAGACAACATTTGAAGACCTTTCAAACAATGAAGAAGATAACTTTGTAGCGAGTAGAGAGCTGCTAATGGAGGTAAGGTGTTGCACTTGGCCCAGTGTGACTATATTCAGGGCATGATCAATAGTTTCTAGTAAAATATCTGCAATGAACTCAGTTGGTGACTGAATGCATACAGATTCTGTCAATCAATACTGCAACAGGAGTATATGTATTGCAGTCCAGGTGGTCTGGCTTGGCTCAAGTCTTCCAAGATTGTTTTGTCATGATTCTTATAATTGCTGATGATATTGCAGTTAACATTTTAATCGACATCTAATTTGGTTATACTGCAGTGATGCAGCCTTCATAGATTATCTTTCTCAGCGTTCATTATCTTGGAAATTTGAACTGAAGCAATGTCTATGATGCAGTAATGCAGCCTTCATAGATTATCTTTCTCAGTGTTCATTATCTTGGAAATTTGAACTGAAGCAATGTATATGATGCAGTGATGCAGCCTTCATAGATTACCTTTCTCAGTGTTCATGATCTTGGAAATTTGAACTGAAGCAATGTCTATGATGCAGTGATGCAGCCTTCATAGATTATCTTTCTCAGTGTTCATTATCTTGGAAATTTGAACTGAAGCAATGTCTAAAGTGCGATATGTGCCAATTTCTTTTTCTTTTGCTTTGTACACCTCAAGGGCCTTGTAATTAATAAAAGCCAAGGCAAAACATTAAGAGATTTAACTGGTTCTCATAAGTGTTTTTACTCAATTACCATGTCTTCCTTTTCTTGTTCTCTGCAGTCAGAACTATTTGCTGCGTAGGAATGGAGAGATATTCATATCTCTTTGTTCAGTATTTCAGACATCAACTATCTAGTTTCAACTAGCTTGGACGAAAACTGACAAGTTTCTAGCCATTCCTCCTCACTCCTTTTATCATGCTCTTTGTCCACTCATTTTGCTCCTGAATTTGACAAAATAACAGAATAATTGGTCAGATATAAATATTTTGGTGCCACTTTACCAAACTAGTTGTCCAGCTCAGAAAATAGTCAACGTTTTCTTATTCTCTAAATCATTCTTAGTTGGAATTGAAACACTTTCAAGCTGGTATTTGAAGAGGGAGAAATGCAGTAATCATGCTAGCATGTTGTCAGTTTGACAGACACTCCATTTTTCAAACTGCTCAATGTTCTAGTTGCAGTGAACTATCTTTTTACATTGCTTTCCAGATGTTTGCCCCAGAATTTCTACTGCCCTGCTGTCACACTTTGTTTATTGTGTGTTGTGATTGGTGCACTGTACAGAATTTCAACATATTTTTCTGATCTAGATTGAATCTAAAAGTAGGTTTGCTTTTATAATCAAAAATGTGTGCTCTGCATGATGATTGTTTTTGTGGTGCAAAATTCTGTAAGTATACAGGGGAAAATGTGAGTTCATGATTGGACAGTTGTATAACTTCCATAAAGCTTTCTCCCAGATTATGCAGTGAATTACAGTGCATGGTTTGCTAATCTTTCAGCATCTTACACAAATGTGCTTTGGCAGTGGTGCAGGGCACCGCAATAGTTCTTGCTGTGTGTACATTAATGTTCAAGACACAAAAGCTCCAAGTGTGAACAGCAGGTTCACAGATGACACAAGAATTGGAGCGGTAGTAAGTAGCAAAATGCCTTAGTTTTGAGGCACACATTGTTCCAGCTGTGGCTCAACTAATGTTATTTACAGTTCCATCATTACCCGTTTGCTGTTATATTCAGGCAAGTATCCAATATTTTACCAACTTATCCACAGGTCCTCCTGCCTTCAAGAATATGTTTATGCACACACCAAAGTCCTTTTGATCCTCTGTCATCCAGACCCAAAACATCAACTTTCCTGCTCCTCTGAAGCTGCCTGGCCTGCTGTGTTCATCCAGCTCCACACCTTATTATCTCATTGAACATATATTCTCCTGACCTATTAGACCCCCAAAATGCTTCACCTCACACTTTTCTGGATTGAATTCTATTTGCCTCTGTTCAGGCCTTCTAACCAGCCCATATGCGTAACCCGAGAGACTAAGGCTTTTTGCTGTTCACAACCGTCCAATTCTTGTGTCATCTGTGAACCGGCTGTTCATACTTGGAGCTTTCGTGTCTTCAACATTAATGTACGCACAGTAAGAACTATTACTGTACCCTGTGGTATGCTGCTGGATGAAAGCATCAAGTTGCTGAAAAGCCCTTCAAAAATCACATTTACTTCCTGCCGCAAACCCAATTTTGGCTCCAATTTGCCAATTCGATGTATCTCCTAGGCTCTTAGGTTCTGAACCAACCCACCATCTGAGACCATTAAATTATTTCTTCGGGTAAGAGAGGTGTCTAATGAAAAGACCTTGAGAAGAATTGTATTCTTGAGTTTAGAAAAAAATGACGTTTAAACTTGTTGAGACAAAGTTTTGGAGATCTGGTGAGGTAAATTGTTTTTATCTTCAAGCGAAATTGCACGTTACATAGAAAATTTCCAATCTCCAAATGATGAGGTTACACAAATATTGAGTTTGGTTTCCAGTTCACAGATGAGGGATCAAACGTTGAACTTGCCTGGCCTTTATAGATCTAACGTTGCATTCCACTGTATAACTGTCTAAAATTTTGAGTCCTAAATTTTGATTCTAAATAGATTTAGTTGTATGATCAAGGGAATAAATAAGACATGGAGTAGTAATTTTGAGAAATAGGACAATGAGTTCACAATGGATTAAACAAATTCACCTCTCTTTTTCTAGGATATCGTTCAGGGAATTGTGCCGTACCTGGGAACTTTCTTAACAGAATTTTCAGCACTGGATTCGGCTTTCCCGAATTACCATTCAGTAAGTCTCTCTTACAAGATTTGGATTCCTTATTTGCTGATGAGCGCTATTATTATGGTTTCATTGCAAGCTGCTTGTAGATGAGAATCAAAGCAATAAAAAAAATGAATGAGTTTGATTAATAATCCCAATCAGAATAATTTGATGCTTTGTGCTGTGAATCAAACAATTTGTAAACAAAGGAACATGCAAATCACTTTGCAGTTAATTGAATATGGGTTTAGTTTTTCAAAAGGTTGGATAAATTGCACATCATTTTTATTCTGTACAGGTAAATTGGTTACCTGGATGTCACTGCGTATTGAGCAGTTGAACAGCTGAGAATGTCTTCAGCTTGGTACTGACCTACTTGACTGGAGCAAAGGGCTCTATGTAGTGTCCAAGATATGACCTGGTGGTATGACAGATCATTTGTGATTGGCCTTTGACGATATACTAAAATGGAACCAAGTTTACAGAGCTTGTATTTCACTTCTGATCTTTTAAATTTCATGATCTTGTTGTACTGTTTGACCTTTGTACATTTGAATTAATTTTCTTTGTCCTTGTCTATCTCTTACAGAATGGCTTGATCAACTTTGACAAGAGACAAAAAGTTAGTACTGAAAATTGCACTGTACAAAATGTTTGGAATTGTATGAAAGGGGAAAAGCATGCTTTTCAATCTTGTGCTGCTTTATTTGCTTGATGGGGGTGTAGGGGGAGTCCCCAACAGCATCCTAAATGTATATGGTCACTAATAAATCCAATAAAGAATTAAGGAGATGCTTTGTTACTCAGAGCAGCCAGAATGCAGAAGCTGCTGCTACCAGGACTCGTTGAGAGGATGAGCACAGATGTATTTGAGAGAAAGTTAGATGTCAGAAAGGACACAGCGGCATATTTAGAGTTTGAAGCAAGGTGGGAGAGGTGTATAGATCAGCATGGAGCAGTTCAGTCAAATAGCCTGCTTTTGCGCTGCTAATGTGCTACAATTTACCTTTGAACAGTCACAGCCACGCACAGGATATGCTAGGCGTTATGTGAGTGAAGATGTTGTTCAATTAATCTCAGTGTCATGGAAGCTATTTCATTATTGAAGACACTGGATAAACAATCTCTCCATATTAGTATTTTCCTTTAGATGAGAGACATCATTTCGTCATGGGATGTCAGAAATTGAGGGAGTGCACCTGTTTGGATTCTCACTGACTGGGCAGTATGTTTTACTCCATATTTCTGAATTTGGTAATACCAAATTCTCAAACATCCCTGTTGTCATGGCTACTGTTGAGGGTATCATCAAATCCCTATAGTGTGGAAACAGGCCATGCAGCCCAACAAGTTCATAGGGCCACTCTGAAGAGGGTCCCACCCAGACCCATTCCCCATGTCTAACTCACTGAAGCTAAATATCCCTGGGCACTACGGGCAATTTAGCGTGGGCAATCCACCTAACATGCACATCTTTGGACCTTGGGAGGAAACCAGAGTACCCAGAGATAACCCACTCAGATTGTATTTTCATCTTGTACTGCAACATTCAGCAGGCAACCTGAGAATATGAATTTGAGAGGAATTTGACCTTATGGCAAACAATGAATTCTTGCTTACAGAGCTGTAACTTGAGGTCCCTATGAATAGAATAGGTTCCGATCAGAAGCAGCTGATGCTGAATTTGCCAAACTGGGCCATGTGATGTAAAATCAGCTGGGTGGCAAAATAGGCATCCAACGCTATGTGACTCCAATTCACCAGCTCGGAATGTAATCTGTCAAATGGCCCGCCATTTGTCGTGGCTGATGTGGATGTAGTGAAGTGTTTCTTTTCACTGACCTGTTGAAAACTGGCTGGCACTTTACAACTTGACAGTAACATGTTGTCAGAGTTTGACTGAGAAAGGTCTGCCCCTTTTTACATGTCAAATTGTGACAAGATTCAACCAAGAAGCCACTGTGGTTGAAAGAAAATAGTCCAGTAACTTCGAGCTGCTCATGGTCCATTCAATTTCATGGTGGTGCAACCTTGAAAAATTAACTCAACATTTTCACCGTCTGTCTTGGTATCAGTTACTATAGATCAGCCACTTATTTTGTACTTGGCAGACTTCCTTTTGCTTGGATGAATGATCTTTCATAACATTTCTTGTCTTCACCCTAAATCAGCTTATGGTTCTTAAGTGAATCATTTTTTAAAATAATCCATCTTTGAAGCACTGTTTTGGGAATTAGTGTCCTGAAACCATCCTGGATAATCTGTACAGAAATTTATCCTTGAAAAGTCACATTTGTGTCATTTATTTCCAAAGCAGAAATATTTTTGTGACATGATGTACTGTGCACTTTGAATAAAGTTATCGATGCTGTTCAAAATACCACAGACTAGGATTTAGCAGGAGCAATTATAGCAGTTTAAACTTGCCTTAACAGCTCATTATTTATTTGTGTTCTTTCAGGAATATGAAATAATTTTGGGTATCAAATCCCTGCAGTTTGCTTGCTCATCTTACACCCTTCGTCCAAACGAGAATTTTCTAGACTTGTTCTTTATGCAACAATACTTAAGTGAGGATAGCGAGTACGTAACTGGTATTGTAGGAGTGTGCAGGTAAAACAGTTAAGGGTTGTGTGTGAAATCTTCTCTCGTTATAATTGCTGTTTAATGCTAGTGAGCTGCCAGATTGTTTACTGTCTTCCTTTTCCTTGGTTTCAAAGTTTTGACAATGAATTCTGACCGATGAGGATAAAGCCAGTTGCTCAATGAATCAATTCTGTTGTGTTGCATCAAAATGCGTTTCATTGGTATATAATAGTGCAGAGTATACTATCACTAAGCCAATGATTGCAGGAAAATGCAAAAAACTTGATGAGTGACCAATTTTAGCAACATGTCCAAGAGCTCCTATTGTGGGTGCACCTACAAATCCAGATGTAAATTGTACCAGTTTTGAGAAATGTTTCTTTTCCTTCCAATTTCTTTTCAAACACATAATCCTATTACTAACATAAAATTAACAATAACCCTACACAATTGGTCAGCATTTTAAAGTATCTTTCAATGGTTGCCTAAAAACATCATTCCCTCATCTCGAAATAGCCACAGTATATTTTTAATAATGCAACCAAAAATAATCTCCAACTGAAAAACAAAACACTTTGCCATTCCTGGACCAGTGTTGATTAAGGAACCAGATTATAGATCACTGAAACTATTTTTTAGTTTTGACAGAGCAGGCTTTGTAATAATTACATTGTTTGAAAACAGTTTGCTTCTTCATAAATTGGTGGGCAGAAGTTATTATTTAAAATGTACCTGATGTAGCAATTTACATTCCTGCTTTGAAAATCAAAGCTCACTATTAAGCCCATCCTCAGGCTATGGATGACCATGTGCAGCAAGCACCTGGCATTATCGTCAGTTCCATCAGTGGCACAGTCAGTATTGGGCCAACTTCAAACATGGTATTTATTTATAACAGTAATTACAAAATGTTACCAAAATTTACTTTGCATGGATCATAAGTTATATTTAAAGTTCTTTTGGACCTCTCGGATAGTTTGGTTGATTTTCGGACGGTTTGTCTGAAAATATCAGCAACAGAAAGTCTGGTCAAGAGATATACTCCTCATTTTACTACCTCCGAGATGTGGCATGTGGTGTTTTAGTCACCTGAAGTGACTGATTCATGACTACCTTTCATTGCTTGACATTGTCTGTACATTCACATGACAGTGTGGATGAGGCCCAGAGAAACTCCTGTATAACTTTACAACCTATTGTATCACCTTCGGCACTGGAAGTTTGATTCTCATGTTTTCCAGTTAACTTTTTTCAAGCCCAGTCCTTGTTAATTTTTTCTGTACCTGCTGTAGAAGTTCGAGCATTTTGTTCAATTCCACGTGTTCTGCAAAAAGACTGAGGGGGTTATCGTCTTGGTAAAAAATTAAGCAAAGGAACCGCAGATGCTGGGAATCAAAAACACAAAGAGAAATTGCTGAAAACATTCAGCAGGTCTGGCAGCATCTGTGGAAAGAAAGCAGAGTTATCCTTCGGGTCTGGTGACATTTCTTCAGAACTCTTATTGTCTTGATCTGCTGTTCATAAAGCAGAAAAGATCGATGTGCCTACAGTGAGAACTTTTGTCGCTCATTACTCAAAGTAATGTTCAGTGTTCTCCTGCCTGAAAACACGTGCCTTTTGCAAACAAAATTATCATTCTGCAATTTCAAATCTATGTAAATGATTGATCTTGCCATAAATAATAAGAATATTGAACAAAAGCATCTGATTCTTTTTAAATGAATCTTGTCTGAAAATGTTTATTTGCCACCCTGCAGCTCCTCTGAACTCGAGAAACCGCCAAAGCCCAAAAAGAGTGTGTTTAAACGCCTCAGCTGGTAAGTATCCCATGTTAAGCACCGCAAATATCTCATTATTTCCTTTATTATTGGGATGAATGGACAGAAAGGTAATTACATCTGTTCCTTGACAAATAGAGACATTTGATGTGTGGTCATTATTGCTTCATTGGAGTGAGATTTTTAGTAACTGTTTGAGTAATTTGAGATGATGCAAGGAGTGGTGCTGTTATTCTCACCTTGTGCATGTGTCTCGTGTAGACTGATTGATAGAGATTCTTTGCTATGACCATGAGTGTAGAATGTGGACCTGTGATGAGCTTGGTATTGCCTAGCGATTCTCATTTGTCCAGAGAAGTTTCTGCACCATGGCTAAATTTCACCGGAATAAATTTGTTTATGAGAGACAAGTAAGCAAAAAAAGTGTTACAGTGAATTAAATTTGCATATTTGTGGGCTTGTATAATGAAAACTAGCAATGTTTAACAATTTTGAGTGAAAAATCAGATTTGTGTTCTACTTTGTGGGTCAGCAGGCAGCAGAAATATCTTCTGTTGAAAAATTATCAGACATGCTTCTCACATTTGAAGCTCCACCTCAAAATTACTGTCTCAATGGAGTCAAGTTCGGTCAAGGAGAAGCACACGAGATCTAGGCATTCTTGTACATCAGTCAATGAAAGCAAGCGTGCAGGTACAGCAGGTAGTGAAGAAAGCTAATAGCATGCTGGCCTTCATAACAAGAGGAATTGAGTATAGGAGCAAAGAGGTCCTTCTGCAGCTGTACAGGGTCCTGGTGAGACTGCATCTGGAGTATTGTGTGCAGTTTTGGTCTCCCAATTTGAGGAAGGACATCCTTGCTATTGAGGGAGTGCAGCGTAGGTTCTCAAGGTCAATTCCCAGAATGGCGGGACTATCATATGTTGAAAGATTGGAGCGACTGGACTTGGAGACTTGAGTTTAGAAGGATGAGAGGGGATCTGATTGAGACGTATAAGATTATTAAGGGATTGGACACTGTGGAGGCAGGAAGCATGTTTCCGCTGATGGGTGAGTCCAGGACCAGACGACACAGTTTAAAAATGAGGGGAAGGCCATTTAGAACAGAGTTGAGGAAAAATGTCTTCACCCAGAGAGTGGTGGATATATGGAATGCTCTTCCCCAGAAGGCAGTGGAGGCCAACTCTCTGGATGCTTTCAAGAAAGAGATAAACAGAGCTCTTAAAGATAGTGGAATCAAGGGTTATGGGGATAAGGCAGGAACAGGATACTGATTGTGGATGATCAGCCATGATCATAATGAATGGTGGTGCTGGCTCGAAGGGCCGAATGGCCTACTCCAGCACCTATTGTCTATTGTCTATAAAACTCAAATCTCTTTCCATGTAGGTGACATGAAAGTATGTGTTTGTGTTGTTGTGCATACATGTGTAAAGACTCCAAAGTTATTGTTTTTGATAATTTTCCTGAGTTGGGGATATTATTTTATATTTCTGTTCAATAGGTAAGGACTGACCGGAACTCAGCAAAGTCAGATTTTCCACCACCTACCCGTGTAGAGTTTCAGAGAAGCAAAACCATGCCTTGTTGCTGTGTTGTGCCTTGCAGTGATCTGGACTGTGACATGTGACTATTGTTATATAGAAACCAAGAAAGAGAAGGGAAACACTTATTCACTTCCTAGGATATCTTCTCTTTACATGAGTGTGGATGTTACATGGATGTGATTTAGGCTTCCGTGGCTTAATTGTGATTCTCGAAGTGCAGGCAATCAACGTTGCAGCATTAGTGTGCAATCTCACATTTCAGCAGCCATCTGCTCTTGCTCCCTGCACTATTTAATGCCTAATATACCAACAATCGGGATTTTCAGTGTAGGAATTTTTTTGTCATTGCATCTGCTGTACTTCTTTTGGGAGTTTTGGAAAATTTTCGATGTTAATTATGCAATATAAATGCAAATTGCTGAATAGAAATCCTAACGTTTGCAGTACCAATATACTGAAGGCCAAATTCAGAGTTCACTGTCCTACCTTACAAAGTGTTGTATACAGTTTTCTATCAATTATCAATGGTGTTACTTTGTTTTACGTTTTATTTTTAATAAACTGCAGCTTTCAGGATGAAATTACATACACATTAGCATGTGGCCAGGTTGGGGGAAATTTTCCACCCTGTGGGTATTCAAATCCACATTTTGCCTTTCATGAGATTGAAGTTGATAGCAGGTTGAACAAACACTGCAAAAAGCCCAGATTCTTGTGCCATTGGAATATGCAAACATTGTAACCTATTCATATACTCCCTAACTATTAGACAATGTAACGGTGTTCAATACTAGTAATGCGAGCTCTTGGTATGAGTGTGCCACTATTAATTTCTCACAGGTCAAATGTGGCGCGCATCAAACTCCTGGTACTCTCATCATCAATATACCTTCATTCTAGTTTAATTTTTTTAAACAGTTTCTCTAGAATGCAATGACATTTTCATGTTTGTTGTGTCCCCTTTCCCTTGTGCAGCCTGTTTTCAAAGAGAGGTGTTAAAATACACAACACTCAAACTAAAAGCTCTGAGCAGCGAGCATCCCTTCAGAATGAGGATTCAGACGACAGCATTACCGCAGCCAGCATTTTATCAGATTCCAGCCACTTGGAAATGGAAGAGCCGAGCACTTCGCAAAAAGCGCCGGAAAAGGTGAGACAGTGAGGCACTCATCACGTAAAATATGTTGTTCTTGGAGACTCTGGTTTGTCTAATAATGTCCAGACAGTTTTTTTCTTCTTTCTTTCCTTCCTTTCTTCTGCCTTCCTGCCGTCTTATTATCCTGACTACACTTTGGCAGTCAAGAGGATACAAGGGTACTCAGTGATACCGTCCCAGCCACTGGAGCTGGATGGCTGCCTAGCCAATCTCCTTCGCCTTTCTTTTAAGAGCTATTAGCCGAATAGCCATTTTGATGTTTCAGCCAGACTGAAATCCTTAAAGTGAATGCCGTTCCACCAAGCATCTTCATACCTGGCTGCTGCCAGCAATTTTCCGTCCCAAGTCCCACTTGCCAAAGTTGGGTTACTTGCTTTCAGAACGAAGGCAAGACAGCTGTGCAATTCCCAGCCAAATTCAACCTTTGTGCTGGTTACTGAAGCATTTGATTCCAGAAAAGGTGTTATTCGCTCACGAAGTGAGAGCTGATTTTATTTGTTTTTTTTGAGTTGTGCTGTTGGCTTTGTTTTGCTTAGATATTTTATATGATTTTATACTAATAGCCAAAATATTTCATCTTTAATTTTTCACAGCATGTTTAATTTCTACACAGTAAATTTTAGTGCATGGGGTACATCTGTCGCAGCTTGAAGCGCACTGCCCACAAAAACAGTATTTAGAGTATGTTGGATAGGTCTTGATCCAGCAATTGCAACAAAGTAATGCAGCTCTCTGCATGGAGTCCTCGTGACTGCACGTTTTCTTTTTCTTCAATATTTGGGCTTTGAGCTGTTGATTAGTGCGTTCTGTGCTGAAGACCATTGTATCTTGGGAGATTATCAAAGTTGTGTTATGGTTATTGTTTACAGAATATGTCTAGGACTTGTCCCAGGGATATTTTCATAATGTATTCCCCTAAGAATTGGGCTAAGTATTATTAGGTCACATTTAGGTGTTTTGGAGTGGTATTTCTTTGTTTCAAAATACCCTCTTCCTTTTTATGGATTCTCCTGTTTAGTGTTGTGACTCCCTGTATGTTAATCATAAACTGAGAGCTGCAGTGACTTGGATGATTTCATTCTGGTTTCTTTAGTTCTCTGCTGTATGTGGTTTGCTGCTGCTGTCTGTCTTTCTTTCTGCCAGTGGTGCTGTGCCGCACACATTCTGACCTGCACAATGCACTGGTTGGCCCATTCGCAGTCACCTGCAATTCATAAATGTGTTTTAACTTCAAACAGTATAGTTGTATTCAAGATTTCTGTGCGTAGCAGGGTGAAGTGGGCAAATAAATATTTATGTAAGCATGTTCACATACTGAGTGCAAACTGAAACCCCAAAGGTTTATCTGACAAACTTAGAATTGAAGCACCAGTTTACATGGTCAAGTGAAATGACCACAATGTTATTATGCTGAAGGAAACTAATTAGTAATTTATGGGCATGCTAAGTACTGAATTGTTGATGTTGACTGAACAGCTAGTAAACACAAGCGGGAGTATAATTCCTCAGAAGTGATCTTTACTGGTAGAGGAAAGAACTGCAAGTTAAATATTTCACAAGACAGCAACGACCAAGAATTCATGTACAACATAATGTTCTTGCAATTAAGCTGTCCTGAGCAGAATGCCTTCACCTTTATGGGCAGCAGGACAGCATATTTTGTGTAATAATAAATATAACTGGAAAGGGGGAAGTATCTAATATGCAACAATTGACAAACGTTTTCTTAAACAAAATAATTATTCCACAGCCATTAAGATCCGTGGATACTGCCTCCTCTGGAGGTTTATCCAACAGTGGTGCATCAGCAAAATCAAATTATGACAAAGCCAAGTCTCGTAGGCGTGCAGGTTTGGGCAGCTGCTGGTGTGCAACACGTCGGAGGGACAACCGCCAGAATGAGAAAAGCTGCCTCATCCGAGTCAGATTAGAGGAGGACAGAGCACAAGAATTCAAAACTATTTTGGTAAGTCCCTGGACTGGTTGCTCTCGTCATGCTCGGTCCAAATAATTGCCATTGCTCCCTGCCAGTATCGCAAGAGGAATTTTTATCCCAATTATTTGTTGCGATGCAGTCATATTCAGTGTGTATTTTCCACATTGCTGAAGCCTTTTTTGCTCTATGAGAGTGCTTTGACCATCATTTTGATCCTGTTTTGTAATGCAGTAGCAATGTTTAGGTTTTAGGCCTGAACACATTTTCCTTGCATTTCTCCTTTAAGTGTACATGGCAAGGTGCAGCGCTCTGTTGCCCCATTTTGGGGACTGGCTGATAACTATTGAAGAGGAAATATCACAAATTAACACGCACCATTAACTGTACAATAAATCAGCAAGGAGGTACCAGATCTTCAGTTAGCTGACCACAGGCACTTTGGTCCATCTGTAAGCCAATCGAGTAATACTAACAGAGATATTGAATATTTCTTTCCTGGCTTTGGCTCATGTGAAATTTAAAAGGCTGGTGCATGGAAGAAAGCACATCAAAAATGGGTTGGAGAAGAACATAGAACATTACAGCACAGTACAGGCACTTCGGCCTTCGATGTTGTGCCGACCTGTCATACCAATCTGAAGCCAATCTAACCTACACTATTCCATGTACGTCCATATGCTTGTCCAATGACGACTTAAATGTACCTAAAGTTGGTGAATCTACTACCGTTGCAGGCAAAGCGTTCCAATAGCAAGAGTGCAATCCAAAACAGAATAATTGCCTATTGGCTAGTTCAGGGAAGTCGAAGGAATATTGGCCAAATTAGAAGGCACATAGGTTGTTTTGTTTGATCATGCATTTTCCTTGACAGGATCAGTCGTACTCTGATTGTGCCTCCACAGAGGTCAGTGTGATGTGTGGAAATTGCTTCTAGTGTTTAAATATTGTTAACAAACAGCGCCTCTTTACTCTGGTGAAGAGAACATTTGTTAGCTTGTCAGTGAGTTGGAGATGGGGCAGAACCAGCCTAAGATCTGAGGCAGAATTTGGATAAGCAAATGGCAAACAGCTTGTTTAGATTGAACATCTATGAAACACAGAAAACAAAATTCTCAACCAAAATGACGAAAATGTCTCCTGATGAATGTGCAACAAATTGTTGCCAACTAATACAGTCATGAGAGGCCAACTAGAAAATCGTGGAATGTTATCACAAAGCAAAACAAAAACTTGAGTTATTGTGTCTGTGTTAAATCTCAGTGAGAAGTAGCCTAATTCGCCACCCATCTCCCCCACCACAACCACCATTGCCCTTTTTAGCCCTGCCCTGCAAATTTTGCTCCATGCAATTATTCAGTTGTCTTTAGAAAGTTATTTAATCTGCTTTAACCACCTATTCGTACATTGCGGTTTGGAAAAAGCAGGATTCTTTTTTGTTTTTGCTTTTTCTCCCCACCAATGACCTTAGATTTTGACCTTGGTACATAGTGTCAGAAGGACCAGTGAACAGTTTCCCTCATTTACTTTAGTTAGCCTGAGCAAATGACTGTTCTTCATGATTCTATGTTCTAATCCTTACCCAATTTTGAGTCTATACCGCCACTGCCCATTTCATTCCACAGGCTTCAATTTTGCTTGCACACTTGTGTGGCACTTCTTCGAACATAATTTAGAAAATCCAATTTATCACCAATGAATCACTAAAATTAGTGATTAATCATTTAAAGTCTGAGCATACAGAGTGGAAAAGGTATTGGTTATTCAAAAAAGATCACTTTTGGGGATGTTAGTTAATGTAAAATAACAAGGTGTCGAGCTGGATGAACAGAGCAGGCCAAGCAGCATCAGAGGAGCAGGAAGGCTGACGTTTCGGGCCTAGACCCTTCCTTAGAAAGATAATGTAGTTCATCTAATCTCGAGTTGTGTAATATTTGACTCTACCACTTATAGAATTGTCGAGACGTACCGAACAAAATATCCCCCCAAACCTTTCCTATTTATGTACTTATTCAAATGTCTTTTAAACATTGTAATTGTGTCTACATCTGCCACTTGCTCAGGAATTTAATTCCACTACATTTTTTGGATTTTTCAGATTTGCTATCCATTAATATATTTAATATGATCTTTGCTTTTGACTGGGTGGCAAAAGTAGTTTTTTTAGCCATGAACTATAGCAAAATTAAAGTAGAATTAAGTGTGAGTTTACTCAACCAGAAAACATTGCAGTTCTCCAGAAGAAACAGAAAATTTACTGGTGCATTTCATCTTCCAGGTCATTGCTCAAACTTGAGCTGAGAAAAGCATTCTCCAAATATAACAGAGAATTAAACAAAAGCAGACAATTGCCCAAAAAACTGGTCTTCTCAATATCCTGCCTATCAAATATTATTCCTGTACAGTCACATTATGATTAAATATTTGCACTGTCTTCAAATCACAAATTGCTAACTGTTTCAAACTGTTAAAGCAATTTTATGAATAATTTATATGAATAAGCATAACATTAGGAAATGTCAGACTTCACAAACAACATTGAGCCATTTGCTGTAATGACAATAAATGTTAAAAGCAGGCAAATTGTATGGGGGTAACAAAGTGGGAAGCTGGATGAACACAGCAGGCCAAGCAGCAGAGCATCTCAGGAGCACACAGTCTGGCCTTTCAGGCCTAGACCCTTTTCTGATGAAGGGTCTAGGCCTGAAACATCAGCTTTTGTGCTCCAAAGATGCTTCTTGACCTGCTGTGTTCATCCAGCTCCACACTTTGTTATCTTGGATTCTCCAGCATCTGCAGTTCCCATTATCTCTGATACAATTTTAACCTCATTGTGAAGCCTCTTCCAGGGATACCTAACCTGAAGAAGTTACCCTCCTCTCTCCGGAAAAACCTCAGTGGATCTTTCTCCCACTGCAACTCTCTTGTAATCTCTTCAGCCTTGAAACAAAGCTTTTCTGTTGAAGGATCTGTGCCCGAAACATCAGCTTTTGTGCTCCTGAGATGCTGCTTGGCCTGCTGTGTTCATCCAGCTCCACATTTTGTTATCTTGGACTCTCCAGCATCTGCAGTTCCCATTATGTCAAATGGTATGGGGGTTTTGGGTGGGAGGGGATGGAAGTGGATTATTTAAATTATGAATTTCGTCATTAGTTACTTGTTTCAAACTGTGTGTATAGGTAAACTTGATCACTGGGCTCTGTTTCCATTCAAATTCCAACCTTTACTGTTCACAGTAACTGTGTTATGGAGCATCGAATGCAGATTTTACAATAACTGTCCTACCAGATATTATTTCATTAATGTAACTTTTACAGCTTACAGTGTAATGTCCCAATTAGTTTTCTGGGTGAAAGCAGCAATATTTATAAGCCCTTTGGAAATTGAGGCATTATATATTTCATTTGGTGTGTGTGTCTAATGCATTAATGAAAAGTGAATGTTGTTTTAATTAGGTGACTAATCAAGATCGTGTATCTGAAGTTCTCAACAAAGCCATCACCGCGCTCAAATTTGAACCCGAGCGTCCTCAGCAATTTGCTCTAGCACAGATCATTGAATCAAATAAAGGTGAGCAGTGGAAATTGCTTCAATTTAAGTTAAATCTATTTCTGAACAGCATAACAACTGCAAGGGAATTGATATTTTCTTTTGATTTCACCAAAAAGCTGCAGATATCTAAATTTGTATCATTGAACATACCCAAGCATGTTCAGCAGGATTCAACTCTGAGGAATGTAAAGCCAATAAACAACTAATACCTGCACCTAATAAAAGCAAATTATTTCATCAGATTGCCCTAAAGCCAAATCAGAACAAAGAACCACAAATGCTGGAAATCAGAAACTGCTGGAAAAGAACAGCAGCAGTAGCAGCACTTGTAGAGAGAAGTCAGGGGTAGTGTTTAGAGTCCAGTAGCCCTTTTGTAAAACTACCTAAAGCCATATTGAGTGAAGGATGTACATCGGGATTTGGGTGTGGCATTAAATCCTGAATTATTCGCATTGTTAGCACATTGTTCTGCTTTGTTCATTCTTATTTTAACTGGTTATTCCAAAATAAATGTTTCCTGTTGCTGAAATTAATCTGTTCTTCCCCTCTTTTTGGCCCGTGGCTGAGAGACCAGAAACATGGTTGGGGTCACTGCTGTCAAGTTGCAAATCTGTCGCAACCCTCCCCCAACCATTTCCTGGTGAAAAGTAGAAACGAGGTCTCATGGGTTTAATTCTGCTGTGGTGTAAAACTTGCCATCCAGGCTGTGTTAAGCAGAATGCCTTATGAAAATGAAAGGTCCCAATGCCTTTGCAGCATGCTATCCCTGTCAGATTTCACAGAAAAGAAAAATCAGTTCCCTGGACGTAAGTCTCACTGACAAAGCTGGAATTTATTCTGCATCCATCATAGCCCTCAGAAAATGGCCATTCACTGGATCACTAACTCGTGTTTGATTTAGGTGCCCTCAGTGGTGTTAGTTTCATGATTCCAACACAATGCTGAAGGAGAGGATAGCTTTTCTCAGTGTTTTCGCATTGATCACACTGCACCTTTTTGTGTTTGATGCTGGTATCAGCAGAAGTGACCATGTAGCTGCTGGGTCATTCGTGAATCAATTGGGGTTTTGCGTTGTTCTGTAGTAAGGAAAATCTGACATCTTTACCTGGGCTACTGTATGCTGACTCTTCACAGCCTCATATGTGGCCTAATAAAGCCACTCAATTGTACAAACTGTCATGAAGAAGGCATGTGCCATCGGACAGTGAGAGGTTTGAAATGGATTTTAGTCTTGACCAACAATGCTCATCCTGAGAATGGGTCTCAGATATAATGGTTTTCAGTTATTGAGTTTACCTAATTTGGTATAACTCCAAGATTTTCTCTTGTGTTTTGTAATACGTTCTGAATCCTTGCAGTACATTTGTTCTGTTCCTCCCAGCCATTGATATTTCCGTATCCAGGAAGCAGTTGGACCTGTGCACAATTAATATGATGAAAACACGTGTGAATAATAATGTGCTTTCCCTCTGCTTTTTCAGTGCTCATACTTCCGGCCGATGCCATCCTGTATTATGCAATGAACAAGAAAGTGAATCATGACTTCATCCTGAGATTCACTGAAAGAAGATCTTCATGTCTATGCAAGTTTTAGCTGTAAGGAACATAATGTTTCATGGGACTCTGTTGGATCTAAAATCTCTGCTCAGTACCAAAAACCCTGCAATATATGAATAAATTACTTTGGCAGTGTTCTACTTTAAATTATTGGACAATTTGGAGAGAGTGACTTGACTTCAGACAATTGCTTAACATTAACTTTTGAGTCCAGTGCTTGTTTGTCCTTTTCAAACATCTTGCACATCAGCTATTTTTTCTGGAATGCTGGAGAATTGAACCCTGCCACCGGTCTTCTATGAACATCACAGTCATGTATCAATTGGTTGGATGAGAAAAAGAATCGTTTACGTATCAATCTTGTTGACCAATTGTGATTGAATTTGCTTGGGTTCCTCAATGGTTGTTTGGTTAAAAAGCAAACCAGCCATTTGTTCAGCCAATGGCAGGATGATGAATACTTCAACTGAAGTGTTTGGTTTGGCCTTTAAACTCTTCAGCACTCCATTCCTGCCTTCAATATTTTTATTTCTCCAGTGGTTTAAACTAATTTGGACAGAATGCCATTGACATGCCTTCAACAAAGGGTAACTACCAGAAATAATAGAGTTGTTTATTACTGCCAGTCATATTGCACTTGTTTGAGACCTTAACTGTTTTTACTTAATGTTCAATTTTACAACAATTTAACATAAAATTATTGTGTCATAGTGGGACATATGAGTGAGACTGTGTGAGTGAGAGTCAGAGTAAGCGATGTGTGAGTGAGACTGTGAGTGTGTGTAAGAGTGAGACTGTGAAGTTAGAGTAAGACTGTACGTGTGAGTGAGACTGAATGACAGTCAGTGTGAGACTGTGTGAGTGATACTGAGAGTTTCTGTGTGAGTGGGTGTGAGAGAGTGGGACTGTATGAAGTCAGAGTGAGACTGTGAGTGAGAGCATGTGTGCGAGTGAGACTGTGAGAGAGAGAGTCAGAGTTAGATTGAGAGAGAGAGAGAGAGACTAGGGATTTGTATGTGAATGAAACCGTGCATTTGTGAGAGTGAGACCATATGTGTGACTAAGAACATGTGTGAGTGAGAGAGTCTGAGTGGGACTGTGTGTGAGTGGGTCTGTGGGTGAGTGAGTGAGTCTGTGTGTCAGTGAGTCAGAGTGAGACTGAGAGAGAGAGAGTAGGAATTTGTATGTGAATGAGACCATGCATTTGTGAGAGTGAAAACATGTGTGTGACTAAGAACATGTGTGTGAGTGAAAGAGTCTGAGTGGGCCCGTGTGTGAGTGGGCCCGTGTGTGAGTGGGCCCGTGTGTGAGTGAGTCAGAGTGAGACTGAGAGAGAAAGAGTAGGAATTTGTATGTGAATGAGACCGTGCATTTGTGAGAGTGAGGCCATGTGTGTGAATAAGAATGTGTGTGTGAGAGAGTCTGAGAGAGACTGTGTGTGAGTGAGACTGTGTTAGTGAGACTGCGAGTGATCCGATGTGAGTGTGACTGTGAGTGAGAGTTTGAGTGACACAGTGAGATTAATTGAGAATGTATGATTGAGTGTGAGACTGAATATTAGTCAGACTGAATAAGATTGTGTGAGAATGTATGAGTGAGAGAGCATGTGTAATTGAGTGAGTTTGAACAAGACCATGTGTGATTGAGACTGTGAACTCAGAGTGAGATTGTGTATGAGTGAGACTGTGTGAGTGTGAGAGGCAAGGTGTGTGAGAGTGAAATCGTGGGAAGTCAGAGTGATACTGTGTGTTTGAACCTCCAAGTAAGACCGTGTGAGGGTGAGACTGTGTGCGAGTGAGTCTATGTACGGGTGAGACTGCATGCGAGTGAGACAGCGTTATGAGTGAGACTGTGTGTGTGAGACTATGTACGGGTGAGACTGCGTGCGAGTGAGACTGTGCGCAGGTGAGACTCTGTGTGAGTGAGTCTCTGTGTGGGTGAGACTGTGCACTCAAATGAGACTGGCTAAGAGTGTCAGAGACAGCCTGTGTGAGTGAGACTGAGTTGGTGCGTGAGAGTCAAAATTGGGCATGTGTGTTATTGAGCCTGAGTTTGTGCATGTGACACAATGTGAGTGTCTGTGTGGGAGGGAGTCAAATTACATGTGTGAGACTGTGTGAAGTGAGAATGAGACTGTATGTGTGAGACTGAGACCATGTGTGTGAGTGAAAAAGTCAGAGTGAGACTGTGTATGCGTGTGACTGAAGCTGCAAAGTCAGCGTGATACTGTATGAGTGAGAGCGTGTGAGATTAGATTGGATTCCCTACAGTGTGGAAACAGGACCTTTGACCCCACAAGTCCACACTGCCCCTTGAAGCATCCCACCCAGACCCATCCCCCTACAACCCACACACTCCCAAACACTACGGGCAATTTAGCGTGGCCGATCCACCTCACCTGCACATCTTTGGACTGTGGGAGGAAACCGGAGCACCCAGAGGAAACCCACGCAGACACGGGAAGAATGTACAAACTCCACACAGACACTCACCGGAGGCTGGAATCGAACCCGGGTCCCTGGCGCTGTGAGGCTGCAGTGCTAAACACTGAGACACCATGCCACCCTTGAGATTGTGCTTGTGATACTGTGTGAGACTGAGTGTGAATGAGACTGTTTGAGAGTGTGAGGGAAGGGAGTCAGTCCATGTGTGTGAATGAGTCCATACTTGTGAGTGAAACTGAGTGTGAGTGAGGCTGCGTGAAGTGTGAGTCAGACTGACTGAGTGTGTGTGTGAGCGACTATAACAGGCTGAGTGAGAAATTGTGTGTGTAAGTGTGAGACTGCGAATGAAACTGTCAGAGTGTAAGAGTGAGGGAGTGTGTGTATGAGAGGATATATGAGAGTAAAGTGCAAGCCATCTCAGGGGAAAAAAAAACTAACAAACTAACCATTTATCCAGACCATTAGGTGGGATGATGAGTACTTCAGCTGGTTTGTTTGGCTCGGCCTTTAAAGTCTCCAGCCAACCTTTTGTTTCCAGAGGCTTTAACTAATTCTGCATTAAAAACCCATTGATGTTTTTTAACTCACTGCAACTGCAAGAAATAACAGCACTGTTTATTATTGCCAGTGGTATTGCACTTGTTTGAGACTTTAATTAATGCTCAGCTTTATAATGAATTTATTTTGAATGGTTATATTGTGAGATGTGCGTGCGTGTGTAAGAGAATATATATTTGTAAAGTGCAAACCATTTTGGGGATAAAAGGTATTTAAAAGATGTACAGGGGACCAGATCACCTCAGACATGAATACTGTAAGACACTTGTTGTTCCTAGTTTATCTGCTCATGTTCCATTACTCAGACCTGTCATTGTTTCAAGTGGGTCTCATTGGTTAACAGCCAATTTGAAACTCATTCATTGACCTTTTCATCTTCATGCAATCACATCTCACGTGCAGGACAGCGTTGGTTATGTATATTCACTTTTCAAATGGATCCAAAACAAAAATCCATTCAAAGTAGCAAAATATCAGGAATTTTTAACAGTATTTGAGTCTCTGTCAAATTCACATTTGCACGATGTATAAATTAACACCAGGAACAACAAGCACTTTAACATTTCTGGTATTCCTTTCTTCCACAGGCAATGTTCGAGCCTCCTTCCCAATGTGAATCAATGAGCTCTGGTGAGGAAGGGCTTTAGAGAGCTCACCGCCCTGATTTTTGAGAGGTCATATGTATTTTATTTCCTTCTCCTCCTGTAAATCGCTTGGTGCTCGACATAGGATTCACTAATTAGACATTTACACATAACCACTTTAAAATTAAAATGGTTCACCATCGAGGCTATGCCAACAATACCAGCCACAGGTAGAAGAGAAAATCATCTGAGTTCTTTGTCTAAGTTTGTTTCTAAAAATAGTGTTCAGTAAATGTTTTCAATGTTCTTACATTTGTTTTAAATTAAAAAACTTAAATTGCAATCTTTTGTTTCATTCTTTTGAAGTAGAAGACAAATTCTAGGCTGAGGGAGTATACTTCATCTCTAATTAGTGCTGCTTCACTAAATATAACCTCCTATCAGCAATTTGTGTTGAGAGCTCACCTCCACGAACCATGTATCTGGGGCAATTGATAGTCATAATCCTAGAGAGCAAGGCAGGTACCTTGGCATCACACAGGAAATCTCTATTGGGGGGGCAGCTGATGGACAAACTGGTTGAACAAATAATGGCTCTGCCAGGATTGGAACAGTTTGTTTGCAATACGTGGGAAAGGTGCCTCCATTAAAAATGGCCTCTGACATCCGTCTACTCACTTGCATCACTGACCCCATGCCATTTGTAAAATGCAAGCCTCAGTGCAAAGGCCACATTGGTCTTGATGCACTTTCAAAGAATTTCTGTGCAAGACTGTTGAATAATGGTGTTTGCAGTGACTGTCACATCAGCGCTGTGGGGCAACTCGTGCTGGCACAAGCATTGGTGGGACAGATAAAAGAGTTAGCTCCAGGAATAGTGGCTGTACTGTTGTAGTTTTCCTCATCTTTGGATTCTGGGGAAGTATCTGGAAAACTGCCAATGTGACACCCCTATTCAAAAAGAGAGGGAGGCAAAAGGCAGGTAACTTTAGGCCAAACATTTAATGTTGAAAAGGTGTTGGGATCAATCATTAAGGAAATAATAACAGTGCATTTGGAAAGCAATAATCTAATTAAACAGAGTCATCATGACTCCATGAAAGAGAAATCATGTCTGACTATTAGTTTTTTGAAGAATGCTGAACCAGAGCAGTTAGGGGGGAACCAGTACATGTGTTATATTTGGAATTCGAGCAGGCGTTCATCAAGGTACCTCACAAAAGGTTAAGCCTTACAGTAAAAACCATGGTGTTGGAGGTGATAAGTTGACATGGATGGAGAATTGGCTAACAGCCAGGAAGCAGTGAGCAGGGATTAGAGGTTCTTTTCCAACTTGGTGACCTGCGACCAGTGGAGTTTCACAGGGATCAGTACTGGGACGGCAACTGTTTACAACAAATATAAATAACTTGGGGTAATGAAGTGTAAGTACCTGGGCCGAATTTGCAGAAAATGTAAAAAAAAAAGTAGAAAAGTGGGTTGTGAGAGATGTACACACATTTCACATTGAAATATTGATATCTGAATAGACAAAAAGCAAATGCAGTATAATGTGGGAAAATGCAAAGTTGTTAATTTTGGAAGGAAGAACAAAAGAGTTGTTTTATTCAAATGGAGAAAAAAAAGCAGAAATCTGCAATAAAGGCAGTTGAGGTCCTTGTGCACAAAACACAGGAAGTTGGCACACAGATGCAGCAGATAAACACGAAGACGAATCGAATATTGGCCCTTGTCTTACATTCCAACCACTTAAAATGAGGGAGTTGTGCTGGTGGGATACATTTGGACTATGTCAGCAGTTTTTCCTCCCTTATTTAAAAGATATCATTTTACTGGAGGCAGCTCAAAGAAGGTTCACTAGATGATCTCCAATGTGTTGGGATGACCTTATGAGTAAAGGCTAATCAGATTGGGACTCTACTGTCCGGAACTTTTTAAAAAATGAGGATGTGATTTCAGTGAATCGTACAGGATTCTTAAGAGGCCTGACAGGGTAAATGTGGAAAGGATGTTTCCTTCATGGGAGACTATATGTCCAGAAGGTATAGTCCCCAAATAAACGGTGCCACGTTAGAATTGAATCTGAGAAGTAGCTTTATTGTCACATATACTCAAATGTCACAGATCGGGCCATTTCAGGTACAGAGGTACCCAGGTTAAGATTCTTAAGTACAAATTCTTGGTCAGATTGACAATTAGAAAAATAAAGAAAGAAAAGTTTCAGGATTATTGATCAGAGTAATAAGGGAGAACAATAAGCAAGAAATTCACCGTGATAGTTCACAGGAATAAATTTTAAAATATCAGTAAGAAGTTCAGAATGTCAGTCCTTTTAACCCAGTTCACGCTGGCACCGAGCCTCCAGTCTGAGCCTAAACTCCTGACCATGCCAGGCTTCACTTTGAGCCTCTCGAGGCCGGGAGACTGCTCTGGAATCACCTCAAGGCCAGAAGTCCATGCTAAGGCATGTCAGCCAATGGATCACCTTGCTGGGCCTACACTGAGGCTGGACATTCAGGGCATCACCGAGAAGAAAGAAGCCAAAATAGGGAAAACAAAACAGAAAAGAAATGGCCAGAGTTGACAGGTCCTACTCCTCAGCCTAAGACTGAGGCGAGGAGGAATTTGTTCTGAGACTTAAGAGTCTCTGGTACTCATGGAGTCATTGAGCTCTATAGCACAGAAACAGACCGTCTGGTCCAATTGTCCCTGCCAACCAAATATCCTAAACTGATCTAGTCCGATTTGTCAGCATTTGGCCCATATCCCTCCAAACCCTTCCTATTTATATACCCATCCGCATTCCTTTTAACTGTCATTGTACCCACTTCCACCACTGGAGTCAGGCTCACCGGTCTATAGTTCCCTGGCTTTTTCTTACCACCTGTCTGAAATAATGGCACTGCGTTAGCCAACCTCCAGTCTGCTGGCAACTCGCACATGGTTTTTGATGATATGAATACCTCAGCAAAGGGCCCAGTAATTTACCCGAGCTTCCCACAATGCTCTGGGTTACACTTGATAGGTCCCAGGGACTTATCCACCTTTATACATTTTAAAACCTCCGGCACTTCCTCTGTAATATGGACTGTTTTCAGGACATCACTGTTTATTTCCCCAGGTTCCCTAGCTTCCACGTCCTTCTCCAGGGGAAATACTGATGTGAAATATTCATTTAGTATCTCACCCACCTCCTGCGGTTTCACACACAGACGGCCTTTTTGATCTTTAAAGGGCTCTACTATCTCCCTTGTTACTGTTTTGCCCTTATTATTGTTATAGAATCTCTTTGGATGCTCTTTAACTGCACTTGCCAAAGCCATTCCATGTCCCTTTTTTGCACTCGTGGTTTCCCTCCTAAATATATACTTATTGCCCCTATACTTGTTCAGGGAGTCACTCAATCCCAGCTGTCCAAACCCAATATATGGCTCATTTTTCTTAACCGGACCCTCAATTTCTCTATTCATCCGGCATTCCTGGCACCTCCCAGCCCTACCCTTCACATTATCGTCAACAAACTGTCTCTGGACTCTCCTTAACTATTTTTTAAAGGAGTCCTGATTCCCAATCTTTACCTGCAAATAATCTCTCCCAGTCAAATTTTGAAAGTAAAAACCCTGAAGAAACTGCGGATGCTTAAATTGGAAACAAAAGCTGAAATTGCTGGAAAAGTCTGACAGAATCTGTGGAGAGAAATCAGTGTTTGCGTTTCGGATCGAGTGACACTCCTTCAGAATCTAGGAAGGGTCACTCGACCTGAAACGTTAACTCTGATTTCTCTCAACAGATGCTGCAACACCTGCTGAACTTTACCAGCGATTTCTGTTTTCATAACTTTTGAAAGTTCCTGCCTAATTCCATCAAGATAGGGCTTTTTCCAATTTAATTTTTTGATCAATCTGTCCTTTTCCAGAACTATTTTAAAACTATAGAATTATGATCACTTTCCCAAAGTACTCCCTTACTGTGACCTCAATCATTTCACCTGCCTTATTCCCAATAGGTCAAGTTTTTCTCCTTCTCTTGTACATACATCCACATACTGAATAAGAAAGTTTTCTTTCACACATGCAATAAATTCCTTCCCATCCCACCTCTTAACACTGTGCCAGGCCCAGTCTATGTTTGGAAAGTTAAAATCCCCAACCATTAGAAACCTATTATTCTCACAGATATCTGAGAATTCCTTCGATATTTTCTTCTCAATTTCCCGTTGACGACTGGGGGTGACTTTTGTACAATCCCAACAAGATGGTCACCCCTTTCTTATTTCATAGTTCAACCCAAATAATTTCCTTGGGCAAACTCCCAGAAATCCTCCCTAAGTACTCGCTAAGTACAGCCATAATGTTATCCCAAACCAAAATCACCATTCCCCCTCCTCTCTTTCCTCCCCTTAAGTCCCTCGTATTGTCCACTAACAAAACTGTTTAATCCTGCTGTCAAATTTAAGCCCTTTAATAAATTCCCAATATGTGCCAATATTTAACCCCAATCCGGAGGTCTAATTTTGAGTATTAACCTATTTAATCCTTTTTATAAAATCTTACTGATGCTTTCTGAAAGTCTAAACATATTACTTGCATGAGGGAAGCAGCAGGGACCTGAGGGGCAATATTTTCACACAGAGGGTGGATTGCATGTGGAATGAACTGCCAGAGGAAGTGGTACAGACAACTACAGCTGAATTCTGCTTCTACATTTATAAGACATTTGGACAGTTACCCAAAGAGGAAAGCTTCAGAGGGGGATAAAGGCAAATGAGGTTAGTACAGTTTGGGAAACTTGGTCGGCACGGACAAGTTGGACTGAAGGGTCTATTTCTGTGCTGTATAACTCTGTGACTCTAATAAATGCTCTAAGTTGAATGTTTATATTACTACGTTTCATTATTGGAACTAGTAGATTTTCGTGCAATCCTGAAGTGAAAATATTAAAAGCAAACTTGCTTTCAGTAATGTATGTTTCCCATGGCCTGATGTAGATGTTTGCAAAAATCTGAGCTCAGACATGCCCACCAAAAGATTTAACTTGGCTGCAGTGGCAAATGTGATGTGTCCTGTTCTGCAGGGAAACCAGGTAATGGCTTACGTTGTGAAGGTGACCCATGGCAGCTGATATGGGGGATTTTCTCAATAGTTCCAACATGAGGGTATTGATATAATCTCAGCTGCATCACGCTTGGCAGTCATCAGCATAGTTTCAGAACACAAATGGCAGTTTCATTAACGTAAATTGTGGTATTTATCAAATCAGATGATCACAATATGTTTGATAATGCTACTCAACCAGTTTCTGCTCATTACTGAATTGCTCAGCAAGGCTCCCTGTCCGTACCACTTTAATATTTTATATAAAGTGGAAATTATTCTTCAAGGTTAGTGGTGGAATTCCGCATCTTATAACTTCTGCATACTGACCTCTGTTTAGAGCATTAGCTAAATCCCTGGTCATGATGCTTTGCTCACAAGATTTTTATCAAAATGTTGTTTGATGCTCATTGCTTTTTCCCTTTTCTAAAAAGGAAAGCTGCATGTTTATTTTTGCAGTGACTGAGCTCTGAGGTGGTGAGGCTGTTTTATCGGAAAATGCATCTAGGACCAAAGCAGGGCGAAGGAAATGTTAGCTGAAATGTTTGCTGAAATGTTAGTTTTGTCGCTTCACAGATGTTGCCTGAGTATTTCCAGCACTTTCTGTTTTCCCCAATTTCCCCACATTCTGATTTCCTGCTTCTGTAGTATTTTGCTTTAATTTCATTTAGGTTGAGTTAGCCTGTGAAATACATGATTAACTGTTACATATTAACAAAAATACTGTCCCAGTAGGATCAAACAGGTTGGAAAACATTAGTCTTTCAACAGCAGACCCTTAACTATTGAAACAGCCATTCTTCATCCCTGTTAAATTTCTGTTGGAATATGCAATTCACAACAAGCAGAATATTCAGTTCTTCACACAGGGTTGGTTTGGCCCCTACAGTGATTATGTGTAGTGAATGAAGAATTGAAAACCAAAAGTAATTTGGAAGAGGATTGCATTGTAGCAGCACATATTGTACATTTCCGCAGAGATAGCTAAAACAGTTGGAGCAGCAAACAACATATTTTCTGATGAAGGCTTGAAACGTAAATAGGATTAAATGCAGCTAAGTCAGGCTCCACATGGTTTACATAGAACATGGAACATTACAGCACAGTACAGGCCCTTCGGCCCTCGATGTTTGTCTCTGTCCTGTCCACAGTTAGTTGCTATTGAAATATACTGCATGGAAAAAAAGACTAATAGTCCAGGAGTCTGCAGCATGTTCTAAACAGTTTAGTTTCCTGGATGACCTCCTGATGTTTACCTTTAGAATCCCAAATTGGTCCTGTGGGAATTGTGGTACTGTCAACTAGACTGAGAACTGGAAAATACATCTTTTCAGTTTCTAACAGAATGTAGGAACACGAGTGAGCTAGTCAGACCCCTCAGCCTGCTCTGTCATTCAATTAGAACATGTTTCATCATCTACAATAAAGCTCCATTATCCCTTGATGCCATCAGTGTACAAACATCTTTCCATTTTTGTCTTGAGTGTGCTTAATGTCTGAGCTTCCGTAACACACTGTGGTATAGAATTCTAAAAATTCAGCAAGCTTTGAGTGAAGAAATTCTTCATACCTTGGTCTTAAATGGCCCATCTCTTATTCTGAGATTATATCCTCTGCCTTTAGCCTTGCCAGCTGGAAGAAACATTTTATCTGCATGCATGCTGACAATCTCCATGAGATTTGTATTCGTTTCAATAAGATCTCCAAGCATTCATCGAAACACGAGAGAATATTTATTTTGAGTCATTCATGGGATGAGGGCATCGCTGGTGAGACCAGCATTTATTGCCCATCCCAAATTGCCCAGAGGACAATAAAGAGTCAACCACATTGCTGTGGGTCTGGAGTCACGTGAAGGCCAGACCAGGTAAGGATGGCAGTTTCCTTCCCCAAAGAACATTAGTGAGCCAGAATCATTTTCCCAACAATTAACAATGGATTCGTAGACATCATTAGATCCTCAATTCAAGATTTTTATCGAAATCAAGTTCCACCATCTGCCATGCGCATGGTAGGATTTGAACTGGGCTCCCCAGAACATTACCTGGGACTGTTGGTTAATAGTTCAGCAATAATACCCACTCGGCCTTCACCTCCCCCAGGGAGGTCAGCTTCCTCAATCTATCCTCATAAGACACACACACCATCACGAGAATTAGTCTGCTGATCCTTCATTGCACTGTCTCTACTTATCTTTTGTTGGAGAAGGAGCCCAAAACTGTGCACAGTACAGTCTCACCAATGCCCAAAACAGTTGCAGCAAGATGCCTCAAGTCCTGTGCTTAAATCCCATTGTGATAAGGGCCAATGGTTTATCTTCCCAACAGCTTGCTGTACCTGCTGCTCACTGGAAGGCTCAAGATAGCCAGGTCCTTACAGACAGCAACACTTCTCAACCTTTCACTATTTAAGAAAGGCTCTGTCTTTCATTTTCCCTCATTCTAAAGTGGAAAATTTCACATTACATTCCAATTGCCGTGTCCTTACCAAGTCACATAAACTGTCCAAATCCCATTCAGATTCCCTTCTCAACTTCACTTAGAAGCATTAATATAAAAGTAATCCAACTTCAAATGGCTGTGTGGATATACTACACTGTGGCTCTTTGTGACAGATGTAAGTAAATCTGTGTTGGTTTTATGCAACCTTTCGATGCCATATACCAGAGCCAGTCCTAAGAAGATCAGTGTTCTGCCTATTTGATGCTGATACAAATGGAATCACACTTACAGCCACTAGGAAAGCCACAACTCTCCAACTTTCCAGTTCAACAACCCCAGCCTGTTTCAATCCCTTTGGGAATGGCACCACCTCATAAAAATTGACATCAGACTATTAAAATATTGTACGGGTAAAGTCTTGCAATGAAAATTTGGCAGAATGAAACAGTTAATGGTCTGTAGTGTTGGCTGGTCAGAGAAAGCTTCAAGTGAACCAGGTAACTCAATACAGTATGGAAGTAGGCTATTCGGCCCATCGACTGTACACCGACATTCTGAAGATCCCTGAACCACCTGCATTGCCCATGTCCACACCACCTAACTTGCATATCTTTGGAGGAAACTGGAGCACCCAGAGGAAACCCACACAGACAGGAGAAGAATGTGCAAACTTCACACAGTCACCTGAGGCCGGAATCAAACCTCAGTCCTTTTCCGACACCATATTGATATCCACTTACTTCTTGATAAACCTAACTAAAATGTTCAGGGAAATCATAACACAGTTCTGGAGCAGGTGGAGTTTGAACGCAGCACTCCAGGCTCAGAATTAAGGACACTACCACCATGGTTTCACTTTCTGATCGACAATGTAAGTAGCTAAAGGCACAACAATAAAACAAATCATCTTAAACTTGAAGGGATTGTGCACTTTGGGATTAATCACGAACTTGTGAAAATGTAAAGTTTCTCAGTGACTTTGTGTACAATGCAACTAGTTAATCCTTGGAAATTGACCTACGGTCGTATGTCAGAGCTAGTTTAATGCCTGCATTTCGAAGTTGCAATGCAGTTCAAACTGTTTTTTGCCTGTCAATGTTCCAAAGCCGGAATTGATGTAATCACAGGAGGGGAACTCTTGCAGTTTGTAAGAGAGGGGAAACTGGAAATAGGAAATTTTCAAAATCAATATGATCAGTTCTTTAAAAATACATTTAAACCTAATTTGAATGGGAAGCCAAAAATTCCAGCTGTAAATTTAATGCAAGCACTAAGAAGTCGCAGGCAGCAATATTAGACAGTTATGAAATGAAAATTACAATTGATGAGCTTTCCATTTCAAACTGTTTGAAGATATTTCTCTGATAGGCATAGGTAATGGAGAACTAGTGGATGTGGTACATATGGATATTCAGAAGGATTTTCCAAGAGATCGCACAGTGAGTTAGGAAATTGAAGCAAAGGGTGTAGGGAGGAACATATGCAAACTGAAAAGTGAAAGTTAGGTTTCCCTTCATTTGCAGGGTATTGGAATACAGCAATAATGATGTCTTGCAGCAGTTCCATAGAATGTCGGTGAGACGGTACTTGAAGTATTGTGTCCAGTTTGCTGAGAAAGAATATACTGAACAATGAGGAAATGCAGTGGGTATTCTCGAGATTACTCCCACAGATGGCAAAATTGTCTGATCAGAAAACTCATTCTGTGTTCTCCAAGTTTAAAAGAGTGAGAGTGATCACAGTGAAACTGAGAAAATTCACACAGACGGGACTGACTAACACAGGGACATGGAGAACAGCAAGCAGGTGAGATGAGGGAGAATCCGAAAATATTCCACATGTACATCAAGTGGAATGGAATAATCAGGGAACAAATAGGGCCCACCAGAAACAAAGGGACAATGTGTGTGTGAAGCTGGAGAACCATGATAGATGAGTATTTCATGCCTGTTTTAATTGGGAGAAGGAGGATTCGGGGACAGAATTCAAGAAGATGAACTGTGAAGCCCTTTAGCAGATGGATATATGATGCAAGCAGTGATTGATGGTTTTGGCAGGTATAAAATTGTACAAATCCCCGAACCTGGCTGATTTGCAACAGAGGAAGCTGTCGGAGACAGGAGAGGGAAACCCCGATCCAGATTTATAAGAATCGCCGCAGGGAGGCATCAGAGGATTGGAGAACAGTTAGTGTAGTACCTCTTTACAGGAAGGTGTGCAGAGATAGACTGGGCAATAATAGACCAGTGAGTATCAGATCAGTGTTAGGGAAACAGTGGGAGAAAATAGGAAAGCAAAAAAAAAATGTTCTGCATTTAGAGAGACAAGGTTTGATCAGGGATAGTCAGGACGACTTTATTAGCGGGAAGTCATGCCTAACAAATTTCATTGATTTCTTTCAAGATGATCACTTATATGGTTTTTCAGCAAGGCCTTTTGACAAAGCCCCACATGGGAAACTGATAAAGAAAGTAAAACGCAATGGTATCAATGGTAATTTGGCAAGTCACATTCAAAATTGTCTTAATGGCAGGAGTCAGGGGATGGTGTGAGAAGGCTATTTATATTACTAGAGACCAGGTCCTTGATGAGCCATATCTTGAACATTGTGCAGTATTGTATGCAGTTTTGGTCTCCTTGCCTCATTAAGGATAAACCTTATATTGAGGGAGCACAGCGAAGGATGACCAGACTGATGGTGTTTTGGCTTTCATTAACAGGGGGATTGAGTTTAAGAGTCGTGAGATCTTGTTGCAGCTCTATAAAACTTTGGTTAGACCGCACTTGGAATACTGCGTCCAGTTCTGGGCGCCCTATTATAGGAAAGATGTGGATGCTTTGGAGAGGGTTCAGAGGAGGTTTACCAGGATGCTGCCTGGACTGGAGGGCTTATCTTATGAGGAGAGGTTGACTGAGCTCGGTCTCTTTTCATTGGAGAAAAGGAGGAGGAGAGGGGACCTAATTGAGGTATACAAGAAAATGAGAGGCATAGATAGAGTTGATAGCCAGAGACTATTTCCCAGGGCAGAAATGGCTAGCACGAGGGGTCATAGTTTTAAGCTGGTTGGTGGAAAGTATAGAGGGGATGTCAGAGGCATGTTCTTTACGCAGAGAGTTGTGAGAGCATGGAATGCGTTGCCAACAGCAGTTGTGGAAGCAAGGTCATTGGGGTCATTTAAGAGACTGCTGGACATGTATATGGTCACAGAAATTTGAGGGTGCATACATGAGGATCAATGGTCGGCACAACATTGTGGGCTGAAGGGCCTGTTCTGTGCTGTACTGTTCTATGTTCTATGTTCTATGATCAATGGGATGACAGGCTCATTGTTTGAGCTGAGTTCGAGTCAAATCAGCCGAAATTCCATGAGGTTTAGGGAAATGACTGAAGATCTCAGTGTAATGCATTAAGTTCTCTCAGAGTGAGACAGTTTGGAAGCAGGGAGAATAATGCCCTTGGCTAGGACGTCTAACATAAGGGGCCACAGTATTAGGTACAGGCAGGCCACTGTACAACAAGATAAGCATTAATGTCTACATAAAGAGACTGGTGAACTTTGGGAACACTCTGCCACACAAGGCTGTAGAAGCCAGGCACTGAATATAAATATGGATTTCTAGACACTAAATGGCAGAGAACAGAAGTATGAGAAAGAGTATCAGCGTCATTATGTTGAGTGGTGGAGGAAAATCAATCGACCGAAGGAATTACTACAGTTCCTAATTAATATTGTTTCCCCAATGATTAATCACTGTAAGGGCTATGTGCACTATGTGAGAGAAGTGCATTGAAGAGATGTTCAGCCATGAAGTGGATTGGGGGACACTAAATGGGTTGAATGGCCTTCTCCTTTCCTGATATTTCTGTACCGCCCGTGGGAAAGCTCTTTCAATGTTCCCACAAGCTCTCAGATATCAGGAAGGAGGCCTGTGTATGTTCAGCCATGAACTAGATTGGGGGACACTAAATGGGTTGAATGGCCTTCTCCTTTCCTGATATTTCTGTACCGCCCATGGGAAAGCTCTTTAAATGTTCCCACAAGCTCTCAGATATCAGGAAGGAGGCCTGTGTATGTTCAGCCATGAACTAGATTGGGGGTCACTAAATGGGTTGAATGGCCTTCTCCTTTCCTGATATTTCTGTGCCGCCCGTGGGAAAGCTCTTTAAATGTTCTCACAAGCTCTCAGAGATCAGGAAGGAGGCCTGTGTATGTTCAGCCATGAACTAGATTGGGGAACACTAAATGGGTTGAATGGCCTTCTCCTTTCCTGATATTTCTGTACCGCCCATGGGAAAGCTCTTTAAATGTTCCCACAAGCTCTCAGATATCAGGAAGGAGGCCTGTGTATGTTCAGCCATGAACTAGATTGGGGGTCACTAAATGGGTTGAATGGCCTTCTCCTTTCCTGATATTTCTGTGCCGCCCGTGGGAAAGCTCTTTAAATGTTCTCACAAGCTCTCAGAGATCAGGAAGGAGGCCTGTGTATGTTCAGCCATGAACTAGATTGGGGAACACTAAATGGTTTGAATGGCCTTCTCCTTTCCTGATATTTCTGTACCGCCCGTGGGAAAGCTCTTTGAATGTTCTCACAAGCTCTCAGATATCAGGAAGGAGGCCTGTGTATGTTCAGCCATGAACTAGATTGGGGAACACTAAATGGGTTGAATGGCCTTCTCCTTTCCTGATATTTCTGTGCCGCCCGTGGGAAAGCTCTTTCAATGTTCCCACAAGCTCTCAGATATCAGGAAGGAGGCCTGTGTATGTTCAGCCATGAACTAGATTGGGGGACACTAAATGGGTTGAATGGCCTTCTCCTTTCCTGATATTTCTGTACCGCCCGTGGGAAAGCTCTTTAAATGTTCTCACAAGCTCTCAGATATCAGGAAGGAGGCCTGTGTATGTTCAGCCATGAACTAGATTGGGGGACACTAAATGGGTTGAATGGCCTTCTCCTTTCCTGATATTTCTGTACCGCCCGTGGGAAAGCTCTTTAAATGTTCCCACAAGCTCTCAGATATCAGGAAGGAGGCCTGTGTATGTTCAACACAACAGTGTTTCTTTGTCCCTTTTCCGATACCACGGCTGGGTGTTCCATCCGATTTTATCCTTGAAGGCATCAGAGCAGTTTGATACAATTGAGTCCCTTGCTTGGCTGTTCCAGAGAACATTGAAGTGTTCATCACATGTCTGTGTATCTGGAGAGGCTTTTCGGCCAGATTAGGACAGCGCGGTAGATTTGCATCCTGAAAGTGTGTTGGTGAAGCACATTGATGTTTCCGATCGATATTGGCTTCAAGGTCACTTTTACTGACACCAGATTTGAGACTTCGATGTTTTATTAATTATTCTTAACATCCCCCAGCTGCCAGAGCATTAGCCTGGTCTGGATTAGAAATCCAATGATATTTCCACAACAGCACCATCTCCACATGGGGACCCATCAAAAACCACACTGAGCAGGTTATTTCTGTGCTGCTTGGCAGCTCTGTCAAAAACAACTTCCAACAATTCGACCACCCTGATGAGACTGAGGATGTGGCAGTTGGTCAGATTGTAACTATTCTCCTCTTTGGGGACTGGGCACAGCTGAGTGATTGTCCACATTGACAGGTAGGTGTCCGAGTTGGGGCTGGAATGAAACAGCTTCCCCAGGGGCACGGCTTGTTGTGCAGCACAAGCCTTCAGTCCCATTGTAGGAATGGCATCAGGGCCAGTTATCTTTATCGTATCTTTACTTTATCATTATCTTTTCTCTTGGTATCATGTGCCGCGAATCTAATTGTTTGAAGACTGGCTTCTGTGATTTTGTGGACGTCATGGTGCCGGTGAGGTGAATCATCAACTCGATACTTCTGGCTGAGGAAAGTGGGGATACTACATCCTTGAAGTTGCACTGATGTGCAGGGCTGTTCCATTATTTAGGATGGGGATATTTCTGGAACCCTCTCCTCCAGGGAGTTGTGTAACTGACCATGCAGATGGGCTAAAAGCCCTCCGCTTCATCCTCTCCCACTGGCCCAACCAGTCCCCCACCACCGATACCCTTATCTACCTAACCAAACTCATCCTTACCCTAAACAAATTCTCCTTCAACTCCGCACAATTCCTACAGGCGAAAGGGGTGGCCATAGGTACCCGTATGGACCCAAGCTATGCCTGCGACTTTGTGGGATACATGGAACAGTCCCTCTTCCACAGCTACACTGGCCCCATCCCCACCAATCCCTCCATTACATCGATGCCTATATTAGCGCTGCCTCGTGCTCCCACAAGGAGATTGAAATGTTCATCCACTTTACTAACACCTCTCACCCAACATTAAGCTCGCCTGAACCATCTCTGATACCGCTCTCTCCTTCCTGGGCCTCTCTGTCTCCATCTGGTAAGTGCCTGGAAAATGATATCTATTTTCAGCCCACTGACTCCCACAGCTCCCTATAATATTCTGTTTTTCACCTGCCTTCCTGCAAGAATGCTATCCCCTATTCCCAATTCCTTCACCTCCACCACATCTGCTCCCAAGATGAGGCGTTCCACTCCCGGGCATCCCAGATGTCTTTGTTTTTCAAGGAGTGCAATTTCACCCCCACAGTGGTTGAAAATGACCTCAGCCACATCTCTTGTGTTTCCCACACCTCAGCCCTCATAGCCGTCCCTGCAATAAAAACAAAGACAGAATTCCCCTTGTCCTCATGTATCACCCCATCAAATTCCAGATCTGATGCATCATTCTCCACCACTTCAACCATCTGCAATCTGATCCTACTCCCAAGGATATATTTCCCTCCCTGTCCTTTACTGCCTTCCGGAGGGGCTGTGCTCTCCACGATTCCCTCGTCTGCTCCACACTCCCCACTAGCCCCACCAGGCCTGGTACTTTCCCCTGCAGCCACAGGAAGTGCTACACCTGCCGTTACACCTCCCCCATCACCTCCATCCCAGACCCAGGAAAACCTTCCACATTAAACAGATATACACCTGTACGTCCGCTAATGTGGTCTATTGTATCCGCTGTTCCCGGTGTGGCCTCCTCTACATCGGGAAAACCAAAAGGATGCTTGGAGACTGCTTTGTGAAGCACCTACGCTTCCCCCTCATTGACCAACCCTGACCCCCACTTCCTATCTACACTCACCTCACCTCTACTAGCCTCATCCCCGCCTCCCCGACCTGTCCATGTTCCCTCCCACCTACCCGCCCCCTCCCCCTCACTGAACAACCCCCGTCACACCTCCCTACCTACCCTCACCTTTACTGGCTTCATCCCCACCTCCTTGACCTGCCCGTCCTCTCTCCACCTATCTCCTCCACTGATTCCATTTTGTTGCCACCTCCCCCTCTCTCTATTTATTTCAGAGCTCTCTTCCCCTCCTTTCTGAAGAAGGATCCAGACCCGAAATGTCAGCTTTCCTGCTCCTCCGATGCTGCCTGGCCTGCTGTGTTCATCCAACTCCACAGCTTGTTATCTCAGCCTTCAGCATCAGCAGTTCCTGCTGCCCCCATCACCATTCATGACTGGCTCCAGCAGGATAGTTGGTCTGTTGATCTTGCAATCATTCCACCCTGTCTGTAATGTGTCAGTTCTGCTGTCTGTAATGCAAGCAGTCGAATGCAGTATCTATAACAGTTGCCATCAGTTTCAGGTACACATGGTTCTGACCCCGGCGTGTTTGCCTGCACTCGTCACTGAACCATTAATCAGCTTCATGGGAATCATAGACTGAGGGATTATCTGGGACAAAGAGTCACAGATTCTGGTGGAATACAATTCTGCTGCTGCTGCTGGGGTTTCCATCACCACATGGATGCCCAGTTTTGAGCTGCAATAAGTGCAACGTAATGTCCCCCAGTTCAGACTGAGTCCCCATTGTACACAGTGACCTACTCTGTTTTCTGGTGTGGTAACACTTGCATTTTAATATTCTCATTCTTCTCTCCATGATAACACACCACCAATTTGTCACATTCCTCAAAACCCTTTAACATATTCATCTGAACGTTTACCCCTCCAGTAGAGGCATCTTTGGGTGGCACGGTGGCTCAGTGGTTCGCACTGCTGCTTCACAGCACCCAGGATGCAGGCTGAATTCCACCTGCAGGTGTCTGTCTGTGTGGAGTTTGCATATTCTCCCAGTGTCTGTGTGTGGGTTTCCTCCAGGTGGCCCGGTTTCCACCCACAGTCCTAAGATGTGCAGACGAGTTGAATCGGCCTTGATAAATTGCCCATTGTGTTGAGCGATGTGTAGATTAGGTAGGTAATAGGGGAGTGGGTCTGGATGGGATGCCCTGAGGGTCGGTGTGGGCTTGTTAGGCTGGAGGGCTTGTTACCAAACCATAGGAAGGTTTTTTTTAAAGTGAATGTTTCTCTCCCTGACCATGATTAAGAGCTCTGCAATGTCAGTGATGCAAGAGTTATGTAGTTTCAGTACCAATTAATTTGTTCACCTTGTGCTGTCATTCACTTCTCAGTTTCTGGTGATCCATGTTGGGCAGGGTTTTTGAGAAACTTTGACGTATGTTTTGGAATTTATTCAAAAACACAAATTGCTGAAGAAACTCAGCAGGTCTGTCAGCATCTGCAGAGTGAAAGCAAGGTTAAGCTGTTGGATCCAGTGATGTCTTTTCAAGGCTCCCAGTTTCTCCAGCAATTTTGCTTGTTTCAGATTTCCAGCATGCACGGTTCTTTGTTTTGTTGAAAATTCAGTGAGTGCTAATTCATTTCTGGAGAAATTCAGCAGGCCTAGAGCATCTGTGGAGATGGAGAAACAGGGTTAAAGTTTCAAGTCCAGCGAGACCCTTCTTCAGACTGAAAAGGGTTTGAAAACAAACTTTTTATAACTTGACAGAGGTGGAGGAGGGGTGATAGAAAACAGAGGGTGTGGGGGAGCAGTGCAAAATACAAATGGGCTTTTAATTCCGGTGGAAGAGAAGCAGGTGTACAGTGGGAATAAATAAAGGTGTGAGTGGGGGAGATGGGCTCTCTCTATTGAGTGCAATGTTAACAAGACACGAACAAGACAAAGTCACATCGTCTGCATCACAGACAACAGGAACTGCAGATGCTGGAGAATCTGAGATAACAAGGTGTAGAGCTGCATGAACACAGCAGGCCAAGCAGCATCAGAGGAGCAGGAAGGCTGATGTTTCGGGCTTTGACTCTTCATCAGAAATGGGGGAGTGGAAGGGAGTTCTGAAATAGATGGGGAGAGAGGGAGAGGTGGATTGAAGATGGATCGAGGAGAAGATAGGTGGAGTGGAGACAGACAGGTCAAAGAGGTGGGGAAGAAGCCAGTGTAGGTGGGGAGGCAGGGAGGAGATAGTTTATTCCAGGGACAACGGACAGGTCAGGGAGGCGGGATGAGATTAGGAGGTAGGAAATGGGGGTGTGGCTAGAGGTGGGAGGACGGTATAGGTGAGAGAGGAGCAGCTTAGAGAGGCGGGTATGAGCTGGGCTGCTTTTGCGATGCGGTGGGGGGGGGTCGATTTTGAAGCTTGTGAAATCCACATTGATACTATTGGGCTGCAGTGTTCCCAAGCGGAATATGAGATGCTGTTCCTGCAGCCTTTGGGTAGCATTGTTGTGGCACTGCATGAGGCCCAGGATGGACATGTCGTCTGCGGAATGGGAGGGGGGGGTGTTGAAATGATTTGCAACTGGGAGGTGCAGTTGTTTATTGCGCACTGAGCGGAGGTGTTCTGCAAAGCAGCCCCCAAGCCTCTGCTTGGTTTCCCCAATGTAGAGGAAGCCACAATGGGTCCAGCGGATGTAGTATACCACATTGACAGATGTGCAGGTGAACATCTGCTTGATGTGGAAAGTCCTCTCGGGGCCTGGGATGGCAGTGAGGGCGGTGGCGTGGAGGCAACTCCGCCCACAGCTGACGCCGACGCAACTTCGCCCACCACCACCGACGCAAATCCGCCCACAGCCGAAGCCAGCATCGCTCCGCCCACAACCTCGACAGACAGCAGCTCCAGAGGAGATAACAACCCAAAGCCCTGTTGAGTCTTCACCATCCCTGCAGACCTTCCCCGTACGGAGGATGAACGTTCAATCCTCAGTACAGGGCTCAACTATGTCCCCCTCCACCCGCACATCAATGGATACCGGTTACGTTTGGGCATTGAGCAGATTTTCCGCCGCCTCCACCTCCACACTTACTTCTTTAACTGTGAACCTAACCCTCCCTCGACTGACCCCTTCTCCCACCTCCAACACAAGCCCCTATCCTGGGCATCACTCCAAGGTTTCCTCCCCTCCCTTGACCTCTTCATCTCCAGTTGCCATCAAGATATCAGTTGCTTCAACCTCTCCACCCCTCTCACCCACTCCAACCTCTTCCCTGCAGAACAGGCAGCCCTCCGCTCCCTCCGCTCCAACCCCAACCTCACCATCAAACCCGCGGACAAAGGAGGTGCGGTTTTAGTATGGCTCACTGACCTCAACATCACAGAGGCCAGACACCGACTCCCTGACACCTCCTCCTACCGCTCCCTGCATCATGATCCCACCCCAGAGCACCAAAACATCATCTCCAAAACCATGCACAACTGCATCACCTTAGGTGACCTCACACACACAACATTCAACCTTATTGTTCCCCAACCCTGCGCTGCCTGCTTCTATCTCCTTCCCAAATCCACAAACCTGACTGCCCTGGTGGACCTATTGTCTCCAATTGCCCCTGCCCCACCAAACGTATCACCACCTACCTGGACTCCAATTTCTCCCCTTTGGTCCAGGAACTCCCCACCTACGTCCATGGCACCACACACACACTCCACCTCCTCCAGAACTTCCAATTCCCTGGTCCCCAATACCTCATTTTCACGATGGACATCCAGTCCCCATACACCTGCATTCCCCATGCAAATGGCCTAAAGACCCTCCACTTCTTCCTGTCCCACAGGCCTGACCAGTCCCCCTCCACCAACACCCTCATCTGCCCAGCCAAATTCGTCCTCACCCTCAACAACTTCTCTTTCAATTCCTCCCACTTCCTACAAAGGGGGTGGCCATGAGTACCCGCACGAGCCCAAACTATGCCTGCCCCTTTGTAGGCTACGTGGAACAATCCCTCTTCCACACCTACACTGGCCCTCAACCCCACGTCTTCCTCTGTTACATTGATGCCTGCATCAGAGCTGCTTCATGCTCCCAAGAGGAGCTTGAACAGCTCATCCACTTCACCAACACCTTCCACCCCAACCTTAAGTTAACCTGGACCATTTCTAACACCTCGCTCACCCTCCTGCACCTCTCTGTCTCCATCTCCAGCAACCACCTAGAAATCAATATCCATCTCAAGCCCGCTGACTCCCACAGCTAGTTAGAATACACCTCCTCTCACCCACCTTCTGCAAAAATTCCATCCCCTTTTCCCAATTCCTTCGCCTCTGCCTCATCTGCTCCCAGGATGATGCATTCCACTCCTGCACATCTCAGATGCCCCTCGTTTTTCAAGAACCGCAACATCCCCCTGCAGTGGTCGGGAACACCCTCAACCACGCCGCCCGCATTTCCTGCAACTCATCCCTCACACCCCGTCCCAACAATAGCAACAAAAAAGAATCCCCCTCATCCTCACATACCACCCCGCCAATCTCTGGATCCAATGCATCATCTTCTTACACTTCTGTCATCTGCCATACGACCCCACCACCAAAGACAATTTTCCCTCCCCACCTTTGTATGCTTTTGTAGGGACCACTCTCTCTGCCACTCCCTTTCCCGCTCCATATTCCCCTCCGGCACAATCACACCCGGCACTTTTCCCTGTAACCGCAGGAAGTGCTACAACTGCTCCCAAACCTTCTCCCTCACCCCCACACCAGGGCTCAAGAAGACTTTCCGCATCAAGAGATGTTCACCTGCACATCTGCTAATGTGGTATACTGCATCCCCTGCAGCTGTTGTGGCCTCCTTGACATCAGGGAAATCAAGCGGAGGCTTGGGGACCGCTTTGCAGAACACCTACACTTGGTTCACAATAAACAACTGCACCTCCCAGTCGTGAACCATTTCACCACTCCCCCCCCCCACCCCCCGCCGCATTCCACAGATGACATGTCCATCCTGGTCCTCCTGCAGTGCCACAATGATGCCACCTGAAGGTTGCAGGAACAGCAACTCATATTCCGCTTGGGAACGCTGCAGCCCAATGATATCAATGTGGACTTCACAAGCTTCAAAATCTCCCCTCCCCCCACTGCATCCCAAAACCAGCCCAGCTCATCCCCGCCTCCCTAACCTGTTCTTCCTCTCTCCTATCCCCTCCTCCCACCTCAAGCCGCACCCCCATTCCCTCCCTACTAACCTCATCCCGCCCCCTTGTCCTGTCTGTCCGACCTGGGCGGACCTATCTCCTCCCTACCCCCCTATCTACATTCATCTTTACTAGCCCCATCCCCACCTCTTTGACCTGTCTGTCTCCTCTCCACCTATCTTCTCCTCTATCCATCTTTGATCAGCCTCCCCCCTCTCCCTAATTATTTCAGAGACACCTTCCCCTCCCCCATTTCTGATTAAATGTCTCGGCCCAAAACATCAGCTTCCCTGCAACTCTGATGCTGTTTGGCCTGCTGTGTTCATCCAGCTCTACACCTTGTTATCTTATCTACATCATATTGTATTAACCACGTCTCCATGAATAACTCTGAATTTCATGCACAAATGTGAACATTTATCTATGCATGTTATCTATCTGCACACACGCACACTGATTAAACAGTGTATATAAAATCACTTCTCCTCCATTCCATTTCAACCTACCGTGTTTTGTTTACATTGCCACTCACCATTCCTTCAGCCAAATTTATTCTGTTTCTTTCACTGTGTTTTATTTTATTCCGTCTATGAAGAAGAAATTGGCTACTGGGCGATATCACGTTAGTCCTGTCTAGTCTGCACACACACTGTCTCCTCTTCCTTACTGTTCCTTAATCACTCACATAGATATTGTCTCTGACCCTTTACTCCCAATAAGCAAAGCAATTGGAAATGTAATGTTTACTTTTGGGCGAAAGCCAAAAAATCGGTAAAGTAAAGCTGTATAAACTGCAAAAAAAAGTTCTTTGTAACGTTAGAAGCAAATTGTTGAAAGTATTGTGTTAAAGATAAAATGTTGCCTTCTCAGAGCTGTGAGAGCAAAGTTCAGCAAAATCCTGTCCTTCTCCAGGCAGTTGTGGCCAGAGACAGTGTTTAGTTTGGCAGTTGTTGTGGTCGAGGAGACTTCAGTGCAGTAACAACCTCTCGATGGGCTCTTAGGAAAGCAGTTACGTGTGATATCGCATGTGGATGACACGGCAGCATCATCGAGCTTGTGTAGAGAAAGCATCACCTTTCTCCTTTACTTCTCTCACTGTGAGAGTAATTGGAGATGGACACTGAGACCAATAGCAGGCACTGTCAGCTTCCCACCCAGACCAGGTATTGTTGTTCCATTAAAAGTGTCAGAGTGAAGGGGGTTAACTGGAACTGTTTGTTCTGTGACTCAAATTAATGTCAGTCTCCATAGATCCGAACTGTGTCGCTGGAGGGTTTCCCTCTTCTGTTAATAAGGGGTTTCTTCCAATGCGTTATCCCGTGGTATCAGTGGCTGTGTCATCCTCAACACGATTGGGATCAACAGCTCCAGAGAGAGGGAGAGATCAGAATCTGTGAAGAGCAGGCAGAAATGTTCCAATTATGGATCAGAATCTCAGAACCATAGACGGGAATGTTACGACAATGTACCAGAATCTGACAGGAATAGATTGGAATGTTCCAACAATGGACAGGAGTTCATCCTTAGGCCTTTACTGGCTTTCGATCGATTGGCTACCATTAACATGGCGGATAGAAGCTGTACTGATAGTTATTCAAGCAGGTTACTATCCCATCCTTGGGATTGTTGGTGTTCCTGGTAAGTCTCTCTATCTCTGTCCATTTATTAATTCTGTAAGCCCTTGTGAACAGCATCTCAATTTCTAAGTTCTGTATTTGGCAAAGAAGGAAACTATTGTATTCACTTTCAGTACAAACTCAATTCTTATTCTGTGGCTTTTTTTCACCTTCAATTAACAAACATCTGAGCAGGAATAAAAGTGTTCATAACTTTCCTAAACAGTGGAAAATAACTGTTATGACCCAAATAAAAGCTGGAGTGGGAGGGAAAACAAACAAATTGGCCCATTTTGTCCTGAGCTGATTTATATCACAATATTCCCTTCATCAACAATAATATTCCCAGTTTTCACTTCTGCCTCAGTGCTCTTTCTGAATAAACCATAACATTCTCCTTTCCAGTTGCAGTTCGCTTCTGGCCACACTTGCAGTTACTAATATTTTGATTGTATACTTATTCTTATCTCTACATGGGCCTAAGCCAGTTGCAAAGTGTGAAGCCAGTTTGATTCTAAAATGAGGTGGCCACAGCTTTGTGCCACTGGTTACAGCATAATCCATCGTTGGCCGTAAAATGACAGTTACATTGAACTGTTTAGATTCTAGAACTCTCCTTGTAGGAGTGGGTGTCATGTCCATCATCTCCTAAGTGCAGTGCTCCGATGTATTCACTTGGTGACAGAGGCCATGTCTCTCCATCTCAACCCCACTGACCTCCTGCTGGGTGGGATACAGTACTCTGTCTCCACTGAGGAAGATGCAGAAAATCTTCCAGAAATTCCACAGGGCAGAGTGAATGTGAAAATGAGAAACTGTGGGAGATTTAAATAAATAAAGTGGAATTACATAAAGCTAATTGAACTGAAGCTTGGTACGTTTCTCTGCTATGTTCCAGAATATACATGGAGGTGGCAATAGAGCTAGTGAAAGAGCTACCGGGTCATAATGCTCTTCAGTCCAACCAGTCCATGTCAAACATAATCCCAAACTATCCTAGTCCCACCTGCCTGGGTTTGGCCCATATCTCTCCAACTGTCTCCTGTTCATTTCCTTGTCCAAATGTCATTTAAAACTTGTAACTACGAGAAAGAATTATTGGCAACCATTCACAATTCTTAAGATTGTGGATTTTCTGTTTCCTGCAGAATGGAAAATAGCTCTTGTCACCCAGATAAAATCTGGAATGGGAGGGAAACAAAACAAAACTAAAATTTGGACGACTTGATGCCAGTTATTAGGAAAATATCGGAATCTTTTATGGGGATTGTGAAAACTAGACACTTGGGGAATCATAAGATGACTTGGCAGAATCAACTTAGATTCAGAAAAAGGAAATCATCTTTGGTAAACCTGTGTTAATTAAAGTATCCACAAATTTTGGATCTGCGTCCAAATTATCCGCAGAAATATCTTCCATTGCTGCTTCACAGTGTTCCCTGCTAAGATTGTATTCCTGTTAACTTTGGTTAGTTCCTCCCTCATGTCTTTGTAGTTTTAGTTCTCAATTATAATTGTGTCACATCCAAACGTGAGCAATATATTTAAACTGAAAGATGGAGGTTTAAGAGCTAATATATGGAGAAAGATTGGAGTATTTACTAACTCAATATCTGTAATACATTTATGAGCGAGGGAAAAAGTGAGAGAGCACATGGATGATGAGATGTAAAAGTAGAGAAAACAATATTATCAACAGAAGTAAATATACTTTCCTATTTGTTTTGGCAATTCCTGTGTGTTCTGATCCTTTGCCAAGTACATGTACGACTGAGTAATATGTATATAACAGTTGAAGCATCCACACATGAGAACCAGTGGGAGTGGAGTATTTGAATTTACAGAACACTTTTGACATGGTTGCACATAGGTGTGTGACAAAAGTTGGAGTCGAGGGGTAGGTGGAAATACACTACATGGATTGAGAATTGTTTCGTTGAGACCATACAGAGAGTCAAGCCCGTTTCCAGACTGAACGCTGCTACTTTTGGTATATAACATGTACCAGTGTTTGGATCACAGGAATTTGAAAGGCATTCAAACAACTTGGATGTGGCCAGCAATAGCGTACATCTCATTTTGTGTTGATTAAATGGTGCAAGGTTGGGAAGTGTTGTTGTCCCAAAAGACCTGCCTGTCCTTCATCATAAATTGCCAAAAATAGTACATATCAGAGTATCAGGAACAAGGGAAGTAAATGGTATGTTGTCCTTCATTGTAAATGATTCAAGTACATAAATAAAGCCATCTCTCTGCACTTGTAGAGCCTTGATCAGAGAGTATTTAGGGGCATCGTGTACACATTTGGTCTCTTTTGGAAGGAAAGATCTTCTTGCCACAGGCTCAGTGCAAACGAGTATCACCAGTCTCATCACTGAGATGATGGTCCCATGAGGAAACTGACTGTTTAATCTGTAAAGCCGTGAAAGAGTAACAGATAATTCCATTAGAACTTGGAGTTCGTGTTGAATGCTTATGTCCAAAAAAAACGCACTGATAAGATGAGAAATTCCATAATTTGCCTATTTCAATACACGTAGATTTTACATGTAGAATTATATAGAGCCCCATGTCAATTGTGGCAGAAATGCAGACTCTTAATGAAATCTTGCCACATTGATGTGTGACTCTCCACTTAATGTCATGTTGTTCACAATCCCGACATTTTCCGTATTACCCTACTTCTGAAACAGAAGCCATTCCAACCAGATTCTGGGGTCCATAGAGAACACAAGTCTGTCGTGTTGGAGGATGCCACCTTGAGATTTTGCACAAAACATTAAGCTTCCACCTCACTGCTGGAAAACCGTTTTAAAGTATTACATATGTACCACGAGCAATGGACACATGAGGAACAGCGTGAAGCAGACTGTCTGTGCAGCCCCTGCCCCATTTGCTTGTCATGTTGCAGCATCAGTTACCTCACTCTGTTTCCATGTAAGTGACTGTAGGGGCTGAATGGCCTCCTCCTGTTCATATGTCAGTGACTCAAGGGAGTGTACAGCAGGGCCAAGTGCCTAACTGGGCTTCCCCGGGATCCTGTGTAACAGCTCGATGTGAGAACTATTGTGGCAATGCCGGAACTGTAAGAAATTGTTTTGTCCTGGTTTCTTTCAAGAGCGAGATCCAACGAGATGCACAAAGCTGACTACTTAATAAAACTTGAGGAAACAGCTTGAGAGGCTTCAGTTTTTTTTTTGCAAAATCTGTCAACTATTTTACTAATGTAGCTCTGAATAAATGTAAACAGAAAGGCACCACAGATTTCTGGGGAAGAGAATTCCCAGTCAAAATGCCCTTTTCGAATTTCTTCTCATCCATCTTATAGAATCGGAAACTCACACAGCGCAGAAACAAACACTTTGGTCCAACCTGTCCACACTGACCAGATATGTAATACGATCTATTCCCATTTTCCAGTATTTGGCCGATATCCATCTAAACCCTTCCTATGCATTTACCAATCCAGGTTCCCTTTAACTGTGTAAATGCACCCGTCCCCACCACTTCTGCCTGCACTTTCTGTACACACACCACTCTCTGCATGAAAATGTTGCCCCACGTTCCCTTCTATATCTTTCCCCTCTCACCTCCAACATAGGCACTTTACTTTTTCACTCCTGGGAAACAGATCCGGGCTATTCAGACTATTCATGCTCCTCGTGATTTTATAACCCTCTGTAATGTCACCCCTCAATCTCCATCACTGCAGAGGAAAAAACTTCAACCTATTCAGCATCTCCCTCTTGCTCAAACCCTCCAATCCAGGAGCATGCTTGTCAATCTTTTCTGCTCCTCTCAAGGTTAACAACATCCTTCCTTGAGCAGAGCCAACCGAAATGTGTGCAGTATTATTAAAGTGGCCTCATCAATGTCCTGTACAGGAGCAACATGCCATCCCAGCCCCTATACCCAATGCTCTGACTGATTAGGGTAACCGTGACAAATGTGTCCTTCCCTACCCTGTTTCACATGCTACTCCACTTTCAAGGAACTATGTGCGTGCCCCCAATGTCTCTTTATTCAGCAACAGTCCCCAGGGCTGTGTAAGTCCTGCCCAGCTTCACCTTACCAAATGCAAAACCTCTCATTTATCTAAATTAAACTCCATCAGCCACACCTTGGCCCATTGGCCCATCTGATCAATGTCCCATTGCACTCTGAGATAATCTTCACCACTGTCCACGGCACCACTTTTTGATGTCATCTGGAAACCTACTAACCATGCCTCTGATATTCACATCAAAACACTTTATATTAATGATGGAAAGCAGTGAACTCAGCACTGATACTTGCGGCACACCGCTGGTCAATGGTCTCCAGTCTGAAAAACAATCATCTGCCTTCAAGCCAGATTTGAATTCAATTGGCTATCTCCCCTGGATCCCATGTGTCCCACCATTATTAACCTGTCAACCATTTGGAAAATTACCAAACATCATTTTAAAGTCCATATCGACGTCTGCCACACTGCCTTCATCAACTTTCTTTATCACCTCTTCAAAATAATCGAGCCAGTGAGACATGTTTTCCACCACACAAAGCCATGTTTACTATCGCTAATAAATGCTTGCCTTTCCAATTGCATGGAAATCCTATCCCTCAGAATCCCCTCCAACAACTTACCCAGCTCTCATGTCAGGCTCACTGGCCTATGGTTCCCTGGCTTGGCTGCTCATTGTTTCCTTTTCCAGTCCCACTCCTCCACTGGTCACAGCAAATTTTAAATGTAACCGGGTTGGTGATGTGGCCGATGATATATGTATCAGGCTGTGTCAGCGTCAGTGTAAGGAGCAAGTCAGGCAGTTTACTTTGATCTGCTAAAAAGCACGTTTATGACCAACATAAAGTTACTCACGCTATGATGGAACGAAGAAAGTAAAACAGTCTGGATCTGCAAGTAGGTATATCACACACACACGCACACACACACATTAACATACAAATGTTAATTTGATATAACTTTGTTCACATAATAGTTGAACTCATGATAAAAGGAAAAATGTGAGATTTCCCCAGATGTTATTCTGCTTCCAAATGTGTTCTGTTCGCACATGTTGTTGGCAATGGGATTACTTCCTGGAACAGTTAGATTTGGCTGAATTCCCTTTGCTTCACACAGTGGGAGATTCCAGTGAATCCGAGTCATGAATCCTCCACAAGCGGTAAAGATGACTGGCCGGTGTTTAGTTTTCACTTTGCTGTCATGAGGAGGAAGAAAAGACAGTGGGAGCAATAGCCTGTTGCAAAACAGAGACACTGCAATATGTATCCCGCTCTGAGTTGAATCGCACAGTAATGTTATTCGACCCCCAAACTGGAACATGTGACGTCTCCTTGAACTTTGTCCGAACTATATGTTTCCGCCACATTCCCTGCTCCATGTCGGTGCATCATTGCTGCTGTCGTACACAGCCATTTCCTCAGCAACAAGTGGGCCTACTTGATTTAAATATATGTTTATATGTGCCTGCGTAATTTAAAAAAAAATGTTTACTGTCTTCACAGTATCTTTGTTAAGATGAATGTGTCTTATTCCGAAATTAACACAGAAATTACTAGAAAAGCTCACCAGGCCGAGAGCAGCTATGAAGAGAAATTAGAGTTAATGTTTCAGGCCCAGTGAACCTTCCTCGGAACCTGTTTTTTTAAATTACTTCCTCAGTTTTATTCTCCCATACACGAGGAAATATTCATCAGGCATTCACCATGTACACTCCCTTCAATGTCTTATAATGTCTAAGAAGAACATTTCTTGTTCTCAGGTCTGAGCTGTGAATCTTCCATAACATAATGCCTTCATCCCAGGGCAGTGTATAGAGAGCCATCTTTGAAAATTTTCAAGCACAGTTTTTTTTTCCGTTTAGGGCATCATCACTACACACAGAGCATCCAATGTGCTCTCAGCAATGCCCTGTAGAGATTCAGGGTAACATGCCTGAGATCATACCCAGCACCCTTTGCAAGAAACAACATCATTCAATTCACTTTCCAAATCACTTGCAACATCTTCAGAATAATATTACGTGATTTATGTACCAGGACACACAAATCACTCTGGAGCACCAACCTCTGTGTTCCTTCTCCAGTCGTAAAATCCATTGTTGTTTTATCCTTTCCCCAAAACACAAACTTCCCATAACCCACACTGTACTGTTTTATTTGCAATGCCGGAGGTTTGCTCATTCTCATCCCCTGTCTACAGCCCGTTGTAGATGCTCTGCCTTCACTTGACATCTTATTGGATCACTATACTGGCATACTAGCAATTGGAGCTTCAATCCTATCAGCCCTTGATCCAAACTGGTAATCTAGTTTGTAAACTGTTGATGACCTCACACTGATCCCTGAGGAATTCCATGAATTCCAGCTTTCCAAACTGAAAATAACTAAAAATCTCTACTCTGCATTTCGTGTTAGCTAACTAAGTCTCGCTGTGTAGCAGCCCAGAAAAGTTGCAGGGCCTCTCCTGTGGTGTGTCGTTGGTTGGACAGGTGTTTCTGAGCTCAGCAACATACCATTAGGGCTAGTTGTTGTCAGATCATCAGGTAGAGGTTGTACTGTCAATGATTCTGATCCTTGAGTGTTTAAAAAACAAGCACAGAATACAGACTGACATGTGGGTAGAATGCTGTACGGTCAAAAATGCTGTCTTTTAGATGCAGCAATAAATCTAGTCTGCCCTCTCAATCAGGTGCCCAATTTTTCCCGGACAAATATAGAGCAGCAGGGGAGATTTCCTTTCAGCCTAGTTAACATTTGTCCCTTTAACAACACCACGTGTACAGATAATCTTAATGATTCATTTCATTGTTGGCTGTGGGTGCTGTGTGGAAAAATGCCACAATTGGTACACAATAAAATAAAATAAAATGTCTTTGACAAGTGACCTGACAGACGTTTACAAAGTCATAAGGGACACGGGAGTGTAAACAGCCAAGGTCTTTTCCCCGGGGTGGGTGAGTCCAAAACGAGAGGGCACAGATTTAAGGAGAGAGGGGAAAGATTTAAAAGGGACTTAAACGGCAACATTTTCATGCAGAGGGTGATGTGTTTATGGAATGAGCTGCCAGAGGAAGTGGTGGAGGCTGGTACAATTACAGCACTTAAAAGGCATCAGGATGGGTATATGTTTCAGAAGTGTTTAGAGAGGAATGAACCAAATGCTGGCAAATGGGCTTAGATTTATTGAGGATATCTGGGCGGCATGGACGAGATGAAATGAAGGGTCTGTTTGCATGCTGTATATCTCTGTGTCTCTTTGACTCTATGTCTGAGTACTTCATTCTCGTCCTGTGTGACTCCTGAGAGAGGAAGAATGATCTCCTATCTCAATGTAAAAACCACAGCTAGTTGAATGGTGATTTCGTTTCCCTCTGTAGTAGCTTTGAGGGTTGGAGTGAGAGAACAACACACAGGATACGAGCTGCAGTTGGCCATTCAGACCCTCGAGCCTGCTGCTTAATTTAGAAAGATCGTGGCTGATCTGTTTGTGGCTGAACACCCCTTTCCTGTTTATTCCCAATAATGGACTCTCCTGTCCATTAAAGGTCAGTTGAGCCCTGCCTTGAATATCTTCACTGACCCAGTCTTCACTGTTCCCTGGGGATGAGAACACCACAGACAGCATAATATTAAAGAGAAAGAAATATTCTTATCTCAATCTTAATTGCGAGACTCCTTAAAGTATGTTAACCTCACAGCAAGTTACCTCCTCTTTAAAGAGCACAACAAATAGGAGCAGATGTAGGCCATTCATTCCCTCAAACCTATTCCATATTCCAATAGACTCTGTTCAGTAAAGTATCAGTCAATCTCTGTCATCACTGCCCTCTTGGAAATATATTCCTGACAACTTCAGACCAGACAGTTTAAGAAATTGGAGCAGAATTAACTATTTGGCCCATCAAGTCTGGTCTGCTGTTCGATGATGTTTGACATGTTTCTCAAAACAATTCTCTTGTCTTCTCACCGTAACCCGCCATCTGCTTATTAATCAAAACGTATCTACCTCTGTCTTAAAGACATGACTATGTCTGTGTCTCTATATGCTTGTGTGGGTGTGTGTGTGTGTGTGTGTGTGTGTGTGTGTGTGTGTTGGAGGATTGTCCATCAGACTGTGACCAGTGGTGATCCACAGGGATCGGCGCTGGATTTACTTTTGTTTGTCATTTAATAAATGATTTAATGAAAATTATAGAAGGCATAGTTAGCAAGTTTACAGAGGACACAGATTATTTGAACATAGACAAGGAAACGTATCTTAGATTACAAAGTGATTTTGAACAATTGAATGAATGAATCATAAAGCTGTACAGTCTGGGAACAAAACATTTGGTGCATCATGTCCATGCTGACCAGGTATCCGAAATTAATCTCATCCCATTTACTAGCATTTGGCCTATATTCCTCTGGACCCTTCCAATTCATGTACCCGTCCAGTAATCTTGAAAATGTTGTTTTCACAAGCTTCCAGCACTTCGTCTGGCAGTTCATTCCATATGATTCTTTTAAAATCTTTTCCCTCACACCTTAAACCTGTGCCGTCTAACCTTTGACTCCCCATACACTGGGAAAAAGACCCTGACTATTCACACTATCCATGACCTTCATGATTTTATAAACATATACAAAGTGCAAACTTGACTCCAATCAATTTAAATGGCTGTGCTTTCTGTTATCCCGGGCCTAAATTCTGAAATTCAACATGAATACCGCTTCCTTCTCAATCAAGTCACAATTTTGGAAAAATTTCAACCAACTTGTTCAAACATATTAAGAATTTGAATCTCGACCTTCATGCCCAGAGGTAAGGATATTACCACTGCACTGCAATAGTCCCTGATTCTGCAACATTATTCTTCTGTAAATTTGCTCATCAACCTGTTCTGACAGACTGTGACACACCTCTGCGACTGGCAGGACTTGAATCCAGAACTTCTGGTCCAGAGCTAGTGACATTACCACAGTTTCAGCGATGGGAATGGAAATCCAGAGCTCTGGCACAGAGGCATTAGCGTTACCATTACACAAGACCCAAATCATGCCCAGATTCTGAGTCACATTTTGCGCTCCAGCTATCAACTGAGTTTGGATTTATCAAATTCTGGTTAAATTTACTGAATTACACAGGGAAGATTTTTCAGTGTTGAACAAATGCAAGGTACTTGTCTCAACTACAGGATGTTGAGGGAATGTGCTGTGCCATTGAGATAAACTATTAACATCTTTAATAGCTTGGCCATGATTTTCAGCTTAAATGACGATTATCTGTAGACTGCATCATTATGGAAATAAATCCTGCAGACATACTCTGCACTATGAAAAGTCTCAAATAGATATTATTGCTGAACACCAGAAATGACAAAAGACCATAAGTTCAGGCCCCGAAAGACCGTACTGAAGGTCACTATTTCCCACCTCAAACGTGCGACTGCCCTCCTCCTAAAACAATTAACTGTTACAAAGCAACAAATCATATTCCAGCATCTCCTCACGACTGGCTGGTCTGCAATCTACCCCCACCCCTCCTCCTGCCCACACAAGGCAAAGCAAGCATGGGGTCTTTGGGAAAGTAAAGGCCAGAGTTTGTAGGCCTTCTGGGGATGGGAGGGTCTTTCAAAACATGTCAGGGTTGTGTGGGGGGTGGGAATATCACTCATTGGGCTGTGGTGGGGCAGATTGTGTTTAATTTGCATGAATGTGAAACACTGTTTTTGGAAAACCAAACAAAGCAGGACTTATACAATTTAAATTAGCAGTGTTGCAGAACAGAGACTAGACTGTCAGGTACAGTTCTGTGAAGTCTGTGTCACATATGGACAGGGTGGTTTAGAAGGTGTTTAGTTCGGGGCCTTCATCGCTCGGACCTGTGAGTTCAGGAGTTGGGATGTCATTTTCAGATTGTACAGGATGTTGGTGAGGCATTTTCTGAAATACTGTGTCCAGTTCTGGTCGCACTGTTATAGTAAGGATAATATTAATCTGGAGAGGGTTTAGCAGAGATTTACCGGGATGTCGGTGGGAATGGATGGTTTGAGTTATAAGGAGAGGCTGGATAAGCTGGGCCTTTCCCCACTTTGCGAAGGAGTTTGAGCGGTGACCTGATCGAGGCTTATTAATCATGAAGGGTACAGATAACTTGAATATTAGGTACATTTTTCCAAATGGGGAGAATTTCAAGACAATGGGGATATTTCAAAATTTTAGGAGCATCTTTTAAATAAAAGAGGGGCGATTAATTTACAGAGAATTGATCGTGTACTCAATGAACTTCCGACAAAATGGTGAAAGTAAGTATAGTAACAAAGTTTAAAAGACATTTCAATAAGTACATGAAGAAGAAGTCAGTTTGGATGGTGTTGTGAGCTGCTGCCCTCCCAGGCCCTCTCTGAATAAAATCCCTGATGGTTCCCAACCTCTGCTGCTGCCTGTGCAGTGGCGTGTGGAGACCAGCAGAGTGTGGCATTGCATCACATCAAACAGCACAGAGACTGTCAGACCTGCCCCACACAGAGACACACAGATACACCCACAAATACACCGATACTTACACAAATAAGGGGAGCCTATCAGAATTTCCCTGGCTCTGTGGTTTGTCAATATTTCATTCATTCCATCTGGTGTGTGTCAGGATTTCTGTTATTCCGTGGACAGCATTTCATTATTTGAGTCACTCCATGTGAGTGCATCAGTATTTGCTCACTCCAGTGAGTGTGACAGTATTTCAGTTGTTCCATGGGGACTGTGACTCTGTGAGATTTTCAATGCTTGATTATTGAAGATGTAAGGACAAGTTGGGAGACTAGTAAATATTACGGGTTAGTTTCAGTATCTGAGCTATCTGAAGGAGGAGGTGCAGGAGCGAGACTCTGTGCTCCCTTCCTGGGAGCTGGTGGAGACGACGTGTTGTGAGCCCACACTCCTGCCCACCGAGACCGTGGGGATTCCATTTGTACTGGCTCGATATAAAAGGGAGATGGCATCAGGGGCACAGTTTCTAAGCTGTGCCAGGTGGGAATGGAACTGACAGTGGGGTTAAAGTGAGAATTACCCTTCACTGAACATTGCTCCTTACTCAGTCGGTGGGACGTGTATATTTTGAAATCTCCACACGGGCTGTCGTGGTTCTCTCCGGCTCATTCCAGGGCCCTCCCCATGCGGTGGGGGAAGGTGGGTGAGGGAACTGATGTGGGGAACACCACCGCCCTGCTTGGCCTTTCCTGTCCTATTCCAGGCTGTTCCTCCTGGAATGAGGGAAAGGGAGGGAGGGAATGAATGTGAATGTGCATGGCCCTGCTGTTAGTGATGGTGTAGGTGAGGGGGAAGTGGCGAGGTGTCTGGATTGAATCAGTCGACAGTATTAGATCGATGCAGTGTTTTCAGTGTCGGGGAGTAGCGAGGTGTGTGTGTGAGGGAGAGAGAGAGAGAGAGAGAGAGAAAGAGAGTGAGAGAGAGACAGAGGCAGAGAGGGAGTGAGAGAGAGAGAGAGAGATGGAGCAGAGAGAATACGGTGATACTTATCCTGACAGAGGGGGGAAGGTTATTGTTGCTTGTCCTGTGTTGCTGGTCATTACTTCAGACTGCAGGCACTGCACTGAGCTGGTGCTGAGCTCAGGCCATGCTCGGTGGGTCTGGTGGTGTGGTTTCCTCTGCTAAAAGAATGGTCCTCCTTTGTACTCGCCCATGCACCAGCATCTCCATGTCCCTTTCGATAAATCTCGGTGCAATTGCCCCGTATCTGCCAGGCTCGGGGTAAACCATGCAGGCTGGCTCCAAACTAAGAAAGTTCAACTGTGTGCCCATTGGCCTTTTAAAGATGGCACCTGCGCCAGGGATGGAATATGCGGGCCATCCAGGCGATGGGAACTATTACAGGACATGATGGGTGGGAGAGTCAGGCTGGCATTGAATGAGAGGAATGGCATGTGCTGGGTGAGGGAGAAAATGAGGGGAGTTTGATAAGATAGCATCAGAAAACTAGCTCAGCCTCCTGCAGACTATCCCTCTGTCACACTCAATTAAAATGTCACTGAGACAAATTATTGTTAGATTCAGCCCAATGAGTCAAAGACTGTGCTCACCACACTCTCAGTCACAAATGCAGAACAAATGCTCATTCAAAACTCTCCATCATCTGAACTCACAGCAATATCCTACTCACACATCATTCCTGAAAAACTGACCCATGCTACAAGATGCTATCAAAGTGTCTACATGCCAGCATTATAAAACTTGTGAGCACATCCTTCCATGACACAGTCTCTCAATCTCCCCCTCTCTGTCTGTATATCCAACCCATCCCATTTGTTCGTATTTAAACTGATTCCCCACCATCTCTCTCTGGCAGTGATTTTCACACCCATGGCACCTTGTCATGGCACATTGGAGTTATGGAGCTGTAAATGGATGGGAGCCCCACATCCTGTCACTTCCAGCGTGGGCTGCAAGTTTCCCCAGGCTGGGCAGCAATTTAACACAGCGTTACCGAGCACTGCACTGGGGTGGTCTGTACAGATCTACACGCTGGGAGGGTAACTGCTCCGGGTTTACAGATCAGTTCAGTGGTGTTCACTTCACAGCCCCCCGTGCTGGAGAGATACCTGGTCCGGGTTTATAGATCAATGCACTGGTGTGGCCGGCACAGCTCCCCGTGCTGGATTGGTATCTATTTGACTGGTGAGGCCTGCACAGTGTCCCACTCTGGACAGATTGCCGGGTTGTATTGAGCAGGACACTAGCCTGGTCTGCACAGTGCTCCATGCTGAACAGATATTCCATCTGGCTTTGTTGTGTCTGGGCTGGTTCTGTGAGGTGGATTGAGAATGTGAGATAACTGACCACTTCAGCTGATCTGGCACTTCCTTTAATTTGTGTTTGCCAGTTGGGTTGAGTTTGGGGAGAGATTTCCACCGTGAGGCTGAGTGGGCCTCACCAAAACTGATGGACAGAAGGGCCTTCGCGATGTGGGTCTTTATGATTCCATCACATTCTGTAACCGACATTCCCCGGAAAATACTGTAACTGACATTATTGGTGAATGGTTGGATGCCAGTTAATTGAACAAAAGATAAGATCCTGAGGGAAATGATCCCATTCCAGGGAGAAGGAGATACTGTTTCAAATTCCCCTCAGGGAGTTAAAGGGGTGAATACATTTTCCCTGTGTTCATGTTTCTTCACAACTGAAAATTGACCACAATTTAGACGAACAGACAGAAATTTTTATACTCTGTTGTCTTCAAGGAACTGGGAAAGAATCCTTCAGGAATGCAACGTCTTCACCCTCTGTATCAGGAACTGTGAAGAAGTGACCTGTGACTGCGCAGGTGGGAATGTTCCAGAAAACATCCGTTCTTATGGATGTGTGTCTGTGTGTTTTGAGTGGGAGTGCTTCTTGTGTTTCATGTTGTGTTTCTCGCAAACAAAATTGAGAAATTACTATTTGTTATTTGAGCTTTTTTCCCCCCACTAAACCAGTGATATATTTGACAATGTCACTGGTTCCTCAATCAAACTGGTAACTTTGCCTTCAGACTGATGTATAATTTATTTGTTTTCCTTCCTCACAGTTAACGTAGTGACGATCTATGTCCTGCTTTATAAAGATTGTGGATTGTCTCCATGTGTCAGACGTTACCTGGGAGCCATGGCAGTGGCGGATCTACTGGTCATTATCCTCGACCTGATATTGAGACACATTCCCATTGTTTATCGGGACCAGTTTTATTTCCTGCGGGACATCCCCGTGTGTAATATCCACGCCGTCCTGCTTCATGCAGCCACTGACTGTTCTGTCTGGTTAACCGTCACTTTCACCTTTGATCGATTTGTGGCCATTTGTTGCCAGAAGCTGAAAAGTAAATATTGCAGTGAGAAAACGGCGGCTGTGGTTCTGGGAACAGTGACTGTGCTGAGCTGTTTAAAGAACATTTTCTGGTATTTTATGCTCACAGCTCGCTATCGGCTGCAGAACGTCCCCTGGTTTTGTGATGTAACAGACGGTGTTTATGACTCTCGTGCCTGGGTCACAATCGAGTTCCTCCACCACATTCTAACCCCGACTCTCCCATTTCTCCTGATTCTGCTGCTCAATGTTTTCACCGTCAGACACATTTTAGTGACCAGCAGAGCCCGCAGGAGACTCCGGGCTCACACCAATGGGGACGGTCAGTGTGACACAGAAATGAGAAATCGAAAAAAATCCATCATTTTACTGTTTGTGATCTCAGCCAATTTCATCCTGTTATGGTCAACGTTAATGGTGTTTTCCATATGGTCCCGGATGTGGTTGTTTGGGTATTACTCTGTGTATCTAGGTCGCTTTGTGCAGGAATTGGGCTTCATGCTGCAGCTCCTCAGTTGCTGCACAAACACCGCGATTTATGCCGTGACCCAGACTAAGTTCAGGCAGCAGCTGAAGAATGTGCTGAAATATCCCTTTACCCAAATTCATCAATCAATCAAATTCACTCATTAATCAATCCATCCAGGATTTCCTCATTTCAGTTCAATGTTTCAGCAATGAAGCAGCCTGTCGCTATGGTAACAGGCTGAGGGTAGTGCTGGTTTATCCAACCTTATCCCACAGGGGGTTACAGGGAAATATTTCGATGATTGTCTCAATTCAGTGGGCCAGTGAGAAAAGGCACCATCCCACTGACTGTACCTATCACTTCAATTTGTAATTGATAAATATGTATATTAAAGAGAGCCAAGCAGCAGAGAGAACTGTATTATTGTTGCTGTTCCTCCAGTTTCCGTGTGCCATCAATGTGACACTGGAGGAGGCCCAGTATAGGCATGTCGTTCAAGGAGTGGGAGGGAATGTTGAACTGGTTCGCTACTGGGACGTGCAGTCGTTTGTCACAAACCGAGCGTAGGTACTCCACAAAGCGGTCTCTGAGCCTCCGTTTGGTTTCCCTGACATTGAGGAGCCCACATCGGCAACAGCGGATAAAATCGACCACATTTGGGGATGTGCAGGTGAATATCTGTTTAATGTGGAAGGTATTTTTGGGGCCTGGGATGTGGGTGAGGTGCAGGGGCAGGTGTAGCACCTCCTGCGGTTGCAGGGAAAGGTGTCAGAGGTGGTGGGGTTAGTGGGGAGTGTGGAGCGCACGAGGGATTGTGGAGACAGCAGTTCCTCAAAAGGCAGATAGCGGTGGACAGGGAAGTATATCCCTCATATCCTCCACACTCCCCACTAGTTCTCATCCCAAGTCCAGCACCAACCCCCAATCACTGTCTCCTTGACCCATCCATCTTCCCTCCCACATATCTGCTCCTCCCAACTACCCGCTCCTCACACCTATCCACTCCCTCCACTTCACTGACCATCCCCACCAACCACACTCACCTCCCCGGCTTCATCCACCCTCCTTGACCTGTCCGTCGCAATCGATACTATATCCCTCTCTGATGAAGGGTCTAGGCCCGAAACGTCAGCTTTTGTGCTCCTGAGATGCTGCTTGGCCTGCTGTGTTCATCTAGCCTCACACTTTATTATCTTGGAATTCTCCAGCATCTGCAGTTCCCATTATCTCTGATACTATATCCTGGTCTTTTATGTTGTTGATGTAATAATTATTTGGTAACCTGTTTTTGTCTGTTGTAGTAATTGTTTCGTGCATCATGTCATTGTAAAATGTGAAACTGTTTTATGTATCAGGGTAACAAAGTGTGAAGCTGGATGAACACAGCAGGCCAAGCAGCTCCCATTATCTCTGTTTTATGTACCATGTCTTTGTAAAGTATAAAAAGCGGGGACTGTCCGCTGCTCGGGGAGAATTACTTGTGAGACTCTGCACTCTGTGCCGGGTTGAGTACAATAATTCTCCACAGCTTGTACTTGCTTGGTAATAATAGGATTTGTGTTTTTCTAAACAGGTCAGTGTCTTGTTATTGCAGTAAGTCCGTGAGGGTCTCCGAAAACGAACCTGACACCTGCATCTTCCATTGATTGCTTGCTGCCATGTGGCCCCATCTGAAACACAGATATGACTTCCAAAGCTTCACATATGGTTAGGATTCCTGATCTCCCCCAACCCTCCCCTCTCCCTGTCCCATATACAACACCCAGAAGGGGCTAAATTTTGAATAAACAAACAACTGCACAGCAAGATCCCAATGACTAGCGATCCCCACCACAGCCCTTGTATCTGTTCCCCGCCTCCCATACATCCCCACCTCCCCACTCCCACAGCCCTCCGATCTCACTCCCATCACCGCCTTTCTAAGCTTTTCCTCTCTGTCTCCATCTCCCTTTCCCCCTAACACTGTCTCTGAATTATACCTCTGTGTCTGAAATGTTGTCACCCCTGCCATTTAGTAACCCTGGCCTGTCACACTGCGGCATTGACTGTCTAAAATGGTGGGATGGTCTGGAGACAATGATGGGAGTGGGGAAGCCCTAAACTGAGGAATGGCAATGGAGAGAGGGAAAGGGGGAAGAGATAAAGTAAGAGAGAAAGAAAGAGCCAGAATATGGTTAGAGAGAAAGTGAGGAAGATCCCAGTCTGAGGAAGGTGCGTGGAGAAGGAAATGGACAGAGTGAGACAGAGAGACAAAGAAAATGTAATAGCAAAGGCTCTGTAAGCAGCATTTGGACACTGGGCATCTTGTTGCAATGTAGCCCACACTGTAGGTAATTTGACACACAGCAAGATCCCACAAGCAACAGTGTGACTGCAGATAGATTGTGGGTTTCACTGATGCTGGTTAAGGGCTCAATTCTGGCTCCATGTTGACAGAGAGGGACCAACCCTGCTGCTTGCGAAATTCAAAATACTGCCTTCTCTCCCCTTCACCTCTGATTTTTTCACTCTCTCTTTTCCAGGCTCTCTCGCTTTCCCTTCTAAATCTCTTATCTTTCTATCTTTCTTCCTCTCTCACTTGTTCCCTCCCCACCTCCCCATTTCTGATTTTTTTTCTCTCTCTCTCCCAGATTTAATCTTGTGCATTGTAATCGTTATCATTTAAAAAGACTGTGACATTGATGTTGGAGGATATTCTGTTTGATAAACCGGGGCACTGTTTCCCAGCATTCTGTGCCAGTAATGCTGCAGGTCATTGATACACAGTGCGATCCTACAGGTCGCCCCTTCCTGCTCCAAAATGTGTTGAAATCACAATTTCCATTCAGAGAAGAGGCTATCAGTTTCTTTGGGACAAAAAACACCCCCTCTATCCCAGGATTTGAGTTGGTGGGTGGCACTTTCTAGAACAAAGTGATTGGAGCTGGGCAGTGAAGAGATATTGGAGACCCCAGTTCTCTCACCAACAACATGCCCCCTCCCGCAGATCCTGTCTTCCTTTCCCAGCACAGATACAAAGACATATCTTGTCCCTTTATCCCTCGCACCCTCCCGCTCACACTTTTTGTCTACATCTGTATTTTTTTTGGTAAAAAAACTTTGTATTGCAAACTATTTCTAACTCCCCCACTGTGTCTGTTTGAAAAAAAAGTGAAAGGAAGCTGGAGAAGGTTCAGGAGAGGAGACAGTGAGAAAGACAGAGATGTCCTCGCAGTTACTCAGGGGATTGAAGTAAAATGGCCAAAAAATATTTTATTTATGTGATTATCAATTTTTTTCATCCTGGCCTGCACATGTCACACATTACTCTGAAGTGAGAATGAGTCTTTGAAGCGAGTTTCGCATTTATGGCTTTAATTTCCTCCGTGGGGAGTCCTGTCTGTCAGACACTCACTGGGAGGAGAATTAATATGTTTATGTCGAATCCCAAAGCCCTGGTTACTTTAACCCCAGGCCTCAAACCTGTTTTTAAAAGTTACCTGGAGGCTCCTAAAAGAAAACCGGGGTACACCAGAGGAATTCAAATCTTGAGGTAATAACCAAATACAATTCACATGGGCCCCGCGGTCTGCAGCCTTTTGAACAGGCCTCAGGCCAATGCCTGAACCCCACCCCTCCTCGCTCTGAAGGAAACTTGTGTCCAAGGGCAGGATTTCTTGTCCTCTTGTAGTTTCAAAATAAATAGACAGAGAAAGGGGGGAAAGTTATTGGAACTGGAAAGGAAGGACATTGTTAAAGAAATCGCCCAGCAAGAGGCTGGGGTTTGATGTCTCTCCTTCACACAAGCCATCCCTCATCAATGCCAGGCTCTCATTGAATTGGGGAAAACTTTGGGAAATTTCAATCCCAGACCCATCAGGCAAGGTTAAAAGGAGGAGATTATCGAGACAGTCGCATTGCTGCAGGACAATGAAGCACAGCAAGATCCCACTGCCAGCAATGTGTCAGGAACAAGATAAACCCAATGCTGGTTAAATGGTAAATATTTTCTGTATTCCCCAGGCACTACCGTGACAGACACTTAAGAATCTCAAATGCCTCTCACTCCGTCCCTCTCCATTTTCTTCTGCCCCTCTCCATGTTGCAAGTCTGTCTCTCAATCCCAATGTCGACTTCACATTCTCACATTATTACTCTGACATCAGAACATGTCTTTTGTGAGATTTCACATTTACAGTTTTAATTTCCTCCCTGGGGAGTCCTGACACATGTTTGTGCCAAATCCCATGGCCCCGATTACTTTAACCCCAAGCTTCAAACCGTGGGGCGCAGCCTGTCCAATAAGCCTCAGGATGATATCCCCCTTCGGAGAAAGCCCTTGTTCCATGCCTTGTGGGCCCCAAAAACCTTCCCTTTGGTTCTTCAAAAAATAACTGATCCCTTTGGAGAAAAAAATGAGAGAGCATTAGTTGAAAGGCAAGGCAGAGACAGTGCAGCAAGATCCTGGGATTTCCTCTCTGTTACATGGACAATCTCTCAGCAACATCTGAACACAAACATATCGGGTGACGCGTTCAGTTTCCATGCCAGTCCCTTCGTAAAGCTTTGAAATGATGGGTTAGCTGATTAAAACAGTCACAGCCTGTAACAATGGCACTGGGACAATTAATACACAGCAAGATCCCACATGCAGCAGTGTCCCAGCAGCCAGATAATCTGATTTTTTTCCCCATCTGTGATGCTGGCTCAGTTTAATTATTTCCTGTGACCCCAGAATCTGACATTACAGTTAATTCACAATCTCAAATACTCTCCCTGGTTCTCCTGTTTGTCCTGCTCTCTCAATTCTTCAAATCTTTCTCTCACTGTCACATCTAATCACGCTGCCCTCCTCCATAACCCATATAAACTTCAGGGTCAGAAAGAGACAGGACTCATATGGGCCCCTCATGGGATGCAGTGGGAACAGGCATCAGGCCAATATTGTCCCCATCTGGAAGTTGTTTTTTTTTTCAAAGCTTTCCCGGCCCCAGACATTTTGGATCTTCACATTGTCACTTTCCAAATCAGAAATTCCAGGGGATAAAACAGAAAAGATTACTTGAAAGGGGGAGCTACAGCATTTTGCAGCAAAATTACACAACAAGAGGCCAGGTTTATCTACGACCCCACCTCCACAGCATTACAAAACATCACAGCAACATCAAACTACCAAATAAATCATAAGCTGGTAATATAACAGGTTTAAAATAATAATAAACACACATACACACACACAATCTCAATCAAACAGGGAGAGCTGCTCACGAGACATTATGTCAGGATAAATCTGACACATTTCTCAGTGAGTGGTTTGCAGATTCCACCTCTGACGCAGTGGCATGTCCCTCAGTCTGCTCATCAGGGAGGCCTCTGTGTGATAGAGATGGTAATTCCCAGGATTAAAGTCTTTTGTTGGATTTTCCTGGCCATTGAAATGTTAATTCTCCGGCAGCAAAGCTTTACCATTCCTTGTTCTTTGAAACCTTTTTAAAGCCCTGTTATTTCTGTCAGTGCAGTTTGAAAATATTTAACATTGGTCTCATAATAGCACCTAAGAGCCTGACTGCAGACGCCCAAGAGACAGGACTGGAAATATAGTGGGGATATTTGCTGAGGATCGCTCAGGATTTTTGTGCTGTCAGTGTGGCTCCCAGAATCAAACTCTCTTTCTCACTCTCTCTCTCTTCTGCCCCTGTCTCTCCCTGGCCTGCACTACATACAGCCATTTCGAACTTGACATTTAAAGCTTTGTTTCTTCTCCTCCTCCTGAATATGTCAGTAGAGTTTGAGAATTTAAAGCATTGATCATATCTCTGCCCCTCAAACACCCACATTTTCCTGTCTCTGCTCCCACTTTGCCCCCAGCACAGGACTGTGGAGAACATGGGAGCACTTCATACAGGTTTTGTCAGGGGGTGTAGTCAGTGAGGTTCAGAACTCAAGGTGTCAGCGTGTTTTGTGTGTGCGTGTGTGTGTGTGTGTGTGTGTGTGTGTGTGTGTGTGTGTGTGTGTGTGTGTGTGTGTGTGTGCGCGTGTGTGTGTGTGCGTGTGTGTGTGTCCAAGGATGTGCATGTATGTGTGAGCGTGAGTTTGTGTGCATGTACACGTATGTGCATGTACGTGTGTGTGTGCATGTGTGTGTGAGCGTGCAGGTGTGTGTGAGCGTGCAGGTGTGTGAGCGTGCGCATGCGTGTGAGTGTGCACGTGCACATGTGTGGGCGAGTGTGCACGTGTTTGAGAGCGTATGCATGTGTGTCTGGGCGCGCACGTGTGACCACGCATGTGTGTGTGTGCGAGTGCTCACGTGTGCATGTGTGTGTAAGTGTGCATGCGCATGTGTGTGAGTATGCATGTGTGTGTGTGAGCACACGTGCATATGTGTGAGTGGGTGTGCATGTATGTATGTGTGTGTGTGTGTGCACGTGTGTATGTGTATGTGCATGTGTGTGTGTGTGTGTGCATGTTTGAGCATGTGCCTGTGAGCGTATGCTTGTAAGCATGTGCGTTTGTGTCAACGTGTGTGGGTGTGTGCATATGTGTGTGCGTGTGTGTGTGTGTGTGTGAGCGTGTGCGTGTGTGTGTATGTGCATGTGTGTATCTGCATGTCATACAGTCTGACAGCACAAAAACAGACTCTTCAGTCCAACCAGTGCATGCCAAACGTAATCCCAAACTAAACTAGTCTGACCTGCCTGCCCCTGGCCCAAATGTATTTTCAGTGATATAATTGTACCCACATACACCTCTTACTCAGGATATTTATTCCACACACTTACCACCCTCTGTGTAAAAACTTTGCCCCTCATGTCTTCTCTACATCTTTCTCCTCTCGCCTTTAAAATTGTGTTCCCTAGTCTTGAAAAGTCCCATCCTAGGGAAATGACAGCTCCCATTACCTCTATCTATAGCTCTCAGTATTTTATAAACTCCTGATCAGGTCACCTTTAACGCTCCTACGCTTCAGTGAAAAACATCCCAATGTATCCGGCCTTTCTTTGTACCTCAAATCGTCCATAATCAGCAACATCCAGGCAAATAGTGTGTGCGTGTGCGCGTGTGTCTCTGTGTGTATGCGCACGTGTGTGTCTGCGCGCGTGTCTCTGTGTGTCTGCGCGCGTGTGTCTCTGTGTGTCTGCGCATGCGTATCTCTGTGTGTCTGTGCGCGTGTGTATCTCTGTGTGTCTGCGCACGCGTGTCTCTCAGTGTTTGCGTGCGTGAGAGAGAGAGACCCAAAGAGAGGCTCTGTCTATGTGCGTGCATAAGAAAGAAAGACCATGCATGAGTGTGTCCATTGGACTGCAAAGTTTGTGTCAATGATTCCATACTGTAATTTCATTATGTGACTGTCTATAAATCATGTGTTTCTTCCCCTGCCCCAGTAAAGGGTCTCAAACATACTCAGTCCCTTACTCTCAATCACACACTCTCTCGTGTGTGCAGATGCTCTCACATACAGTCTTGTACATACACACATACACACACACATTTATTCACAGGGACAAAGAGAAAGAGAGAGAGACACACAGAAAGACACAGAGACGGTGAGAGAGAGAATGATTACACTTGTAAATGTATCAGCAATTAGACAATTTATGTAGCGAGGGTGGGAGAGACACAGATTTTCACAGGTTTTGGGAGAGAAAGAGACAGAGGATGACACAGATAGGTGCAGTGACAGAGAGAATCACAAATAGACACAGTGACAGGGCAGAGAGAATCACTGATAGACGCATGGAAAGAGAGAGAGAGAAAGAGAGAGAGGGGGAGAGACATAAATAGACACAGGCTCAGATGGAGCGAGAGAAACAGATAGAGACAGGGTCAGAGAGATAGACAGAGAGGCACCGTGGCTCAGTGGCTAGCACTGCTGCCTCACAGCGCCAGGGACCCAAGTTCTCTCCCATCCTTGGGTGACTGTGTGAAGTTGGCACATGGTCTCCAAGTCTGCGTGCCTTTCCCCCGGGGGCTCAGTTTTCCTTCCACGGTCCAAAGGTGTACAGGCTAAGTGGATTGACCATGCTAAATTGTTCAGCTAAGTGTATAGCAAGTGGGTTATGGGGGTGTGGGTTTTGGTGGGAGGCTCTGAAGGAATGTATAGCGTTGTTGGGGTGAATGGCCTGTTCCCACACTGTAGGGAATTCATGAATGAATGAAACAGATATTCACAGGGACATAGAGAGATTACTGATATATATAAGGAGACAAACAGAACCACATATAGACACATGGAGCAGAGAGAGATTATCACACTTATGAACCGATCACAGAGACATCGCAGCTACATTCAGCAACATGGAGTGAGATTCACAGAAACAGAGACAGACAAACAGATTCACAGAGAAACGGCATGAGATAGATAGAGAAAGAGACAGACAAAGCTAAGATGAAAACGATGACACTGTTATCACAAGGAGAAATGGAGACTGAGACAGACACTCTCTCCCCTTTACCATGAGTACAGGGGGACAGAGTTGTACATCATCTAAAGGTCCCTGCAGGGATCACTCAGGATTATTCAGCATCTCCTTCCAAAAATGATCTTCCACAACAGCACCCACTATTCCAGGATTGACTGCTTTCATCCTTTTGGGAACATCCCCATCCCCATTCTCTGCAAACCAGACACAGAGCACACTGACTCCGAACGATATTCCCATTGCAATGCTGTCACTGGGTCTGAATCCATGAAGTGCCACCCTCACAACACTGTGAGTGAGCTACATCTCATGGACTGTAAAGGGTTCACACCCTGACTGATTGTCACTCATATCCCATGAAGGAAGTAGAAGAACATTGGAAGCTGGAGAAGGAGAATAGACAATAGACAATAGACAATAGGTGCTGGAGTAGGCCATTCGGCCCTTCAAGCCAGCTCCATCATTCATTATGATCATGGCTGAGCATCCACAAATCCTGTTCCTGCCTGATCCCCATAACCTTTGATTCCACTATCTTTAAAAGCTCTGTGCATCTCTTTCTTGAAAGTATCCAGAGAGTTGGCCTGCACTGCCTTCTGGGGCAGAGCATTCCATACATCCACCACTCTCTGGGTGAAGAAGTTTTTCCTCAACTCTGTTCTAAATGGCCGACCCCTTATTTAGACACAAAGACAAGGAGACACAGATGCCGAAACCTTACCAATGGCTCACTGCTATGCTGTCTGAGTGCATCTCCCCCACAGTCTCACTGTGCCCAGTTCCCACTTTTGAGAAATGCTGGGGAATAGTCAGAATAGCAAGTGCAGCCTCATTCCAGTGAAAGACCTCATTTACTGCAATCCTGGATAATCGTAGGGGAACTCTCAGCACACAGTCTCCAGCAGATCCTTCAACACAATCACAACATTATAATCACAGGGACAGAGACAGTCACAGAAACACACAGGTACATAAGAGGCAAACCTTGATATTCGAAAGGACAGAGAAATAGGCCTCATCGTATGATCAATACTGCGAACACACAAACTCAGCTAAAGTCCAGGGCACCCAGGTTCAAATCCAGCTCCGACTGAGGGTGGAATTTAAGTTCATTAAAGAATTCAGAGCTGAGAATGCAACAATGATGTTGAAGCCATTGTCACTGTTTGGGAAAAAAAAAACACTTGCTTCACTAATGCTCGTTGTCTGGTTTGGCCTGACATAGAGTCCAGGCCCACAGCTCTCTGCACAGTCAGTGATGGGCAAGAAACGCGGGCCTGTCCAGAAATGTTTCCATCCCAGATGTGATTAAAATAAATAAACATTGGGACAGAGAGATTCAGAGACACGGTAGTGAGAGAGACAAGAGAAATATGTACATGGAGATAGAAAGAGAGAAACACAGTACAGGTCATGTCAGAAACCAAGGATCACAAATACAGAAAGGGACAGAGAGAGACACAGCTCTACTCAGGAAGAGAGAGAGAGCTAGAGATAGACATACACACATAGAAAGACACACACAGATCAACACAGGAATGAGAGAGACCTAGGGGTAGACACAGGCACAGAGAAAGAGACACAAATAGATTAACACAGGGATGACAGAGAGAGTCATAGATAGACACCAGGACACAGAGAGAGAGAGAGAGAGAGAGAGAGAGAGAGAGAGAGAGAGAGAGAGAGAGAGAGAGAGAGGGAGAGAGAGAGAGAAAGAGAGACAGATAGACACAGGGGCACAGTGAGAGAGAGTCACAGGTAGACACGGGGGAGACGGAGTGTCACAGCTAGACACAGGGCTGAGAAATTATTACGGATATGAAATGAGACACAGCTACATTCTGGGACACAGAGAGAGATTTACAGGAATACACAGGGACAGAGAGTTATGGAGAGATTCACAAAGGACACGGAGTGACAGAGAGAGCACAAGAAACAAACGTAAGATGAAGACAATGACAGCTCTACACAGGGAAAGATGGAGAATAAGAGAGAGAGTATATAAAACCTTAATTACTGTAGCCCTTTACCATCAGTTCAGAAGGACAGACCTATGCATCATTTGCAACATCCTCTGCAAGTATCATTCAGGGTTATTCAGCACCTCCTTCCAAAAATGACCTCCCAAAACAGCAACCACTATTCCCAAACGGACAACAGCAATCCATGCCTGGAACATCCCCATGTCCAATCTCTGCTTCCAGACACAGAGCACAATGGCTTCAAATGATATCCCCATTCTGACCCTGTCACTGGGCTCGAATCCCATCTTCAAAACACTGTGGGTGAGCTACACCACATGGATTGCAGAGGGTTCACTCGCCAACCGATAGACACTCATGTCCCATGAAGAAACTGGAAGAAGGAGAGAATTAGAAGCATGCAGGAACAAAGGGAGGCTCAAAGATACACCCAGAAACAGAGCAGCGAAATTAGCACAGATTTGGTCTGAAGTTGCTCTGTGGGGTCAGAGGGACACTCGATGGGCCAGCAGTCATTCCCCTTCACTACCTGCCCTCAGAAAGGCGATGGTGGTTGGTTTCACTGACCCAAAGCAGTCCGCCTGGCTTGGGGAAGGCCAGAGTATGATTTTGGAAGGAGTTCCTGGGTGAGACACAGTGCCAGGGAAGGAGCAATCATCTTGATCACAGCCAGGATATTGTGCCTTTTGCAGGGACACATGCAGGTGGCTGGCAGATGAATTCCAAGTGCTTCTGTCACCTGGTCATTTTCGGTGGTGAGGGGTCATATAGTTGCTGGGAACGAGTGCTGGAATGTTGCTTCCATTGTTATTGCTGTGGGACACATGCCTGACCCTCTGCATTGAAGAAGAGAGAGAGACGATGAATATACTTGTAAATGTCACATCAGTTAGAGAGTTTATGTAGTGAGGGAGGGAGAGATATTTGTAGATATTTGGGGAGGCAGGGTGGGGTAAGAGAGAGAGAGAAATAGGGACAGAAAGAGAGAAACACACACACACACACACACACACACACACACACACACACACACACACACACACACACACAAAACGATTGAGTGAGAGACAGAGGGAGATACAGAGACAGAGGGAAATTGATAGACACAGTGACAGAGAGAGATCATCACACATGAACTGAGACAGAGACAGTTTCACAGCTGCATCCAGGGATATGGACAGAAATGTACAGGAACACACAGGGACAGAGAGAGACCAAAAAGATTCACAGAGGGAGAGAGAGAGAGAGAGCACAAGATAGAGAGCAAGAGTCACAAATGTAAGATGAAGATAACGACAGATTTACACAGGGACAAATGGGGAATGAGAGCAACACCCTTCACCATCGATTCAGAGGGACAGAGTTGTGCTCCATTTCCAAGGCCCTCCAGAGATCACTTTGGATTATTCAGCATCTCCTTCCAGAAATGGTCTTCCAAAACAGTATCCACTATTCCTGAGTGGACAAGAGCAGTCCATGCCTGGAACATGACCATCTCCAATCTCTGCTCCCAGACACAGTGCACACTGGCCCGAATAATATTCCCATTCTGACACTGTCACTTGTCTGAGTCCAGGAAGTGCCACCCTCACAATGCTGTGGGTGAGCTACACTGCATGGGCTGCAAAGGGTTCAATCACTGGCTAATGGCCACTCACATCCCATGAAGGAACTGGAAGAATATTGGACACTGGAAGAGGGGGGGAGAGAGAGAGGGAGAGAGAGAGAGAGAGAGAGAGAGAGACAGAGAGACAGAGACAAACACACAAGGACAAAGGGAGGTTCAAAGATACACCCAGACACAGAGAGCGCGAGCGAGGGAGTGAATCACAGAACGGGTCTGAGGTTGCTCCATGGGATCTAAGAGACACTCGATGAGCCAGCTATCATTTCCCTTTCCCACCTGCCCTCGAGAAGGTGATGGCACTCTGCTTTGCTGAGCCAGTGCAGTCCATCTATTTGAGAGAATGCCACAGTGTGATTTTGGAGGTAGTTCCTGGATGGGGCACAGTGCCAGGAAAGGAGCGATCCAACTTACTCACAGGCGGCATGTTGTGCCCCTTGCAGGGGCACATTTATTAGTGAGGTGGGTCCGATCTCTGCGCTCCTGTTGCCCTGGTCATTCTCGGGGTGTGTAGGGCGGGCAGGGCAGGGTCACATTGTTGCTGGGAATGAGTTTTGTAGAGTGGCTTCCATTGTTGTTGCTGTGGGACACATGTCTGACCCTCTGCTCTGAAGGAAGAGAGAGAGAGAGAGAGAGGATGATTACACTTGTAAATGTCACATCAATGAGGCCGTTTATGTAGTGACGGAGGGAGAGACACACACAGATAGTCACAGGGTGAGAGGAAGACTCAGACCCAGGGATAGAGATAGAGATACACACATAGCAAATGGGAGAAACACAGAGAGAGAGAGAGGCAGATAGGCAGAGAGACAGACACATGCAGAATCACAAGTAGACAAAGAGAGACAGAGACACACATAGGCACAGGGACAGAGACAGACAGTCACAGATTAACATCAGGACCAACACAGACACAGGGCCGGGGGTGTGGAGGGAGATATCGTCACATGGAGACAGGCAAAGAGTGACAGATAAACACAGGTACAGAAACAGAGAGATAGAGTCTCAGATGGACACAACAATCAAGATAGAGACAGAAAAAGACAAAGGGACAGAGAGAGAAAGAGACAAACACTGTCTGTGTGGTCATTGGCATGTTCTCCCTGTGGCTGTGTGGGTTTCCTCCGGGTGCTCTGGTTTCCTCCCATGTGCTGGCTGGGTGGATGGGACAAGATAAGTTGCCCATAGTGTTCAGGGATGTGTAGATTAGGTGGGTTGCAGGGAGATGTGTCTGGGTGAGGTGCTCTGAGGGTCGGAGTGGCGTTCTTGGGCCGAAGGCCCTGTTTCCATACTGTAGGAATACTCTGAATTCTATGAAAACAGTGCTGAGTGATCTCTGATGGGAATATTGGAAACAATGCACGGCTCTGTCCCTCTGAACAGATGGTGGAGGGGTGGAGTTATAAAGGTGTTACACACAGTGTTAGTCTTATTCTCCATTTCTCCCTGTCTAAGGCTGTCATTGTGTTCATCCTACATTTGTGACACTGTCTCTATCTCTTGTTCTTGCGCTGTCCTTCTGTATTCTCTGTGCACCCGCCCGTGCTCTCTGTCGCCGTGTGTTCCTGTGTATGCGTCTCCATAATCCCTAAATGCAGTTGTGAATCTTTCTCGATCTCACTTTACATATGTGATGATCTCTCTCTCTGTCCTTGTCTATCTGTGACTCTGTGACAGAGAAAGAGAGAGATGCAGATCGTCACAGGGACAGACAGACAAAGAGAGACAGATAGACACAGTGACAGAGACAGAGTCACAGATAGACAAGAATAGAGAGAGATCATCACACATTTCAAGTGAGATCGAGAAAGATTCACAATTGCATTTCGGGATTATGGAGAGGCATGTGACTGAACATTACTTTCTGCAGATTAAAATATTCTGTGAATCAGTAATCTCACAGAATTACAGTCAAAGGAGATTGTGAACTTGGCAGATTCATATTGAAACAACCGCCTGAATAAAAACAGCTCATGACAAAGGCACTGAATCCTCACTGACAAGCAACACAGGTATTATCAGCTTTACAGGTAGAGATCAGAATTGTACAGAAAATCTTACCAGAACATGCTGATGACGATGTGTGCTAGAAATTTTTCTCAGTGAAATAACTTCGTGATCTGCCACTTATTTGCTCAGAAATGATTCTGTGCATCATCTATGAAAAGCAGGTGTATAGTTTACTGGCCACCTGATTGACAGACAAAGGAAAGCTGATCGGGTAAATTACACTGTTAGTGACAGTCCATCGCACACAACAACAAGAGTTTCTTACACTGAGAACAGAACGGATTCTAGTTAAACAGGCGTACATACCAAAATGAAAATCTGCTGCTTTGACAAGCATGCTGCCTGTTTGAACAACATAAACATGTTGCCAATGTAGTGAGACATTTGAACTGCCCAATACAACTGTCATGTCTTTCTCAATTCAATAATCACTGTTTCTATGCATTTTTCAAGCTATTATGAGTTGTGTATGTATAATTAGCTCCTGGGACAATCTAGATATTCTGTTGAATAAACACATTTACAACCTGGATATTGCTTAGTCTAATTTTCTAAGTAAAATATAACTTTTTTCAGTCAATCACAGTAACTATCTTTTAAATGGTAGATTCATAATCACAATAAATTTCTAATTATTCTGAGCGAGGAACACCTTGCAAAGGAAATTATTTTTCATGTCCGCACTGACATTGTGTATTTAACAGTTTCCAGTGCCATCATCCAACTCTGTGTACAAGTATCCCTTAGGTCCATAAAGCTGAAACTAAAGCTCTTTTTCTGATATCCTTTCATTACTTTGTTGTTGAGTTACACTTAATAGCACAAAATATTACAGGCATCAATTAAGATTGAATTGTCAATGCAAAAACTGGTACAAATAATCGCATATTATTCAGCTCATTAATTGTAGTTAGTTTCTAATGTTTTTTTTCACTGTATGATCACATTAATTTCACTGATGTAATTACATTACACTTTTTAGCTCTACACATATGTAAAATGAATGTCAAGTAATTCATAAGTGATACCAAAAACTGTTCACGTTTTGTTCTTTTTTAGTCCAACAATTACAGAATATGTTTTCCAAAAATAAGTAAATTCTGTCCCAAAGAACATTCTCCAATAATTTCCCAACTACTGACCTAAGGTTCACATTTCTGTAAATTTGCTGAAATGGGAAAATCCTGGATGGATTGATTAATGAGTGAATTTGATTGAATTTGGGTAAAGGGATATTTCAGCACATTAATTAATGTTTAATGTTTCAGGTCATGTTGCTCTTCCTCAGGACTGATTCCCATTTTTTGTTTCAGATCCAATGACTTCATTCCACAGGGACAAAGCTTCCAATTTGTACCAGGTTAACTCTGGCCTACTCTTTTCTTTAGAAAAGAGTTTGATGCTATTCAGTCTTTACTGGCAATTACAACCTGCATTGTGTAAGATTTGTGAATGACCCTTTATTTTCCCAATCCTTGTGAGTGATGCCAGCAGCAGAAATATTTCCTAATCTGCAAGTGATTTTGGTTGGGAAATCTCTATTTACAAATTCACTCTTATCCTCAAATAGACTGTGTAAACCATAAAAGGTCTGAGCACAAACCCACAAAAACACGAAGGCAGCATGACAGCCTGAGCTGAATGAACCTGGTGATGTGTGAGCTGTCATGAGGAAAACATGACCATGAGCACAACTGGTTAGAATCACATCCCTACAGTGCAGAAAGAGGTCATTCGGCCCATCACTATACTGACCCTCTACTCCCATAACTCAGCATTTACCAGGGTTAACCCAACCACTTAACCTGCACACTAGGGGGCAATCTAGCATGGCTTGTCCACCTAACCTGCACATTTTTGGACTCTGAAAGGATCACAGCTTAGCTATAATGACGCAAATTTTTGAATGAAGAATAAAAAAAACTCAATGTTGAAACAATTCCACAGTTTTTGTTTTAAAAATAAAATCTAGGGAAAGCTGCGCCACAAAGATTTCAGATTTTCTCTGGAGGAAGAGAATTCAAAACTCGTGCCACTGACACGGGGGCACAGTGAGGTCACAGAGGGCTGGGACCCATCAGAAATGTAAAAGGTATTGAGCAAGGTAGGGGTGAGAGAGGGGCAAAAAGGCAGTCTGTCACGGGGGAAGGCAGGAGAGATTAAATTGCAGAAATGTTATTAGTTTTTCATGGCCACAAAGATTGGAGTTAGGCCTCAAAAAAAAACAACAAAAGATGTGCCTGTGCTGGGTGTGTAGAAGACACAGAAACAAATTGAAACGAGAAATGCAAACAAATAGGGGCAGAGTTCACAGCCTGAAATTGCTCTTCTCAATGGTGAATCCAGAAAGCTGCAAACCTGTGTGTTTCAATCTCAACCAACACAAACATGATGGGCCAAATAATACTGGCCAGCCAGCGACACCCACATCTCACAAATAAATTTTTAAAAATGGTCTTGGTCTGTGCTGGAATGTTCTGATACTTTTGTTTTGAAATTTAGAGTTTGTTTCTGACGATGTTTATAACCTCTCAAATTGGGCTAAAGTTTAACATTCTAGGGAAATGTAAAATAAATCAGCTTTGTTTCAAACACATCACTGTAGCTTGTTGTATTTGTCCTGAGGGTTGAACAGCACCCGGAGCTCAGAAAGGACAATCTCAGGGTTGGGGGGGAGGTGGGTGGCGAGTGGGGGCATTCGAATGGCAGCGACAGAACTTCAGCCAGGACACATCCTTCAGGGTCTCACTGAGGGGGTCAGATGGCACTTTACTCTTTCACGTCTCTATTCACTGACAGCCAAGCCACGGTATGGGTTAATCCTGCTGTGTCTAAGAAATGTGTCCCAGCTACTGTCTTCCATGGCTCACAGCTCCCAGACACGGAACAGAATTTCATTCCAACTGGGTTTAGAGTCAGAGGAAGAACAACGGTGAATGCTGGAAATGTGCTTCAAATCAGAGGTTAGCGTAAATCAATGACCTGTTCCTGACTGGAAGTGAATCTGCAGGTTTGTAATTCTGCTGCACTGGTAAAGATAAAACAGTATTTGGTAAATGTATAACATGGAGATCAAAAGTACATGAGCAATGGGAGCAGGGGTATGAGCAGCCTGTCACTGCCTCTGTTGTAACCACACAGAATGCGCCAGGGTGGCGTGAGAGAAGGGCCTGGGTTAGAAATTATACTTCACCGACAGTGAGTATACAGGAAGGGTTCAAAAATGTTAATTTTCATTTTCAATAACCATGTGCAACATTTATTGGTCAGGAAGGGGTGTAACAGGAGTTTATGCTGGCTGCAGGAAGGCTTTTCTTTCTGAAGAAGACTTTTTGAGGAAAATTTCTGAATGGCAAATCAAGCCAATCATCGCTTCAAAATCTGAAAGGATTTCTCAATTTATCAGGGCCTGCGTATCAGCTGTGGAATGTGGAAAACGAAATAACTGGGAAAGCACTAGGACAGATGCAACATGAATGGGAGACAGTAAACTGATGATGAAAAGAGCTTTATGCAGTCACTGTGCCTGAATGACAGTGCTGCAGTCGGTGAACTCAGATGTGTTCTGTGTGTAGACAAGGTGTAAAGTGATTGCTCAACGTGGAGAAAGACAAGGACATGGTCACCTTGGAGAAACATTGGAATTGTGGGAAATGTGGGAAGGGACTTAATTACCCATCTCAATTGGAGATTCACTGATTCAGTCACACCGGGAGAAGCTGTTCCACTGCCCCATGTTTGGGAAGGGATTTACATTACATTCAACGTTACATTCCCATCAAAGGCCTCACTCTTCCTCTGACTCTAAACCCAGTTCGAATGAAATTCTGTTCCGTGTCTGGGAGCTGTGAGCCATGGAAGACAGTAGCTGGGACACATTTCTTAGACACAGCAGGATTAACCCATACCGTGGCTTGGCTGTCAGTGAAGAGAGACGTGAAAGAGTAAGGTGCCATCTGACCCCCTCAGTGAGACCCTGAAGGATGTGTCCTGGCTGAAGTTCTGCCGCTGCCATTCGAATGCCCCCACTCGCCCTCCCTCAACCCTGAGTGATGCCATTACCCTGCTCTGTGAGTGGGAAAGGGATTAATTCTCTGTCTCAGCTGCTGGGGCACGAGCTGGTTCACATTGATGAGAGATAACAAGGCAAAGAGCTGGATGAACACAGCAGGCCAAGCAGCATCAGAGGAGCAGGAAGGTTAATGTTTCAGGCCTAGACCCTTCTTCAGAAATGGAAGAGGGGAAGGGGGATCTGAAATAAATAGTTAAAGAGGCCGGGATGGAGCCGGTGAATGTAGGTGGGGAGGTAGGGAGGAGATAGGTCAGTCCGGGGAGGACAGACAGGTCAAGGGGGCAGGATGAGGTTAGTAGGTAGGAAATGGAGGTGCGGCTTGAGGTGGGAGGAGGGGATAGGTGGGAGGAAGGACAGGTTAGAGAGCTGGGCTGGTTTTGGGATGCAGTAGGGGGAAGGGAGGTTTTGAAGCTTGTGAAATCCAAATTAATACCATTGGGTTGCTGGGTTCCCAAGCAGAATATGAAGTGCTGTTCCTGCAACCTTCAAGTGGCATCGTTCTGGCACTGCAGGAGGCCCAGGATGGACGTGTCATCTGAGGAACGGGAGGGGGAGTTGAAATGGTTCGCGACTGGGAGGTGCAGTTGTTTAGTGTGAACCGAGCATAGGTGTTCTGCAAAGCGGTCCCCAAGCCTCCGCTTGGTTTCCCCGATGCAGAGGAGGCCACAACGGGAACAGCGAATACAGTATACCACATTAGCAGATGTGCAGGTGAACATCTGATTGAGGTGGAAAGTCTTCTTTGGGCCTGGGATGGAGGTGATGGGGGAAGTGTAAGGACAGGGGTAGCACTTCCTGCTGTTGCAGGGAAAAGTGCTGGGTGTGGTGGGGCTGGAGGGGAGTGTGGAGTGGACAGGGGGGTCCTGGAGTGAGTGGTGCCTCCGGAAAGCAGATTAGGGTGAGGAGGGTAATATGTCTTCGGTGGTGGGGTTAGATTGCAGATGGCAGAAGTGTCGGAGGATAATGCGTTGGATTGGAGGTTGGTGGGGTGGTACATGAGGACGAGGGGGATTCTGTTTTGATTGCTATTGCCAGGAGGGGATGTGAGGAATGAGTTGTGGGAAATGAGGGCGACACGGTCGAGGGCATTCTCCACCCCTGAAGGATGGAAGTTGAGGTCCTTGAAAAACAAGGACATCTGAGATGTATGGAACTGGAATGCCTCATCCTGGGAGCAGAAGCATTGGAGCCGAAGGAATTGGGAATTAGGGATGGTGTTTTTGTGGGAGGGTGGGTGGGAGGAGGAATATTCTAGGTAGCTGTGGGAGTCAGTGGGCTTGAAATGGAAATCAGTTTCCAGGTGGTTGCCAGAGATGAAAACAAAGAGGTCCAGGAAGGAGAGAAAGGTGTCAGAGATGGTCCAGATGAGCTTAAGTTTGGGGTGTAAGGTGCTGGTGAAGTGGATGAACTGTTTGAGCTCCTCGTGGGAGCACAAGGCAGTGCCGATACAGTCATCAATGTCGCGGAAGAAGAGATGGGGTTTAGGTCTCACATAGACGAGAGGCTGTTTAACTGCTCTGATTGTGAGAACAGCTTTAAAAGATAAGCTGGGTCAAACACCAGCTTGTTCACACTGAGGAACAGCTTCATGCTCTCACTGCTAAAGGTCATTTAGACACTCATGGATCCTCATTAAATATCATTAGATTCACACCGGGGAGAGGCCGCTTCCATGCTCCCTGCGTACGAAAGCATTCACTCGCCAATCTGACCTAAATTCCTATCAGCCTGTTCATATGGATAACAGCCATTTTGAATGTTCTGAATATATTCTGAATGTAAAAGCAGAGGACACTGCTGAGACACCAGTGAAGACACATCGGGGAAGAGAGTGTTCATTTGCTTCATGAGTGGGAAGCAACTCACTCAGTCATGTCACTTATAGACATATCAGTGAGTTCACAAGCGACCTTAGGGGATGGATTGTGTTGTTGCTGCTGTTAATTACAACAGAGTTCATGCTGAAAGTTGTGTTTTATTTCTGTTGATGTTGTTAATCCCAAATCTGGACTGGAACTTACGTACTCTATTGAATCAAAATGTATGAATGTAATTTGAAACAGTGTATCCTCAGTTTCTGGAAGATACGATGAGAATAAGTGATGTCCTGTTGATGACTGCTGCATGTTTAGGGCCCTTCTCTTTTCTAACTCGGGATTCTTTCTGTTCCCAAACTTCGGTTACTCCTATGGGCAAGAGAGTGTCTCCCTTCATCTTGGTATCCAGCAAAGGTCCTGTGATCACTTAAAAACAAAACCCAATCTTTCTGTCACTTTCAGCATCAAGATCTAATATGTGTCCCTCAGCAAACATTATGTAAAGCTGTTGGGAAAATATGGTGCGACTTCAAAAATGAAATTCTCAATGTCAAAGACTGAAAAGTCAAATTTTCCACCCAAGATTTTAACAGAGACAAAGAGCTTGGTGGTAAGTAGTGAGACTCCTGTTTGCATGCACTTACACCTCATTATTATCTATTCCCACCTGATTTATTTGCAATTTGATATTCTCCCGTGTGGCAGTGAGAAACTTGGTGCTGATGATTTCCAGCATGGAAGTCTGACCAGGTAATCAGTCACGCTTGCCTGCTTCTGCATCCTCCATCTCGGCAGCGTTCCCCAACATTTCAGGGTTCATGCTCCATGTGCAGTGATTTCCTGCATCTTCCTTCTTCTGAGGTTGACATTGGAAATGCACGAGCCTCCCATCATCTCCTGGCACATCCCTGGTTCACTTAGAGAACAGTTCACCACTTCAATATGGAGCATACAGAAAGAACTGGGTGGGAATGTGTGGAAGCTCAGAACTGATAGGGTCGACAGTATCACAAGAAACAAAATGGAATGAAGGTTTGGGAGAATCATCTTGATTAAAGGGCTGAGATATGGCTCAAACTGCAATTGAGGAAACAGTTTCTACCAAACTTGGAGTGGGCAGAGTAAGTGGCTGTTCGTGTCTGAGGACACAGGCTCAGTGAGTAATGTGAGAGCCTTCTGGGGTCAAACTACACTAATCAGACACTCAGAGACTGGGTTAAAGAAATCTGTAATCATGTGTCCTGTATGTGAAACCCATGCAGCGATCAACAGTGTGTGATTCCATTCCTGGCCACAAACAACCTTAGCCATGTCATTGATCATCCCATGTTGATCACTGTCATCTCTGTGAAGCAGAAGTAATCTGAGGTCACCTTAGAATTGTCAAATGCAGGGATCAGAGATTTTTGTGAATGGAATCAAAGGTTGTTTGGAGTATACAGGAGCAGACATGATCTGATTGAATGGCAGAGCAGGCTCAAGGGGCTGAATGGCCTACTTTTCCCAGTATGTATATTTGCAGGTTGGCAGGAATGACTTTGTCACCTGGTACCCAGAAGCAGCAGTACAAACACTATCAGCTTAAGCAACTGACCAGGGCTCCTGAGACAGCACATTCCAAAATGATAACTTGATCACCCAGAAAGTCAAGGGCACCAGATACTTGGGAAATAATGGTGTCTACAACTTCCCCTCCAAGCCACACACTGTCCTGACTTGGAAATGCATCATGTTCTTTGACTGTTTTAGGCCAAATTTGTAAGCCTCATTGTTCAATCATCTGTTTCTAACTGGAGAGTAACTAACATGTTTGATGAAGTGCAGGATGTCCTCTTCAATTAAATGTTAGGTGCATAATTAATTTTATTACCTTACTTCAGTCAAAATAAGTTTAACTGTTCAGAAGATAGAAGCAGAGAAGATAGAAGGATCAGGAGGGCATTTGGCCCGTTGAGCTTGCTCCACCATTCATCACATCATGGCTGATCATTCAAATCAACAGCCTAAACTTGCTTTCTCCCCATAACCTTTGATCTCATTTCCCCCAAGTGCTATATCTAGCTGCCTCTTAAATACATTCATCGTTTTAGCATCAGTTACTTCCCGTGGCAATGAATTCCGCAGACTCACCACTCTTTGGGTGCAGAAATGTCTCCTCATCTCCATCCTAAATCGTCTACCCTGAATCCTCAGGCTGTGACCCCTGATTGAACACACCTACCATCAGGAACACCCTCCCTGCAATTATCCTGTCTCGTCCTGTTAGAATTTTATAAGTCTCCATGAAATTGCCCCTCAAACAAACTAAGCTTCAGCGAAAACAATCCTAACCCAGTCAATATCTCCTCATATGTCAGTCCTCCCATCACTTGAATTGGCCTGGTAAACCTTCATTTCACTCCCTTGAGAGCAAGAGCACCCGTCCTCAGAAAAGGAGACCAAAACTGCACTGAACATTCTAGCTGTAGCCTCACCAATGCCTTAATAACTGTTACAACACATCCCTGCTCTTGATCAAGTTCGATTGAAATTCATTACCCAAGCCATCTTATTGGTATCTAAAGATATTTGCTTATTTCCCCTATTAGCCCCAATACCTCAAGCAGTGGCCAGGCTATCAAATGCAGTTTTATTGAAATATTCATAGAAAAAGATACAAAAATCTACAAGAGAAGCTTTCTAGTTATTAGTCTTACCTAAACTTTCCTTTCACTGGAATCTCCATCAGCAAAAAGAGTGAACTTAATCCCTTTCGACCCCTCCACCATTCAATGCAAAGAAGACTGATGCTTATTCCAAATTGCTCGAAGACTTTAACAAAAATCTAACACTGCAGTTTTAAAATGTATAGTTGGTCCTGAGTATCCATAAACTGTTGGAGAAAGTTTTACGTTTTAATGCTCCATATTGCTGTCACACTGATATTTCTGTCTTCGGCTCAATGCACTCTTCCAATGATGCTAAATGTCAGCTCCAAGAAAGCAGCACACCTTTCAATTCAGCACTTTACAGTTTTTTGGATTCACCATCGAGACTAACAATCAGTGTGTGAATGCTGCCCCCTATTCTGTTCTCTTTGTTTGTTTCAACTTGTTTCTTTGTCAGCTGCATACCTGTCCCAGCCACATATTTTGTTTCTTTGTTTCCTTCACAGCCCCAATTCCATTCCCCATGGCCTTGAGAGGCGAATTAATGTTGTGTTCCCTGCTCGTCTAGTGGTTAGGATTTGGTGCTCTCACAGCCTTTCCCAGGCTCAGTCCTCATTCAGAGAATTGTTGTTCTTGTACAAACTGATAAACCCCAGGAATTGTTCACAGTGACAACAGCATAAACAGTGTAACTCTATCTGAATCACTGCGGGTTTTACTTCAGAGATGAAATCAACACACTACACCGGGAACAAATCACATATTTGTCCACTCCTGAGTATTTAGCTGCTCCTAAATACTGGCCACAGGACTACATAAGCCCTGCTCCTTATTGAAACAATAAGACTAATAGACTAATAACTAGAAAGCTTCTCTTAGGAGCTTGACAGCTTCTTGTCAAAGTTGTTTCCCCTTCTGGGACAATCTTAGAACAGAAAACAGAATTTCAGAACTAGGTTCACACACTTAAGACAGAGCTGAGGAGGAATTTCTTCTCTCTGAGAGTTATGAATCTGTGGAATTCTTGACTGCAGAGAGCTGTCGAGACTGGCACATTAAGTCAGATTTCTAATCAGTAAGGGACTCTAGTGGGGAAAGTCAGGAGAGTGGTGTTGAGAATTACCAGATCACCCGTAATCTATTTGAGTAAACCATGACTCAAAGCCTGAAAATACATTTCACTGGAGTGGCTGACCGTGAGTAAAATAACAGAAAGTTCCAGCACAGATAGAAGGGCATACTGAAGCAACTACCTGAGAACAAATGTGTTTCTTTTTTGCCGGTGAAATTCACCTAATCTCAAAGTGGGGGCCACTGAAGTGCAGCAGTGATGGTGATGTCCCTGTTAACACCACAACTCTGCAGCATGTGAGCACTAGCAGGTCAATGGTGTAATGAGTAACACATCTGACTGCAGATCTTAGGTTTGTAGGTTCAACACCTACCTGACTTGTGTGCAGTTTGCAGGTTTCCCATCAGGAAATGCCACTGAGAACATCAGAGTCCTGAAGTTGGGTGTTGGGAATTGCAAGTTGCACATGAAGTCTTTACCACAATCCCCTCATCTCCATGGCTTCTAATCATTATGAGTGTGTTACATTCTGATAAGCCAGATGATTGATTGAAGCCTTACCCAAAAACAGAACCAGTTTCTCCCCACTGGGAACAGTGCTTTCTCCTTCCATGTCCAATATTCTGTTGTATTCAGGTTGTGATACGTTTGGTAACTCTCTCAGATCCTGAGTGACGTTTGGTTTCAGTTTGTTAACTGCAAAATCTCCTCGTCTAAAAACCGTGTTCAGCTGATTTGGACGAAACAAGGAGAGTGAGACAGAAACCATAAAATCAAAATGGTAGGTTATAAAATGTGAACTGGATGAATCTTGTAATTTGCAGAGTAGAAGTTGATAGCAGAGCACGAAAAACAATTTCTGACTATTAACAAGTCTGTGTGAAAATCAAGTTGCTAAGTCAAAAGCACACGGTCAGGGGATAGGCAGTGGTGGAAGTCTAATTTAGGCACAATTAGCAGATGTAACAGTAAAACACAAAACAGAGCTAAAATGCAGGGACAGAAGTTAGACAATTGCAGACAGAAGATCTAGGACAGTAGAGATGAAATACAGCAATGGTGAACATGAATTCAGAGCCAGATTAAAGGAGTCACATCAGCCCTGGGCCATGCAAACTCTCACAGATAACAGAACACAGCAGTAGCAGCTCAAAATTTGCTGAATAGTCCATAATGCTCAGCTCTGAAACAATTTCACTGCTTCCTAGATTACAGTCTCTTGCTAGAACTTGCGACTGGAAATATGTCAGAGCACTGTAAACAGAGGATCCAATTCAACACATTACCCTGTTATCCATGGGTTTAAACTTTTGGCCAGTTTGCTGTGTGAGATCTTGTCAAATATCCTAACAAAATCTATGAAAACAATATTCACTTCACTACCCACACTGAGACTCCTTACCAATTTCTCAAAGAATTCAGTCAAATTGCTTAAGTATGACCTTCCCGCATCAAAGCAATGCTGACTATCCCGGACAAGTTCATGCATTTCTAATTGACAGTTTCTCTGATCTCTCAGGATTGATCCTTACAGTTTGCCCACCACCAAAGTAAGATTGACTGGCCTATAGTTGTATGGCATTTCCTTTGTACTTGTTTTAAACAACAACACCACATTTGCATTTCTCCAGCCCCTTGGCACCTCACCTGAGTCAAGTGAAGATTGAAAATTAATCCTCACAACATCTGCTATTTCCTTCAACACGTCAGGGAACTATCTATCTGGGCCTGGTGACTCATCCACTTTCAATGATTCCAGCTCCTCTAACACTACCTCTCTCTATTTTGTCTTGTATTTCACACTACACCTTTTGGATTACTTTATCCACATCATTCCTTTCTTAGTGTGTGTAGCAGGGGAGGTGGTGGGGTGGGGAGCAGAGCCCTGCAGTGGGTATGCCTAAACCAAACAGTGCCTCAGACTCTGTCTTGTTTTGCCAGAGGGAAATGAAGCAAAAGTGAGGGAACATCACCCACTTCCCGCTTTGGGAAATGCTTTAAAGTGTTGTCAACAAGTGACATCATCTCCAAATCTGACTTGAAACCAAGACAGCAACTGGAGCTTCTTCTTAATTCATGGTCAGTGATAACTTTTGTCCCTCACTCAGCAACACAAGAAATTGCTGTTTGCCTGCAGCAAGAATAATGTTTCTTTGTTTTGGAGACCAAATTTGCTCATAGATTTCATTGTGGCCTCACAAAACCCAACACAGCTGCTGTAAGACCACCTTGCTGCCATACTCAAACCCTTTTGAAATGAAGGAGAAAGTTCCATTTGCCTTCCTAACTGCTTGCTGCAACTACAAGCTTGTATTGAATGACTGGTGTACAAGCACACCCAGGTCCCTTTGTACATGAACATTTCCAAATCGACAACCACTTGAATTATACTCTGCCATTCTGAATTTGGTACCAAAGTGGATAACTTCACACTGATACTGCATCTGCTATGCATTTGCTACTCACTCAAATCATCTAAATTACTCTGAAGTCTCTTTATGTCCTGCTCACTCACAATCCCCCTTCTTTTGTGTCAGCAAACCTAGAAATAGTACATTGGATTCGCACATACAAATCATTGATGTACACTTTGAACACATGAGGTCCAAGGGTCTTTGTGGCGTCCCAATTGTCAAAGCCTTAGACACCGAAAAAAGATCATTTATTTCTACTGTTTCCTGTCTGCTAACCAATTCACAATCTACACCAGTAAATTCCCAACAATCTTATGAACTTTGATTTTGCACACTAACCTCTTAAGTGGGACTTTATCACCAGCTTTGAGAAAATCCAAATGACCGCGTCCACCGGGTTCTATCAGTTACATTTTCAAAAAAAAATTGTAGATTTGTCTAACATGATTTACCCATCCGAAGTTGACAGGCTTCAGGTCCAGTCGAAACGCTGACTTGCCTGGTCCCCAGCATAATAGGCAGTCAAAGATTATAGACATGGCCCATGGCAGCTCGTTCTCCACAGCACCTGAGATGGGCAATAAATGTTGATCCAGGCAGCACTGGCCACATCTCACCAACAAACATTTCATAACAAACAATCTAAGGCCCGCTGTTCAGCCCCATCCTTACTTTCAGATTCCTCCATGGTCTTCCTTCTTTGCCTCCACATGGTCCATACCTTTCCCCACAGACAGAACAGGCAAACCATAAACAGACAGAACAGTCAGAGGCTGATCATGGTCACCTTCTGGTTCAGCAATTGCCGCCGGAGGGAGGGGGAGGGGCAGATCCCGAGCACCTTCTCGCTCGGATTCGAGCTGCCCGCGGGTTGCCCCGGAAACCTTCGCAGCAGGAGGGGAACAATAGGTGGGGGCGGGGCTCCCGTGTCCACGTGCCTGAAACCTGAGACATCACCACGGAGCACAGCAATTCCTATTGGCTGCTTCAGTCCTGGGCTCACAATGCAGATGTTGTCTTTCCAGTGAAACCTCCTCCTCTGTGCAACATCTGGGAGCAAAGCAATGTTTCCTCCCTTTCCATTTCTTTAGTCTTCCTGGGTGGTAGGGTGGGGAAACTGTTCACTTGCAGCAAAGGAAGGGAGAGGGAGTGAATCCAGGGAGGGTGCCTACTCTGCAAATGTTGGTTCTGGTACGTCTCTTAAATTTACTGTCATCATTTGCTCTCTTTGCTTTACACATTTGTTTTCCTGCTAAAATGGTGGCCTCTTTCCTCATGTTCATGTTTGCATGATTTCTATTAGAGATGATCAAGATTTAGGGGACAGCAAATTGATTAGCAACAAAAGCCAAAATGTGATTTTCGTTCCTCACAATTTGCAGCACCATACATTAGAGCCTCTCATTTGAGGTCTAACTGTGGAGTGAGCAACATGTAGCAAAATTGTCTTACAGCCAAAATCCCCGTTTATAATCCAGGACTGTGTCATGGTGTATGTTGGTGGGAAAAGGAAATAGCCTTCCTCCCCTGGCTAATCAACTAATCACAAACTGTTTGGTTAACAAATGATTTCAAGGACAGGATAACTGGTTCATGTGTTGCTATTCACTAATCTAGATCAAATTCCATTTACCACTGATCAGCCTGTCTGTAAACTAAGGCTATCCACCTCATTATTTACCATCTATTACTTTTGCGTCATCTGAACTAACTGATCAACCTTCATACATTCAAATCTAAGGCAGTTACCTAAAACAAAAATAAGGGCCCAACATTGGCCACTCTGCCACCCCAATGTGCACAGGCTTGCGGTTAGAAACAAAAAAACCCCACCTCTCTGCTTCCCGAACCTCAACCAATTGTGGATCCAATTTGCCAAATTTCAATGGATTCTATCAGCACTTAGCTTTGCTTTCAGTGTCCCAAAAGCCTTGCTGATGTCCAAAGAGATTAAATAAAAGTATTGGGAATGAAAACAAAGTTGCTGGAAAAGCTCAGCACTTCTGGCAGCAACTGCGAAGGAGAAAACAGAGTTAACGTTTTGGGCCCGGTGGCCCTTCAGAAGGGTCCCTTTGTGGTTATTGGGGAATTGAGAAGAACTGAGAACCTTGCAAGCACCCTGCTATTTCATCCTAACATCATAGGAGACATTTCACTTGACCTTGGATACTGATCTGCATTTAAACCTGCCAGGCTACTCAGTACTTCCTCTCTTTCTCTCTGATAGTTTCTTTACATTCTGTCACAGACCTTCTCGCTGATTCATCTATTTCACTAGTGAGCACTGACACAAAGTACTCACTTAGAACCAGGCCAACACGCTCTAGTTCTACGCACAGATACCTCTGTCGTCGTTAATGGGCCTCACACATTCCCCCTTATCCTTTAACCATATGTCTACCTGTAAAACAAAAGAGCATTTTGCTTTATTTCACTTGGCAGTATCAATTCATATTTCCCTCAGAGCTCTTCTTATCTCTCCATTTATGTTCCCTCTTGCACATGTACCTGAAAGTATCTACTCCCTGTGCACTAAGGCCAAATCATATCTTATTAAAATCAACCAAGTTAGAACTTTGATTACAGGTCCATCCTTGTCCTTTTCCACAACAATCCCAAATCTTTTCAAAAGAGTTCTGATAACTGCCTGCAAAATTCTCCCCGCTGATACTTCAAGCACTTGTCCGCGTTGGTTGTCTGAAGTTAGGTCCCCTCTTTCCTCATTGCAGGGTTCAACATCCTGGCTTCAAAAACTCGATCCGCAACTTGAGCTCTGATTTCTCTCCAAGATGCTGCCAGATCTGCAGAATGTTGTCAACAATTTCTGTTTTGTTTCTGATTTACAGCATCCACAGTTCTTTCCGTGTTTATTTTATACATCTCAACAGTTCCGGAAATGTTATGACCATTTCTAGCTCGACCAGGCTGCCAGGCAGTGAGTTTCAGTTTCCCCCCATTATCTGAGTGAAAAAAATCCTCTCAACTCATCAAAACCTCTCGCCGCTTACCATCCATCCATGTCGCCCGATACTGATTCCACCACGAAGCAGAAAGATTTGTTCTTGTTTTCTCTATTTCCCTCATAAATTTATACATTTCAATCATGTCTCCCCTTAGTCTACAACAAAACGGAAGTTGCTGGAAAAGTTCAGCAGGTCTGGCAGCATCTGGGAAGAAAAGAAAGAAGAGATAGCGTTTCGGGTCCGATGACCCTTCCTTGGTCTATTCCGCTGGAAAGAAACTAACCCCAGTCTGTGAGGGCGGTATGGCTCCTTGCTGGTCCATCAGAATCTGTCCTGCTGGGCAGAATGATCTGTCATTACCTCAAAAACTAAACCGTCTTCTGTGAACCGAAACCAGCGCCGAGATTGACCACAGCCCCGCATCCGCCAGAGCTCCCTGAGCCAGCAGCGTGTAACTGGGGATTGGGAGAAAGGGGATGAGAGAGGGTTGGCGATATGATCTAACACACAGTGAGCTACAGTTCACCTACATTACCGGGAAACCGACAGAGTTCTAAACACTCACCAACTCGACTGCAGGGAAACATTCACCAAGAAAAGGCGGAGCAGAGGCTGTTTCTGGACTGAAAAACACCCTCTACCTGTCAATCACAACATTAGTCCCGCCCACTTCACAGAACTCGCAGTTTCCGGAAACTGAACTCGGACCTGCGCAAAACCGGGGCGGTCCAAGGCGAGTACCATAGGGAGCCTCGCTGTGCTGTCCCCATTCTCTGACCCAGTTACGTGTCTTTATCCCGCGATTCCCATTCCAGTGACTCCCACTTTTCGCTGTTGACCCTGTATCCCGGTATAACCAACAAATTCCCTCCCCATTCTCCTGGTTATCTTGTAGTGTGTGTGTCAGACTGTGTCCCGCCTTGCTGAGTGTCTCTTGCATTTCACTGTTAGTCTTTCAGTTTCGAACCATCAGCAGTGTTTTCTCGTTCTATAATCCTAACACACGGATTAAACATTATTAATAATTCAATTCATTGCTCCATATGTGTTTTATAGCTTCCTTGAAATTGTGATCAATTTTCGAGGGATTTCTCAACTGGGGGAGGATTTAAATGTAATTGCAATGTAACATGTTCCTCCGATTCGATCACGGCTGCTGGCACTGATGAAATCCTCACAAAACATCAATGGAAGGAAGGTGCGTGGAAGGTGGAAGACAGAAGGAGAACAGATATCATGTGGTCAGTTTAGTTATAGATTTCAATGTTCCTCGAGGCTGTAAAGTGACGAAGTGGCGAAAAAAAAGACAGAGATATGCAACCAGACAGCAGAGTGAGATTGAAAAAAAAACTCATTCGAAATGGTGAAATATTAGGGGTTTGATATCCTGCTAATGGAGATAGATCTATTCTGCCTTGTACGGAATTCTCGTTCGAATAACTGGGCATTATTATCGACATCTGATTAAAATATGAACTGGAGCAGAACAACGATTGTAATACACAGAAATAAAGTCAGTTTGACAAGCGAGTCGCTAACCCTCCAACCCTGGCAACGTCCTTGTCAATCTTTTCTGAGCCCTTTCAAGTTTCACAACATCCTTCCTGTAGCAGTGAGACCAGAACTGCACACCGTTCAGTCATGACGGAATGGCACAATTCTGTTCGGATGCATTATGGTCTTGTGATCTGAACACTCAGCAAAACCACCACAGTTTGAACTGACATATCAAACATGGGGAAAGGCATAGCAGCAAAGTAATAGACTAATGGTCACTGTTTCAGGTCAATCTCTTCAGAATGAGCATTTCCCAGCACCAGTATAAACTGCCCATTTTCTGTGCACTGAACATTCCTTCAGCCACTCATCCACAATCACTCCCAGCCGGGACTGGCAAATAAGCATTGTCTTTTGTCATCTACACTTTTCAGGCAGGAGCAGGCTTGGCAGCAGCGCTGGGCTGTGAAGCAACAATCAACTTTATTGAGACAGAGTCAGGAGAAGGTGATCTGCTGTCAGGCAAACTGCAGTGTTAAATGCAGACAACGATATACACTCGAAAACAGTCGTACTGTTCCTGTCAGTGACTAAACAGTAGAGTGTTAAAAAGACTTTTGATAATTTTTGCAGCCTTGATCTTCAAAGTGTCTCTCTTGGGCCTTCATCTTCTGATTTTGGTTGTTCTCCACTGCACAGACACAGATCTATTACACAGGGACATGGTTGCAGGGAGTGCAGGACTGGCAGTTAAACATCCAAGGATTCACAAAATATCGAAAAGACAGGGAGGTGGGCAGAGGGGGCGGGGTTGCCTTGTTAGTTAGAATGGAATTAAATCTATGGCACTAAATGACATAGAGTCAGAAGATGTGGAATCTGTGTGGGTGGAATTGAAGAACCACAAAGGCAAAAAAACTATAGTGGGAGTTATGTACAGATCTCCTAACAGTGATCAGGATCAGGGACGCAAGATGCACCGAGAAATAGATAGGGCATGTCAGAAAGGTAAGGTCACGGTGATCATGGGAGTCTTCAACATGCAGGTGGATTGGTGAATAATGTTGCCAGTGTATCCAAAGAATGGGAATTCATGGAATGTTTGCAGGATGGCTTTTTGGAACAGCTTGTGATGGAGCCCACAAGGGAGCAGGCTATTCTGGACTTAATGCTATCGAATGAGCCAGACTTTATAAAAGACCTTAAAGTAAGGAAACACTTAGGAGGCAGCGATCATAATATGGGCGAGTTCAGTCTGCAGTTTGAAAGAGAGAAGGCAAAATCAGATGTAATGGTGTTACAGTTAAATAAAGGTAATTACAGGGGCAGGAGAGAGGAATTGATGAAAATTGACTGGAAGCAGAGCCTAGCGGGGAAGACATTAGACCAACAATGGCAGGAGTTTCTGGGTGTAATTGAGGACACAGTACAGACGTTCATCCCAAAGAAAAGAAAGATTATCAGGGGTGGGATTAGACAGCCATGGCTGACAAAGGAAGTCAGGAAATATATCAAAAAAAATGAGACAGCCTATAAAGTGGCCAAGAACACTGGGAAATCCGAAGATTGGGAAGGCTACAAAAACAAACAGAGGATAACAAAGAGAGCAATAAGGAAGGAGAAGATCAAATATGAAGGTAGGCTAGCTAGTAATATTAGAAATGATAGTAAAAGCTTCCTCCAATACATAAGAAACAAACGAGAAGCAAAAGTCGATATTGGGCCGCTCCAAATTGATGCTGGAAGGCGAGTGATGGGAGATAAGGAAATCGCTGAAGAACTTAATATGTACTTTGCGTCAGCCTTCACAGTGGAAGACATGAGTAGTATGCTAACAATTAGGGAGAGTCAGGGTGCAGAGTTGAGTATGGTAGGCATTACAAAAGAGAAAGTGCTAGAAAAGCTAAAGGGTCTAAAAATTGATAAATCTCCTGGCCCTGATGGGCTACATCCTAGAGTTCTGAGGGAGGTGGCTGAGGAAATAGCGGAGGCTTTGGTCGTGATCTTTCAAATGTCACTGGAGACAGGGAAAGTCCCAGATAACTGGAAAATTGCTGTTGTAACTCACTTGTTTAAGAAAGGATCAAGGCAAAAGATGGAAAATTATAGGCCGATTAGCCGAACCTCGGCAGTTGGTAAAATTCTAGAATCCATTGTCAAGGATGAGATTTCTAAATTCCTGGAAGTGCAGGGTCAGATTAAAACAAGTCAGCATGGTTTTAGGAAGGGGAGGTCATGCCTGACAAACCTGTTAGAATTCTTTGAAGAGGTAACAAGTATGTTCGACCAGGGAAACCCAGTAGATGTTATCTATCTAGACTTCCAAAAGGCCTTTGATACAGTGCCTCACGGGAGGCTGCTGAGCAAGGTGAGGGCCCATGGTGTTTGAGGTGAGCTACTGGCTTGGATTGAGGATTGGCTGTCTGACAGAAGGCAAAGAGTTGGGATAAAAGGCTCTTTTTCGGAATGGCAACCGATAACGAGTGGTGTCCCGCAGGGTTCAGTGTTGAGGCCACAGCTCTTCACCTTATATATTAATGATCTGGATGAAGGGACTGGGGGCACTCTGGCGAAGTTTGATGATGATACGAAGGTGGACAGGCAGGTCGTACTGAGGAGGTGGGGAAGCTGCAGAAAGATTTAGACAGTTTAGGTCAGTGGTCCAGGAAATGGCTGATGAAATTCAATGTGAGTAAATGTGAGGTTTAGCAAATTGGAAAAAAGAATACAGGCATGGACTATATTCTAAACGGTGAGAAAATTCGCAAATCAGAAGTGCAAAGGGATCTGGGAGTGTTGGTCCAGGATTCTCTAAAGGTTAACTTGCAGGTAGAGTCCATAATTAAGAAAGCAAATGTAATGTTGTCGTTTATCTCGAGAGGGTTGGAATATAAAAGCAGCGATGTGCTTCTGAGGCTTTATAAGGCTCTAGTTAGGCCCCATTTAAAATACTGTGTCCAATTTTGGGCCCCACACCTCAGGAAGGACATACTAGCCCAGGAGCGTGTCCAGCGGAGATTCACACGGATGATCTCTGGAATGGTAGGTTTAACGTATGATGAACGGCTAAGGACCCTGGGATTGTACTCATTCGAATTTAGTCGGTTGAGGGGAGATCTAATAGAAACTTACAAGATAATGGATGGTTTAGAAGGGGTGGACGCTAGGAGGTTGTTTCCATTAGGCAGGGAGACTAGGACCCGTGGGCACAGCCTTAAAATTAGAGGGGGTAAATTTAAAACTGAAATGAGACAACATTTCTTCAGCCAGAGTGTGGTGGGCTTGTGGAATTCATTGCTGCAGAGTGCAGTGGAGGCCGGGACGTTGGAGGCCTTCAAGGCAGAGATCAACTAATTCTTGATCTCGAAAGGAATCAAGGGCTACGGGGAGAGTGCAGGGAAGTGGTGTTGAAATGTCCATCAGCCATGATTTAAATGGCGGAGTGGACTTGATGGGCCGAATGGCCTTATTTCCACTCCTATGTCTTATGGTCTTACTTTATCCTTGTTCTTATCTGATTAACTCCCCACTGTGCCCAGTAACAGTTCATATAAGCAACACTGACCTTAGTCAACCTCGTGATCTTCTGCATATTCATGCTTGTTCTGTTTTCCTCTTAACTCAGGGCTACTACATATATAATCCTTTATTTCACCAGCATTTCTCTATTCACTGACAAAAGAACTGCAAGAGCTTTCCTTAACTGTTAGCTGCACAAAACAGTTTCAAATCCGACTTAAAATCCCAAAATGTCTAACTTGGCATCTTTTTAAACTTTTTTTTATGTTTTGTTTATCTACTGTACTGCATGTCCATAAGGACCTCACCAACCTTTACAGATGCACCATAGAAAGCATCCTATTGGGTGCATAATGGCCTGGTGCAACAACTGCTCAGCCCAAGGGCATAAGAAACTGCGGAAAGTTGTGTGCACAGCACAGATCATCACAGAAGCCAACCTCTTATCCATAGAATAACAGGTGTAGAGCTGGATGAACACAGCAGGCGAAGCAGCATCATAGGAGCAGGAAAGCTGACATTTCGGGCCTAGACCCTTCTTCAGAAATGGGGGAGGGAAAGGGAGTTCTGAAATAAATAGGGAGAGACGGGGAGGCGGATTGAAGATGGATAGAGGAGATGATAGGTGGAGAGGAGACAGGTCAAAGAGGTGGGGATGGAGCCTGTAAAGGTGAGTATAGGTGGGGAGATAGGGAGGAGATAAGTCAGTCCAGGGAGGATGGACAGGGCAAGGGGGCAGGATGAGGTTAGTAGTTCGGAGATGGGGGTGGGGTTTGAGGTGGGAGGAGGGGATAAGTGGGAGGAAGGACAGGTTAGGGAGGCAGGGACAAGCTGGGCTGGCTTTGGGATGCAGTGGGGGGGAGGGGAGATTTTGAAGCTTGTGAAATCCACATTGACATCATTGGGCTGCAGGGTTCCCAGGCAGAATATGAGATGTTGTTCCTGCAACCTTCGAGTGGCATCGTTGTGGTACTGCAGGAGGCCCAGGATGGATATGTCGTCTGAGGAATGGGAGGGGGAGTTAAAATGGTTCACAACTGGAAGGTGCAGTTGTTTTGTGCGAACCAAGCGTAGGTGTTCTGAAAAGCAGTCTTCAAGCCTCTGCTTGGTTTCCCCAATGTAGAGAAGGCCACAACGGCAACAGCCTCCTTTCCATGGACTTCATTTACACGTCTCGTTGCCACAGAAAGGCTGCCAACATCATCAATGACTCGTCCCATCTCGGTAATGCTCTCATCCAACATCTTCCATGAGGCAGAAGATAGAACACACCCATGGTGTACCGCAAGGGTCGGTGTTGGGTCCACTGTTGTTTGTCATTTTTGGAAATGACTTGGATGAGGGCGTAGATGGATGGGTTAGTAAATTTGCAGACGACACGAAGGTTGGTCGAGTTGTGGATAGTGACGAAGGATGCTGTAGGTTGCAGAGAGACACAGATAAGCTGCAGAGCTGGGCTGAGAGGTGGCAAATGGAGTTTAATGCAGACAAGTGTGAGGTGATGCACTTTGGAGTAACCGGAAGGCAAAGTACTGGGCTAATGGTAAGACTCTTGGTAGTGTAGATGGACAGAGAGATCTCGGTGTCCATGTACACAGATCCTTGAAAGTTGCCACCCAGGTTGACAGGGCTGTTAAGAAGGCGTACAGTGTTTTTAGCTTTTATTAATAGAGGGATCGAGTTCCGGAACCAAGCGGTTATGGTGAAGCTGTACAAAACTCTGGTGCGGCCGCACTTGGAGTATTGTGTACTGTTCTGGTCACCGCATTACAAGAAGGATGTGGAAGCTTTGGAAAGGGTGCGGAGGAGATTTACTAGGATGTTGCCTGGTATAGAGGGAAGGTCTCATGAGGAAAGGCTGAGGGACTTGAGGCTGTTTTCATTAGAGAGAAGAAGGTTGAGAGGTGACTTACTTGAAACATATAAAATAATCAGAGGGTTCGATCGGGTGGATAGGGAGAGCCTTTTTCCGAGGATGGTGACGGCGAGCATGAGGGGGCATAGCTTTAAATTGAGGGGTGAAAGATAAGGACAGCTGTCAGAGGTAGTTTCTTTACTCAGAGAGTAGTAAGGGAATGGAACGCTTTGCCTGCAACGGTAGTAGATTCGCCAACTTTAGGTACATTTAAGTCGTCATTGGATAAGCATATGGACATAAATGAAATAGTGTAGGTTAGATGGGCTTGAGATCAGTATGACAGGTCGGCACAACATCGAGGGCCGAAGGGCCTGTACTGTGCTGTAATGTTCTATGTTCTATCAAGGGGTTGAAGAACAGCTTCTTCTCTGCCATTATTAGACTGATGAATGGACTCTGTCACTCCAAATAGTGTTGATCTTGCTTTGCACACCTCCTGTGCAGGCATAACCTTGCATGCCTTGCTCTGTCTAAGCACACTTTGATCTGTAAATCATTGTTTGCTATGATCTGCCTGTGCCGCTCTCAAAAACACTTCACTGTACTTCGGTACACAAGACAACATAAATCAAAATCAAAACATTCTAATGGCAATCAATGTTAGCTTTTAATAATCTTCAAATTCAATGCTGAAACTCATCTTGTTGCTGACTTCATAAAATTGCAGGATGAAACCAGAGCAAGAGTGACCTGGCCCTCCAGATCGGAGCATGGATAAGGGTTAGAAGTGGTTCCAAAAAGGCATTTCAGGGGACTATTCAAAAAGGAAACTGAAAATTTTGTCAAGTGTCCCACACCCCCGGCCTGTCCAAATTTGTACAGACGCACACTTAATCAATTCCAGTTTGTATTCCGCATGCTGCCTATTGCTTTGACCTAGTGACCCTATAAGTTTCAGCAAAGGTGCAGACAGTCTTCTCAAATCTTTGCTCTCACCGCTCAGATGCTTTTGGTCTTCGCTCAGAGTTTCAGGGTACCACATGGTCCTGGAAAAGACTCCCACTTCTACTTGTGCAGGGGCAGACACAGTTATTGTGGGGCAAAGTGTTGTGACGGGAGATAGAGGTGATATGTTAGGTGCTCCCTTGGTTTTGCAGTGAAAATAGTGAGAAGAGGAGAGATCTTTGTGTGACATTCCTTGCTTCCTGTCTCCTCTTCTGTAGCAGCATCCCATCAACACCTTGACTCTGAGGTAGAGGAGATTACTGACATTTTACAAGCGCATTGATACAAATATTGGTCAGCCTGATTAAGGCAGCAGAAATCTTCTGTACCTCTGCGGTCATGACTTGCAATGGATTGAGTGCAGTGCCATGCCTTAAGCTCCATGAGACAACCGTACTCTCTAATGACAGTCTCTGAAATCTTTGCCATCCTTAAGGCCATATGTGTTTTTTTCACTCCTGCAATTCCCCTTCCCAGACGTTTTTCTGACCCACCCGACTTACAACCCTCCAGGAATGGAGCTGCTGACAACCCAAACTATGGAATTTCCTCCCTAAACCTCTCTCTCTCATTCTTTATGATACATCATAAAAATCGATATCTTTAATCGATGTTTTGCTCATCTGTGAAGCACCTAGAACATAGAACGTAGAACAATACAGCACAGAACAGACCTTTCGGCCCTTGACGTTGCGCCGACCTCTGAACCTATCTAAGCCCCTCGCCCTACACTATCCCATCATTATCCATATGCTTATCCAAGGACTGTTTAAATGCCCCTAATGTGGCTGAGTTAACGACACTGGCAGGCAGGGCGTTCCATACCCTTACCACTCTCTGAGTAAAGAACCTGCCTCTGACATCTGTCTTAAATCTACCACCCGTCAATTTGTAGCTATGTCCCCTTGTACAAGCTGACGTCATCATCCTCGGAAAAAGGCTCTCACTGTCCACCCTATTTAATCCTCTGAACATCTTGTATGTCTCTATTAAATCCCCTCTTAGCTTCCTTCTCTCCATTGAGAACAGACCCAAGTCCCTCAGCTTTTCTTCATAGGGCCTATTCTCCAGACCAGGCAACATCCTGGTAAATCTCCTCTGCACCTTTTCCAATGATTCCACATCCTTCCTGTAATGGGGCAACCAGAACTGCACACAATATTCCAAATGAGGCCACACTAGCATTTTCTACAGTTGCAGCATGACATCATGGCTCCAGAACCCAGTCCCTCTCCCAATAAAACCTAACACACCGTAAGCCTTCTTAACAGCAGTATCAACCTGGGTGGCAACTTTCAGGGATCGATGTACATGGGCACCAAGATCCCTCTGCACATCCACACTACCAACAATCTTTCCATTTCTGCCTTCCTATTATTCTTCCCAAAGTGAATCACCTCACATTTAATCCATATTAAACTCCATTTTCCAACTTCCAGCCCAATTCTGCAGTTTATCCAAGTCTCCCTGCAACCTGCAACATTCTTCCACACTGTCCACCACTCCACCGACTTTAGTGTCATCTGCAAATTTACTAACCCATCCACCTATGCCTGCGTCCAAGTCATTTATAAAAATGACAAACAGCAGTGGTCCCAAAACAAATCCTTGAGGCACACCACTAGTAACTGGACTCCAGGCTGAATATTTTCCATCAACCACCACTCGTTGTCTTCTTACAGAAAGCCAGTTTCTAATCCAAACTGCTATTTCTCCCTCAATCCTGTGTCTCTGTATTCTCTTCAATAGCCTACCATGTGGAACCTTATCAAAGGCTTTACTGAAGTCCATGTACACCATGTCAACTGCCCTTCCCTCATCCACATGCTTGGTCACCTTCTCAAAAAACTCAATGAGGTTTGTGAGACACAACCTGCCCTTGACGAATCCATGCTGACTATCTCCAATCAAATTGTTGCTTGCTAGATGACTATAAATCCTATCTCTTATAATCCTTCCCAAAATGTTTCCTGCAACTGATGTAAGGCTCACAGGCCTATAATTACCTGGGTCAGCCCCACTGCCCTTCTTGAACAAGGGCACAACATTTGCAATCCTCCAGACCTCTGGTACTGAACCTGTAGACAATGAGGACTCAAAGATCAAGGCCAAATGCTCCGCTACCACCTCCCTAGCTTCCCAGACAATCCTCGGAAAAATCCCATCTGGCCCAGGGGATTTATCTAATTCATACCTTCTAGAATTGATCACACCTCCTCCTTACTAACCTTAATCCTTTCAATTCTAGTAGCCCATAACTCAGTCATCTCCTCTACAATATTCTCCTGTTCCTCAGTGAAAACAGATGAGAAATAATCATTTAGTACCTCTCCAATCTCCACAACTTCCCACTTCTGTCTTTGACTGGCCCTATATCTACCCGAGACATCATCTTATTCGTCACACACCTATAGAACGCTTTAGGGTTCTCCTTTATTCTACCTGCCAATGTCTGCTCTTGTCCCTTCCTTGCTCTTCTTAACTCTCTCTCTCTCTTTAAATCCTTCCTAGCTAATCTGTAACTCTCCATCGCCTCATCTGAACCATCTTGTCTCATCGTCACATAAGCCTCCCTCTTCTGCCTAACAAGAGATACAATTTTTTTCATAAACCACAGCTCCCTTACCTCAATCGCTTCCTCCCTGCCTGACAGGTACATACCTATCAAGGACAGCAATATCTGTTCCTTAAACCTGCTCCACATTTCGATTGTCTCCATCCCTTGCATTTTGCTAACCCATTCTCTGCCTCCTAAGTCTTGCCTAATCGCATTATAATTGCCCTTCCCCCATCTATAACTCTTGCCCTGGAGCATATTCCTAACCCTTTCCATTGCTAAAGTAAACATAACCGAATTATGGTCACTCTCTCCAAAGTGCTCACCTACCACTAAATCAAACACCTGGCCTGGTTCATTACCAAGTACCAGATCCAGTGTGGCCTCCCCTCTTGTCGGCCCTTCAACATACTGAGTCAGGAAACCCTCCTGCACACATTGGACAAAAACTGATGCATCCAACATACTAGAGTTATCGCATTTCCAGTCAATGTTAGGGAAGTTAATGTCTGCCATAGCTAATCTCCCTGTTATTTTCACTCCTGCTCAGAATAGTTTTGCCAATCCTCTCCTCCACATCCCTGGAACTTTCCAGGGGCCTATAAAAAACTCCCAGCAGTGTGACCTCTCCTCTCCTGTTTCTGACCTCAGCCCATAACACCTCAGTAGACAAGTCCTCATCAAGAGTTCTTTCAGCCACCGTTGTACTGTCCTTGGCTAACAAAGCCACACCTCCCCCTCTTTTACCACCTTCCCTGTCCTTAATGAAAGATCTAAACCCTGGAACTTGCAACATCCATTCCTGACCCTGCTCTATCCATGTCTCCGAAACAGCCAAAACATCGAGGAAAATGACAGAGTAAAAGTTTCCATGAAATACAAGCTGTTGTTTTGCCTTACATTAGGAGAATCAGGAGTGGCCCATTTTTTCCCTCATCTCGGGATGAACACTCACCATCACTCACAGAGCTGATGAACAGCAGGAAAAATCTTCACCACTGACTACCTGCACTCACCTATCACCTTCCCACCTACCTTCCCCAGCCCCCACTCTGTTTATGTTTCAGTTCCCGTCCCCTCCCCCATTTCTGAAGAAGGGTCCTGAACCATCAACTCTCCTGCTCCCCTGATGGTGCCTGGCTCGCTGTGTCCCTCCAGCTTCACACTGTGTCATCCTTGACTCCAGCACCTGCAGCTATTGCTGTCTCCCTGTGAGCGATGTCAGCTTTGGTTCAATCCGAGCACGGGACGGGGCTTGGAGGACCCAATAGAAGCGGCCTACCCTCCAACCAATCAGAGCGAGTGAGATGTTTGTCTGTGTGAAAATCACGTGATCGCCCTTGTTCGGGGGCGCAAAATCTCTGCGACTGAAGGTCAGCTGCTTTCGGAAGGTACAGTACACGGGACAAAAAGGAAAGGAGCAAAAACCGGGAGGGAAATAGTTTCGGTATTGACTGAGAGGTTTTAATTGCGGTCGATGCATGTCAGAAAACGTACATTTTAACATGCCGGCCCCGTGTTTTGCAGCAAATGGAAGAATTGCTGCGGACCTGAGGCTGCGATAGGCAGAGGTGATTGCCACCATCTTTATTAGGGGCAATGATCTTTGGGACTCATGCCGGATCGCCATATTTATAGGTGGCAACCTGCAGTGGAACGCCAGCGCAGCCTTTCTTTGGGGGGGCGGGGGGGGGGGTATATAGAAGCGAAATGTGTTTTTTTTTCTGGACTTCTTCCCCAGACTGAGACGTGGCGTGTATTTCCTGGGAAGGACTTTTGACGCTGGCGGAGTACTGGCTTCAGGCAGTATAAATTGCTGCAGTTACACGTTAGATACTTAGTGGAGGAGAAATGCCGAAAACGCGTTCAGAACTGCATGTTCAAAAACAGAGTTGGTGGAAAAGCTCAGTAGGTTTGGCAGCATCCGTGAATTAAAAAAATAACGTTTCGGATCCGCTAACCCTTGCTCAGAACTTCATGTTACCTGTTGCACTCTCACTTTCGGAAGTCCTGCTTTAAATATTATGATCTATTAAAGCATATCCGTTTGCCCAGTATTCATATGATTGGGATCAAATCACTGAACGTGCTCTGAGTCCCCTTGTGCTCCCTGGTCAAATTTATTAATATCTGACTTCCTCCGTCTCTAATAATGGGTGTATTTTCCCTCTGCATCTTTCTGTGTCGGGGAGCAGGGTGATTTGAACAGGAGGATTTATACATAACGAACGGAAACCAAGAGAAATGTTTGCCTTTTCCAAACAATCTTGTGGTGTTTTTTGGATTTCTATCCAGGGCTGACAGTTATTTGTCTCTTATGGATTTGTTTTACAGGGTATTAATTGAGAATAATTTGCAGACCAGGATCCATGCAAGTTCTCCATTAAGCAGAGTGATCAGGATCTGAGTATCATTGACACTTAAATGCGAAAGGGAAGAGGTTTAACCATTCTATCCATGGGAGAATATTCCTGGTAAGGTTGTAACTTGAAAGCAGAATATTCAAATTTTTGGTTTGATCACCCCTGGGATAAGTGTTGAGTTCTATACCCTGCAGCTGAGAAAGGAGATATTGGCCTGAGAGGGGCAGATTTGTCCAAACAACACCTCGTCTCCTTGAAAGAACTGTCATATTTAGTCCCAATCGCCCACTTCATGATTTTAATCTATATATTCTTCATTCTTGAATATCTGCAAACTTCCTTTTAAAATTCCTTATGGGCACAAATTCCAGCACCCCTTCAAGTGGAATCTTCCAGATCCTGACAACTCTTTTGATCCTGAAACTGCTGAAGTCTGTGTGGAGTCCTGAGGGTTATAAATTACTGCATTTAACGTGAAGATGCTGTTCCCTGAGCTCCCATTGAGCTGAATTGAAACAGTATGGGAGGCTGAGATCAGAGTGGGTGTGAGCAGACAATGAAAATGAAAATGAAAAGGCTGCACTGTGAGTGCTGCTTGGCTAAATGAGAGTACTTTGGAGTTGGGTGAAACAGAAAGAAAGTGAAACTGAAAGATTGAGTGTGATGCTCAGTCTCAGTTTGGGCAGTTCAGAAAGTCTCACTGTCCTAACGGAAACAGTCAATTGATAATTGATACTGGAAAGAATTTTCTTACAGTTTTTAAAGTATATATTAGCTTATATAAAGTTAGCGACTTTTGATTTTATAATAGTAATGTTTGAAATGAAGGGGAAGGACCTAGCTTCATTAAATTCTCTTTAAGGCAGAAACTGGCTTAATCTGGAGAGAAGTCACAACAGAAGCCCTCAGGTCTGTGTTGTCCTTGTCTAGCACAATAGAACATAGACCCTTGATGTTGTGTCGACCTGGGAAATCAAACTGAAGCCCATTTAACCCACACTATTCCATGATCATCCATATGTTTATCCAATGACCACTTAAATGCCCTTAAACTTGGCGAGTCTACTACTGTTGCAGGCAGGGCATTTCACGCCCTTACTACTCTGAGTAAAGAACCTACCTCTGACATCTGTCCTACAACTATCACCCCTCAATTTAAAGCTATGGCCCCTCGTGCTGGCCACCTCCATCCGAGGAAGAAGGATCTCAGTGTCCGCCCTATCTACTCCTCATATCAGCTTGTATGTCTCTATTAGGTCACCTCTTAACCTTCTTCTAACGAAAACAGCCTCAAGTCCCTCAACTTTTCCTCAAAAGACCTTCCCTCAATACCAGGGAACATCCAGGTAAATCTCCTGTGCACCCTTTCCAATGCTTCCACGTCCTTCTTATAATGTGGCAACCAGAGCTCCAAGTGTGGCCGCACCAGCGTTGTGTACAGCTGCAACATGACTTCATGGCTCTGAAACTCAATCCCTCTACCAATAAAACCTCACACACCATCCACCTTCTTAACAACCCTATCAACCTGGGTGGAAACTTTCAGGGATCTATGCACACGGATCCTGAGATCTCTTTGCTCATCCACACTACCAAGAATCTTACCATTAGCCCAGTACTCTGTATTCCTGTCACTCCTTCCAAAGTGAATCACCTCACACTTTTCCGCGTTAAACTCCGGGATATTACCAGTGTCCCTATTGGCTATTTGTGCAGGAAGTGTATCCGTCTGCAGCTACTGGTTAGCTGTTTTTCAGAGCTGGAGCTGTGGGTGCAGTCAGTATGGAGCATTCATGATACTGAGAAGGTTGTGGTAGCATTCTCAACAGATTGGTCACAAGCAGGTGAAGATTACACAGACAGCAAGGGAATGGGTGGCCATCAGACAAGTAAAAGGCTCAGAAATGAAGTGCTCGAGTCCCTCGTGGTCATCGTCCTCAAACAAATATACTGTTTTGGGTACTGTTTGGTCGGGGGAGGGCTGGTGGTGGTGGGGTGGCCAATCGGGAAGCAGCATCAGTCAAGTTCATGGCACTTGGAGTGACTCTGCTGCGGAGAAGGGGAGGAAAATGATGAATATGACTGTAGAGACAGGGGATTCAATAGTACGGGGCACAGAGAGACATGAATCCGGGATGGTATGTTGCCTCCCTGGTGCCAGGATCAGCGATGACATGGAACAGCTTCAGGACATTCTGGAGTGGGAGGGTGAACATCCGATTGTACCAGTGACATAGGAGGACCTGAAAGCTGAAGATAGGAAGATAAGAGATACATTAAAATACAAGATCTCAAATGTAGTATTGTCAAGCTTACACCCATTGCCACATTGTGGTAGCGAGGAGTTTTGTGTTGTGTTCAGTTGTACAAGCGACCTTTATTCAGAGCTCTGTTACCGCATGTGTGGGAGAGGCCAGAGTCCACTCCAAACCTGGCTTTCACGTGAGGCCTAATTCCCCTCTTAAATACAGCTCAGATTGGAAGAGTGGGCAATGATACTCAAACTTTCCCTGGCTGATTGTAATATTTTTATTCCTTTTGCTAGATGTTGTTTACATGCAATATTGTTGTCATTGTTAGCCACACACCCCAAATCAATATATCCAATCCAGTAAGCAAACAATCATGGACAATACTATGTTCAGCCTTAAACCCTCCCATAATCTCCTGAGGTTAGCTAGAAAATGACTTCATCTGTCTTTGGGACCTGACAATGCTTTTGACAGTTATATTCCTCCTCAGACATTTGCCAGCTGCACCATGTTTTTTGCCAAAAAACAAAATAGTAGCTTATCACTGAGAACTTTTCCAAATTCTCTACTAACTGTAGTGTGGATTGTTAGGAATTGTGATAAAGTCTTTTAAACTCAACTCTGATATAAAGTAACTACAATTTTGTAATACAGTTGAAAATTGTGGAAAAATCCCTCTCTCACTTCAGCTTAAGAGACCAAACAAACAGTGTTTCTGACTTGCTGTTGCAGTTTACAACCCCAACGATTTGCATGCTGCAAATGATTTTTAAATTGAAGTTTCATTTTCCACTCGAAGCGCTTTCCATTATTACTTTCTTGTTTTAATAAAAAGCATCTATTCAAATTCCACTGAGGATGAAATTCAGTCACTTTAGAGCTTTACCAAGCCATTAAACAAAACTTGTTTAGATTTCACAAATAACTAAGGCACTAATCATGTCTTCACTTCGGATTTTGCAATCTATCTTTGTCACTCTTCCGTTGATCTTTGCATGTAAGAATTTATTCAAATTATCCATATCTACATTTCAATTGTTTTATCTCTCTGCAGCCCTGACTTCTCTCTTTATAACCTTTCTTTGCCCCTTCCTATGTTGTTGGTCTTTTACAGGTTGTGTTTACACCATTTATTGCTTTGCCTTCCATAATGATGCAGTGAGCTGCTTTTATTGCTGACAAACATTCGCTCAAGGAATTCAGCTAACCATTTCATGTTAATTGGTTGTTTGCATTTCTGGTTACAATTACCTAAACAGTTCAGAATGCTGTAGGATCAGACTTTTGCTTCTACTTTTTAATTAAGTAACAAACTTGTGATTGTGGCTGGACCAGGCCTTTAAAAACTGCCTCTTATTAAAATGCTTATGTGTTTTGAACTGCCTGTTTACAGAAACCCAAGTAAATTCCCAAATGTTCCTTCTCAACAGGACTCTTTTATGACCCCCACAGGACCTTTCGTGATCTAATCCAGTAACAGTGTGAGCTGCTACAATGCACGTGCTTGTGAAAGCGAGAATAAGAGGACAGATGAGATGAGTGCATGGCTGGAGATATAACTTAAAGCGTTTAGATTCCTGAGGCTTTGAGACTGTTTGTTTCTGGGGAAGGTGGGACATGCACAAGCTTGAACAATTGTCCTGGGCAGAGCTGGGACAGATATTCTTGTTGATGCTTTTGCTAGTTCCACTGGTGAGGATTTAAACTCGTATGACAGGGGAATGGGAACCAAAGTATAGCTTCAGTAGTAAGAGACTCAGATCAGCAAATGGGACGTGAAATTAGTTCATGATGTTGTCGGTGGCTGAAAGATTAAAAGAAAGAAGGATTAATCAAGATCAAAACTCTCTCATCATGCATCAGTCCTGAGATCCCAGGAATTGGTCTGGTGAACCTTCTTTACGATCATTCAGTAGCCAGGCCATCCTTCCTTTGGAAAGGAGAACAAAGGTGCACACGACTCCAGGTGTGGTCTCACCAAGGCCCTTATAGAAAGATATCCCTCTTCCTGTACTCGAATCCTCTCACAATGAAGGGCAAAATATCATTTGCATTCTTCACTACTTGCTGCTGCCTGTTTCCTAAAAGAGAACAGGAGAGAAACATGGAACTAAATGGGGTCAGACACTCGGGTAAAATTGTTGAACACACTGTCCCCATTGTATCGGTGCTGGCCATCAAGCACCTATTGAAGCTAGGCCCGTTTTCTGGCACTCGGTGTGTAACCTATATTATGGTGCAATGGATGATCATCTCAACACTTCTTCAAGATTGCAATGGTTCCTGCATCTGTCACCATTTCAGATGCTGTCAGATCTGCTGTGTATCTCCATCTTTTTCTGTTTTTATTTCAGATTTCAGGTATTTTGCTGTGTATTCTCAGCCCTTCAGAAGCATCAGAGGGTATGGGGAGAAAACAGGAATTGGATTCATTTTCTGATGTATAAAATGCCTGCCCTTCATGTCTGTCCAAACTCTATCTCTTTTTTTTTTGTAGGCAAACGCTGACTGTTTTCCTTCCCTGAAGGACATTAAATGAACCGGTTCAGTTTTACTGATAATCCAGCAGTGCCCCTCGGTGTTGGATCCACAATTGACCAGATTAATTTCAGAGTTTCACAATCTTTGTGTGTATTCTTCTGGTTTCTCTCTCTCTACTTTTCTGTTTGAAATTTTGATTGCATTCAGAGAAATCAAACAAAACCACATCCAGATCTGACACTCAATCTGTTTGTCATAACCTAATTATCTCAGGATTTTGAACATTGAAGGAAGAAGCACTGTTCACCAGGGAGAAATGCGTATTGTCTGTGTGTCGAAGAGTCTGTGAAGATTCATCTGAAATGTCCAAACACCAGCGCAGTCACACTGGGGAGAGACTGTGGAAATGTAGGGATTGTGGGAAAGGATTTATTTACCCATCCCAGCTGGAAATGCACCAACGCAGTCACACTGGGGAGAAACCGTTCATTTGCTCTGATTGTGGGCTGGGATTCACTCAGTCAAACAACCTGCTGAAACACCAACAAGTTCACAGTGGGGAGAGACCGTTTGCCTGCTCTGTGTGTGGGAAAGGATTTGCGCAGACATCTCACCTGCTGAAACACCAGCAAATTCACACAGGAGAGAGGCCATTCACTTGCTCTGTATGTGGGAAAGAATTTGCTTTGTCATCCAGCCTGTTGACACATCAGCGAATTCACAATGGGGACAGACTGTTCACCTGCTTTATTTGTGGGAAAGGATTCGTTTCGTCAACCAACCTGCTGAGACACCAGCAAGTTCACACCAGAGAGAAATCATTCACCTGTTCTGTGTGTGGGAAAGGATTCACTCAGTCATCCTCTCTGCTGGAACACCAGCAAGTTCACACTGGGAAAAGACCATTCATCTGTTCTGAATGTGGGAAAGGATTCACTCGCAATTCCAAACTATTGGTACATCAGCGAGTTCACACTGGAGAGAAACCTTTCACCTGTTCTGAGTGTGGGAAGGGATTTACTCACTCATCCAACCTGCTGACACATCAGCGACTTCATACTGGAGAGAGACCATTCACCTGTTCGGAGTGTGGAAAAGCATTCACTCAGACAGTTCACCTGCTGACACATCAGCGAATTCACACTGGAGAGAAACCGTTCACATGTTCCGAATGTGGGAAGGGATTTGCTCACTCAACCAACCTGCTGAGACACCAGCGAGTTCACTCTGGGGCCAGACCATTCACTTGTTCTATGTGTGGAAAGGGATTCACTCAATCATCCAAACTGTTAACACACCAGCAAGTTCACCACAACCACATTTGAAGGATTTTGCTTTTAAATCAAGGATTGAACTTGGATCTTTGGGCTGTTTGTACTGGTGTCATTAGTCCCTGCTCAAAACTTGATCTTCTCTTGGGAAATAAGGTAGGGCAGGTGACTGAGGGGTCAGTGGGAGAAATATTTTGGGGCCTATGATCATCGTTGTATTAGTTTTAAAATAGTTATGGAGAAGGATAGACTTGGTCTAAAAGTTAAAGTTTTAAATGGGACTAAGGCCAATTTTGACACTATTATGCCCCTTAAAAGCACAGTAAGACCGCCTATGTATGGGAATGCACAAGATGGATGACATGCAAAACAAGTATTTTACATCGGTATTTACTGTGGAAAAGAATATGAAAGCTAGAGAACTTAGAAATGAATGTGTATCTTGAAAAGTTCCATATTATAGAGGAGGTGGTGCTGGATGCCTTACAGAGCATAAAGGTGGATAAATCCCCAGGACCTCTTCAGGTGTATTCTCCAACTTTGCGGGAAGTTAGGCTTGCGATTGGGCCCCTTGCTCAGATATTTGCACCATTGACAGTCATAGGTGAGCTGTTAGGCTGGAGGTTGGCTATTCCAGTGCCATTGTTTAAGAAAGGTGGTAACATAAAGCCAGGGAACAATAAACTTTTGGTGAGCCTGATGTCAGTTATGGGTAAGTTGTTGGAGGGAAGTCTGAGGGATAGGATTTACATGTATTTGGAAAGCGTGGACTGAATGGGGATAGTCAACATGGCTTTGCCCATAGGAAATTATGTCTTGATTGAGTTTTTTTTTGAAGAAGTTACAAAGAAAATTGATGGCAGACTGGTGGATGTTTTCGATATGGATTTCAGTAAGTAAAATTCCGCATGGTAGACTGATTAACAAGGTGAGATCACATGGAATCCAGGGAGAGCTGGCCATTTGGAAAGGCCTTTGGCCTGCAGTATGCTGCAAGGATTGGTACTTAGTAACTATAACTCCCGCATTCACATCCAAATCATCTTTATAAATGACAGAAATGAGTGGACCCAGCTCTGATCCTTGCGGCACACCACTGGTCACACGCCTCCAGTCTACAAAGCAACCCTCCACCAGCACTCTGTCTCCTACCTTCAAGCCAGATCTGTATCCAAATGACTGGTTCTCTCTGTATTCCATGTGATCTGACCTTGCTAATCAGTCTACCATGAGGAACCTTGTCAACTGCCTTACTGACATCCATATAGAACACATCCACTGCTTTGCCCTAATCAATCCTCTTTGTTCCTTCTTCAAAAAAAATCAAGTTAGTGAAACATGATTTCCTACACACACAGCCATGTTGCCTATCCCTAATCAGTCCTTCCCTTTCCAAATATTTCAAGTACTATCCCTCAGGATTCCCTCCAATGGCTTGCCCACCACTAATATCAGGCTCACTGGCCTATAGTTTCCTGGCTTTTCCTTAGCACCTTTCTGAAATAGTGGCACCACATTAGCCAACTTCTGATCCCTCATCTGTGGCTATCGATGATACAAATATCTCAGCAAGGGGCCCAACAATCTCTTGCCTAGTTTCCCTCCGAGTTCTCGGATACACCTGATCAGGTCCCAGGAATTTATCCACTTTTATGCGTTTTAAGCCGTTCAGCATCACTACCTCTGAAATATGGCTAATTTTCAAGTTGTTGCTATTTATTTCCCCACAGTCTATATCTTCCATATCCTTTTCTGTAGTAAATACTGATGCATAATACTTGTTTTATTATATTCCCCATTTCTTGCAATTCCACACATAGGCGGCATTGCTGCTTTTTAAGGGGCCCTATTCTCTCCCTAGTTATCCTTTTGTTCTTAATCTATTTGTAGAATCCTTCTGGATTTTCCTTCATACTATTTGCCGAAGCTACCTCATGTCCCCTTTTTGCCCTCCTAATTTCCCTCTTAAGTATACCATTGTCATTATACTCTTATAAGGATTCACTCAATCTCTGCTGTCTATACCTGGCATGTCCTTCCTTTTTCTTGACCAAAACCTTGATTTCTCTAGTCATCCAGAATTCCCTACACCTACCAGCCTTGTCCTTCACCCGAACAGGAATATACTGTCCCTGAACACTCATGTTTTTTTTTTGAAGGCTTCCCAGTTCTGAATCTTTCCGTTTTACCTGCAATATCTGCCCCAATCAACTTTTGAAAGCTCTTGTGTAATCCCTTTAAAATTGGCCTTCCTCCAATATAGAGCTTTAACTTTCAGATCCGGTCTACTCTTTTCCATCACTATTTTAAAACTAATAGAATTATGGTCACTGGCCCCAAAGTCCTCCCCCGCTGATACCCTAGTCACCTGTCCTGCTTTATTTGTCAAGAGCCGGTCAAGATTTGCACTTTCTCTAGTCGGTACATCACATACTGAATCAGAACGTTTTCCTGGACACTCGCTCTCAGCAAATTCCTCTCCATTCAAGCATTTTACACCATGGAATTCCCAGTCTGTGTTTGGAAAGTTAAAATCCCTTCCATAACCACCCTGTTATTCTTACAGATAACCGAGATCTTCTTTCAAAATTGTTTGTCAGATTCCTGCTGACTATTGGGAGGCCTATAGTATAATCCCAATAAGGTGATCATCTCTTTCTTATTTCTCAGTTCCACCCAAATAACTTCCCTGGATGTGTTCTCAGATATATCCCTCCTAAGTGAAGCCATAATGTTATCCTTGTTCAAAAATGCCACTTTTCACAAAGCACATTCTTGCTTTGCTTCCCCTCCCGCTTTGACTTTCTATCCTTTCTATCGGATCTATAATCTTAGAACATTAAGCTGGCATCACTGTCCATCCTTGAGCCTTGTCTCTGTAATTGCAATGATAACCCAGTTCCATGTTTCCAACCTTGCCCTGAGTTCATCTGCCTTAGCTGTTAGGCCTCTGGCATTGAGATAAATGGTGTTTAATTTATTAGTCCTTTTGCGTTAATTTTAATAACAATTATGTAACTGTAGGGTAGGTTTTGAAAATGATGATGTTTTATTGCTGTATATCAACACCTTCACACTGGGTAAAGACAATCCACCTGCACACTGTGTGAAAAGGGATTTCCTAGATCATTAGGACTGGTTTTCATAGAATTCAGAGTATTCCTACAGTAGGGAAACAGGCCCTTTGGCCCAAGAATTCCACAGAAAACCTCAGAGCATGCCACCCAGACACATCTCCCCGTAGCCCACCTAATCTACACATCCCTGAACACTCTGGGCAATTTAGCTTGGCCAATCCACCTAACCAACACATGGGAGGAAACCAGAGCACCCAGAGGAAACCCACGTAGCCACAGGGAGAACATGCCAACTCCACACACTCATTTGCCCAAGGGTGGAATCAAGTCTGGGTCCCTGGCATTGTGAGCCAGCAGTGCTAACCGCTGAGCCACTGTGGATAACCACCAATGAGTTCCCAAGAATCTGTAGGAATTTTTTATGTTGCTCCTATTATCTGTGTCCACGTCATGTTATCTGGGCATGTTTCTCATGATGTTTGAAAACACCACGTGTCTGGTTACCTAGTTGGGAGAAAAAAACAATACAAGTCAACCTTTTATTAAAACTCCTGTGCATTGCGTCTTCATCTCAAAAGCAGACTAGTTTATTTTGAAAGGCTCTCCATCTCCCCTAACTCCTCCATCCTCACCTCCCAAGTGTAAGGAACCGGTGGTTTTTATTTTTCACTCAATGACAGTCAGTACATTTCAGGTGAGCAAATGGGAACAGGGTCATCCCATAATGCTTGAAACTTAGTGTACTAATGGTACATTATTACAGTAATAACCATTACAATTCTTTTCCGAACCTTTCAAGTTTTACAACACCCTTCCTTTAGCAAGAAGACTAGAATTACACACATACACACAGCAGTTACACCTAAACCAGAATGGGACCTGCATCCTTGTGGGGGGTGGGGGTGCGTTTCCAGTACTGTTGAGGGCCTTGTAAATCCCTGAGCAGTGGGCTGAAATCCAGGGAGAATGTTCAAAATAATAATAAGGGCCAAAAAGAGAAGAAACGAGAGTCTGGAAGGCCTTGTCACAGGCCAGTTTAAGGTACAAGGGAGTTTGTTAAGGGTGAATGGTGTTCAGATGAATAAGGCAGATGATTTGAGGATATAAATTAATGGGGCCATAAAGACATTGCTGTCAATTGGACATGGTTAGCAGCTCAGTATTCCAGGTTACAGGGCCTTCATGCAAGGCAGTGGAGGTGGTAAAGGAGGAGGGGATATTGTTATTTTGTTTAGGGAATCAATTACAGCAATAAGGAGGGCTGGCATCTTTGAAAACTCCACAAATAAATAAGGAGGCAAATTTTGAGAAAGTGTAAAAGTAGCAGGATTGTGGTAGCAGGAGCTTTCAATTTCCTCAGCATTAATGGAGTCATCACAGTGGGAAAGATTTATCAGAATTTTTAAAATACATCCAGGACAGCACTTCTTCAGCCACTAAGGAGAAGTCCCAACAAGGAAGGGGAAGGTCCTGGACTTGACTTTAGGTTACAAAGTTGAGCAAGTGGTTGAAGTTTCAGTGGGATTGCATTTTGCAGGCAGTTATTATAACTTTTCGATTCAGGATTGTAAGAAAAGGAAAAGGATGGGCCTTAAGTCCTAAACTGATGCTGAAGTGATGAAGAAAGTAAATGGAATTTTGGCCTTAATTGCGAATTATTGGTGTTTGAGGATCGGGACATCTTGTAACAACTGTATTGGATGTTGGTGAAGCCATACTGGTATATTATTTACAGTTTTGGTGCTTGTATTTAAGAAGGATATGCTGGCGTTGAATGCAGTGCAAAAAAGATTCACTAAGCTGATTCATGGGATGAAAGGGTTAGCCTGTCACGAATAGCTGGAGGAAGGGAATTTGCAGAGAGGAAATACTAAATAATTAAACAGGTGGTGCCCAGTGTTGGACTTGTACTCATAACCCTGCACTTAAGCAGCGTATGTTCTGACAACTGAGCTAACTTGGCCTCCCACAGTCAGTGTTCAAATCCTGCTTCATAAGGTGACGAATGGGTTTTTCACTGATGCCACTGCAGTCCAAGGAAGTAAAAGGTAATTGCTTTAGAAAATCCTAAGGTTCCAATGTATTCTTCTCATTGACATTGCAATCCATTTTCAGTACTTGCTCCATGATTTAACATTCAAAATTAATTTCGTGATGTTGTTTCCCTACTCTTTAAGCAGCCTGTATGACGCCAGTCACTCGGTCAAATGGTGAATAAATCTGTTTCAATAAACCAATTCTTTTCAGCTACAGTATAAGAAATGTTCCTTTATTTGCTGAGTCTCTCACAACATTTTCTTTGTTCTGTGTGTCAACAACTTTGGCCAATTCTCATGTTATGGACTACATGTTCAGACACTGGTTAAAAAAATTCTAAGGATCAGAGGTTTCTGGTGCAGTTGCATGACTTACTGCTAAGCGGTACAAAGAAATAAACAGGCTTAAAGATTAGGAAGGAAATATGTTTTTGCATTTTTAAGTGTAGAGTTCAGTTACTGTGTGCTTGCTTCTTATAAAATGGATGATTTGAAGTCTTCACAGTGCAATGTTCAAACGACAGACACCTAGACATTGTCAGCAAGTATTTAAGGCATTTGACACATTGAGGGAATTAATTTAGAAACACAAATTGTCCAAAAAAAAGTGCTGGATAAATGCAGCAGGTCTCTCAGTTAGTTATTATAGCTCTTTTTGATTCAGGATGGGTATGGAAAAGGACAAAAATGGGTCTAAAGTCCTTTGCTGGTGCTGCAAATGATAAAGAAAGAAAATAGAATTTTAGCTTTAATTGCTACATAATTGTTAAAAATTGTAACAACTGTGTGGGATGTAGTGAAGCCATTCCTGCAGAGAGAGAGAGAGAGAGAGAGAGAGAGAGAAATAGTTCTAAGATCTTGAAACTAACATGATTTCATTTGTCTTAGACATTGCCAGACCTACTTTGTTTCTATAGCACTTTCTGTTAAACAGCAAAAAGTTCTTTTCTTGAAGAGAAAAGCTTGATAGGTGACCTGAGAGAAATTGGAGACTTTGCAGGGATTTGAGGCAAAATTGGTGTTGAGGTTGCGAACCCATTAGAGATTTGAGAAATGGTAATGCAGTCTCGAGGCCTCTCCTGCTCCATGACTAAAATTTGGTGTCGCGACATTATCATCGAAGACAATAAGGATGACCATGACTTGTCAGTTACTGTGGCTGAACAGTCTAAGGTGCTGAATTAAGACTCCAGTCTTTTCATTGATGTGGGTTTGAATCTCACTGCTGCGAATGTCCCATGAGCAAGTGGCATTTTCTTCTCCGCAGGATTTTGCTGTGTGTAAGAAAAGAGGAGACAATACACATAATTTGCTGCGTGAAGAAAAAATAAAGATAGACTTGAAGTTCTATTAAAGTTATTTTTCAAGCAGCTACACAGACATGTTTGAGTGTACAGGAGACATAGAAACAAAATAGGTACAGCAGGGATGAGGAAGAACAGAGAGAGGGAGGGGAAAACCTACATTACCTCATCCTCAGTATTTATCCAGAACAGCATTCGGTGAGAGTAACCACTGCATAGTCCTGTGGAAAGTAGGTCCCATTCTCACTTTGAGAAAAACTTCTCACGCTGCATGGTACTATCACGATGCTAAATTGGATAGTCTTTTAACAGATCTGCTGACTTATTTTTCAGCACCTGTGATACACTTTGGGCCAATAACACTACAACTGAGAGAGCAGAGATTTTAATCACTCCAACATTATGGGACACTTGAGTATGGGGGACCGGTCAGTGTCAGGGCAGTTAAATCTAGAGGTAACAAAGAATGGATAGGGTTTCAGCAGCAGATGAGCTGAGACGTGGATGGAGTCAGGTGATGTTACTGAGATGGAAACAGTTGGTTTGGTGATGATGTGGTTGAAAGCTCATCTTAGTGTGAAGTATTTCATCAGAGTTGTGAACAGTCTGGTTCAGCTTCACACAGTTACTAGACAGAAGGTTGCAGTCAGTGTAGAAGCTGTCTCAGTGTTTAATTGGAGGAAATTGCTGTTCATCCTGCACTGGATTCAGACAAGTCAGGATGATGTGTGACTTGGAGGGGGTCCTCATGGTGATGGTGTTCCACATAGATCTTCCATACTGGACATTCACAATAGTGAAGTTTAAGGGTTTGTGACATGATGTCAAAGTCCTGATTGAGATGTGGATTTATTCAATACCTGTGTTTCACCTCTTTCTCCACATTCTTTCTTTGTCTGACCACTCACTAGGAGGCCAGAGTCTTGTGTAAGCCCAGACCAGGTGGTAGGTTCTGTTCCCTGATCGACATTAATGAATCACTGGCTTTTGTGGTCACTTCTTTTTTACAGTACATCATTAATCCTATGGGGTGGCACGGTGGCTCAGTGGTTAGCTTTGCAGCCTCACAGCACCAGGGACCCGGGTTCGATTCTCGCCTCGGGCAACTGTATATGCGGAGTTTTCACGTTCTCCCTGTGTCTGTGTGGGTTTCCTCCAGGTGCTCTGGTTTCCTCCCACAAAGATGTGCAGCCTAGGTGGATTAGTGGATTAGCCATGCTAAATTGCCCATGGTGTTCAGGGCTGTGTGGGATATAGGGGGATGGGTCTGGGTGGGATGCTTCAAGGGGCAGTGTGGACTTGTTGGGCTGAAGGGACTGTTTCCACACTGTAGGGAATCCAATCTAATCAAACTACCAGATTTATTACCAGCTGATTTCATAGGCAGCCTGGTGTTTGTGTGGACTCTCTCTTCGTTGCATTGTTCTGTTTTAAATTTATTTCACAGAGTATTCAAAGGGAAACTGACACCAGGCATAATCCCAGCGTTTTATGGGCCCCTCAGTTTATTGTAAACAGAACATTATCAGATTTTGAACATGGAAGGAGAAAGCATTATTCACAGTGTGAAACCATACACGTATTGTGTGTGTGTGGACACCAGTTTTAATTAACTACCAGGACTGACACAATGCAAGCCTTGATTGTGGGGAGGGATTCACTTGATTAACTACAGTCCTGGCACACAAGCTGTTCACACTGATGAGAGACCTTTTTAAATGTCCAAACTGTGGGAAGTGCTTTAAATGTTCTGATGAATCATCAATATGTTCACACTGCTGAGAGACCATTTGTGTGTTTTTTGTAGCCATGTGTTCAGATGATCAACTAAACTCCATTTACACCAGTGAGTTCACACTGGAGAGAGGCCATTCGTCTGCTCTGAGGGTGGGAAGGGATTCACTCATTTATCTCATTTGCTGACACGGAAGTGAGTTTGTCGGTAGCTGTTGGATGTTTGTATTTTGCTTTCAATCACAGTCAGTACTGAACCGTTTCAATGGAATCTGTTTCCATTGGTTTGAATAACTCCAGTTCTCAGTCGTTATATTTAGCATTAGAGTCAAATCAAACAGCTTTCTGTGTGACCTGCAGTATGTTTATTTTTAATGATATGTCTAATAAAAGTTTGTTCTCATTGAACATCTCTTCCCCCTCCCCCATGTATTCTCCATCCTCACCTACAACAACAACAGTGAGGAGCTCAAAGAGCTTCATTGTCTGACTCATGGTGACAATTGATCCACTGCCTCTGCTGCTTCCAATGATTCCAAGGGGCTCCTAAAGTTTTCCCCTGTCTGAACCCAGAACCTGCATGTTCCTCTGGCTATAACTATGTAGGAGACAAACCAATGTGTTATGAGCCCCTCTCAACTGGCTGCCAACATTTTCTCTCCTAATTCTCTCCCTTCCTTGTGTGCTTTTTCATCTGCTTGCCCCAACTTCTGAACCTTCTGTATTCCTCGTGACTGTCAATTTGGACTTTTCTCTTTGACACCTATCATAGGTGCTTGTTTTTTGTTCTTAAATTCTAATTGTCATACAAGCAGCCGTGAATGTTTGCCCTTCCTTTCCTTTCTGAGTGTAATTGAACCATCTTCTCTTTGAAAGTATTGCAATTATTAATTGTACTTTGTCCCGTCAACCTCCACTCAGTCATTGCTGTCCAGCTTTGACCTTGCTCTGTTGAAGACAACTTTCCATCAACTGAGCTTTCTTATTCTGAACTAATGCTGGTTATTATCTGACATTATTCTGTACCTTCCTACACGTGACCATGGTCTCCTGAATGATCCGCCGCTGACACTTGATCTACTTGGCTCCCATCATTCCCAAGAAGTATGATCAAACGAGCGCTCTTTCTTTTTGAACTGAATGCACTGTTTTTGGAAACTTGTCATGCATACAATCCAGAAAAACTTACTGTCACTGCCTGTTACTCTAGCAATATTCCAGTCTGTATTTGAAAAACTGAGGTCTCAAATAATACTACAGAACAGGAACAGTCCCTTTAAACCACAAGCCTCCATTAACGCACGATTTTCTAATCATGAAATCTCTTTCTTTCCCCTGCACAGTTTGTATCTCTCTATTCCCTGCCAATTCACGAATCCATCAAGATGTCTTTTAAGTATTGTGATTGTATCTGTTTATCCCACTTCCTCTGGCAATGCATTCTTGACACATACTATTCTGTGTGTAAAAACTCACCTTTCACACCTCCTTTACATGTTTCCCTATTACTTTAAACGTATGTCCCCTACACAAACTGTCATTTCTACTCTCGACTCCAACTACCCATGTCTCTCCCAGTTTTGTAAATTTCTACCGGGTTGCCCCTCAGCCTCTGATATTCAAATGAAAACAAACCAAATTTATCCAACATCTCCTCATAACTAATATCCTCCAAACAAGGTGATATCCTGGTAACCTGTTTCTGTACCCTTTGGTGGTTTGACGAGCAGAATTGTACACAACATTGCAAATATAACCTCACTAAAGTTCTAGCGAGCTGCAACATGACCAATTTTTATACACTTTGCCCTGACCATCATCTCCACTCGGGTTGCCATTTTCAGGAAACTGTGAAACTGTAGACCTAGATACTGCTCTATGATCGTGCTTCTCAGAATTCTGCCATTTACTGTACACTTCCCTCCTTCACTAGACCCTCCAAAATGCATCACCTCACATTTGTTTGGATTAAATGCCACCTGCCATTTTTTCCACACAAGTCTCCAGTCAATCTATGTCCTGCTGTCTCCTCTGGCATTCCTCCTCACTACCTCACAGCTCCCATGATCTTTGTCATTCACATACTTACTAATTTGATCACCTACATTCTCCTCCAAATTTTTTTTATAATAAATATGTTAACAACAGGCCTACACAGGCCCCACACCCCACCTCTTCCTCCGTTACATTGATGACTGTATCGGCGCCGCCTCTTGCTCCCCAGAGGAGCTCGAACAGTTCATCCACTTCACCAACACCTTCTACCCCAACCTTCAGTTCACCTGGGCCACCTCCAGCACATCCCTCACCTTCCTGGACCTCTCAGTCTCCATCTCAGGCCAACCAGCTTGTAACTGATGTCCATTTCAAGCCCACCGACTCCCACAGCTACCTAGAATACACCTGCTCCCACCCACCCTCCTGCAAAAATTCCATGACCTATTCCCAATTCCTCCACCTCCGCCGCATCTGCTCCCACGATGAGGCATTCCACTCCTGCACATCCCAGATGTCCAAGTTCTTCAAGGACCGCAACTTTCCCCCCACAGTGGTAGAGAACGCCCTTGACCGCGTCTCCCGCATTTCCTGCAACACATCCCTCACACCCCGCCCCTGCCACAACCGCCCAAAGAGCATCCCCCTCGTTCTCACACACCACCCCACCAACCTCCGGATACAATGCATCATCCTCCGACACTTCCACCATCTACAATCCGACCCCACCACCCAAGACATTTTTCCATCCCCACCTTGTCTCCTTTCCGGAGAGACCACTCTCTCCGTGACTCCCTTGTTCGCTCCACACTGCCCTCCAACCCCACCACACCCGGCACCTTCCCCTGCAACCGCAGGAAATGCTACACTTGCCCCCACACCTCCTCCCTCACCCCTATCTCAGGCCCCAAGATGACTTTCCACATTAAGCAGAGGTTCACCTGCACATCTGCCAATGTGGTATACTGCATCCACTGTACCCGGTGTGGCTTCATCTACATTGGGGAAACCAAGCGGAGGCTTGGGGACCGCTTTGCAGAACACCTCCGCTCGGTTTGCAATAAACAACTGCACCTCCCAGTCGCAAACCATTTCCACTCCCCCTCCCATTCTATAGATGACATGTCCATCATGGGCCTCCTGCAGTGCCACAATGATGCCACCCGAAGGTTGCAGGAACAGCAACTCATATTCCGCTTGGGAACCCCGCAGCCCAATGGTATCAATGTGGACTTCACCAGTTTCAAAATCTCCCCTTCCCCCACTGCATCCCAAAACCAGCCCAGTTCGTTCCCTCCCTCCACTGCACCACACAACCGGCCCAGCTCTTCCCCTCCACCCACTGCATCCCAAAACCAGTCCAACCTGTCTCTGCCTCCCGAACCTGTTCTTCCTCTCACCCATCCCTTCCTCCCACCCCAAGCCGCACCTCCATCTCCTACCTACTAACCTCATTCCACCTCCTTGACCTGTCCGTCTTCCCTGGACTGACCTATCCCCTCCCTACCTCCCCACCTATACTCTCCTCTCCACCTATCTTCTTTTCTCTCCATCTTCGGTCCGCCTCCGCTTCTCTCCCTATTTATTCCAGAACCCTCACCCCATCCCCCTCTCTGATGAAGGGTCTCGGCCAGAAACGTCAGCTTTTGTGCTCCTGAGATGCTGCTTGGCCTGCTGTGTTCATCCAGCCTCACATTTTATTATCTGTTAACAACAGGGGTCTGATTCCTACTGAAAGGCACTGGTCACAGATCTGTAGCTACTTTTCATCTTCTATGACAAAGCCAGTTCTGTACCCAACTCACGATGTAACCTGGGTCACTTAGACTTCTGTATCAGCCTGCCACAAGGGACCTTGTCAAAGGCCTTGCTGAAGCTCATGTGGATAACATGCATCTTGGCTTCCTGCCACTCACAAACTGGATTGTGTTTTTTTTTTGAATAAGTGGTGAAGATGATCGATGAAGACAGTGCAGTGGATGTTGTCTGCATGTACTCTACTGAAGCATTCGACAAGCTCCCTCATGGTAGCTGGGCCCAGAAGATTATGTCATATGAGATCAATCCATGGTGAGTTGCTAAATTGGATTGGGTTAGAGGACAGAGGGTGGGTGGGGACGGTGTTTTTTGATTGGAGATCTGTGACCAGTGGTGTTCCATAAGGTTTGTCATTTTTTCAAAGATTTGGATGAAAATCTAAGCTGTCTGTTTAATAGATTTGCTAATGTTGTGAAAATTGGTGCAGGTGAGGATAGTGAGGTAGGTTGTCAAAGGACACAGCAGGATGTACATCAATCGGAAAGTTGGATGGAGAAATGGCAGATGGACTTGAATTTAGAGAAGAGTGAGGTAATGCAGTTTGTGTTTAATATCTGCAAATCCTTCTCTTCTAATGTCCTGCAAAAGGAACTTACAAGTCATTTACTGTCATTGCAGGATAGAAATTCAAAACAGACAAGTCCAGATCCTGAGGAACATTATTCTCCTCTCTTATTTCTCAAATCTGTAAATTCCTGGCTCTACCCTCCTTCCTCTTTCGACTGAAATCCACATCCAACCTCCCCATTTCTGTCCTCCGCTTCCAGTTTTCTCCCTTTCTCCGTCCTCTCCCCTCTGGATTAAATTCCTAACTCCTTTCTGCTGACTGAAAAATCAAATCAATGAGTCTGATTTGGGGTTTGAGACACTGGTGCAACCGCACCTGGAGTATTCTGTGCAGTATTGTTCTCGTGATCTAAGGAATGATAGTCTGGCTTTGTAGACACAGTGCTATGAAGGTATACCAGACTGATTCTGGGAAGGGGGTTTCTTCATTCAGAGAGGAGTGAATCTGTGGAGTTCAAATACCAAAGAAAGTGGTTGTGGCAAAATATTGAACGTTGTAAAGAAGGTTTAGATTATTGTTCAGAGGGACAAAGGGATCAAAGGGTGTTGAAAGTGAGAAGGTACTGAGTTGGTGATCAGCAATATCAGCATGAATGGCAGAACATCTCAAGGGCTAAAGTGCGATCTGTGCGTGAAGAAGGTCTGAGGCTCCGAAAGCTTGTGTTTTCAAATAAACCTGTTGGACTAATAAGCTGGTGTTGTGTGATTTCTGACCTTGTCCACCCTAGTCCAACACCAGCACTTCATGTTCTTATTTCCTAAGACTCTATATCACCATTTTTAATTTCCCTCCTAGTCATGGCTAGGCCACATTTCTCATTTCATTTTTGTGCCAGAAAGGAATGAACAACTGTTGCAGTTCCCCAATATTTTCTTTAAGTATTTTCACTTGCCTTTCCACTTCTATCCCATTAAGTAAAACTCCCCAATTTATTATGGCCAGTTTGTGTGCCATGCTATCACAGTTTCCTCTTTTTAAATTCAGGATCTTAGTCTCAGAAGCAACTCTACCACTCTCCAACTTAGAGTCACAGAGTTGTACAGCATGGAATCAGAATCTTTGGTCCAATGCGTCCAAGCTAACCGGGTATCCTAATTAATGTGGTCCCATTTCATACCATTTGGCCCATACCCCTGCAAACTCTTCCTGTTCGTGCACCCATCTAGATACCTTTTAAATGTTGTAATTGTACCAGCCCCTACCACTTCCTCTTGTAGCTCATTCCATACACGCACTACCCTTGACATGAAAAAAAAATTGCCCCTTAGGTTCCTTTTACATCTTTCTGGTATCAACTTAAAGCTACGTGCTCCAGTTTTGGACTACGAGCCTTGGAAAATGACGTTGGCTACTCACCTTATCCATGTCTCACGATTTTATAAACATTTATAAGGCCACCCCTCAGCCTCCAACATTTCAGGGAAAATAGCCCCAGCATATTCAGCCTCTCCTTATAGCCCAAACCCTCCAACTTCAGTGAAATCCTTTTAAATCTTTTCTGAACCACTTCAAGTGTCTTTACTGACAGCAACATTTCAAAAGTGGCCTAACCAATATCCTATATAGTCACAATATGACATTTCAACACACCTATACTTAATGCATTGACCAATAAGTGCAAGAATACCAAAGTCTTCCTATCTAACTTTGGCTCCACCTTAAAGGAACTCTTTGAACCTGCACCCCAAAGTCTTTGTTCAGCAATGTTCCCCAGGACCTTACCATTAAGTATCAGTTATATAAATAACACCAAAGGATGATGTGACTGCACAAGTGCAGAGATCCAGCAGGATGTTGCCTGGGCCGGAGCGATGGAGTTTTGAAGAAAAAGTAGAGAGGCTGGGTGGGGACCTAATTGAAGTGAACAAAGCTGTAGAGGGCATTGACAGCTTAGATAGGGAGAATCATTTCCCCTTAGTACAGGGATCAATAACGGAGGGGGAGGGGTGGTGGTTGAGAACACTTTTAAAATAAGTAGTTGGAGGTTTTAAGTGGTTTTGAGGGAAAACAAATTCTTCCAAAAGGAGGTGAGTGACTATCTGAAAGTCACAGCCTAAAAGTGTCAGAGGGAGGGTTCTGGAGTACTGACCACTTACACATGAGCACTATCCCATCACCTCCTTTCCATTTACCCATTGCCATGTAGTTACAAATTTAATTTTAGATGGGTAGCACTAGAGATTTATTTCAAATAAATTTTAAAAATTATCTTATTTATAGATTCAGACTTGAAATTTTGAAAAAGTAAATATTATGTATACATTGTCTATGAATAGGAAGGGAACAGAGGGATGTAAGAGAAGACAGTTTTAATATGGAAGGGCAAAACCTGTCAGCGCATGCTTGGAGGGCTGAAGAGCCTGCTTCTGTGCTGTATTTTTTTTTGTACTGCGCCCTTTTCCATCAGCTCCATCAGAGTAAAATTTTTATTGATTGAGGGCTTTCAATGGCAGGACTTTTACCCAGCAGTCCCCGCGCTGGTAAAGGTCGCTGATTAACATTACAGGCGAGCACTGCGCAGGCGTCGTGCCGTTGCGCTCTTTGGAATGTATCCGCTGCGAGTAATGGCGATGGGGGATGATGCTCTGCTCTTTTGTCACGTTCAAAGTAAAGATTGAAAGTGCGAAGGGAGAGATGGAAACCACGGTGGCTCAGGAGGGGTTTCTAAACACCTCTGGAAGGTGATGAAAACTAAAAATGAATCTGCAGGTGCTGTATTTCCAGATACAGGCCTTTGACCAGGAAGTGGTTCCAGTTTAGTGGGCGCCATCTTATCCGGGATCCGCGCACGCGCGACCAAACGTCACATCGTGAGTGGAGTTCCAACGGTCTCAGCTGGGTCCTAGCGCCAGGCGTGTAACCGTAATTAACAATGGGGTTTTCAGCAGCTTCACCCATTCCCAGCCACAGCTGACCTATGCAGCCTCGAGTTGCCATGGGCCTTGGATACATTCAGTTGAGTGGCTGTGGCTGCAACTCCTGATACGTAGGAGAGCTGAACTTCTCGTTTTGTATCACTTCAGCCCTGATTTCTCATCTGTGGCTGCTCAACGTGGAGAAGAGTTGGTGAGTCAGGGAATTCTGGCTAAAACAGCATTCTGTAATACTTGGGTAAACCCATAGGAGTGGGACATGTATTATTACTGAGCATTCTTATTTAAGAAACTGGAACAGTCGTCAGCCCAGCGAGCTTTCTCTATCATTCTGGTAAGATCATGGCTGATCAGATTGTTACTTTAATTCTACTTTCCTGCCTGCCCTCCATGAGAAGTGTCTTCCATGCCCAGCTGTCCCTGGGCACACACTGCTGACCATTACATTTGATACCTTCCACAATGGTAACATGTCAGCATAAGGGGAGGCAATCATCTCGTGGTATTCTCACTGGCCTGTTAATCCAGAGACCCAGGTGTTGTTCTGGGGACCTGGGTTTGAATCTTGCCACGGCAGATGGTGGAAATTGATTTAAATAAATAGCTAGAATTAAGAGTCTAATGATGACCGTGAATCCATTGTCGATTGTTGGAAAAATCATCTGGCTCACTAAAGTTCTTCAGGGATGGAAATTGCCATCCTTACCTGGTCTGGCCTACATGTGACTCGAGGCCCACAACAATGTGGTTGACTCGTAACTGCCGTCTGGGCAATTAGGGATGGGCAATAAGTGTTGGCCTAGCCAGCGGTGCCCTCATCCCAGGAAGGAATATGGAGTAAAAAAAATGTCTCATTGACACTGGGAATTTCCTCATGACTTTGTTCTTTATTTTTGCTTTTATTAGTTTGAGTGGAAAGAACATTCTGTCACAGAAATATTACAGTGTGGAAGGAGACCTTTTGACCAGCCATGTCTGCACTGGCTCTTCACAATATCAATCTGACTGACTGAGAAGCTAGAATTATTTACTCTACATTGCCATCAATGGACTGATCATGATTCTGGCATTGAGGTTGTTGACTTGCTCACCGAGCTGGCTTGTTTTTGTTTTCAAGGTGAGCAAGTCAACAATCTCACCCACGACCTGAGCTACAAATCGTTGCAAAATACTGACATTCTGTATTTCTTTTACAGACGATTGGGAGAAGCTGATTTGTGAATGGCAAATGCAAAGTAAACATCACTAGTCAGGATCTGATTATCATCAGCTTTTCAATGTGGAAATAGAAATGCTTGCCTCTTCTGTCTGTTGGGGAAAACTTCATCGTGAGACACAGAAACACCCAAATGAGAATGTTACCGTGCACTGACTGTGTAAAGAGCTTTAACCAATTACGATGCCTGAATAAGCATTCCACCATTCTCAACCCAGAGAAATTACACGTTTTTTAATGTAAAAGAGGTTTCAGCAAATCATCCAACCTGGAGAGACACAAAGACACCAGCACCACGGACAAACCATGGAAATGTGAGTACTGTGGGAAGAGATTCAGTTGGCCATCCCAGCTGGAAATACATGGACGCACTCACACGGGGGACAGGCCGTTCACCTGCTCCAAGTGTGGAAGAGGATTCAGAGAGTCAACCAACCTGCTTGCTCACCAGCGGGTTCACACTAATGACAGACCTTTTAAATGTTCAGACTGTGGAAAGTGCTACAAATGTTCTGGGGACCTGATGTCCCATAAACGTGTTCACACCAATGAGAAACCTTTCAGGTGTTCTCACTGCAAGACTGGATTCAGAAAATCACCTGAACTCTGTGTACATCAGCGCACCCACACTGGGGAGAGGCCATATACCTGCTCTGCATGCAGGAAGGGATTCATTAATTCATCCAACCTGTTGAGACACCAGCGAGTTCATTCTGCGAAGAGAACTTTTAAATGTTCTGACTGTGAGGAGACTTTTAAAAGTAGCAATAACCTGCTGAGACACCAATGCACTCACACTGGAGAGAAGCCATTCACCTGCTCTGTGTGTAGGAAAGCATTTACACGATCATCGACCCTGGTCACACACCAGCGAATTCACACTGGGGAGCGACCATTCACCTGCTCCATGTGTGTAAAGAAATTCACATGTGCATCTCACCTTCTGAAACACCAACGCACTCATACAGAGGACAGGCCATTTATTTGCTCTGTTTGTGGGAAGGGATTCACTGAGTCATCCAACCTGCTGCAACATCAGCGAGTTCACAACTGACTGGGAGTCAGATTCTGACAGTATCGCTGCTGGTCATTACAGCCAGGACTGAACTAGCAAGTTGATCTTGAGGAGAGCAAGAAGTGCGTTCCAGCCATTTTCTTCCATGGCACAGAAATCCTAGCCCTTGATCAGAAAACCCTTTACAATTGTGTATAAAGTCAGAAATAACAATGATGAAAGCTGGAAATGTGCTGTCAAATCAAAATTGGTGTAGAACGATGACCTTTCCTGGCTGGAAGTTAATGGGCACATTTCTGCTTTCCGTACATTAGTAAACACAAAACTGGAACAAAACCTTCCATTGCTAATATGGCATCTCTCAGCCTTCTCTTTTCCAAGGAAAAGATCTTCAGGCTTTCCTAGTGAGTATAACCTATTCCTTCATGTGATATTTGTGGTTGAACTTTTACTTTCCTAGCCTTTGCGAATTACGACACATTCAGAAATGTTTCAGATCTGAGGGATTCAGATCGGAATATTTATATTTACATCATTCTCTCTGTGTCTGTTGGCTTAACCACTTAACCATAGGAGTTTGCTGTTAGACTGTTGTCGATCAACCAACAAGCATTCATGAGCGAAGCACATTCCACTAAAAAAGAAAACCAATTTTCCTCTTGCATCTTTTAGATCTTCCTGCTGTTTTATCCCGGTAACATTTTAAATCAAACCCATACACCTCAGTGAATAAAGTTTATATTTTTAAAAATGCGGAACTGAATGTCACTGATGCACACAGAGGAAATACAAACATAACTGCTGAGAATGAGAAGAGCTCAGCAAAACAAACACCTGGAAAGTAAGGACATCCCCAACTTGACTGTGAGCACACAGCTCATGAAAGATTAAAAATAGAACAGAATTATTGAATGAAACACCTCCCAGTACTCTGTGTACTTAACTATCTAGTGAACTCTTAATATTTGCGAACTATGCTTAGTCACTTAGAAGTGAAAAGTTTTAAAAGCTCAGTTAATTATCACTAAACAATTGAGTATTAAAACTCTAAGAAATGGGAGAATTTAAGAAATAGCGGAAAACGCCAATTATAATTTATTTTCCCATTAATTTGGAAGGATTGGGAAAGAAATTTTTTTCCAACTCCCATACCAAGTGTTCATGACACTCTTGTTTAGTTGGAGGACTGAGCATGAACAGCCGTTCCTCCAACCTTTTGGGGTGTCTGAGGAGTGGGACTGGATCTGGAGCTCCCCTATTGGCTGAAACTCTGCCTCACTTGGAAACTGTTTGTGATTTTAAACCCTGTGCGGCTGGAGCAGACATTTCAAAGCTTTGTTTACACTTTAAACCAGGCAGATTGCCTGTGATTGGCATTGACCTGAAAAATTAACCACCTAATGGCTGATGCCTATATTTTTTTGAGTTGAAACAGGTACGGCATCTGTATATGTTTTGCCTGTCAACAAATAACAGGGTCTTGTGTACTAACACACATGGATTCCAGTGCATGCAAATGGACCACACTGTGAGCTGGACTGACAACTCTAAATTGATTGTCAGTGTAATTCTTAGCAATTAGCAACTGTAATTCATAACTATGAAATACTTTGAAAATGTTGTCAAATTGCAGAATTACATCTAATGCTGTCATTTGCATTTTACAAGCATGGACTAGTTGAGTATGGTCAGTACCTTGCCATTGCAAACATTCAAAAGGAAATGCTGTTTGATACGATCAGCCAGTCTTTGGGATTATGGCAGACATGCCTAGCATCACACATATCCCATATTACACATTTATGTGATTGGCAGAACATTTTTTGGTTGGACAGCAGCATTCCAGTACTGTTGAACACCAATCCTGTAATTCTGAATGGCAGTAGCAGTTTGAATCAGCTGGTTTCATTTAATGCTCAAAAATTTAAGATACCTTGCCATTTCAGAGTAATCTGAGGTACACAGGGCACTTCTGAGTTTGGAATGTGATAGCTTCTCGTTTGTCATTTGGTGTAAGTTTGGAAAGAGATTCACTCACTCATCCAATCTGCTAAGATACCAGCCAATTCACAAGTTACTTGCGTGACAGAGATTTGCTGCTAAGCACATTTGGAGATGAACAGTGTTCATTGAGGTCTGTTTCTGATAATATTGGATAATTCTCATCCCAGTTATAGGGATTAATATCCTCAATAAAAGTCAAATCATTCAAATATGTTAAACATACAGTATGTTTAAACTGCTACTACAATTGTAGTACAATTGATTTGCTGTCAACACAAGGCCTATCTGCTCTAGTAGTGCAAGAAGTGATTGGGAAAGGTTTTCCAGTTGGTTACTTTTCAGACCTAGTCAACCCCATAGATTGACAAATACCTCCGTGTACTCAACATATGTTCAGTATTCACTGTTTATTTCAGGACAGAGTACCTCAAAGTTTAATTCAGTAAATCTTCACATCCCATATCCTGCCATGACATTATTAACGTGGGGCCAAGTTAACTCAGAAATAATGCAACAGCGGAAGAAATGCAACATTTGTACATCTCTAAACACTTAAACTCCAGTCAGATGGTTGACAGGGAGCTGTTGATATGGTCAAGATCACTGTCTTGCCTGCCGCGCTCATCATCAAGCTCTCCACTCCTGTTCACTCTCTTGTCACTGCTCAAGACAATTTGGCCAAATCAGATTGTTCCCATGACTGGGATCCCACTCCCTTTCGCTACTCATCAGACTCAGGATCATCAGATCTGTTTCTTCAACCCTCCAAAAAACCTCCGCATGGTCCCTGGTACAGGCAGTGGAAAAGATTGTGTTACACATTTTAATACACCAGGGACAACCACCCAATCCTTATATTATTTATGGACGGTAAAGTAACATTTAAACCATTAAAAGGAGCTCACCGGTGAGACCAAACAGGAAAGTCCACATGATAAAATTAAAGATCAAAGTACAGGGGATCTAGGATAACTTGATAAGTTGGATACAAAATTGGCTGACTGATGAGACAGTGGGTGATGGGAGGAGGCTGTTTGTGTGACTGGAGGCCAGTGTCCAGTGGTGTACCATTGGGATTAATGCTAGGTCCCTTGCATAATCTTAGCCCGCCTCATTTCCAAAAACCAAGTCTAGTCGTACATCCTTTCTCGCTGGACTGAAAACATATTTTGGATTAAAATCCTCATTTACAGCATTGTGGGTGTCTCCAAACCAAACGCACACAAGCTCACTGCCACCATGTCAAGGTCATTTGAGGACAGGCAGCAAAACTTAGCCCAGTTAATAAAGTGCAAATCCATGAATGAATAAAACAATGCTGTTGAACAGTTCCCTGAAAATATTTAGGAATTCTTGTCATTTACACTTATTTCCGTACTATTTGGTTCTAAGTTACATTGATTGCCATCCCAATTCACTCTCACATCATAGCTAACGATCTCACCAATGGGAATATCTTTACCCACCATCCCGTGCAGTAGTGAATGTCTCATCCTCACCTTAGCAAGTTTCTTCTTCCTTAGAATGAATTTCTGCAGTGTCTCTTGAATTATCCCAAGAAACCTGTGCCATTATGCTCCATTGGTTCCCTTTCATCAAGAATGTGTTACTTCCTGAAAGAATGACAATAAATTGTTTAAAGTTGATTTCTTACCGAACCACGGACTGCTCACCTTAAAATTTGCTTCATGCCCTGCTAAGTCATCTTTGATCATAACATCCATCACAGGGAATACGTTATAAGTTAATTGGTGCGCAGTTACCTGCATTCTATGTCTATACCCATTTGAATAAAGGATTTAAATTTCTTTGTTTCCCAATCTCTGAATCTTCCCCAAATCTAGGGAATTTTCAAATCCAAAACCAAAACCAACACATCAACTCTCTGGTCATTTCCTTTAAATTCCAGGATACTGTCCATCAGGACGCAGCGTGTCTCAGCATGTAGTTCCGACAATTCACTCAATATGTTTCTCTGGTGATTGTAATTTTCTTCAGTTCCTCCATTTCCTGATTAATTCCTGCTTATTGAATAAGTCCAATGAAAAATACCCGTTCAATTCACCTGCCATCTGTTTGTTTTCTATTAGTAATTCGTCAGACTTTTCTCCTTTAGTACAGATGCTTCCTTTATGAACTTTGTTTTAAATATGCAGGGAAACTGCTAAACTGTCTTCGTATTTTGGCTAACTTTGTCTCCTACTTTTTTTTTCTCTCCTTATTAATCTTGTAGTCATTCTTTGCCATTTTATACCTTCTGCTTTGTCTAATCTGCCACCCATACTTCAGCAATTGTATGCTTCTTCTTTGTAGTTGACATCATCTTAAATGCATTTTATAGTTACCCACAGATGATGTAATATTTCCTCCATTTTTTCCCAGTTTCCAATCCTCCAATGTCATGAATCCTTCAATATCCTGCTCCAAATCCATGTCATCCTGTCACCATATCTGTGTGATGATTACTGGAGCATACTTATTGACTTGGAACTTTTCTTTCTCACTCAAATGTATCTGATGGGTGTATACTGATGTATCCCCTTAATTATTTGCCATTGTATCTCAACCGACCTCTGAAGCTAAATTGCCACTTCACTCTAGCTCTGATTTCACACCCACATGACTGCCCTAATTTAAGTTTAAAATAATAGTCTGATACCCACTCCTGTCCCCGAAAATGGTTGTAAAATTCCATCAGATTAGGGTCACTGCTACCTCTGAGTGCCTTCACTGTGAGGTTGTTAATTAAACCTCTGTCATTGCACAACATCAAGTCCAGTACAACTGGCTCTCTGGTCAGCTTTAGAATATGCTGTTCAAAGCGACTATTTTGAGAACATTTTATGAACTCTTCATCAAGGCTACATTGGCGCATCTGATTTTTCCAGTTTAGGTGCAGTTTAAATTCCTCATTTCCCACCATGCTGGTGCTGGTGCTGGTGCTGGTGCAAGTCCCACACAGCCCTGAACCCACTTGTTCTCACCAGCCTGTGATGCACACATTCATTTCTCTAATCTGATTTGAATGTTTGGGGATGGGGGAGGTTATGAGAGCCACATGCAGTCCCAGAATTCCCTGCATCTTGTTACAGAATCGAAGGACAGAATTTGATCCCCAGTGTCTGTGCATGAGCACCACATCGTGTCCCAATCCCTCATCGTTTTCATTCACGTAATTGTCCAATTCTCTTCTAAAGGGGCTGAATGAACCTGACAATGCATTCTCCCACTTGCAATGGGAAAGGTGTTTCACCCTCCTCATATGAGAATTCCTTTGTTAGTCTCATTGAACTGGTATCCTCTGCTTCTGATTTCACCAACACAGTGAACAATGTCTCACTATCGACTCTGTTCTGATATCTCAGGATTCTGCACACACAAATCAGATCTCAAGTTAACTTCCCTTCTCCAAGGAGAAAAGCCTCATGCCACCAATAAAAGCAAAATGTTGCAGACGTTGCATAATTGGAAACAAAGAATACAGTACTACATTCTCAGGGTTTGAAATGTTAACTATTCTTCCTCACCAGATGCTACCAGACCTGCTGTGTTTGTCCGATTTCTGTTTTAGTTTAAAATTTCCAATGTTCACAGGGGTTTGTTTTATTGAAATGAAATCTCCATAGTGCTTTGATTATCTACAGTTCTTTTGTACCAGTGCACCAGTCTTCCTTCTATCCAGTTGCTGCATCCTTTATTTTCATTTCAAATTCATTGTAACTTGTGATATTTAACACCCAGTTATGGCCACCTTCTGGCCAGACTGCCTGTGATGTCACTGTCAAACCATCGAAGCTGCATTTTGCGCTTCAACTTCAGTCCATTTGTGTATCTGACTCTATGACAGTCCATAAACCTCATTCTCTCAAGTCTTAGACCTTCCCTTGTTCTTGTTTGCAAATACTACCTTTTTCACACTGTTTGAATTCTCACATTTCTTATGTGTGCCAATCATCTAAATCCTGTACCATCACTTTGGGTGTGATAACATACTGGCTGTGTGTTAGAAGGATTTCCTCATGCTGAGGAAATACTACATTCTTTTTAGTTCCAACAAGAATTGACTGAGAAAGAGAGAGAAAAGAACATCTCCAGTGACATAAAATCAGGTGAGATGAAATATCGCCATACATTCATTTCTCCACATATGTGTCTGTGTGAGATAGTAACAGTATCTGCCAGATTTGCTGCTTCACTGGTCATGAACACTTGGTGCTTATCAAAATAAGTTTATAAATTTGAAAGGCTGCTATTTGAATTATTTCATGATGGTAATTTCCCATAACTTCTCAAAATGTTTCTCTAACTTCAACTAAAGCTGAGTTTCCTGACATACGCAATGCAGAAAGCTCTACTCGTGCAGACTTTGTGAAAACCCTACTAGTTACAAAACAAAATGCGGTGGGGCCCAAGTAAGCTTGAAGATTAACAACCGGTTGGTAAGAATTCATTGGCAGTACAAGCTGGTGTACTGCACGTGTGTGTTTTGCGCATGTACACTAATGGAGGTTTCAGGGGGGTATCAGTAAATGTCACCCTCAATTCATAAGCTTTAGAGATGAGCAGATAAGCATTCATTGTTGTCACTTAGAAAATTTCCTACATTGCAGACTGTTCTCCTGGGAAGCTGGTGTATACTGTCATAGCGTGCCAAAATACTTTGTAACATGGGAGTCCAAATCACTTTTAGTCATTTAATCTGTGCAACTACCTTCTTAAATGAGGTAAAGCATGTCTTGGCTCCATCCTTGTTAATTTAGATACAAAGCATAGATTCTTGGGTATATCAATTCCCTCAATGGAATCATTATTACCCTTCAGGGTATTACCTGTTTCTTACTTCTCTATTCTCACCTTTTCCTTGACAAACTCATGTTCTCCAATTCTTTATCTCTTTGGAGTTTGATTTTTAAAATCCACCTCCTTTTGCATTTCTCCTTGCTTTTCTGTCTCCATTATTCCCTGTTCACTTTGCCTTCTAATTTCATTACTCTCTATTTTTCATTTTCTATAATTTCAGGTATTTATATTTTTCTCAAAGTCCTGTCTCTTTTCATTTATAACTATATATCAGCCAATTCCAACTGTGATATCCTGCTTCAAAGTTTCCTTTCTTCCAACTCTAAATGTTGTAAAATGACTTGAAGTTTCTCATCCTCACAAGATCCTACTTGTACTTCTACCTTCAATTTATTTGCTAATTCTCTCGGTTTAGTTTTCAAAGATTTTAGATTGATCAGTGAATTATCTTTCACTTCCGGAAAACTCTTAGCCACATCTAAACCATTGTTAGGTTTTGTGCAACGAACATGCCCACTACACTCTGCTTTATGCCCTGGAACTATTCTGTAGCTGTTATTTGGACAAGAAAGACACAGATCGTTTTTAGAGCTAAGGAACTCCAAAATCCCATCAAGAGACCCCATGACCCTCCACATGTTATGATCCCAGCTGAAGTCATTGTTAGACAAGCCAGGCAGAAATCTAATAGATTAACAATGTTATCTCTCACTAAAACATAAGCATATAGTGCTGCAGATTTTGCTTTAACAATTAAATAGAAACTAACTAGCAAAAGAGATGAATATTAAAATAGAATAAAACAAACCATTTACTTATAGTACAATTTGAAAAAAATTATTTTTAAAAACACAGTAAACATATAACTACACAAATTGCAAAAACCCAGTCATAAATTAAAAAGAAACAAAATAGCTTTTGTACATTATCCAATACAGCACTCATTGAAACATAGTAACTGGGAGCAGGAATAGACCATTCAGCATTTGAGCCTGCCTTGCCATTCATTGTGATCGTGACTGATCCTCATCTCAGTACACCATTCCTGCTTTTGCCCTGCACTTCTTGACACCTTTAAAATCTAAAAAAAATCCATCTGCTTGTTGAATATGTTCAGACTTGGCTTCACAGCCTTCTACGGGAGAAAATTCTACAGGTTCACTACCCTTTCAATGAATAAGTGTTTTTCATTTCAGTCCTAAATGGCCTAGCCTGTATCCAAGAGTTATGAAGTACTCACACCAGAGCCTCTGTGTCTGCACCTTTGCAGGTTTAACACACTTTTGGCTTTAATGCTTTAATGCTAGAGCTTCTCCCTGGAGCTATTATATACTCGAGCTTAAATATGCTCAGCAGCTTTAAGGTTTAGTTACAACATGTCTGGTGTGGGGCAAACTCTAACTCCTCATTCTAAGGTTATCTAGTTCACGATATCTCCTTCACTATTTAGAGAACTGAACTGCAGGGAATTCCTATTCCAATAACCTCAGAAGTCCACTCAAAACTCAAAGTGAAAGTGAATTTGCTCAACTGTTTAAAAGAAAGTTTTGTAAATATCAAACCTTGAGGCCCCATTATTTTCCTTATCGGGTTAGAAGATAATCTAAGAAGAACAAAAAATCCGTTAGTGGTGCTCGCAAAGATATCCAATTTACAGCCAGGCCTCAAAAACCTGTTTTAAAATAAACTGCTGTGGCTACAGTAATACGAGATAATTATTAATTTCAGATGCACAGGAAACACACTGCTTACTAACCAAAATCCAAAGAAAAATTGCAATAAATGGAACTTGAGGAGATCTGTCTAATCCAAGTTCCCCACTGAGAAGGCGATAGTTTTCCTGTTGTTGAACTGTTGCAGACAAGGTGGTGAAGGTACAACCATAAGCTTTCTGATAAAGATTTATAGAATCTTCATCAGCAACAATTCAGGAACAGCAACTTATGTCCAAATCAGAATGTGACTTGAAGGGAATTTGGAGATAATGTTTACACAGACCTGCTGCTCTTGGCTTTCCAACTTGTGGAGGTGACAGTTTCCATCAAACATCACATTGAGATGCAAGTGTAGAAATCCTTCCTTGCTAACTTCCCAACTTCTCTTGTGTTGGCCAAAACCTGGTGGTAGGTTGCATTTCCTGATGGACTCTTATGTAAGTTGGTAAAATCTGGCAGCTTTCAGACTCTCCCTTTCACCTGCTGACCCCATGAAAGAGCAGCTTTATTCAGCTCAATTTCACAATCTTGCTTTGAATTTTTGTTTAAAAACCAGAAGTTGCTGGAAAGGCTCAGCAAATCTGACAACTTCTGTGAAGAAAAATCAAAGTTAACATTTCAGGTCTGGTGACCCGGATGTTCAGAGGAAGGGTCACTGGACCCAAAACATTAACTTTGATTTATCTTCACAGACGCTGCCAGACTTGCTGACCTTTCCCAGCAACTTCCAGTTTTGTTCCTGATTTACAGCATCCACAGTTCTTTCAGTTTTTATTTTGTATTTTTGTTGTTTCTCTCTCTCTCTCCCTCTCTCTCTCATTCCCTTTTTTCAATTTGTTTCAGCAGATATTGGATGGAGAATATGTACAAGTGGAAAACTCAAATATCACATCAGGATCTGACAGTGATGCTTGATTCCTGGAAACAGAAAGCACCCCATTCACAGAGTGAAGAAACTGCAGCACGTTGTGGATGTGGATGAGGCTGCAGTTGATCATCTGGATTGCAAAAACACAAGCAGAGTCACATTGGGGAGAAACCATATAAATGTAGGGACTGTGAGAATGTATTCAATTATTCATATGAGCTGGAATATCATTGACGCAGTCATCCAGCAGAGAGGTTGATCTGTTGCAGTGAATGTGGTGAAGCATTTTTTCATTCATCCACCTTGCTGATGGCCTAGCAGGTTCACACTGGAGAGAGGCCATTTAACTTTTCTGTGTGTGGGAAGAGGTACATATTTTTATTTGCAAAATTGAGACAGTGTCATTGCTGTGACTGGGATAAGAGCTTTAAATGTCCGTGTGGACTGAGGGAGAACCAGCACATTCCCATTGGATACTCCCCATTCCAAAGCTCTTACTGCAGCAAGAAATTCAGGCGATCATCCAGCCTGTCGATACATCAGTGAATTCACACTGGGGGGAGAGCTTTCACATGCTCTTGTGTGTGGGAAGGGATTCATTAATTCGTCCAAGCTGCTAGTACACCAGTATCTACGCTGGCGAGAAATCTTTCCAATGCCTAGGTTCAGGAACAATCAAAAGGAAATTGGACAAGTGCTTGAAAGAAAATAGTTTCAGGCTGATTGAGGAGGCAGCGGCGGAGAGGGTGAAGTTTGAAACCCAGTCATGTCACTGCAGACAGGTCGCCATGTCAACACTGACAAACATTCCGTTCCACATTGTTTCACACAAGTGGCTAGAATGTCAAAGTAAAATCTTAAATAATGGGGAAGGTTATTATCTGAAATGTGCAGCCAGAGAGGGTGGTAGAGGCAGATTTACTGGAGATTTACAAGAGGAGATTGCCACTGGATGAATTTCTCAGTCAGGTGGTCACCCAAATGTTACAGGAAGTAGCTGAAGGATTGACAATTGCTGATTTGAGACTCAGGCACCAGCACCACCATCAGCTTCCATCCCCCACTCCCTCAATAATAAACCCTCCAGTGCAGACTGTTAACTGGTATCAATTTCCCTCTGCATCTTACAATTGGGGCACTGTCGAATGGAGGTTAGTGCTTGTTCAGCAATTCCCTGTAACTACCGCAGTGCAAGTTCTGTTCTGCAGCCTCTGAGCTGAATGGCTTGAAAAACTTCCTGTTGCCCTGCCCTTACTTGGCCTGTTTGGGCCCACGACCTTCTGGAAAGTTGCTCAGTGGCAAAGTGTGAAAATTTTGCCCACTTGAATTGAGTTTTGTGTCCTACAGAAAGGAGACTGGAGGCGTGGTGTCATGATGCAATGATAAACAGCCTCGCTCTCCATGTCAGCAAAACAAAAGAACTAAGCATTGACTTCAGGAAGAATGGAGGAGAACACATTCCCATCTCAGCCAACAGAGCAGAAATTGAGAGTTAAGTTTCTAGGAGTGATGATAATCAACAAACTGGTCTGGACTTACCAGTTAGACATGACAGTCAAGAAGGCACAATGACGGCTCTTCTTCTGCAGGCAGCATAGGAAATTTGCCAAGGTCATAAGGACCATCACCAACTTTTACAGATGCACCATTGAAAGCATACTGCCCAGGTTCAAAATGCCCTGGTACGGCAACTGCTCTGCCCACGACTGTACAAACTGTAGAAGACGGTGTGCGCAGGCCACACCATCATGGAAGCCAACCTTCCACCCATGGACTACATGCCTACAAAGAAAGGCTACCAACATCATAAAAGACCCCTCCCACTGTGTAATGCTCTCCCACAACCTCTTCCATCAGGCAGAAGATACAGTAGCTTGAACACACGCACCAGCAGGTTCAAGAACAGCTTCTTTCCAGACATTATTAGACTGATGAATGGACTATCTAACTTCAAATCATGTTAAAATGTTGATCTTGCTCTGCACATCTCCTGTGTGACGTAAGCTACACACCTCACTCTGTGCCAGCATCCTATGACCTGTATATCCTTGCTTACTATGGTTTGCCTGTAGTAGTCACAAGACAAAGTTTTACACCGTACACATGGCAGTAAATAAATAAGGTCAAATCTCGAGGTGTTCTCTCGTCTAGACAGGGCTGTCCTCACCACAGTCCTCCCTCCAGTCTGATTGCTAGGTTTCACCTCTGAGCCCTTCACTTACTGCTGTCCTGCTGCTGATCTTCACCTCAGGCATTTTCTTGCTACTAACCACCATTTCTCTAGGTGTAGTCACTGTGTGCCTCAAAGTCTGAATATCAGTTTCTGAGACCCTTGGACAGACTGGACAGGACGTAATACCATTTCAGACAAGCGCCATTGTTTACGAAAGCCCATGTGCAGAGCCATCTGATGGGCCGAATAGTCTACTCCCGTGTTGCTATGACTTGTAATTCTTTTAATGTATATTTCTTTATTCTGGTATTTTAACAAAATAAAACAGAGAAATCCTAGAAAGATACTAGAAGTCCTTGCTCACCTGGCAGATGAAATGACAATTGTATCATCGTGTCTGAGGTTAACATTCTCCTCCAGCTATTTTAATGCAGACTTTGAACAACTTATTTCAACAGGTCTGTTTTAAAAGTTAGCACCAGGCATGGTTACATTGTGATGGCAAAAGTCAATTTCAGATTAGAAATTTCAACCTGTTTACTTTCATTCTGGAACAGTTCACAGTTTGACACCAGTATCTGAACTGACACACATTTCTGGGATTCAGTAACGTTGTTCCTGACTCGAAACAGACTTATAAAGTGGCTTCTGTTCTGTGTCTAGGAGTTGGAACCATTAAAAAGTACCGCTGGAAAACATTTCCAGCACACCTCACTGTTAACCCACGTGGGGAATTTTCTGTGAGAACAGAAAGATGGGAAAGAGCAATGTGCTATTTGCCTCTCTCAGTGTGACCCCGAGGAGTGTGTCCAGGCTAAGGTTCTGTTCCGACCAATGATCCCTCTCCAGATTATCCTTTGAGCTCCAGCAGATGATGTTAAACACTGAGATGGGAAAGAATATCAACAACAATGTTTTTAATTCAGTAAAACTGAATTGTTAACCATGTATCTAGAATACCAAGAATTGTCAATATGAGCAAAAGCAAAACCCAGTGATCAGAACATTATTTACTCCAGGATGTGATTAACTGGAGGATCTAAACCCCTGCAGCCACTGGCGAACTCACAAGTGTCTCAGTTGGTGAGATGACTGAGTGACTATTGGCCCACACAAGAAGCGCGTGACCCGCTTCTCACCAGTGTGTTCCTCCGACACTTCTGCCATCCACAATCCGACCCCACCACCCAAGACATTTTTCCATCCTCACCCCTGTCTGCTTTCTGGAGAGACCACTCTCTCTGTGACTCCCTTGTTCGCTCTACACTGCCCTCCGACCCCACCACACCTGGCACCTTGCCCTGCAACCGCAGGAAATGCTACACTTGCCCCCACACCTCCTCCCTCACCCCCTATCCCAGGCCCCAAGATGACTTTCCACATTAAGCAGAGGTTCACCTGCACATCTGCCAATGTGGTATACTGCATCCACTGTACCCGGTGTGGCTTCCTCTACATTGGGGAAACCAAGCGCAGGCTTGGGGACCGCTTTGCAGAACACCTCCGCTCAGTTCGCAACAAGCAACTGCACCTCCCAGTCGCAAACAATTTCCACTCCCCCTCCCACCCTTTAGATGACATGTCCATCATGGGCCTCCTGCAGTGCCACAATGATGCCACCCGAAGGTTGCAGGAACAGCAACTCATATTCCGCTTGGGAACCCTTAGCCTAATGGTATCAATGTGGACTTCACCAGTTTCAAAATCTCCCCTTCCCCCACCGCATCCCTAAACCAGCCCAATTCGTCCCCTCCCCCCACTGCACCACACAACCAGCCCAGCTCTTCCCCTCCACCCACTGCATCCCAAAACCAGTCCAACCTGTCTCTGCCTCCCTAACCTGTTCTTCCTCTCACCCATCCCTTCTTCCCACCCCAAGCCGCACCCCCATCTACCTACTAACCTCATCCCACCTCCTTGACCTGTCCGTCTTCCCTGGACTGACCTATCCCCTCCCTACCTCCCCACCTATACTCTCTCCACCTATCTTCTTTTCTCTCCATCTTCGGTCCGCCTCCCCCTCTCTCCCTATTTATTCCAGAACCCTCACCCCATCCCCCTGTCTGATGAAGGGTCTAGGCCCGAAACGTCAGCTTTTGTGCTCCTGAGATGCTGCTTGGCCTGCTGTGTTCATCCAACTCCACACTTTATGATCTTGGATTCTCCAGCATCTGCAGTTCCCATCATCTCCCGCCAGTGTCAGTGGGTTTTTGTGGACAGCAAGTCCATTTTGCTTTTAAGACTTTGTTCACAGAATATTGAGAAGTTTTCTTATCAAAATAAGCAAGTCACTGTATAATGAGGTAAATGACTGATTTGAATCCTTTGCCACACGCAGAACAGATGATGGCTCTCTCCCTGCTGTATGAATTTGCATATGGACAGTGAATTCCCATGATCCTGTCCAGCTATTCCCTTGGTGAGAACACCTGAATGGTCTCTTGTCAATGTGAGCACCTTGGCAAGTCAGGTCCACAGAACACACACATACACCACACCCTGCAATCAGATATTTAAAAGCTCTTTTGGCAATGCACACTTGGTATTAAACAAATTTCTGTTTAATTTGGGAATCAGCAGTTATGGGGATAAGGCAGGAAGGTGCAGTTGAAGATTTTCTGGAACAACCAAAGTTGCTGGAAAAGCTCAGGAGGTCTGGCAGCATCTATAAAAAAAAACAGAGTTAGTGTTTCGGGTCCGGTGACCCTTACTCAGAACTGGGTGAGTACGCAGAGGAATAAAGCTGAGGCCTTTGCTGAGTACAGAGCGTTCAGCATCAGAGAGCAGAAGGTTAGGCAGGATGGTGAATACCCGACAGGAGGTGGAGTTGGGGGAGGAGATGGAGGCTGAGGGACAGGGAGGAGAGGAAGTTTCCAAAGGGTCATGGGTATCTCTGAGTTGTTGCATCTTGTGGGCCTTGATGCCTCGAAGGAAAACAAGTTTCTTATTAGCACAACGAATAAGCCGGAGGATGAAGTGGAACTACAGAGTGGTGCAGCCCTGAGCCCATGTGATGCGATGCTATTGGAAAGAAAGGTTGAGAGTGTGTATGTGGCACCGCATGGCAGTGAGTGTGGATCTCTGGGTGCGGCAACAGCAGCTATCTATGGAACGTTGAACATCTCAGAGATCTATGACAGTGGGAAGATTCAAAACATGAGGGATAAAACTTCAGCTGGAATCCACGTGAGGGAAGTCTGAGCTGGAGGTAGTCACTGAAGAATGTGATATGGCCGTGCGAGGAAGTTTTAGCAAATACTTGGGCAAACACCAGGAGTGACAGTGAAATTGATGTCGGTGGACAAGAAGAAAGATCGGAACAGACATCCCATTGGAGAGAGGAGCAGAAATTCTTCAAGGTGGGCATGCCTGGAAGAGATGTGACAGTGAGTTAAATATGAAATAAAAACTGAAAGAACTGCAGATGCTGTGAAGCAAGAACAAAAACATAAAAACTGAAAGAACTGCAGATGCTGTGAAGCAAGAACAAAAACATAAAAACTGAAAGAACTGCAGATGCTGTGAAGCAAGAACAAAAACAAAGTTCTGAGGAAGGGTCACTGGACCCAGAACATTAACTCTTTTATTCTTCACAGATGCTGCCAGACCTATTGGGCTTGTCTGAGATAATGGAAACTGCAGATGCTGGAGAATCTGACATAACAAAGTCTGGAGCTGGATGAACACAGCAGGTCAAGGAGCATCTTAGGAGCACAAAAGCTGATGTTTCGGGCCTAGACCCTTCATCAGAGAGGGGGATGGGGAGAGGGTTCTGGAATAAATAGGGAGAGAGGGGGAGGCGGACCGAAGATGGAGAGAAAAGGTGGAGAGGAGAGTATAGGTGGGGAGGTGGGGAGGTGGGGAGGGGATAGGTCAGACCAGGGAAGATGGACAGGTCAAAGAGGTGGGATGAGGTTAGTAGGTGGGAAATGGAGGTGCGGCTTGAGGTGAGAGGAGAGGATAGGTGAGAGGAAGAAAAGGTTACGGAGGCGGGGACGAGCTGGGCTGGTTTTGGGATGTGGTGGAGGGAGAGGAGATTTTGAAGCTGGTGAAGTCCACATTGATACCATTGGGCTACAGGGTTCCCAAGCGGAATATGGGTTGCTGTTCCTAGAACTTTCGGGTGGCATCATTATGGTACTGCAGGAGGCCCACGATGGACATGTCATCTGAGGAATGGGAGCGGGAGTTAAAATGGTTCGTGACTGGGAGGTGCAGTTCTTTATTGCGAACCGAGCATAGGTTTATGCAGAGCGGTCCCCAAGCCTCCGCTTGGTTTCCCCAATGTAGAGGAAGCCACAACGGGTACAGCAGATGCAGCACATTGGCGGATGTGCTGGTGAACATCTGCTTAATGTGGAAAGTCATCTTGGGACCTTGGATGGGGGTGAGGGAGGAGGTGTGGGGGCAATTGTAGCACTTCCTGTGGTTGCAGGGGTAAGTGCTGGGTGTGGTGGGTTGGAGGGGAGTGTGGAGCGGACAAGCGAGTCATGGAGAGAGTGGTCTCTCCCGAAGTCAAGCGGGGGGATGGAAAAATGTCTTTGTTGGTGGTGTCGGATTGCAGATGGCGGAAGTGTCGGAGGATGATGCGTTGTATCCGGAGGTTGGTGGGGTGGTATGTGAGGTCTCAGGGAATTCTCCTTTGGCGGTTATTGCAGGGACGGGATGTGAGGAATGAGTTGTGGGAAATGTGGGAGACATGGATGAGGGCGTTCTCGACCACTGCGGGGTGTGGGTGGGAAGGTGGTGGTGGGGCGGGAGTGAAGTTGCAGTCCTTGAAGAACGGGGAGATCTAGGATGTACGGGAGTGGAATGCCTCATCCTGGGAGCAGATGCGGTAGAAGTGCAGGAATTGGGAAGAGGGAATGGAATTTTTGCAGGACAGTGGGTGGGAGGAGGTGTATTATAGGTAGCTGTGGGATGAAATAGACATTGGTTTCTAGGTGGTTGCCTGAAATAGAGACAGAGGGGTCCAGGAAGGTGAGGGATGTGTCGGAGATGGCCGAAGGGGAACTTGAGGTTGGGGCGGAAGCTGTTGGTGAAGTGGATGAACTGTTCGAGCTCCTCTTGGGAGCAAGAGACGGCGCCGATGCAGTCATCAATGTAATGGAGGAAAAGGTGGGGTTTGGGGCCTGTGCAGGTATGGAAGAGGGACTATTCCATGTAACCTACAAAGAGGCAGACATAGCTTGGGCCCATGCTGGTACCCATGGCCACCCCCTTTGTAGGAAGTGGGAGGAATCAGAAGAGAAGTTGTTGAGGGTGAGGATGAGTTCGGCTAGGCGGATGAGGGCGTCGTTGGAGGGGGATTGGTCAGGTCTGCAGTACAGGAAGAAGCAGGGGGCCTTTAAGCCATTTGTATGGGGAATGCAGATGTATAAGGTCTGGACGCCTATAGTGAAAATGAGGTGTTGGGGACCGGGGAGTTGGAAGTTCTGGAGGAGGTGGAGGGACTGGGTGGTGTCATGGATGTAGTTGGGGAGTTCCCAGACCAAGGGGGAGAAAATGGAGTCCAGATAGGTGGAGATGAGTTCGGTGGGGCAGGGGCAGGCAGAGACAATAGGTCGGCCAGGGCAGGCAGGTTTGTGGATTTTGGGAAGGAGATAGAAGTGGGCGGTGCGGGGTTGGGGAACAATGAGGTTGGAGGCTGTGGGTGGGATGTCACCTGAGGTGATGAGGTTGCGAATGGTTTGGGAGATGATAACCCACTCTGTTCTCCTGGCAACGGCCAACAAACCCATCCCCATGCTGATCCCCTAGAAAAGGCATGTGAACCCTTCATTATTCTGATCTCCTGCCAATGGCCTGTGAACCCATTCCCACTCTGTCATCCTAACAGTGACCTGTGAACCCTTCACCACTCTGTCATCCTAACAGTGACCTGTGAACCCATCCCCACTCTGTCATCCTAACAGTAACTTGCGAACCCATCCCCACTCTGTCATCCTGCAGTGACCTATGAACCCTTCACCACTCTGTTATCCTAACAGTGACCTGCGAACCCATCCCCACTCTGTCATCCTCACAGTGACCCGAGATCCCATCCACAATCTGTTCTCACACTAACAGCCAGTTAATCCCTCCCCACTCTGCTCTCCAATCAACGGCCTCTGAACCCACCCCACTCTCTTTCATAGCAAAATCCTGTGAACACGTTCACACTCCATTTCCTCAGCAAGTACCTGTGAAATTATTCCATTTGGACACCCTCACAGTGGCCTGTGAGCCCATCCTGTCTATGTTAGCCTAGCTCTGACCTGTGAACAATCCGCAATCGTTTCTCACAGCAACAACAAGTAAACCCATCCCCTCTCTTCTCTAACAGCCAAACCCTGTGAACGTGCCCCCACTCTGTTAACTTCGTAACGGCCTATCAGCACATCTCCACTGTTCTGCAAGCAACAGCCTGTGAACGCATCCTTCCTCAGTTCCCCTACCAACATGCTGCGAACTGGAACCCACAATATTCTTCTTGCTATAGTCTACAAAACCATCCCGACACTGTTCCCTTAGTAACGGCCTGTGAAAGCATTCACACTTCCTTCATGCAATGACTTATGTCGTTGTGTGAACTCATGTTCACTCTTTTCCACAAGCTACAGGGTGCAAAACATCCCAATCTCTTCCCCTGGCAATGATCTGTGAACCAATGCCCACCCTTTTCTCATCACAATAGTTGTTATTGCGGGGACGGGGCGTGAGGGATGATTTGTAGGAAATGCGTGACACATGGTCGAGGGCGTTCTCCACCACTGCAGGGGGTGACTTGCGGCACTTGAAAAACGAGGACATCTGAGATGTATCGGAGTGGAATGCCTCATCCTGGGAGCAGATGCAGTGGAGGCATTGCGATTATGGGATGGCATTTTTGCAGGAAGGTGGGTGGTAGGAGGTGTATACTAGGTAGCTGTGGGAGTCGGTGGGCTTGAAATAGATATCAGATTCTAGTGGTTGCCCAAGATGGAGACAGAGAGGTCCAGGAAGGTGAGGGAGGTGTTGAGACATCAATCGCCTCAACCTCTCCACCCTCTCACCCACTACAACCTCTGCCCTGCAGAACTTGCAGCCCTCCGCTCCAACCCCAACCTCACCATAAAACCAGCAGGCCTTCCAGTCGCGAACTATTTCAACTCCCCCTTCCATTCCTCAGACATCATGTCCACCCTGGGCCTCCTGCAGTGCCACAACGATACCACACGAAGGTTACAGGAACAGCAACTCATATTCCGCTTGGAAACTCTGCAGCCCAATGGTATCAATGTGGATTTCACAAGCTTCAAAATCTCCCCTCCCCCTACCGCATCCCAAAACCAGCCCAGCTCATCCCTGCCTCCCTAACCTGTCCTTCATCTCACCTATCCCCTCTTCCCCTCTCAAGCCGTACCCCCATTCCCTACCTACTAACCTCATCCCACCCCGTTGACCTGTCCGTCCTTCCTGGACTGACCTATCTCCTCCCTGCCTCCCCACCTACACTCACCTTTATTGGCTCCATCTCCACCTCTTTAACTTGTCTGTCTCCTCTCCACCTATCTTCTCCTCTATCCATCTTTGATCCACCTCCCCCTGTCTCCCTATTTATTTCAGAACCCCGTTCCCCTCCCCCATTTCTGATAAAGGGTTGAGGCCCGAAAAGTCAGCTTTCCTGCTCCAAAGATGCTGCTTGGCCTGCTGTGTTCATCCAGCTTCACGTCGTGGTATCTTGTAAAGTCAGTGAGTTTACATTCACTTTTGCCCTGACAATAAAGTAAGGGACATCAAGGCACTTTCCCACTTTCTGACTGACATTTCATCATGAAAAACTGGGCATTATCTGATTAACAAAAACTATGTTAACGGTGGTTAATCTCAGCGCAGTGTCAGTTACTGTATATAGAATCTGTACGTGTATGCTTTGTTTCTGTCTCCCTGTGTGTGTTTCTGTGTGTTGGTATATATGTGGCTGTGTTTGGCTGTATGTGTGTATGTTTCTGTGTATTTGTGTGTTAGTGTGTCTGTGTGGATGTCAGTATCGGATTGTATTTCTGTGCCTCAGTGTGTGCCTCTGTGTCTATCAATGTTTTTGTTTGTTTTTCTGTGTGTATAAATGTGGCTATGTGTTTCTATGTCTGTGTATGTTTGTGTCAGTGTATAAATATGCCTGAGTGTCTCTGTAACTGTGTGTGTGAGTGTGAGAGATATAATGGGAACTGGAGATGCTGGAGAATCTGAGATAACAAAGACTGGAGCTGGATGAACACAGCAGGCCAAGCAGCATCCTAGGAGCACAAAAGCTGATGTTTCAGGCCTAGACCCTTCATCAGAAAAGGGGAGATAGGGAGAGGATTGTGAAATAAATAGAAAGGGGGGAAGACAGACTGAAGACGGACAGAGGAGAAGATAGGAGGAGAGGACAGTATGGGTGGGGAGGGGATAGGTCAGTCCGGGGAGGACGGACAGGTCAAGGGGATGGGATGAGGTTAGCAGGTAGGAAATGGAGGTGCGGCTTGAGGTGGGAGGAGGGGATTGGTGAGAGGAAGAACAGGTTAGGCAGCTGGGGGGGAGCTGGGCTGGTTTTCGGATGCAGTGGGGGAAGGGAGATATTGAAGCTGGTGAAACCCACATTGGTACCATTGGGCTGCAGGGTTCCCAAGCGGAATATGAGTTGTTGTTTAGTGTTTCTGAGTGTGTGCATTAGTATCTGTCTCTCCCTTTGTTTGTGTCTCTGTACAATGGGCTGTCTCTTGTCTTGGGGATGAATCCATTGAAATGTGTTTTGCCCCCACTCCTCTTGCATTCTGTCTCTCCCTCTTTTGTTTAAAGTGATACACCTGTCCTGTTAATGTTTGTCTCTGTGTGTTTGCATCTGTATTTCTATCTCTGGCTGCAGTGGGACTCCCTGGGGGGAAATTAGAACAAATGAATCATGAATGAATAAAAAAGTTATGAATCAAGGACTCATTCTCTCGCTCCCTCTTGCCTCCCCACGACACTACACAAGCCACCGATTTTCTTTTTTGCTTCACAAGGCATCACAGTCTCTGAACCTCTCTGGTTGCAGTTGTTTTGTTCTTCAACCAATGTCTTTGGAGACACAAAGCAGTTTTGTCCGGTAGATGTTGTCCCTGAGATATGAACAGAATGAGGCATGAATAAACCCACTGCTTATCTCACTCCCTTCACATTTGAATTTTTTCCCGCTTAGGATCTGAGAGAGTAGATTCCAAATCATGACAAATTGCAGAAAGTGCAATAAGATTCACCATGCCTCCTCACAAAACAGTTTACTCGAAGGTACCTGAATACAATTGCAAAGGGAATACTCTATTAACTGTGTATAATGTCAGGACAATGCTCAAAGGCAAATCATTTCCTCATTTGCAGAGGGAACACAAACATTTCTGAACATTAGCATATTTATTCAGACCAGTCTCAGTACAGTTGCAATCCTCTCTACACCAGCACACTCTGCATGTGTGTTGCTGTTGCTGTGAGCTAGCTCCTCTCTCTTTCTCCCTGACTGAACCTCTGATGCTTTTCACCCATCACCATCCCCTGTGTAGTGGCGTGTGGAGGCCAGCAGATGTCGGCATTGTGTCACTTTAACCAAAAGGGACCAGTCAGTGGTGAGACGGGGGCTTTTTCTCTCCCTCTCTCTATCTCTGAGCTCGCACATCCTCTCTCTCTCCTTCTCTCTGTCCCTTTCTCACCCTCTCCATTTCTCTCCATCTCCCCCCTCATCCACTCTCTCACCATCTCTCCCCTTTCTTCCACCCCCCTTTCTCTCCACATTTCTCTCTCTTTCTCTCTCTGTCTCCCTCTCTGTCTCGTCCCTTGGCTCTGGCCCACCATTCGGAAAGCTCATGTTTGATGTGATTGTGTTTGAACGCCACCTCCCTGCCGGAAGGAAGGTGATAAATCTAAAACGGCAAGCAAATTGAGACTATGAACAAAGACAGCGAGCATTAGAAGATATAGAGTGTCAGTGAGAAGCTAATTGTTGAGAATGTGATGCTTGGGAGTCCTGTCCACTTCCCTTCCATCACTTCATTGAACATTGGGAGACAACTGACTGGATGTAAATTCACTCGACTGGGTTTTTTTCTTGCTTTTGCGCTCAGAACGTTGCTGGGCAATTGCCCGTATTTCTGGGTAGATGCCAATGCTGTAGATATACTGGCACAGATTGGCTCGTGTCCAGGCCAGTTCTGGAACATGACCCTTCAGTGTTATTGCTGGAGGGTTGTCAGCGCGTACAGCTTTTGTCATATCCAGTTCCTTCAGCTGTTTCCCGATATTCCATGGAGTGAGTCAAATTAGTTCAAGATCAACATCAATGACATTGAGGTTTTCAGGAAGAGGCCACAATAAGAAGATACAAAAGGTACGCCTGTGTGATATGGCTGCACTGCATGCAAAACATAACTTTTCACTGTATCTCGGTACATGTGACAGTAATAAATCAAACCACATCAACTCGACACTCCTTGTTGAGGACAGAAGCAAACAGTTCTGCCTTGTCAGTGGGATGATGTCCTGTGTTCCCTCAGCGTTGAGCCTGGGAATATTTATGGAGATGTCTCTTTGCGTTATGGCTGTAATTGCCCACCTCCATTCACAGCTCCCCTCAGTAGGACTGCACAGCTCAGACCTGATCTGCTCTGGATGTGAGTTTGCTCGCTGAGCTGGAAGGTTAGTTTTCAGACGTTTTGTCACCATTTTTTTCATTTGAAAAAATATACTTTATTCATAAGATGTACAAAAAAAACATATTTACACACCTACCCAGTCATGCAAGCCGCTCCGCCTTACCCAGGGGGTACGTACACCAACTAAAGGAAAAAAACAAACAAAGAAGAAAAAAAACAAAGCAAAGAAAATACCCCGGCAGTCGTCTCCCCGCACAGTCCCCTTTGGCCCCCTGACCAGTTGGGGAAGGCGCCAGCTGGGCCCAGTAACCAGATAGGGCCCTTTTTTCTATTCTGGACGAGGGGTTTCATACGGTGGTCTTTCCCCACCGCACCTTGGCGGCGGCTGCCACAAGCTTTAGCGCGTCCCTCAGCACGTAGTCCTGGACCTTGGAGTGCGCCAGTCTGCAACATTCGGTTGGGGTCACTTCTTTCAGCTAGCAGACCAGCAAGTTGCGGGCAGACCAAAGAGCATCTTTCACCGCATTGATGGTCCTCCAGGCGCAGCTGATGTTGGTCTCAGTGTGCGTCTCAGGAAACAGCCTGGAGAGCACGGAGTCCTGCATCACGGAGCTGCTCAGGACGAACCTCGACAAATACCACTGCATCGCCCTCCAGACCTCATGCGCATAGGCACACTCCAGAAGGAGGTGATCGACAGTCTTGTCCCGCCCGCAGCCGCCTCGAGGGCTGCGTGTGGTGGCGCAGAGATTCCGGGCATGCATAAAGGATCTCACTGGCAGAGCCCCTCTCACTGCCAGCCAAGCAATGTCCTTGTGCTTGTTTGAAAGTTCTGGCGATGAGGCATTCTGCCAAACGACTTTGGCAGTCTGCGTGGGGAACCACACGACGGGATCCACCCTCTCCTTTTCCCGAAGGGTCTCGAGGATACTACGTGCTGACCACTGCCTGACGGCCTTGTGGCCAAAAGTGTTTCTTTTCAAAAATTTCTCCATGAAGGACAGGTGGTACGGGACAGTCCAACTACTCGGAGCATTCCGCGGCAACGAGGCTTAGCCCATCCTTCGCAACACCGGGGACAGGTAGAACCTCAGTAAGTAGTGACACTTGGTGTTTGCGTACTGAGGATCTATGCACAGCTTGATGCAGCCGCACACAAAGGTAGCCGTCAGGGCAAGGGTGGCGTTCGGTACGCCCTTTCCCCCATTTTCCAGGTCTTTGTACATGGTGTCCCTGCGGACCCGGTCCATCCTCGACCCCCAAATGAAGTAGAAGATGGCCCGGGTGACCGCAGCGGCGCAGGTCCAGGGAATAGGCAAGGCCTGCGCCACATACAACAGTACCGAAAGCCCCTCGCACCTGACAACCAGGTTCTTACCCGCGATGGAGAGGGACCGGAGCGTCCACCTGCCCAGCTTCTGCTTCAATTTGGTGATACGCTCCTCCCAAGTCTTAGTGCACGCCCCAGCTCCACCAAACCAAACACCCAGCACCTTCAGGTAGTCCGTCCTGACAGTGAAGGGGATGAAGGAGCGGTCGTCCCAGATACCGAAGAACATGGCCTTGCTCTTACCCCTATTGACTTTGGCACCCGAGGCCAGTTCAAACTGGCCGCAGATGTCCAATAGTCTACTCACTGACCGACGATCAGTGCAGAAGACGGCGACATCGTCCATGTACAGGGAGGTCTTGACCTGAAGGCCTCCCCTGCCTGGGATAGTCACGCCCTTCAGGCTCACGTCCTTCCTGATGGATGTGGCGAAGGGCTCCACACAGCACACGAACAAGGCAGGAGAGAGCGGGCAGCCCTGCCTGACTCCAGATCTGACGGGAAAACTGTCCGATTCCCACCCGTTGATCGAGACTGCACTAACGATGTTGGTGTCGAGCAGCCAGATCCAATAGCAGATGCCCTCCCCAAACCCCAATTTGGAGAGGACGTCCCTCATGTCAGCATGAGAGACCCTGTCAAAGGCTTTCTCCTGGTCCAGGCTGACAAGGCAGGTCTCCACCCGCCTGTCCTGTACATAGGTGATCGTATCCCTGATGAGCGCGAGGCTCTTAGCTACCTTCCTGCCCGGCACAGCACAGGTTTGGTCAGGGTGAATCACCGACTCCAGGACAGACCTGACCCGGTTGGCTATGACCTTGGCCAGGATTTTGTAGTCCATGTTCAATAGTGAAATGGGACGCCAATTCTTAATTTCTTCCCTCTCCCCCTTCCTCTTGTAAATGAGGGTGATAATGCCCTTCCTCATGGACTTGCACATTTCCCCTGCCCGAAGCGCACTATCGTACACCACTAGCAGGTCCTGGCCGACCAGGTCCCACAGAGCGGAATACAGCTCGACCGGTAAGCCGTCACTCCCGGGAGTCCTATTCCTCTCCAAGGACTTGAAGGCTCTGGTCAGCTCGTCCAGGGATATCGGCCGGTCCAGCCACTCCCTCGTGCCGTCGTCTAAGACCTCCGTGATAGATGACGGAGGCCATGCTGTCCGTGGGCTTCGTGTTGTACAGTCTGGCATAGAAGGATCTGCTGATCCTCAAAATGTCGGGCCGAGACGACGTCACCGAGCCGTCGTCCTCCTTCAGCTGGCTAAGCACAGAGCTCTCTTTGTGCACCTTCTGAAAGAAGAAACGCGAGCATGTCTCGTCCTGCTCCATGGAGCGGACCCTGGACCGGAAGATTATCCTGGAGGCCTCCGCGGCAAAGAGCGAGGCTTGCTGGCCCCTCACCTTGCGGAGTTCCTCAGTGACATCGCCCCCATCAACTGCAGAAGGAGCAGGTTCTTCACCCTTTTCTGGAGTCGCGACAGCTTTCCCCACCTCTCACTCGCCTTCCGAACACCCTTGAAGACAAAGAACCTCTTGATGTTCTCCTTTACCATCTCCCACCAGTCGCCCGGAGACTCAAAGAGGGGTTTCACGGTTCTCCAACCGGCGTACTCCCTTTTAAGGTCCTCGACGTTCTCTGGGGTCAACAGAGTCGTGTTGAGCTTCCACGTCCCCTTGCCGGCCGGCTGGTCATCCTGTAAGTGACAGTCCACCAGCAGGAGGCAGTGGTCAGAGAAGAACACCGGCTCGACCTGACTGGTGGACCTGACTGAGAACGCCTGTGACACAAACAGGAAGTCTATTCTTGAGCGAATAGACCCGTCTGGCCGCGACCAGGTGTACCTCCGCTGCGCTGCTTCTGCAGTGGTGCTGAAAATGTCGAGCAGCTTGGCGTCCTTCACCGTGCCCATCAGGAATCTGGACGTGACATCCAGTTGACTCCCCCCACCCGCTGTCCCCGCGCTGGATCTTCCATCTGCATCGATGATGCAGTTGAAGTCTCCGCCTAGGATGACCGGCCTGGACGTAGCCAGCAGGGGTGGAAGCCACTGCAGGACGGCCAACCGCTCACTCTGTACCACTGGGGCGTACACGTTGATCAGCCTCAGGGGAGCATTCCTGTAGGTGATGTCAGCCACTAGGAGGCGCCACCCCACCACCTCCTGAACTTGAGAGATGGTGAAGTCGCGCCCCTGCAGCAGAATAGCCAGGCCCGAGGACCAACATTCGTTACCCCCCAACCAGATCGAAGGCCCACAGTTCCACGCGCCGGACCATTTCCCGTACCTGCCGAGGTGCGGTATCCCGCACTCCTGCTGAAACAGGAGGTCCGCCTTGATGGTGGTCAGGTAGGCCAACGTGGATACACATCCTGCGCTGGTCTTGACACTGCGCACATTAATGCTCGCAACTCGTACCCCCATTGTGGGCAGTGACAGCAATACCCTCCCCAAGTCCAAGGTCCAGCCCCTCCATCTGTCCCTTCATGCCCATTGCCCGGGCTAACTGCTGGACACTCTCCAGGCTGAGGAAACCGTCCGTGCTGCCTTCCGGGTGGCATCCCCCCGTCGGGGGTACGGAGGCAGGAGAGTCCAGCTCTGGGTCAGGCTGGGGACGTGCTGTTTCCTCCTTCCCGCCTGGAAGTTCCGGGGGGCCCTCCAGCGCCCCAACGGCGCGTGGCTGGGTGCCGGAGGGAGCCTCAGGACGCCTCCCGTCACCTGGAAGTGTGGTGCTGCTTTCCTTCTCCCTTGAGATCTTTAACTTCTGCTTCGGGCGGGCCCTCTCCGAATCCCCCTTGTCAGAGGAGCTCTTATAGCCCCCCTGTAGCTGCCTCTTCCCGCCTGATGGTTGCGGTTCCTGGGCCCGCCGACGCATCTTCCTCCTCGCTTTCCAGACCGTCGTCCACTCCCCTGGGTTGTGGTACTGTGCCTGTCCATTCATGGTCTGTCGTGTTAGTGAGTAAAGTTTTTTGGCGCGAAATTTCCAGGTTGTATTTACGGAGTCTGTTGTGGGCATCATTGATCATTTCTCTAAGCATTCTGCGGCCGTTTTGCTCTGCTATTCTTCTGTCTCGTGTGGTGTTAAGGGGAGGTTTGTATTTGAGACATTTAGGTAGTACCTGTTTCCTTAGGCATTCATGCAGGAAGTACAGCTGTTCGCGGGTGGCACTCTGTCGGATGGCATTGGTTTCCCATCTTCGGGCCAGTTTTAGCGTATTGCGCCCATAGGTGCCAGTGAGTTTTGAGAAGATTTGTAGCTCAGGTTGAGGTTCTGGATGTGAGTTTGCTCGCTGAGCTGGAAGGTTAGTTTTCAGACGTTTCGTCACCATTTCTAGGTAGCATCTGAAAAGATGAATTTCCAGTTCTCAGTCTAGCCGACATTACCACAATTCCCACATGATCAATTTGGGAAATCTCAAGGAGGTGTAAATGTCAGGAGGTCATCCAGGAAACTAAACTGTTTAGAACATGTTGCAGAGATAATGGGAACTGCAGGTGCTGGAGAATCCAAGATAACAAAGTGTGGAGCTGGATGAACACAGCAGGCCAAGCAGCATCTCAGGAGCACAAAAGCTGACGTTTCGGGCCTAGACCCTTCATCAGAGATGAAGATGCTCTCTGATGAAGGGTCAAGGCTCGAAACATCAGCTTTTGTGCTCCTGAGATACTGCTTGGCCTTCTGTGTTCATCCAGTTTCACACTTTATTATACTGGACTATTAGTTTTTTTTTCCATGCAGTGTATTTCAATGGCAACGAACTGTGGACAGGACAGATACAAACCATGTGCAACCTGCCTTAGCTGCATTGAATCTTAGTTATGTTTCAAGCTTTTCTCAGAAAATATGTTGTTTGCTGCTCCAACTGTTTCAGCTGCCTCTGCAGAAATGGACAATATGTGCTGCTACAATGCGATCCTCTTCCAAATTATTTTTTGGTTTTCAGTTCTCCATTCATTCACTACACCTAATCACTATAGAGGCCAAACCAACCCTGTATGAAGAACTGAATATTCTGCTTGCTGCAAATCGCATATTCCAACAGAAATTTAACAGGGATGAGGAATGACTGTTTCAATAGTTAAGGGTCGGCGGTTGAAAGGCTGATGTTTTCCAAGCCGTTTGATATTGCTGGGACAGTTTTTTTTTTGTAATATGCAAAAAAAAATTACTCAGGCCTTTCACAGGCCAACTCAACCTAAATGTAATTTACCGAAATACTACAGATGCAGGACATCAGAATGTGGGGAAGTTGGGAAAACAGAAAGTGCTGGAAATATTCAAGCAACATCTGTGAAGAGACAAAGCTAACATTTCAGGATGCAATCCTTCACCCTGCTTTGGTCCCAGATGCATTTTCCAATAAAACAGCTGACCCACCTCAGAGCTCAGTCACTGCAAAAATGAACATGCAGCTTTTGTTTTAAGAAAAGGGAACAAGATGTAAGCAATGAGCATCAAACATCATTTTGATAAAGACCTTGTGACCAAAGCTTCATCACCACGGGGTAGCTAATGCTCTAAACAGAGCTCAGTGTGCAGAAGTTATAAAGAGCAGAATTCAACTGCTAACCTTGAAGAATAATTTCTACTTTGCAGAAAATATTAAGGTTGTATGGACAGGGAGCCTTGCTGGGGAATTCAGTAATGAACAGGAACTGGGTGGGTAGCTTTATCAAACATATTGCGATCATCTGATTTGATAAATACCATAATTTGCCTTCATGTACCTGCCATTTGTGTTCTGAAACTGTGCTGATGACTGCCAAACGTGATGCAGCGGAGATTATACAAATACACCCATGTTGGAATTATTGAGAAAATCCCCCATATCAGCTGCCATGGGTCACCTTCACAACTTAAGCAATTAGCTGGTTTCCCTGCAGAACAGGACACATCAGATTTGTCACTGCAGCCAAGTTAAATCTTTCAGTGGGGATGTCTGAGCTCAGATTTTTGCAAACATCTGTATCAGGCCATGGGAAACATACATTACTGAAAGCAAGTTTGCATTTCATATTTCCACTTAAGGATTGCAGGAATATCCACTAGTTCCAATAATGAAGGGTAGTAATATAAACATGAGCATTTATTAGAGTCTCAGAGTCATACAGCACAGAAATAGACCCTTCTGTCCAACTTGTCTGTGCCGACCAAGTTTCCCAAACTGTACTAATCCCAGATATAATGGGAACTGCAGATGCTGGAGATTCCAAGATAATAAAATGTGAGGCTGGATGAACACAGCAGGCCAAGCAGCATCTCAGGAGCACAAAAGCTGACGTTTCGGGCCTAGACCCTTCATCAGGGAGGGGGATGGGGGGAGGGAACTGGAATAAATAGGGAGAGAGGGGGAGGCGGACCGAAGATGGAGAGTAAAGAAGACAGGTGGAGAGGGTGTAGGTGGGGAGGTAGGGAGGGGATAGGTCAGTCCAGGGAAGACGGACAGGTCAAGGAGGTGGGATGAGGTTAGTAGGTAGCTGGGGGTGCGGCTTGGGGTGGGAGGAAGGGATGGGTGAGAGGAAGAACCGGTTAGGGAGGCAGAGACAGGTTGGACTGGTTTTGGGATGCAGTGGGTGGGGGGGAAGAGCTGGTCTGGTTGTGTGGTGCAGTGGGGGGAGGGGATGAACTGGGCTGGTTTAGGGATGCAGTGGGGGAAGGGGAGATTTTGAAACTGGTGAAGTCCACATTGATACCATATGGCTGCAGGGTTCCCAGGCGGAATATGAGTTGCTGTTCCTGCAACCTTCGGGTGGCATCATTGTGGCAGTGCAGGAGGCCCATGATGGACATGTCATCAAGAGAATGGGAGGGGGAGTGGAAATGGTTTGCGACTGGGAGGTGCAGTTGTTTGTTGCGAACTGAGCGGAGGTGTTCTGCAAAGCGGTCCCCAAGCCTCCGCTTGGTTTCCCCAATGTAGAGAAAGCCGCACCGGGTACAGTGGATGCAGTATACCACATTGGCAGATGTGCAGGTGAACCTCTGCTTAATGTGGAATGTCATCTTGGGGCCTGGGATGGGGGTGAGGGAGGAGGTGTGGGGACAAGTGTAGCATTTCCTGCGGTTGCAGGGGAAGGTGCCGGGTGTGGTGGGGTTGGAGGGCAGTGTGGAGCGAACAAGGGAGTCACGGAGAGAGTGGTCTCTCCGGAAAGCAGACGGGGGTGGGGATGGAAAAATGTCTTGGGTGGTGGGGTCGGATTGTAAATGGCGGAAGTGTCGGAGGATAATGCGCTGTATCCGGAGGTTGGTAGGGTGGTGTGTGAGAACGAGGGGGATCCTCTTGGGGCGGTTGTGGCGGGGGCGGGGTGTGAGGGATGTGTCGCGGGAAATGCGGGAGACGCGGTCAAGGGCATTCTCAATCACCGTGGGGGGGAAGTTGCGGTCCTGAAAGAACTTGGACATCTGGGATGTGCGGGAGTGGAATGTCTTATCGTGGGAGCAGATGCGGCGGAGGCGGAGGAATTGGGAATAGGGGATGGAATTTTTGCAGGAGGGTGGGTGGGAGGAGGTGTATACTAGGTAGCTGTGGGAGTCGGTGGGCTTGAAATGGACATCAGTTACAAGCTGGTTGCCTGAGATGGAGACTGAGAGGTCCAGGAAGGTGAGGGATGTGCTGGAGATGGCCCAGGTGAACTGAAGGTTGGGGTGGAAGGTGTTGGTGAAGTGGATGAACTGTTCGAGCTCCTCTGGGGAGCATGAGGCGGCGCCGATACAGTCATCAATGTACCGGAGGAAGAGGTGGGGTTTGGGGCCTGTGTAGGTGCGGAAGATGGACTGTTCCACGTAACCTACAAAGAGGCAGGCATAGCTGGGGCCCATGCGGGTGCCCATGGCCACCCCCTAGGTCTGTAGGAAGTGGGAGGAGTCAAAAGAGAAGTTGTTGAGTGTGAGGACGAGTTCCGCTAGGCGGATGAGAGTGTCGGTGGAGGGGGCCTGGTCGGGCCTGCGGGACAGGAAGAAGCGGAGGGCCTTGAGGCCATCTCCATGCGGAATGCAGGTGTACAGGGACTGGACGCTCCCAGTCGCAAACCATTTCCACTCCCCCTCCCATTCTCTTGATGACATGTCCATCATGGGCCTCCTGCACTGCCACAATGATGCCACCCGAAGGTTGCAGGAACAGCAACTCATATTCCGCCTGGGAACCCTGCAGCCCAATGGTATCAATGTGGACTTCACCAGTTTCAAAATCTCCCCTTCCCCCACTGCATCCCTAAACCAGCCCAGTTCATCCCCTCCCCCCACTGCACCACACAACCAGCCCAGCTCTTCCCCCCCACCCACTGCATCCCAAAACCAGTCCAACCTGTCTCTGCCTCCCTAACCGGTTCTTCCTCTCACCCATCCCTTCCTCCCACCCCAAGCCGCACCCCCAGCTACCTACTAACCTCATCCCACCTCCTTGACCTGTCCGTCTTCCCTGGACTGACCTATCCCCTCCCTACCTCCCCACCTACACCCTCTCCACCTATCTTCTTTACTCTCCATCTTCGGTCCGCCTCCCCCTCTCTCCCTATTTATTCCAGTTCCCTCCCCCTATCCCCCTCTCTGATGAAGGGTCTAGGCCCGAAACGTCAGCTTTTGTGCTCCTGAGATGCTGCTTGGCCTGCTGTGTTCATCCAGCCTCACATTTTATTATCCTGTACTAATCCCAGTTGCTTTTATATCCCTGTAAAGTTTTCCTCTTTTAGGTAATTGTCCAAATGTCTTTTGAACTTTGTAATAAGCAGAATTCAACTGTACATGTATGTGCCGCTTCCTCTGGCAGTTCATTCCACATGCGATCCACCCTCTGTGTGAAAATATTGCCCCACAGGTCCCTGCTGCTTCCCTCATGCAAATAATGTGTTTGGGCCTTCAGAAAACATCAGTAAGATTTTGAAAAATATAATTAAATAGGTTATTACTCAAAATTAGAGCTCGGGATTGGGGTTAAATATCAACACTTATTGGAAATTTCTTAAAGGACTTAAATTTGACACCAGGATTAAACAGCTTTGTTTGTGGATGATATGAGGGACTTAAGGGGAGGAAAGAGAGGAGGGGGAGTGGTGATTTTTGTTTGGGATAACATTATGGCTGTACTTAGCGAGTACTTAGGGAGGATTCCTGGGAGTTTGCCCAAGGAAATTATTTGCGTTGAACTATGAAATAAGAAAGGGATGACCGTCTTGTTGGGATTGTACAAAAGGCACCCCCAGTAGTCAATGGGAAATTGAGATGAAAAAGTAAGGAGATCTCAGATGTCTGTGAGAATAACAAGGTTGTAATGGTTGGGGCTTTTAACTTTCCAAACATAGACTGGGCCTGGCATAGTGTTAAGAGGTGGGATGGGAAGGAATTTTTTCAGTGTGTGAAAGAAAACTTTCTTATTCAGTCTGTGGATGTACGTACAAGAGAAGGAGCAAAACTTGACCTGTTAGGAATAAGGCAGGCAAACGATTGAGGTGACAGGAAGGGAGTACTTTGGGGCAAGTGATCGTAATTCTACCAGTTTTAAAATAGTTATGGAAAAGGACAGACTGATCAAAAAGTTAAATTGAAAAAAAATAATAATTTTCATAGTATTAGGCAGGAACTTCCAAAAGTTACGAAAACAGCAATTGCTGGTAAAGCTCAGCGGGTGTTACTGCATCTGTTGAGAGAAATCAGACGCTCATTAGTGACATTTAAGCAACTGCTGGACATGCACATGGACAGCAATGAATTGAGGGGAAGGCAGGTTAGGTTATTTTGTTTTTGGATTAGGATTACTCCACGGCACAACATTGTGGGCCGAAGGGCCTGTACTGTGCTGTACTTTTCTATGTTCTATGTTTCAGGTCGAGTGACCCTTCCTTAGCTCTGAGGGAGTGTCAATCGACCTGAAACGCAAACACTGATTTCTCTCCACAGATTCTGCCAGACTTTTCCAGCAATTTCAGCTTTTGTTTCCAATTTAGAGCATCCACAGTTTCTTCCACATTATTACTTTCAAAATCTGACTAGGAGAGATTATTTGCAGGTAAAGATTGGGAATCAGGACTCCTTTCAAAAAGAGATAAGGAGAGTCCAGAGACAGTTTGTTGACGGTAATGTGAAGGGCAGGGCTGGTAGGTGCCGGGAATGCTGAAAATAGAGAAAGTGAGGGTCTGGTTAAGAAAAACGAAGCATATGCTGTGTTGTTACAGCTGGGATTGAGTGAATCCTTGGACGAGCATAAGGACAATAAGTGTATATTTAGGAGCGAAATCAAGCGTGCATAAAAGGGACATGAAATAGCTTTGGCAAGTACAGTTAAGGAGCATCCAAAGAGATTCTATAACAATAATAAGGGCAAAACAGTAATGAGGGAGAGAGTAGAGCACTTTAAAGATCAAAAAGGCCGTCTGTGTGTGAAACCGCAGGAGATGGGTGAGATACTAAATGAATATTTCACATCAGTATTTCCCCTGGAGAAAGACATGGAAGCTTGGGAACCTGGGGAAATAAATAGTGATGTCCTGAAAACAGTCCATATTACAGAGGAGGTGCTGGAGGTTTTAAAATACATAAAGGTGGATAAGTCCCTGGGACCTGATCAGGTGTAACCCAGAGCTTTGTGGGAAGCTCGGGTAAATTACTGGGCCCTTTGCTGAGGTATTTGTATCATTAAAAACCATGTGCAAGGTGCCAGCAGACTGGGGGTTGTCTAACGCGGTGCCATTATTTCAGAAAGGTGGTAAGAAAAAGCCAGGGAACTATAGACTAGTGAGCCTGACTCCAGTGGTGGATAAGTTGTTGGAAGGGATCCTGAGGCACAGGATTTACAGGTATTTGGAAAGTCAACCACCGACTACAGATGGTGAACATGGCTTTGTGCATGCAGAATTGTCTCTCACGAACTTGTTTGAGTATTTTTTAAAGAAGTAATGAAGAAGATTGTTGAAGGTGGAGCAGTGGATGTTGTTTATATGAACTTGTCAGGCATTCAACAAGGTACTGCATGGGTAGACTGCGAAGCAACGTTTGATTACATGGAAAACGGGGACAGCTAGCCAGTTGGGCACAAAATTGGCTCAAAAGTAGGAGACAGAGGGTGATAGAAGGTTCCTTTTCGGACTGAAGGCCTGTGACCAGTGGTGTGCTACAAGGATGAATGCTGGCTCCACTGCTTTCTGTCATTTATGTAAATGGTTTGGATGTGAACAGAGGAAGTATGGATAGTAGAAATGTGGACGGCACCGAAATTGGAGGTGTAGTGGACAGCGAAGAAGGTTATCTGAGAGTACAACAGGACATTGATCAGCTGGGCCAGTGGGCCAAGGAGTGGCAAATGGAGTTTAATTTAGAGAAAGGTGAGGGTCTGCATTTTGGAAAGTCAAATTACAGCAGGGCTTATAAACTTAACAGTAAGATCCTGGGGAGTGTTGCAGAACAAAGAGACATTGGGGTGCAGGTGCATTGTTCTTTGAAAGTGCAGTTGCAGGTAGATAGGATAGTGAAGAGGGTTTTTGGTGTGCTTGCCTTTATTGCTCAGTGCATTGAGCAGAGGAGTTGCAAGGTCATGTTGTAGCTGTACAGAACATTGGTTAGCCTACTTTTGGAATACTGCATCCAATTCTGGTCTCTCTGCTATAGGAAAGATGTGAAACTTGACACAATTCATATTCCTGTCATTACGAGGATTCATTACAAGGATATTGCCAGGTTTGGAGGGTTTGAGCTATGAGGAGGGGCTCGGGCTATTTTCCATGGAATGTCAAAGACTGAGGGGAGAGATTTTTTAAAAATCATGATAGACATGGGGAGGGTGAATAGCCAAGGTCTTTTTTCCCAGGGGAGGGCAGTTGAAAACTACAGCACATAAGTTTAGGGTTAGAGGAAAAAGATTTGAAAAAGACCTAAGGGGTAATGTTTTCACGCAGAGGGTGTTGCATATATCGAACAAGCTGCCAGAGGAAGTGGTGGAAGTGGGTACAATGACAGTTAAAAGGAATCTGGATGGGTATATAAATAGGGAGGTTTAGAGGGATATGGGCCAAATGTTGACAAATCGGACTCGATCAGTTCAGGATATTTGGTTGGCATGGACAATTGGACCAAACGGTCGGTTTCAGTGCTGTACAGCTCAATGACTCCATGAGTACCAGAGACCAAAGTCCTCCTCACCTCAGTCTTAGGCTGAGGAGTAGGACCTGTCCACTCTGTCCATTTCTTTTCTGTTTCTTCCCTCCTTTTTTTGCTTCTTTCTTCTCAGTAATGTCCTGAATGTCAGGCCTCAGTGTGGGTCTGGCAAGCTGATCTGTCGGCTGACATGCCCTCAGCGTGGTCTTCTGGCCTTGATGTGATTCCAGAGCAGTCTCCCGGCCTCGAGAGGCTCAAAGTGAAGCCTGGCATGGTCAGGTGTCAAAACTCAAACTGGAGGCTCGGTGCCAGCGCGAACTGGGTTAAAACGACTGACATTCTGAACTTTACATTTATATTTTAAAATTTATTCCTATGATCTATCATGGTGATTTTTAAAAATTTACTGTTCTCACTTATTCCTCTGATCTATAATCCTGGAACTTTTCTTTCTTTATTTTTCTAATTGTCTTCCTGACCAAGACTTTGTACTTAAGAATCTTAACCTGGCTACTTCTGGACCTAAAATGGCCCAGTACTTGGCATTTGAGTATATGTGACAATAAAGCTACTTCTCAGATTCAGTTCTAACATGGCACCTTATATTTGGGGACTACGCCCTCTGGTCATATAGTCTCCCATGAAGGGAATATCCTTTCAACATTCACCCTGTCAAGCCTCTTAAGAATCCTGTACAATTCAACTGGGTCAGCAAGTTTGCAGACGACACAAAGGTCGGAGGTGTCGTTGACAGTATAGAGGGCTGTTGTCGGCTGCAGCGGGATATTGACAGGATGCAGAGATGGGCTGAGAGGTGGCAGATGGAGGTCAACCTGGATAAATGTGAGGTGATGCATTTTGGAAGGTCGAATTTGAAAACTGAGTACAGTATTAAGGATAGGATTCTTGGCAGTGTGGAGGAACAGAGGGATCTTGGTGTGCAGAAACATAGATCCCTTAAAATGGCCACCCAAGTGGACAGGGTTGTTAAGAAAGCATATGGTGTTTTGGCTTTCATTAACAGGGGGATTGAGTTTAAGAGTCGTGAGATCTTGTTGCAGCTCTATAAAACTTTGGTTAGACCGCACTTGGAATACTGCGTCCAGTTCTGGTCGCCCTATTATAGGAAAGATGTGGATGCTTTGGAGAGGGTGCAGAGGAGGTGTACCAGGATGCTGCCTGGACTGGAGGGCTTATCTTATGAAGAGAGGTTAACTCAGCTCGGTCTCTTTTCATTGGAGAAAAGGAGGAGGAGAGGGGACCTAATTGAGGTATATAAGATAATGAGAGGCATAGATAGAGTTGATAGCCAGAGACTATTTCCCAGGGCAGAAATGGCTAAAACGAGGGGTCATAGTTTTAAGCTGGTTAGAGGAAAGTAGAGAGGGGATGTCAGAGGCGGGTTCTTTACACAGAGAGTTGTGAGAGCATGGAATGTGTTGCCAGCAGCGGTTGTGGAAGCAAGGTCATTGGGGTCATTTAAGAGACTGCTGGACATGCATATGGTCACAGAAATTTGAGGGTGCTTACATGAGGATCAATGGTCGGCACAAATTGTGGGCTGAAGGGCCTGTTCTGTGCTGTACTGTTCTATGTTCTATGTTCTAACAAAATCACATCCTCGTTTTTTTTAAAATTCCAGACAGTCGTGTCCCAATCTGTTTAGCCTTTGCTCATAAGGTCATCCCAACACATTGGAGATCATCTAGTGACCGTTCTTAGTGCTGCCTCCAGTAAAATGATATCTTTTAAATAAGGGAGGAAAAACTGCTGACATAGTCCAAATGTGTCCCACCAGCACACCTCCCTCGTCTTACATTCCAACCCCTTAAAGTAAGGGCCAATATTCGATTAGTCTTCATGTTTACATGCTGCATCTGTGTGCTAGCTTCCTGTGTTTTGTGCACAAGGAACTCAATTACCTTTGTTGCAGATTTCTGCTTTTTTTTCATTTGAATAAAACAACTCCTTTATTCGTCTTTCCAAATATACCAAATTTGCACTTTCCCACATTATAATCCATTTGCTTTTCGTCTACTCAAATAGCAATATTTCATTGTGAACTGTTTGTATCTCTCTCACAACCCGCCTTTCTACTTATTTTTATGTTTTCTGCAAATTTGGCCCAGGTGCTTACACTCTATTGACCCAAGTTATTTATATTTGTTGTAAACAGTTGCCGTCCCAGTACTGATCCCTGTGAAACTCCACTGGTCACCAAGTTGGAAAAGAACCTCTAATCCCTGCTCACTGCTTCCTGGCTGTTAGCCAATTCTCCATCCATGTCAACTTACCACCTCCAACACCATGGTTTTTATCGTAAGGCTGAACCTTTTGTGAGGCACCTTGTTGAACACATACTCAAAGTCCAAATACAACACATGTACTGGTTCCTCCCGAACTGCTCTGGTTCAGCATTCTTCAAAAAACTAATAGTCAGACATGATTTCTCTTTCATGGAGTCATGATGACTCTGTTTAATTAGATTATTGCTTTCCAAATGCACTGTTATTACTTCCTTAATGATTGATCCCAACACCTTTTCAACATTAAATGTTTGGCCTAAAGTTACCTGCCTTTTGCCTCCCTCTCTTTTTGAATAGGGGTGTCACATTGGCAGTTTTCCAGATACTTCCCCAGAATCCAAAGATGAGGAAAACTACAACAGTACACCCACTATTCCTGGAGCTATCTCTTTTATCTGTACCACCAATGCTTGTGCCAGCACGAGTTTCCCCACAGCACTGATGTGACAGTCACTGCAAACACCATTATTCAACAGTCTTGCACAGAAATTCTTTGAAAGTGCATCAAGGCCAATGTGGCCTTTGCACTAAAGCTTGCATTTTACAAATGGCATGGGGTCAGTGATGCAAGTGAGTAGACGGATATCAGAGGCCATTTTTAATGGAGGCACCTTTCCCACATATTGCAAACAAACTCTTCCAATTCTGTCAGAGCCATTATTTGTTCAACCAGTTTGTCCATCAGCTGCCCCCCCCACCCCACAAATAGAGATTTCCTGTGTGGTGCCAAGGTACCTGCCTTGCTCTCCAGGATTATGACTGTCAATTGCCCCTGATACATGGTTCGTGGAGGTGAGCTCTCAACACAAATTGCTGATAGGAGGTTATATTTAGTGAGGCAGCACTAATTAGATATGAAGTATACTCCCTCAGCCCAGAATTTGTCTTCTACTTCAAAAGAATGAAACAAAAGATTGCAATTTAAGTTTTTTAATTTAAAACAAATGTAAGAACATTGAAAACATTTATTGAACACTATTTTTAGAAACAAACTTAGACAAAGAACTCAGATGATTTTCTCTTCTATCTGTGGCTGGTATTGTTGGCATAGCCTCGATGTTGAACCATTTTAATTTTAAAGTGGTTATGTGTAAATGTCTAATTAGTGAATCCTATGTCGAGCACCAAGCGATTTACAGGAGGAGAAGGAAATAAAATACATACGACCTCTCAAAAATCAGGGCGGTGAGCTCTCTAAAGCCCTTCCTCACTAGAGCTCATTGATTCACATTGGGAAGGAGGCTCGAACATTGCCTGTGGAAGAAAGGAATGCCAGAAATGTTAAAGTGCTTGTTGTTCCTGGTGTTAATTTATACATCGTGCAAATGTGAATTTGACAGAGACTCAAATACTGTTAAAAATTCCTGATATTTTGCTACTTTGAATGGATTTTTGTTTTGGATCCATTTGAAAAGTGAATATACATAACCAACACTGTTCTGCACGTGAGATGTGATTGCATGAAGATAAAAAGGTCAATGAATGAGTGTCAGATTAGGCTGTTAACCAATGAGACCCACTTGAAACAATGACAGGTCTGAGTAATGGAACATAAGCAGATAAACTAGGAACAACAAGTGTCTTACAGTATTCATGTCTGAGGTGATCTGGTCCCCTGTGCATCTTTTAAATACCTTTTATCCCCAAAATGGTTTGCACTTTACAAATATATATTCTCTTATACGCGCGCGCATCTCACAATATCACCATTCAAAATAAATTCATTATAAAGCTGAGCACTAATTAAAGTCTCAAACAAGTGCAATACCACTGGCAAAAATACACAATGCTGTTACTTCTTGCAGTTGCAGTCAGTTGAAAACATATCAATGGGTTTTTAATGCAGAATTAGTTAAAGCCTCTGGAAACAAAAGGTTGGCTGGAGACTTTAAAGGCCGAGCCAAACTGGCCAGCTGAAGTACTCATCATCCCACCTAATGGTCTGGATAAATGGTTAGTTTGTTAGTTTTTTTTTCCCCTGAGATGGCTTGCACTTTACAGATATATCCTCTCATACACACACTCTCTCACTCTTACACTCTGACAGTTTCATTCAGTCTCAGACTTACACACATAGTCTCACTCAGCCTGTTATAGTCACTCACACACACTCAGTCAGTCTGACTCACACTTCACGCAGCCTCACTCACACTCAGTTTCACTCACAAATAATCGACTCATTCACACACGTGGACTGACTCCCTTCCCTCACACTCTCAAACAGTCTTATTCACACTCAGTCTCACACAGTATCACAAGCACAATCTCAAGGGTGGCACGGTGTCTTAGTGGTTAGCACTGCAGCCTCACAGCGCCAGGGACCCGGGTTCGATTCCAGCCTCCGGTGAGTGTCTGTGTGGAGTTTGTACATTCTCCCCATGTCTGCGTGGGTTTCCTCTGGGTGCTCCGGTTTCCTCCCACAGTCCAAAGATGTGCAGGCGAGGTGCATCGGCCACGCTAAATTGCCCGTAGTGTTCGGGGGTGTGTGGGTTGTAGGGGGATGGGTCTGGGTGGGATGCTTCAAGGGGCAGTGTGGACTTGTGGGGTCAAAGGTCCTGTTTCCACACTGTATGGAATCCAACCTAATCTCACGCACTCTCACTCATACAGTATCACGCTGACTTTGCAGCTTCAGTCACACGCATACACAGTCTCACTCTGACTTTTTCACACATACAGTCTCATTCTCACTTCACACAGTCTCATACACGTAGTTTGACTCCCTCCCACACAGACACTCACATTGTGTCACACGCACAAACTCAGGCTCAATAACACACATGCCCAATTTTGACTCTCACGCACCAACTCAGTCTCACTCACACAGGCTGTCTCTGATACTTTAGCCAGTCTCATTTGAGGGCACAGTCTCACCCACACAGAGACTCACTCACACAGAGTCTCACCTGCGCACAGTCTCACTCGCACGCAATCTCACCTGTACATAATCTCACTCGCACACAGTCTCACTCATAACGCTGTCTCACTCGCATGCAGTCTCACCCGTACATAGTCTCACCCTCACACGGTCTTACTTGGAGGTTCAAACACACAGTATCACTCTGACTTCCCACGATTTCACTCTCACACACCTTGCCTCTCACATTCACATAGCCTCACTCATACACAATCTCACTCTGAGTTCACAGTCTCAATCACACATGGTCTTGTTCAAACTCACTCAATTACACATGCTCTCTCACTCATACATTCTCACACAATCTTATTCAGTCTGACTAATATTCAGTCTCACACTCAATCGTACATTCTCAATTAATCTCACTGTGTCACTCAAACTCTCACTCACAGTCACACTCACATCGGATCACTCGCAGTCTCACTAACACAGTCTCACTCACACACAATCTCTCTCAATCTCTCTCACACACACACATTCTTATTCACACACATGGCCTCACTCTCACAAATGCACGGTCTCATTCACATACAAATTCCTACTCTTTCTCTCTCAGTCTCACTCTGACTCACTCACACACGGGCCCACTCAGACTCTCTCACTTACACACATGTTCTTAGTCACACACACGTTTTCACTCTCACAAATGCATGGTCTCATTCACATACAAATTCCTACTCTCTCTCTTAATCTAACTCTGACTCTCTCTCTCACAGTCTCACTCACACATATGGTCTCACTCACAGTCTCACTCTGACTTCATACAGTCCCACTCTCTCACACCCACTCACACAAACTCTCAGCATCACTCACACAGTCTCACACTGACTGTCATTCAGTCTCACTCACACATACAGTCTTACTCTAACTTCACAGTCTCACTCTTTCACACACTCACAGTCTCACTCACACATCGCTTACTCTGACTCTCACTCACACAGTCTCACTCATATGTCCCACTATGGCACAATAATTTTATGTTAAATTGTTGTAAAATTGAACATTAAGTAAAAACAGTTAAGGTCTCAAACAAGTGCAATATGACTGGCAGTAATAAACAACTCTATTATTTCTTGTAGTTACCCTTTGTTGAAGGCATGTCAATGGCATTCTGTCCAAATTAGTTTAAACCACTGGAGAAATAAAAATATTGAAGGCAGGAATGGAGTGCTGAAGAGTTTAAAGGCCAAACCAAACACTTCAGTTGAAGTATTCATCATCCTGCCATTGGCTGAACAAATGGCTGGTTTGCTTTTTAACCAAACAACCATTGAGGAACCCAGGCAAATTCAATCACAATTGGTCAACAAGATTGATAAGTAGAAGATTCTTTTTCTCATCCAACCAATTGATACATGACTGTGATGTTCATAGAAGACCGGTGGCAGGGTTCAATTCTCCAGCATTCCAGAAAAAATAGCTGATGTGCAAGATGTTTGAAAAGGACAAAAAAGCACTGGACTCAAAAGTTAATGTTAAGCAATTGTCTGAAGTCAAGTCACTCTCTCCAAATTGTCCAATAATTTAAAGTAGAAAACTGCCAAAGTAATTTATTCATATATTGCAGAGTTTTTGGTACTGAGCAGAGATTTTAGATCCAATAGAGTCCCATGAAACATTATGTTCCTTACAGCTAAAACTTGCATAGACATGAAGATCTTCTTTCGGTGAATCTCAGGATGAAGTCGTGATTCACTTTCTTGTTCATTGCGTAATACAGGATGGCATCGGCCGGAAGTATGAGCACTGAAAAAGCAGAGGGAAAGCACATTATTATTCACACGTGTTTTCATCATATTAATTGTGCACAGGTCCAACTGCTTCCTGGGTACGGAAATATCAATGGCTGGGAGGAACAGAACAAATGTACTGCAAGGATTCAGAACGTATTACAAAACACAAGAGAAAATCTTGGAGTTATACCAAATTAGGTAAACTCAATAACTGAGAACCATTGTATCTGAGACCCATTCTCAGGATGAGCATTGTTGGTCAAGACTAAAATCCATTTCAAACCTCTCACTGTCCGATGGCACATGCCTTCTTCATGACAGTTTGTACAATTCAGTGGCTTCATTGGGCCAGATATGAGGCTGTGAAGAGTCAGCATACAGTAGCCCAGGTAAAGATGTCAGATTTTCCTTACTACAGAACAATGCAAAACCCCAACTGATTCACGAATGACCCAGCAGCTGCAAGGTCACTTCTGCTGATACCAGCATCAAACACAAAAAGGTGCAGTGTGTTCAACGTGAAAACACTGAGAAAAGCTATCCTCCCCTTCAGCATTGTGTTGGAATCTTGAAACTAACACCACTGAGGGCACCTAAATCAAACACGAGTTACTGATCCAGTGAATGGCCATTTTCTGAGGGCTATGATGGATGCAGAATAAATTCCAGCTTTGTCAGTGAGACTTACATCCAGGGAACTGATTTTTCTTTTCTGTGAAATCTGACAGGGATAGCATGCTGCAAAGGCATTGGGACCTTTCATTTTCATAAGGCATTCTGCTTAACACAGCCTGGATGGCAAGTTTTAAACCACAGCAGAATTAAACCCATGAGACCTCGTTTCTACTTTTCACCAGGAAATGGTTGGGGGAGGGTTGCGACAGATTAGCAACTTGACAGCAGTGACCCCATCCATGTTTCTGGTCTCTCAGCCACGGGCCAAAAAGAAGGGAAGAACAGATTAATTTCAGCAACAGGAAACATTTATTTTGGAATAACCAGTTAAAATAAGAATGAACAAAGCAGAACAATGTGCTAACAATGCGAATAATTCAGGATTTAATGCCACACCCAAATCCTGATGTACATCCTTCACTCAATATGGCTTTAGGTAGTTTTACAAAAGGGCTACTGGACTCCAAACACTAACCCTGACTTCTCTCTACAAGTGCTGCTACTTCTGCTGTGCTTTTCCAGCAGTTTCTGATTTCCAGCATTTGTGGTTCTTTGTTCTGATTTGGCTTTAGGGCAATCTGATGAAATAATTTGCTTTTATGAGGTGCAGATATTAGTTGTTTATTGGCTTTACATTCCTCAGACTTGAATCCTGCTGAACATGCTTGGATATGTTCAATGATACAAATTTAGATATCTGCAGCTTTTTGGTGAAATCAAAAGAAAATATCAATTCCCTTGCAGTGGTTATGCTGTTCAGAAATAGATTTAACTTAAATTGAAGCAATTTCCACTGCTCACCTTTATTTGATTCAATGATCTGTGCTAGAGCAAATTGCTGAGGACGCTCGGGTTCAAATTTGAGCGCGGTGATGGCTTTGTTGAGAACTTCAGATACACGATCTTGATTAGTCACCTAATTAAAACAACATTCACTTTTCATTAATGCATTAGACACACACACCAAATGAAATATATAATGCCTCAATTTCCAAAGGGCTTATAAATATAGCTGCTTTCACCCAGAAAACTAATTGGGACATTACACTGAAAGCTGTAAAAGTTACATTAATGAAATAATATCTGGTAGGACAGTTATTGTAAAATCTGCATTCGATGCTCCATAACACAGTTACTGTGAACAGTAAAGGTTGGAATTTGAATGGAAACAGAGCCCAGTGATCAAGTTTACTTATACACACAGTTTGAAACAAGTAACTAATGACGAAATTCATAATTTAAATAATCCACTTCCATCCCCTCCCACCCAAAACCCCCATACCATTTGACATAATGGGAACTGCAGATGATGGAGAGTCCGAGATAACAAAATGTGGAGCTGGATGAACACAGTAGGCCAAGCAGCATCTCAGGAGCACAAAAGCTGATGTTTCGGACACAGACCCTTCAACAGAAAAGCTTTGTTTCAAGGCTGAAGAGATGACAAGAGAGTTGCAGTGGGAGAGAGATCCACTGAGGTTTTTCCGGAGAGAGGAGGGTAACTTCTTCAGGTTAGGTATCCCTGGAAGCGGCTTCACAATGAGGTTAAAATTGTATCAGAGATAATGGGAACTGCAGATGCTGGAGAATCCAAGATAACAAAGTGTGGAGCTGGATGAACACAGCAGGTCAAGAAGCATCTTTGGAGCACAAAAGCTGATGTTTCAGGCCTAGACCCTTCATCAGAAAAGGGTCTAGGCCTGAAAGGCCAGACTGTGTGCTCCTGAGATGCTCTGCTGCTTGGCCTGCTGTGTTCATCCAGCTTCCCACATTGTTACCCCCATACAATTTGCCTGCTTTTAACATTTATTGTCATTACAGCAAATGGCTCAATGTTGTTTGTGAAGTCTGACATTTCCTAATGTTATGCTTATTCATATAAATTATTCATAAAATTGCTTTAACAGTTTGAAACATTTAGCAATTTGTGATTTGAAGACAGTGCAAATATTTAATATTCAATCATAATGTGACTGTACAGGAATAATATTTGATAGGCAGGATATTGAGAAGACCAGTTTTTTGGGCAATTGTCTGCTTTTGTTTAATTCTGTGTTATATTTGGAGATTGCTTTTCTCAGCTCAAATTTGAGCAATGACCTGGAAGATGAAATGCACCAGCAAATTTTCTGTTTCTTCTGGAGAACTGCAATGTTTTCTGGTTGAGTAAACTCACACTTAATTCTACTTTAATTTTGCTATAGTTCATGGCTAAAAAAATTACTTTTGCCACCCAGTCTAAAGCAAAGATCATATTAAATATATTAATGGATAGCAAATCCGAAAAATCCAAAAAATGTAGTGGAATTAAATTCCTGAGGAAGTGGCAGATGCAGACACAATTACAATGTTTAAAAGACATTTGAATAAGTACATAAATAGGAAAGGTTTGGGGGGATATTTTGTTCGGTACGTCTCGACAATTCTATAAGTGGTAGAGTCAAATATTACACAACTAGAGATTAGATGAACTACATTATCTTTCTAAAGAAGGGTCTAGGCCTGAAACGTCAGCCTTCCTGCTCCTCTGATGCTGCTTGGCCTGCACTGTTCATCCAGCGCGACACCTTGTTATTTTACATTAACTAACATCTCCAAAAGTGATCTTTTTTGAATCACCAATATCTTTTCCACTCTGTATGCTCAGACTTTAAATGATTAATCACTAATTTTAGTGATTCATTGGTGATAAATTGGATTTTCTAAATTATGTTCGAAGAAGTGCCACGCAAGTGTGCAAGCAAAATTGAAGCCTGTGGAATGAAATGGGCAGTGGCAGTATAGACTCAAAATTGGGTGAGGATTAGAACATAGAATCATGAAGAACAGTCATTTGCTCAGGCTAACTAAAGTAAATGAGGGAAACTGTTCACTGGTCCTTCTGACACTATGTACCAAGGTCAAAATCTAAGGTAATTGGTGGGGAGAAAAACCAAAAACAAAAAAGAATCCTGCTTTTTCCAAACTGCAATATCTGAATAGGTGGTTAAAGCAGATTAAATTACTTTCATAAGACGACTGAATAATTACATGGAGCAAAATTTGCAGGGCAGGGCTAAAAAGGGCAATGGTGGTGGTGGTGGGGGAGGTGGGTGGCGAATTTAGCTACTTCTTACTGAGATTTAACACAGACACAATAAGTCAAGCTTTTTTTTGCTTTGTGATAACATTCCACGATTCTCTAGTTGGCCTCTCATGACTGCATTAGTTGGCAACAATTTGTTGCACATTCATCAGGAGACATTTTGGTTGAGAATTTTGTTTTCTGTGTTTCATAGATGTTCAATTTAAACAAGCTGTTTGCCATTTGCTTATCCAAATTCTGCCTCAGATCTTAGGCTGGTTCTGCCCCATCTCCAGCTCACTGACAAGCTAACAAATATTCTCTTTACCAGAGTAAAGAGGCGCTGTTTGTTAACAATATTTAAACACTAGAAGCAATTTCCACACATCACACTGACCTCTGTGGAGGCACAATCAGAGTACGACTGATCCTGTCAAGGAAAATGCATGACCAAACATAACAATCTATGTGCCTTCTAATTTGGCCAATATTCCTTCGGCTTCCCTGAACTAGCCAGTAGGCAAGTATTCTGTTTTGGATTGCACTCTTGCTATTGGAACGCTTTGCCTGCAACGGTAGTAGATTCACCAACTTTAGGTACATTTAAGTCATCATTGGACAAGCATATGGACGTACATGGAATAGTGTAGGTTAGATTGGCTTCAGATTGGTATGACAGGTCGGCACAACATCGAAGGCCGAAGGGCCTGTACTGTGCTGTAATGTTCTATGTTCTTCTCCAACCCATTTTTGATGTGCTTTCTTCCATGTACCAGCCTTTTAAATTTCACATGAGCCAAAGCCAGGAAAGAAATATTCAATATCTCTGTTAGTATTACTCGATTGGCTTACAGATGGACCAAAGTGCCTGTGGTCAGCTAACTGAAGATTTGGTAACTCCTTGCTGATTTATTGTACAGTTAATGGTGCGTGTTAATTTGTGATATTTCCTCTTCAATAGTTATCAGCCAGTCCCCAAAATGGGGCAACAGAGTGCTGCACCTTGCCATGTACACTTAAAGGAGAAATGCAAGGAAAATGTGTTCAGGCCTAAAACCTAAACATTGCTACTGCATTACAAAACAGGATCAAAATGATGGTCAAAGCACTCTCATAGAGCAAAAAAGGCTTCAGCAATGTGGAAAATACACACTGAATATGACTGCATGGCAACAAATAATTGGGATAAAAATTCCTCTTGCGATACTGGCAGAGAGCAATGGCAATTATTTGGACCGAGCATGACGACAGCAAACAGTCCAGGGACTTACCAAAATAGTTTTGAATTCTTGTGCTCTGTCCTCCTCTAATCTGACTCGGATGAGGCAGCTTTTCTCATTCTGGCGGTTGTCCCTCCGACGTGTTGCACACCAGCAGCTGCCCAAACCCGCACGCCTACCAGACTTGGCTGTGTCATAATTTGGTTTTGCTGATGCACCACTGTTGGATAAACCTCCAGAGGAGGCAGTATCCACGGATCTTAATGACTGTGGAATAATTATTTTGTTTAAGAAAACGTTTGTCAATTGTTGCATATTAGATACTTCCCCCTTTCCAGTTATATATATTATTACACAAAATATGCTCTCCTGCTGCCCACAAAGGTGAAGGCATTCTGCGCATGACAGCCTAATTGCAAGAACATGAAGTTGCACATGAATTCTTGGTCATTGCTGTCTTGTGAAATATTTAACTTGCAGTTCTTTCCTCTACCCGTAAAGATCACTTCTGAGGAATTATACTCCCGCTTGTGTTTACTAGCTGTTCAGTCAACATCAACAATTCAGTACTTAGCATGCCCATAAATTACTAATTAGTTTCCTTCGGCACAATAATTGTGGTCATTTCACTTGACCATGTAAACTGGTGCTTCAATTCTAAGTTTGTCAGATAAACCTTTGGGGTTTCAGTTTGCACACAGTATGTGAACATGCTTACATAAATATTTATTTGCCCACTTCACCCTGCTACGCACAGAAATCTTGAATACAACTACACTGTTTGAAGTTAAAACACACATTTATGAATTGCAGGTGACTGCGAATGGGCCAACCAGTGCATTGTGCAGGTCAGAATGTGTGCGGCACAGCACCACTGGCAGAAAGAAAGACAGACAGCAACAGCAAACCATACAGCAGAGAACTAAAGAAACCAGAAGTGAAATCATCCAAGTCACTGCAGCTCTCAGTTTATGATTAACATACAGGGAGTCACAACACTAAACAGGAGAATCCATAAAAAGGAAGAGGGTATTTTGAAACAAAGAAATACCACTCCAAAACACCTAAATGTGACCTAATAATACTTAGCCCAATTCTTAGGGGAATACATTATGAAAATATCCCTGGGACAAGTCCTAGACATATTCTGTAAACAATAACCATAACACAACTTTGATAATCTCCCAAGATACAATGGTCTTCAGCAGAGAACGCACTAATCAACAGCTCAAAGCCCAAATATTGAAGAAAAACAAAAGGTGCAGTCACGAGGACTCCATGCAGAGAGCTGCATTACTTTGTTGCAATTGCTGGATCAAGACTTATCCAACATACTCTAAATACTGTTTTTGTGGGCAGTGCGCTTCAAGCTGCGACAGATGTACCCCATGCACTAAAATTTACTGAGTAGAAATTAAACATGCTGTGAATAATTAAAGATGAAATATTTTGGCTATTAGTATAAAATCATATAAAATATCTAAGCAAAACAAAGCCAACAGCACAACTCAAAAAAAAACAAATAAAATCAGCTCTCACTTCGTGAGCGAATAATACCTTTTCTGGAATCAAATGCTTCAGTAACCAGCACAAAGGTTGAATTTTGCTGGCAATTGCACAGCTGTCTTGCCTTCGTTCTGAAAGCAAGTAACCCAACTTTGGCAAGTGGGACCTGGGATGGAAAATTGCTGGCAGCAGCCAGTTATGAAGATGCTTGGTGGAACGGCATTCACATTAAGGATTTCAGTCTGGCTGAAACATCAAAATGGCTATTCGGCTAATAGCTCTTAAAAGAAAGGCGAAGGAGATTGGCTAGGCAGCCATCTAGCTCCAGTGGCTGGGACGGTATCACTGAGTACCCTTGTATCCTCTTGACTGCCAAAGTGTAGTCAGGATAATAGACGGCAGGAAGACAGAAGAAAGGAAGGAAAGAAAGAAGAAAAAAAGTGTCTGGACATTATTAGACAAACCAGAGTCTCCAAGAACAACATATTTTACGTGATGAGTGCCTCACTGTCTCACCTTTTCCAGCGCTTTTTGCGAAGTGCTCGGCTCTTCCATTTCCAAGTGGCTGGAATCGGATAAAATGTTGGCTGCGGTAATGCTGTTGTCTGAATCCTCATTCTGAAGGGATGCTCGCTGCTCAGAGCTTTTAGTTTGAGTGTTGTGTATTTTAACACCTCTCTTTGAAAACAGGCTGCACAAGGGAAAGGGGACACAACAAACATGAAAATGTCATTGCATTCTAGAGAAACTGTTAAAAAAAATTAAACTAGAATGAAGGTATATTGATGATGTGAGTACCAGGAGTTTGATGTTCGCCACATTTGACCTGTGAGAAATTAATAGTGGCACACTCATACCAAGAGCTCGCATTACTAGTATTGAACACCGTTACATTGTCTCATCGTTAGGGAGTATATGAATAGGTTACAATGTTTGCATATTCCAATGGCACAAGAATCTGGACTTTTTGCAGTGTTTGTTCAACTTGCTATCAACCTCAATCTCATGAAAGGCAAAATGTGGATTTGAATACCCACAGGGTGGAAAATTTCCCCCAACCTGGCCACATGCTAATGTGTATGTAATTTCATCCCAAAAGCTGCAGTTTATTAAAAATAAAACGTAAAACAAAGTAACACCATTGATAATTGATAGAAAACTGTATACAACACTTTGTAAGGTAGGACAGTGTACTCTGAATTTGGCCTTCAGTATATTGGTACTGCAAACATTAGGATTTCTATTCAGCAATTTGCATTTATATTGCATGATTTACATCGAAAATTTTCCAAAACTCCCAAAAGAAGTACAGCAGATGGCATGATAAATAAATTCCCACACTGAAAATCCCGATTGTTGGTATATTAAGCATTAAATAGTACAGGGAGCAAGAGCAGATGGCTGCTGAAATGTGAGATTGCACAATAATGCCGCAATGTTGATTGCCTGCACTTCGAGAATCACAATTAAGCCACGGAAGCCTAAATCACATCCATGTAACATCCACACTCATGTAAAGAGAAGATATCCTAGGAAGTGAATAAGTGTTTCCCTTCTCTTTCTTGGTTTCTATATAACAATAGTCACATGTCACAGTCCAGATCACTGCAAGGCACAACACAGCAACAAGGCATGGTTTTGCTTCTCTGAAACTCTACACGGGTAGGTGGTGGAAAATCTGACTTTGCTGAGTTCTGGTCAGTCCTTACCTATTGAACAGAAATATAAGATAATATCCCCAACTCAGGAAAATTATCAAAAACAATAACTTTGAAGTCTTTACACATGTATGCACAACAACACAAACACATACTTTCACGTCACCCACATGGAAAGAGATTTGAGTTTTATAGACAATAGGTGCTGGAGTAGGCCATTCGGCCCTTCGAGCCAGCACCACCATTCATTATGATCATGGCTGATCATCCACAATCAGTATCCTGTTCCTGCCTTATCCCCATAACCCTTGATTCCACTATCTTTAACAGCTCTGTTTATCTCTTTCTTGAAAGCATCCAGAGAGTTGGCCTCCACTGCCTTCTGGGGCAGAGCATTCCATATATCCACCACTCTCTGGGTGAAGAAGTTTTTCCTCAACTCTGTTCTAAATGGCCTTCCCCTCATTTTTAAACTGTGTCCTCTGGTCCTGGACTCACCCATCAGCGGAAACATGCTTCCTGCCTCCACAGTGTCCAATCCCTTAATAATCTTATACGTCTCAATCAGATCCCCTCTCATCCTTCTAAACTCAAGTCTCCAAGACCAGTCGCTCCAATCTTTCAACATATAATAGTCCCGCCATTCTGGGAATTGACCTTGTGAACCTACGCTGCACTCCCTCAATAGCAAGAATGTCCTTCCTCAAATTGGGAGACCAAAACTGCACACAATACTCCAGGTGCGGTCTCACCAGGGCCCTGTACAGCTGCAGAAGGATCTCTTTGCTCCTGTACTCAATTCCTCTTGTTATGAAGGCCAGCATGCTATTAGCTTTCTTCACTACCTGCTGTACCTGCATGCTTGCTTTCATTGACTGATGTACAAGAACGCCTGGATCTCGTGTGCTTCTCCTTTACCTAACTTGACTCCATTGAGACAGTAATTTTGAGGTGGAGCTTCAAATGTGAGAAGCATGGCTGATAATTTTTCAACAGAAGATATTTCTGCTGCCTGCTGGCCCACAAAGTAGAACACAAATCTGATTTTTCACTCAAAATCGTTAAACATTGCTAGTTTTCATTATACAGGCCCACAAATATGCAAATTTAATTCACTGTAACACCTTTTTTGCTTACTTGTCTCTCATAAACAAATTTATTCCGGTGAAATTTAGCCATGGTGCAGAAACTTCTCTGGATAAATGAGAATCACTAGGCAATACCAAGCTCATCACAGGTCCACATTCTACACTCATGGTCATAGCAAAGAATCTCTATCAATCAGTCTACACTAGACACATGCACGAGGTGAGAATAACAGCACCACTCCTTGCATCATCTCAAATTACTCGAACAGTTACTAAAAAATCTCACTCCAATGAAGCAATAATGACCACACATCAAATGTCTCTATTTGTCAAGGAACAGATGTAATTACCTTTCTGTCCATTCATCCCAATAATAAAGGAAATAATGAGATATTTGCGTTGCTTAACATGGGATACTTACCAGCTGAGGCGTTTAAACACACTCTTTTTGGGCTTTGGCGGTTTCTCGAGTTCAGAGGAGCTGCAGGGTGGCAAATAAACATTTTCAGACAAGATTCATTTAAAAAGAATCAGATGCTTTTGTTCAATATTCTTATTATTTATGGCAAAATCAATCATTTACATAGATTTGAAATTGCAGAATGATAATTTTGTTTGCAAAAGGCACGTGATTTCAGGCAGGAGAACACTTAACATTACTTTGACTAATGAGCGACAAAAGTTCTCACTGTAGGCACATCGATCTTTTCTGCTTTATGAACAGCAGATCAAGACAATAAGAGTTCTGAAGAAATGTCACCAGACCCGAAGGATAACTCTGCTTTCTTTCCACAGATGCTGCCAGACCTGCTGAATGTTTTCAGCAATTTCTCTTTGTGTTTTTGATTCCCAGCATCTGCGGTTCCTTTGCGTAATTTTTTACCAAGATTATAACCCCCTCAGTCTTTTTGCAGAACACGTGGAATTGAACAAAATGGTCGAATTTCTACAGCAGGAACAGAAAAAATTAACAAGGACTGGGCTTGAAAAAAGTTAACTGGAAAACATGAGAATCAAACTTCCAGTGCCGAAGGTGATACATTAGGTTGTAAAGTTATACAGGAGTTTCTCTGGGCCTCATCCACACTGTCATGTGAATGTACAGACAATGTCAAACAATGAAAGGTAGTCATGAATCAGTCACTTCAGGTGACTAAAACACCACATGCCACATCTCGGAGGTAGTAAAATGAGGAGTATATCTCTTGACCAGACTTTCTGTTGCTGATATTTTCAGACAAACTGTCCGAAAATCAACTAAACTATCCGAGAAGTCCAAAAGAACTTTAAATATAACTTATGATCCATGCAAAGTGAATTTCGGTAACATTTTGTAATTACTGTTATAAATAAATACCATGTTTGACGTTGGCCCAATACTGACTGTGCCACTGATGGAACTGACGATAATGCCAGGTGCTTGCTGCACATGGGCATCCATAGCCTGAGGATGGGCTTAATAGTGAGCTTTGATTTTCAAAGCAGGAATGTAAATTGCTACATCACGTACATTTTATATAAGAACTTCGGTCCACCAATTTATGAAGAAGCAAACTGTTTTCAAACAATGTAATTATTACAAAGCCTGCTCTGTCAAAACTAAAAAATAGTTTCAGTGATCTATAATCTGGTTCCTTAATCAACTCTGGTCCAGGAATGGCAAAGTGTTTTGTTTTTCAGTTGGAGATTATTTTTGGTTGCATTATTAAAAATATACTGTGGCTATTTCGAGATGAGGGAATGATGTTTTTAGGCAACCATTGAAAGATACTTTAAAATGCTGGCCAATTGTGTAGGGTTATTGTTAATTTTATGTTAGTAATAGGATTATGTATTTGAAAAGAAATTGGAAGGTAAAGAAACATTTCTCAAAACTGGTACAATTTACATCTGGATTTGTAGGTGCACCCACAATAGGAGCTCTTGGACATGTTGCTAAAATTGGTCACTCATCAAGTTTTTTGCATTTTCCTGCAATCATTGGCTTAGTGGTAGTATACTCTGCATTATTATATACCTTTGAAATGCATTTTGATGCACTACAACAGAATTGATTCATTGAGCAACTGGCTTTATCCTCATAGGTCAGAATTCATTGTCAAAACTTTGAAACCAAGGAAAAGGAAGACAGTAAGTAAACTGGCAGCTCACTAGCATTAAACAGCAATTATAACTAGAGAAGATTTCACACACAACCCTTAACTGTTTTACCTGCACACTCCTACAATACCAGTTACGTACTCGCTATCCTCACTTAAGTATTGTTGCAGAAAGAACAAGTCTAGAAAATTCTCGTTTGGACGAAGGGTGTAAGATGAGCAAGCAAACTGCAGGGATTTGATACCCAAAATTATTTCATATTCCTGAAAGAACACAAATAAATAATGAGCTGTTAAAGCAAGTTTAAACTGCTATAATTGCTCCTGCTAAATCCGAGTCCATGGTATTTTGAACAGCATCGATAACTTTATTCAAAGTGCATAGTACATCATGTCACAAAAATATTTCTGCTTTGGAAATAAATGACACGAACGTGATTTTTGAAGGAGATATTTCTGTACAAATTATCCAGGATGGTTTCAGGACACTAACTCCCAAAACAGTGCTTCAAAGATGGATTATTTTTAAAAATGATTCATTTAAGAACCATAAGCTGATTTAGGGTGAAGACAAGAAATGTTATGAAAGATCATTCATCCATGCAAAAGGAAGTCTGCCAAGTACAAAATAAGTGGCTGATCTATAGTAACTGATACCAAGACAGACGGTGAAAATGTTGAGTTAATTTTTCAAGGTTGCACCACCATGAAATTGAATGGACCATGAGCAGCTCGAAGTTACTGGACTATTTTCTTTCAACCACAGTGGCTTCTTGGTTGAATCTTGTCACAATTTGACATGTAAAAAGGGGCAGACCTTTCTAAGTCAAACTCTGACAACATGTTACTGCCAAGTTGTAAAGTGCCAGCCAGTTTTCAACAGGTCAGTGAAAAGAAACACTTCACTACATCCACATCAGCCACGACAAATGGCGGGCCATTTGACAGATTACATTCCGAGCTGGTGAATTGGAGTCACACAGCGTTGGATGCCTATTTTACCACCCAGCTGATTTTACATCACATAGCCCAGTTTGGCAAATTCAGCATCAGCTGCTTCTGATCGGAACCTATTCTATTCATAGGGACCTCAAGTTACAGCTCTGTAAGCAAGAATTCATTGTTTGCCATAAGGTCAAATTCCTCTCAAATTCATATTCTCAGGTTGCCTGCTGAATGTTGCAGTACAAGATGAAAATACAATCTGAGTGGGTTATCTCTGGGTGCTCTGGTTTCCTCCCAAGGTCCAAAGATGTGCATGTTAGGTGGATTGCCCATGCTAAATTGCCCGTAGTGCCCAGGGATATTTAGCTTCAGTGAGTTAGACATGGGGAATGGGTCTGGGTGGGACCCTCTTCAGAGTGGCCCTATGAACTTGTTGGGCCGCATGGCCTGTTTCCACACTATAGGGATTTGATGATACCCTCAACAGTAGCCATGACAACAGGGATGTTTGAGAATTTGGTATTACCAAATTCAGAAATATGGAGTAAAACATACTGCCCAGTCAGTGAGAATCCAAACAGGTGCACTCCCTCAATTTCTGACATCCCATGATGAAATGATGCCTCTCATATAAAGGAAAATACTAATATGGAGAGATTGTTTACCCAGTGTCTTCAATAATGAAATAGCTTCCATGACACTGAGATTATTTGAACAACATCTTCATTCACATAACGCCTAGCATATCCTGTACATGGCTGTGACTGTTCAAAGGTAAATTGCAGCACATTAGCAGCGCAAAAGCAGTCTATTTGACTGAACTGCTCCATGCTGATCTATACACCTCTCCCACCTTGCTTCAAACTCTAAATATGCCGTTGTGTCCTTTCTGACATCTAACTTTCTCTCAAATACATCTGTGCTCATCCTCTCAACGAGTCCTGGTAGCAGCAGCTTCTGCATTCTGGCTGCTCTGAGCAACAAAGCATCTCCTTAATTCTTTATTGGATTTATTAGTGACCATATACATTTAGGATGCTGTTGGGGACTCCCCCTACACCCCCATCAAGCAAATAAAGCAGCACAAGATTGAAAAGCATGCTTTTCCCCTTTCATACAATTCCAAACATTTTGTACAGTGCAATTTTCAGTACTAACTTTTTGTCTCTTGTCAAAGTTGATCAAGCCATTCTGTAAGAGATAGACAAGGACAAAGAAAATTAATTCAAATGTACAAAGGTCAAACAGTACTACAAGATCATGAAATTTAAAAGATCAGAAGTGAAATACAAGCTCTGTAAACTTGGTTCCGTTTTAGTATATCGTCAAAGGCCAATCACAAATGATCTATCATACCACCAGGTCATATCTTGGACACTACATAGAGTCCTTTGCTCCAGTCAAGTAGATCAGTACCAAGCTGAAGACATTCTCAGCTGTTCAACTGCTCAATAGGCAGTGACATCCAGGTAACCAATTTACCTGTACAGAATAAAAATGATGTGCAATTTATCCAACCTTTTGAAAAACTAAACCCATATTCAATTAACTGCAAAGTGATTTGCATGTTCCTTTGTTTACAAATTGTTTGATTCACAGCACAAAGCATCAAATTATTCTGATTGGGATTATTAATCAAGCTCATTCATTTTTTTATTGCTTTGATTCTCATCTACAAGCAGCTTGCAATGAAACCATAATAATAGCGCTCATCAGCAAATAAGGAATCCAAATCTTGTAAGAGAGACTTACTGAATGGTAATTCGGGAAAGCCGAATCCAGCGCTGAAAATTCTGTTAAGAAAGTTCCCAGGTACGGCACAATTCCCTGAACAATATCCTGGAAAAAGAGAGGTGAATTTGTTTAATCCATTGTGAACTCATTGTCCTATTTCTCAAAATTACTACTCCATGTCTTATTTATTCCCTTGATCATACAACTAAATCTATTTAGAATCAAAATTTAGGACTCAAAATTTTAGACAGTTATACAGTGGAATGCAAAGTTAGATCTATAAAGGCCAGGCAAGTTCAACGTTTGATCCCTGATCTGTGAACTGGAAACCAAACTCAATATTTGTGTAACCTCATCATTTGGAGATTGGAAATGTTCTACGTAGTGTGCAATTTCGCTTGAAGATAAAAACAATTTACCTCACCAGATCTCCAAAACTTTGTCTCAACAAGTTTAAATGTCATTTTTTTTCTAAACTCAAGAATATAATTCTTCTCAATGTCTTTTCATAGGACACCTCTCTTACCCAAAGAAATAATTTAATGGTCTCAGACGGTGGGTTGGTTAAGAACCTAACAGCCTAGGAGATCTATCGGAATTGGCAAATTGGAACCAATATTGGGTTTGTGGCAGGAAGTAAATGCGATTTTTGAGGGGCTTTTCGGCAACTTGATGCTTTCATCCAGCAGCATACCACAGGACACAGTAATAGTTCTTACTGTGCGTACATTAATGTTGAAGGCACGAAAGCTCCAAGTATGAACAGCCGGTTCACAGATGACACAAGAATTGGACGGTTGTAAACAGCAAAAAGCCTTAGTCTCTCGGGTTACACATATGGGCTGGTTAGAAGGCTTGAACAGAGGCAAATAGAATTCAATCCAGAAAAGTGTGAGGTGAAGCATTTTGGGAGTCTAATAAGTCAGGACAATATATGTTCAATGAGATAATAAGGTGTGGAGCTGGATGAACACAGCAGGCCAGGCAGCATCAGAGGAGCAGGAAAGTTGATGTTTTGGGTCTGGATGACAGAGGATCAGAAGGACCTTGGTGTGTGCATAAACATATTCTTGAAGGCAGGAGGACCTGTGGATAAGTTGATAAAATATTGGATACTTGCCTGAATATAAGAGCAAAGAAGTAATGATGGAACTGTAAATAACATTAGTTGAGCCACAGCTGGAACAATGTGTGCCGAGAAACGAAGGCATTTTGCTACTTACTACCGCTCCAATTCTTGTGTCATCTGTGAACCTGCTGTTCATACTTGGAGCTTTTGTGTCTTGAACATTAATGTACTCACAGCAAGAACTATTGCGGTGCCCTGCACCATTGCCAAAGCACATTTGTGTAAGATGCTGCAAGATTAGCAAACCATGCACTGTCATTCACTGCATAATCTGGGAGAAAGCTTTATGGAAGTTATACAACTGTCCAATCATGAACTCACATTTTCCCCTGTATACTTACAGAATTTTGCACCACAAAAACAATCATCATGCAGAGCACACATTTTTGATTATAAAAGCAAACCTACTTTTAGATTCAATCTAGATCAGAAAAATATGTTGAAATTCTGCACAGTGCACCAATCACAACACACAATAAACAAAGTGTGACAGCAGGGCAGTAGAAATTCTGGGGCAAACATCTGGAAAGCAATGTAAAAAGATCGTTCACTGCAACTGGAACATTGAGCAGTTTGAAACATGGAGTGTCTGTCAAACTGACAACATGCTAGCATGATTACTGCATTTCTCCCTCTTCAAATACCAGCTTAAAAATGCTTCAATTCCATCTAAGAATGATTTAGAGAATAAGAAAACTTTGACTATTTTCTGAGCTGGACAACTAGTTTGGTAAAGTGGCACCAAAATATTTATATCTGACCAATTATTTTGTTCTTTTATCAAATTCAGGAGCAAAATGAGTGGACAAAGAGCATGATAAAAGGAGTGAGGAGGAATGGCTAGAAACTTGTCAGTTTTCGTCCAAGCTAGTTGAAACTAGATAGTTGATGTCTGAAATACTGAACAAACAAAGAGATATGAATATCTCTCCATTCCGACGCAGCAAATAGTCCTTACTGCGGAGAACAATAAAAGGAAAACATGGTAATTGAGTAAAAACACTTATGAGAACCAGTTAAATCTCTTAATGTTTTTATTAATTACAAGGCCCTTGAAGTGTACAAAGCAAAAGAAAAAGAAATTGGCACATATCGCACTTTAGACATTGCTTCAGTTCAAATTTCCAAGATAATGAACACTGAGAAAGATAATCTATGAAGGCTGCATCACTGCAGTATAACCACATTTGATGTTGATTAAAATGTTAACTGCAATATCATCAGCAATTACAAGAATCATGGCAAAACAATCTTGGAAGACTTGAGCCAAGCCAGACCACCTGGACTGCAATACATATATTCCTGTTGCAGTATTGATTGACAGAATCTGTACGCATTCAGTCACCAACTGAGTTCATTGCAGATATTTTACTATAAACTGTTGATCATGCCCTGAATATAGTCACACTGGGCCAAGTGCAACACCTTACCTCCATTAGCAGCTCTCTACTTGCCATAAAGTTATCTTCTTCATTGTTTGAAAGGTCTTCAAATGTTATCTTACTGCTCCTAGTCAAGAGAATGAGACAAATTACTCTTGACAGAATAGAGTCAAGATAACAAACAGCTGATACGGAATCTGACAAATAAGCAAGTAATACAGACAGTGAATGGCAGTGAAGCATTTTTACAGTAAGTATAGTTATTTTAGCCAAATTGTTCAGAAATGTTTTGGCAATCTCTGGGGCAGGTAGAACTTGAACCCTGATTGTTGAAACCCAGGGATGGGGATACTGCCATTGTGCCGCAAAAGCTCTTGAGTGCAGTCGTTTTGGTGAATCTCATTGTAGCAAGAGAGATTTCATTCCCAAGCTGCCTACAAAAAACAACCATGATCAAATGGTCTGAGGCACACGAACATAAACTACAGGTGTGCACTTCAAAGTGTTATAGAGTGCTTTCTTGGGAGATTAAAATAATTGTTGTCTTTGTATTTTAGCATCCCACACAAACCTCTGGCTTATATCACCCCATCACAGCATATCCACAGGAAACTGTGTTACGTTCCATCCAACAGCAGATCAGTTTTGGAACACGATAGTTAAATATTTCAAGTTGCCAAACAGTTTTCTTTTTCCACTTAAACAAATTAACTCTTCGCTCCTTCGTGAAAGAATGAAAGATTCTGCCAATTAGCCAATTGTTAGGATTGCACTGTAGTGCCTCTGGTAATCCTGTTAATGCACCGAGTGTGTGAAGATCACTTGTGCAAGTAAACCTGGAGGTCAAACCTGCAATTTCCTACCTCATACTTATCAAATAAAAATTACATGGCTCTTTCTGAACAATGACTTACTTTGACACGGCTGCCCAAGTCTTCTTCAAATTGAACACACTATTCGATTGCAATGCAGTGGTAATTGCATGCACTGACGAGAAATTCTGCAAAGTCCTACATTCCTGTCAGAGAAAAAAAGCCGTGAGTTCTGTGGAAAAAGCAGTGACTCCCCATTACCCAACACCTCAGACTTTTTAAAAAGGTTCTATCAGAAAAATGTTAGCTGAGAAAATAACAGCATTAACAAACAAACTTTTTGAGGGAAAGAATTCCATGATTCTTGGCAACTCAAACCTTGATATTTGTTTTGTATCCCTCTGAGACAACCTCTTCAGTTCCCTTGCTGCCAGCCTGTGACTGGTTAGATATGATTACTGACACCAAAGGAGAGCTCAAAAAGAGTAGGATTGAGACATGGACATCTGAGTGGTAGAAGTGGCGAAGGTAGGGGGGTGGAGGCGGGGTAATCATCTTTGGTATATCCATCACATTTAGCTCATAAATGAATTTTAGGTTGTATTATCTGACAGAATAGGAGGGCAGGACCAGTCACGTGAGATACTCATTCGAGGGAAAACAAACAAATCAGGAAATTGGGTCTACTTTTATGAGTCACTACGTTATTGATACTGAGTTAACTAATCTTACATAGATTAGCAGCTGAATGTCCTTCATCTGTTTCCACCACCCCCCCAACCTGTTGGAGGCAGGGAGAAAACTGGATCAAATCAAACCTCCCAAATGTGTACTTTGGGTTGTGGTGGAGACGAGGAGGAAGCCTGCGAGTGTTTGTTATCAGGTCTCAAAGCCACTTCTGCTTGGGGAGGAAGGCCAGGGAGGGGCAGGGTGATCACACCATTTGGGATTTCTTTGGAGGTGCGTCAATTGGCATAATCATAAGTGCCTTATCTGATTAAGGCCAGCAGGTAGGTTCTCAAGCCCAGAGTCTTCCGGCTTCAGGGAAATAAAGCTGCTGCAGTAAAATGGAAGTAATGGAGGGCACTTCAACATGGAAGCCACTCCTTGTCAACTATTGTAAAAACTCAAAATCAGAACTAGAAAAGTCAGCCAAGTGATCAAGTGATTCCTCTTCAGAATAGCCTTTGATAGTGCCAGTGGATATGTCAGGAACTCTTTCATCCATGTCTACGACTGGGTGTCAGCCTACATTCGGTTGAACTGCTCCATCTTGTAAAACTGGAGACAGACTTTCAAATCCCCATCAAGGTCCCATTAATGCCTCAAGACTCTTAACGAGTCAAAACTGATGCAGGCAGTGTTGCCAAGACCCAAACCAGACTTCTCTAAATTAGCTGGCAACAGAATTATTGTGAACTTTCATTCCAAACCTTACTAATGAATGAATATTTTGTTGTCACGTGTATACGGGAAAATACATTGAAAGTACAGTTTTGTTGCAAAATCCAGTGCAATTTAGGATTACAAAATCAGTAAGAATCAATTACTTCCTTTACTTAATTAGTTAATTACTCGGTTCCTATCCTGATCCTTTCCAAATGTACGAGTGGGAATGCCACATGTTGGCGACAAGTACAAACCTGGTATCAGATCTGACAGCCCTTCCTCACTCTTTTACCGATTGCTGACTAACATGCTGAGACAAATTCCTTTGGCAAACACATAAGAAACAGACAACCAGGCAAGTTACTGAAGTGCCGTCATGTAGGCATACAGAATGCAGAACATTGGGAATAAAATGCACACTGTTTCGTAGACTGATTACAGCTTGGAAGGGAGGCAAATAACACTATGTAATGCCCAATAACTAACTTCATTTTTGAAGGGCCAGTAAAAATCTGAAATCAGTTTGCCTTTTTTATCCACATAAATATTTTTGATGAGAAAAAAATACATTAATACTTCAATGCAACTGTAAACTGAGGCAAGAACTATTAGCAGCCAGCACTACAGAAATTATGAATGCTAGGATTTTCCATGAAGCATTCAACTCTTATTCAGAAAAGTATTCTGCTTGCCAGTTCAAGAGGCTTTCAAACCTTGGACATATCAACACATAGTGTTAATGGCTTGCTCTCTTCCACCATGGTTGTTTCATGCACTGTGGACTTTAACATGTCACAAAGGCTAAAAACCAATAAAGAATAGTGTACCTGGGCAACATCAATCCATTTCTCAATGATTTTAGCCCTCTGCCGTGGTTTCAGCTGTTGAGGTCTTAATATGGTGCTGGTGACACATTTTGTAACATTATTGAACTGTGTAATGGTGGCCTGGACGGTTGATACCAGATGCTGTTTTTCTTCCTTCCCTCGTTGAGACCAGATGGACCCTAAACATTGGCTGGGCACAAGTTTCCGAAAAAGATCCTGATCAAAAATAAAAAGGAAACAAAGGGTAAAGGTATCAGTCGTGCCATGTTTTTAGCAATGAACGACAAACAAGATTTGTCCGTCCATGGGTACATTCGTCCTGCTAGTTTGCAATTGTACATTAAAACTGCGTGCTATATTGTCAACGACTGGCTACATAATACTCACATTGATGCACAAGCGCACATTGGCTATTCAGACAGATCAAAACCCTCGAATTTTCAGTCATCTGCTTCCTATTTGTAGGTTAGATTTAAAATCACTGGTTATCTCCACCCAACTCCGACTGGGCTCCACGCACACCATCATGCATGGCTCTGCTGGCAATAGTCACTGCTACAGATGCTCAGCCCTGGTGGCCCACAGGCTAGACAGGCTGGGCATCAGTATAGCGGCCCTGCATCATGTCTACTTCTCGCACCAAGGCAGGTTGACAGAACACAATGGCAGCCCGGCCCTCTGTTGGTTCAACAGATCTCAATGTCAACACTTCCCCACTGTTGGTTTCATGCTGAACACGAATATTGCCAAACGTCCAAGCTTGTCAACTGGCCATTCAGATTGCATAATGTCCTTCTGTCTCCCTCTTCAAGATGAGCAACTCCCATCAACAATTATGCCCCAACAGTGAAAGTTAACACAACCGGCAAATAGTTCCTTCAGATCCCCGTAAACTCATTCAGAATGGAGAAATTTGTCAGTCTCGTCACTTTCAAAGCCAGAGTTGGCTGTGACAGGCTGCAGTAGAAAGGAGTGCTCAGAAACCATCGAGTGGGAAACTGTTGCATGTTTATGCAAGCATGGTGGGCTCTCACTTTTAACAGTCTGATCACGTCACAATGATGTCATCGATCATTTCTGGCAAGGAATAGCTTAGGGTAACCCTGCTGCCTCGACAGCAAACTACATAATAAAACTCCTGCTGTTTAATGCTTCAGCCCCCTGGACCTGTGCGGTAAAGGAAAAAAAAAAAGAACTGGCAATGAGGATCAAAAAAAACCGCTTTGAGATTCATCAGGTCAAACCACTGATTTGAAAAAAGACTCTCAGCCCTCACTGCAGATCTCTATGATTCAACAAAAGAAAAGCAGCTACATTCCTCGACAGACACCCAACGAGGTTGCTGCCCACCAAAAATGGCTGCTGTCATCATTATGTCACATGATTAGACTCTAAATGCCAGTCGGTATATACATACACATATGCAACAGAAACTGCAGTGAAAACAGACAGTTACCTTTGGAACTCTGTGCAGAAAAGCAGCTGCCCCTCAACAAACTGAGATAACAAAGTGTGGAGTTGGAGGAACACAGCAGGCCAAGCAGCATCTTAGGAGCAACTGTGCTCACCCAGCTCTGCACTTTGTTATCTCGGGTTCTTCAGCATCTGCAGTTCCCATTATCTCTTATCCCATAACCAAAACCAACTTTTGACAAAGTGGTCACTTCCAGATGAGATCGCTGCACCCCTGTTCTGAACACTAACATATGCTTGGGATTTTTGAGACCTAGAGGACTACTTACATTCTAGAGTCACACCCAATGCTGACATACAGACCACTGAACTTCCACTTCAAGCCTAAGCCTATGACCAGACTTTGACATAACTCAAATTTTGATTCAGCAACTACGAGTCTCATTTTTTAGAGGTAGACATCAAGCCACCTTGCAGACGAGACTGGAATACCCTGTGGCTGATTCCACTCCAGAAGATTCTGGGAAAACAACAAAATTGCCATCCTGGATACTTCAAACAAAATCAGTGGACTCTTGAAGAAACAGTGACTGTTATGATGAAACAATTAAACTTTTACCCTGAAATACTATTCATTTTGTAAAGGTTCAACACTAAGTTACAAAGGATTTTCAGTGCTCTCTCAGGTCACTTATTTCACATGACGTTCATTCAAAACAAATGACAAGTGCTGAAGTATTAGTTGGCAGGTATTTCAAGCGAGATACTGAAGTTACACGTCAAACAACACATTTTAACATCTTGGAAGACTGCATTTTGAAGGGAATTCAGTTATAACGACTGGTGGAGCAGTAATAGCATTAAACAACACAGAGAGATTCAGATGCCTACTGCTGACTGAAATATCTTATTCAGAATGACTGGGCCCCAGATTCCTGTTTACTCACAGCATCCATAAAAGTCAGCTGCTCTGCAATGAAGCGTGATGGGTAGGACAGGAGCTTTTCGTCAACTTGTTCGATGGTTTGGTCGTGTTCTTCTCCAATATAGAATCTAACTCTTCTACGGTAGCCTTCTGTGCAAGTGAAGATAGACATTTATTTTGTGCCCAAAGTTCACATTGCTCTAAAATATCTCACAAACTTGTGAATAGAAGTCATGCATTGGTTTACAATAGTTATCTAATATTCATACTTCTAAATCTAGATTTGGTGAAATTAATATGATATTGCACTGAAATCCTCTTGTTGGGAGCATCTCAATTGCAAAAGAAATTGTATTTAATGACAGATTCCCATCCCAATTTCTAGCTTTAGGAAATCTTCCGAATCACAATCTATTGTTTCACAATAACTTGCAAACTTATTACATCAGATTATAAAATAAAATGTCATTGACGGCAACAGTTCAAAAGGAAATTGTCCAGAAAGTCGTATTACATGCTGCTGGGTCTTAGCGGACCATATTAGAGTATCAAATCTATGCAGAATTTGGTCTTGTACATCACGTAGTACAGGGGTAATCATTCAGCAATAATTTTAATTAACTTCGTTTACCCAAAAATTTGGAAGTAATTTTGAAGCTTGTCAAAGGAAACCAAAATGAACTAAATCCTGAGACAGAGGGGCAAGCCGCACACAAACTTGTAGGGAGGCACCCTGAATTAAAACCACATTTTTGCAACATAATTATAAATCTTACTGAACATCTCTTTCTCCGCTGTTTCCTCCACCAAAAACCGACTCAGGAGTTTCTGGGCCCGATGTTCAGCATCTGACCCCGGCACTGTCTGGTTCAAGTAGCAAAGTACCTTCCGGAGACAAGAGTAAGTTGGAACTTGACGAAAGTCTTCGGCAGACTCCTCCAGCCAGATTTCAAGAATTTCAGGTATAGCACTGGAAATAAAGTCAGAGTTTATATCTGTTTATCAGGGAAGCAAAACGTGTGGGAAAAAAGCTTCTAATTCTACAAATGTAAATGCAATAGATTAAAGTTGGAATATGGGGTCATCGTGCTCACACAGGAGATGAGCTGCCATCTTGAGCTGCTGCAGTGCACATGGCAATGGTGATCCTGCTGTGCCATCAGAGGGGGGCTGTGTGGCACTTTGACCCAATGATGAAGAAATGACTGTCCAAGTTCGAATTACGCTGGCCATGGATGGAAACTGCAAGTTGGCCATGTTTCCAAGTTTTCTTCCAGGTAGATTGCACAAGTAAGCTTAAGGCTCACGTATAAAGTGATTTCACATGGGTCTGAGGTTACTTATTACACCAGCAGGACCTCTTGGTGTTTAGAGTTTGCTAGTAAAGAGAAAGTGAGCTTTGACAAAAAATCTTCTTTATAAAAGTCAAATGGGACAAATCAGATGAACAAAGAAAAACACAAGGATAATGATGATTTGTTTGGCTTTGTTCTGGGAGTTGCATTGCCAGCAGTTGGATACCTCGGTAACATGGATAAATTGGGTCCAGCTGAGGATGAATAATGAAATACTCCAACATAGTCAGCTTTCAATTCACTTATTTTAACTGCCTGCCTGGCTAATACTGAGAGGCCACGTAGCATTATTTCACAGGTAAATCAATGGTTACTTTTTTGCAACAAGACGTCAGCGGCACAGAGAAGTCATCACACCACTGAAATCGAACCCTTTGCACAGAAAAACTCCCCAGGGCACTTCACAGCAGATTAACCATTCAAAAACTGACAAAGGAGGAGATATTCAAACAGGTGTCCAAACATTTGGTCATAGTGACTCTTCATGAGTTTCTTAAAGGCGAGAGATGGTGATGTCTAGAGGAAGAAACTATACATCTGCAGGAAGAAGCACTAACGGTGGTGGGCTGATGAAAAAAATAAGAAGTACACAGCACACTGGACGTGGCAGAACAGAAATGTACCAGGCAAAGTTTGGGACTTAAAATAATTCCAGACAAAAGCAAAATAAGAACGTGAAAGGATGTGAACACAAGAATTGAAAGTTTTTTTCGAAAAAAAATCTAAAGTTCAGACATTGGTCAACCGAGAGACAACGTGGGCCAGCATGGACTGAGTTGCAGCTATGGTCTATGATGCAATAGGCAGAAGAAACCTTTGATGTTCCAAAGACTCCAAAAAGTAAACATTTGTTTGATTGGCATCCCCAATTTACATGGAATATTTTACACTGAAAGTGCTGTTCTAGTTTTTAATTTGGAATTTCCTTATCTGCAGCCCTACACTGAAACAGATGATCACTTATTTGAGTCCGTTCATAATAGATCATTACAGCACAGAAATTATATGATGTGAAACATTACACACAGACATTGGGGCTTCACTCAGACTTTAACAGCTCCATTCCTGTTAAACAGTGGTTGGTGTAGGAAGTGCTAGGCAGCCATAGTGCCATATGCAGCAATAGCCTCTTGTTGTTTGAGAAAGATATACGACTTAGAAATAGTTTACACTGGAGGGACTATTTTGACTTCATCTGCTTTCAGGTCAGTTGGCATAGGTCGTACTCTTTTGCAATGATTCAAAAACACAGCTGGCCCACACTGCTAAGGTGCTGAATGATATTAACTAGTGAACATGGCAAATTATGAAATGAAGTGACTCATTTTTGGAAATGTCAAGAGATTGTTTTTCAGTGAGGTCAGAAGAATTATGAAAAGCTTGATAAAAGGTGAAGTTTTTAATCAGCTTTTTAAAAAATGGAAAAAAGCATACTGTGCATTTCAGATTTTAGAGTCTAAACAGCTGAAGCCATGGCTGGTAACAACAGGACAAACATAATCTGGGATAGGCAAAAAAGTGAAACTGGACAGGAAAAAAGAGAAACGCCTGAAGTGGACACAAGGAAATTGCAGAGATGGAGGGACAAGGCTGTGGAAATGTTATTTGTTATGTTACCTCTCGGAAACAGTGACTAACTGAAACACACTGGAAATGTGACTTAAGGAAGTTGCCTGGGCTCATTTGGTCCTGAATCTTTCAGAAATGCTTCGATCACATTACAAACACTCGAACAGTAACCCTCCAAAAATATATAGAAAGAAAAATCAATTCAAAAGATCACAAAACCAAAAAATTCCATATCCTACTGAAAGCCTTCGTGGCTGGGAAATAGGTTGCTGAGCTAAAGAGCCTCTACCCTGCTGACAATATGGTAGAACTTAATTAGTACTGTGCAGAGTCCAAAATTTGACCCAAAACACTTTTCTGTCGTCCCACTAGAATTAAAGTCTCTGTTTCCAATAGATTCATTAACAAGTTACTACATCCCTACCGAGTAATCTGAAACCTCTAATCAGCTGCAGTGTACAACATCATTTCATTTAATTACTCATTATCATCCTTCCACCATCTAAAAGGATCATTTCCGAAAGCGAGCACAACATAAACTTAGATTGCAATGGCACTGGAGAGAAGTGTATTCTTAAAGTATTAGAGTCTTCCAGAATTGAAATAATTATGTACAGGTGCACTTTTGTCTTTCTTTTCAATTCTGGCCACTTGCGCATCTGAGATTAATTGTTTCATCGATGACAACTTCACTGGATATGTTCCTGCCACTTCTGCCCTCACTCAAGATGTTCCTTTAAAACCATGTTTTGACCATGCTTTTACTCAACCCCCAAATATCTGTGTTTTCTGCAATGTCAAACTGACAGGTTGTAAGCTACTATTCTGTAGAAAACAAAAATGATATTTTTCTACATTACTCAACCCAAAAAACTTGAATTCAAAAGGAGATTAACATACCAAATAACATGCCAAACCAGCACATTACTTTCATGAGGATTACACTGTCCTCAATCGGGGATCAGGATAATTTAGGTTCCTTCATACACTTCATCCCTATATGTCTCTTGAGACATTAGTACAGGAATATTGTGAAATTAATCAGGACCAATTTGGTATCCACAATTAGCTGTGTTCATCCAGACATGAATAGCTAGGTGTTGGAGAAAAATGTCCAGATAACCACCATGCCCTGTGGCTTAGATTTCTAAAACTTTGTTTCATTTACCCAAAAAGCCAACTGGGTGGGTTAGAGTGAATAGCAATGCACAAGGCATCCCAACTGTGTTCTGAGTTAGTAGGTACTGCTGATGCTGGAGTCTGAGATAACAAGGTGTGGAACTGGATGAACACAGCAGGCTAGCAGGCTAGGGCCTCAGGAAAGCTGGCATTTCAGGTCTGGACCATTCTTCAGAAAATTTCTGGTGGAGGGCCCAGACCCGAAACATCAGTTTTCCTGCTCCTCTGATGCTGCCTGGCCAACTGTGTCCTATTTGTTTGATTAACAAGAGGGATTTTTCCTTTGCTGCATTTTTCATAAATTGTTTGAGCTTTCTTTCAAACTTCAGTGCAGCCCAGTTGTGAACGCTTGCTATTGCATCTGAAGTAAAAATATTCCCTGAAAATCCTCACTCCCTCAAATTGACCATTTTTCTCAAAGCAATACTGCAAAAATTTGCCTTTGTATTTGCTCACAAGTAATTTATCTGTGCTGGGCCCTTCAGGCATTGGCTTTCTTGATTACAAAAATGACAAACAATATCAACTCAAGAAAACAAAATAAATGAATAAGCAAACCATGTACAAAAGAAAATAAATCACTGTATATATAAAGATAAGAATTTCAAACTTTAAAGTCCCCAAGTCCAGTCCAGCACTCAAATCTATTGGATAAGTGTTCTTTTGTCTTAATCAAAAAGCACAGAATTTAATCGAACGGCCAGACAAACCAGAATAATCCTATCTTTAATCCCATGCTGCCAAAGTGTCATGCAGGGCAGCATGGTGGCTCAGTGGTTAGCACTGCCACCTCACAGCTCCAGGGTCCCGGGTTTGATTCCAGCTTTGGGTGACTGTCTGTGAGGAGTTTGCACATTCTCCCCATGTCTGAGTGAGTTTCCTCCAAGTGATCCAGTTTCCTCCCACAGTCCAAAGATATGCAGGCTGGGTGGATCAGCCGTGTGCTAAATTGCCCTTCGTGTTCGGGGAATGGGTCTGAGTGGGATGCTTCAAGGGGCAGTGTGGACCTGTTGGGCCGAAGGGCCTGTTTACACACTGTAGGTAATCTAATCTTATTCAGAGCAGTAAAACAACCTCAGCAATCTGGTATAGCTCAAAAATAACTAGAATTCCAGCTAGAGATGCATTTGTGCGATGCTTTCTACAGTCAAATATCTTTGAAAGCACTTCGTTGACAAACTTCAAACATGAAAAATGATTTCACGAGATTATTTGGATTTCATAGATTCAGGAAGTATTAATTCAAGATCGATTATATGCAAAACGTACAACAGCAGCACGGAGTGGGAGGGCTACCAAAGTCAGGACACTACAAACAAACCACTTGCCAAGTATCTGACTGCTCTAGACAGCGGTATCATTTGGTTTCAACTATTCACAGGAAGTTTGCAGGATAACTTCTAATAAAGTGGTGTGAAGAGGAAAACCATTCCTGCAATAATGCATCATTATCACAAACTAGACTAATGACAATCTGAGATAAACAACCCCAAAAGCGTGATAATGTAGGACAAACAATTCCAAAAGACAAAGAATTTTGGATGATTTACACTGAAAAATATTAACAAGCCAATCTCTAGGAATAATGCAATCATTGGACATGCAAGGCAAGCAGCTTCTTTAATGCAAAAACAGAGTTAACATTTTGGGTCCAGCGACCCTCCCTCAGAACTGGAAGGGTCACCCGGACCTGAAACATTAACTCCGTTCTTACCTTCACAGATGTTGCCAGAAATGCTGAGCTTTTCCAACAACTTTGTTTTTGTCCCTGAGTTGCAGTGTCCGTGATTCTTTCAGTTATTATTTAGCTTCTTGAATGTGATTGTTATGGGTTGGAGTGCCGTTTGCCATCCTGTTCTGGGTGCCTCATATCTTCATGACAAAGGCTCTACATTATTTTACAGGTCTTTCTGGCTCTCCAGCAATTCTTCTCACATTCTTAAATTTCACATTGAAAATACAATTTCACTACATGTCAAATCAAACTTACATTTTCATTAGTGTTTCCTTTTCTGCAGGACTGAAATTATATTCTTCTAGAAAGCTTGATCTGTTGAAGTCTATGCTTCTGCAATTGATCATAAACCACAAAAGAAAAAGCAAATTAAAATGGTGTTTAGGTCTACAGTTGGTTGCCAGACGTAAAATAAAAAAATGAAGTCTCAAAATTCAGCATCCCAAACTGTGATCAGCTAACTTTATGAAACAAGGTCACACTCTAATTGTAAAACTGCATAAAATAGTGAATACGTTCTTTAAATTTCCTCAGGAAGTTTACCAGAAATGCCCTTGAGGGCCAAAGCAGCTCACCAGCAGTGGTGGCGGCTGGTGGTAACAGGGGAAAGGAGCAGGTGCAAGGAGTGAAGCCACTTCTTCAATAGCTTACATTTGCTACTAGTCCAGAAATTTCAGTCTGAGATAAACTCAACACCTTCACACGCAACTGCTGCTTGTGCTTTGTATTGCTTGTTCCTCAGAATTAGGGAGAGAATAGGCAAAGAACTCAGAAGCTGTTTCTTCATCAATGTGCCATGATCTGGAATGATATCCGTGTTTTTGTTTCTGTGGTATGTGTTACAGAGTCATACAGCATGGAAACATCTCTGCCTTCATGAAGAGATTTCTGATTATCCAACCTATGGCCACCAGCTCTCCAGCCATTCCCTTTGTACACTACTGTATTGCAAATGAAGCATAACATGGTCACATTTTGGATCAAACTCACTTCTTGACTGTCGCTCCCTTTTCTGGTGAACTTAAATTCTGAATTTCATCAGAATTCGGACAGTGTTCAGACTCAATGCTTTCACAGCTGCAAATGAACATGAAGAACAATTTAAAACACCTCAAGCAAACCCTTTCATCTTCAGTTAAATCCAGTAAAATACCCATGAAAATTGAAGATTCAGAATTACAAGCCTCCATCAGATGGTTTTATAAAACAGGTTACACACCAGATGGTGAAGATTTCTGAGTCAGCATAAAATGTGAGCCCATATGCTCCCCAAGTATTCTTGCTTGAGACTGGGATTACAGTTCCTGTGATGCTGTCCCACCAATAAGATGAATCTAGTTGCTGGATTTATCCACACACGTTTGAACATAAACATAGTACATGTTGTAATCCTCCAGTCCTCTGATACCACCCCTGTATTCAAACAGCATCAGGTTGTTGTGCAAAGTGCCACTGCAGCCTCAAGCTATTTTTTTCTTTCTCAGTATCCTCAGTTGTCTACAATTCACTTCCTTCTGAGTTACCAACACCAGGGACAACCAGCCGTTCTAATCAAAGCAGAAATTGCTGTAAAAGCTCAGTGGCTCAAATTACTCAAAAATGTTAACTCTGCTTTCTTGCCACAGATGCTGCCAGACCTGCTTAGCTTTTCCAGCAATTTCCATTTTCGTTTCAGTTTTCCAGCATCTGCAGTTGTTTTATTTTCACATTTCTAAAATGCTGTCCAACCTCAGCTCATCCTTGTCTCAACTATTTACTTTTCATCGTGAATTGGACATCAACTTCTTCTGAATAGTATCTCAGCCAGGCCCTTACCTCTGTGAAGATTAAACAGTGGATTTATGACCATTAGCCCCACTTTTGCGACCCTTTCACTGCTCACAATGGAGGACGACATTCGGATTCCCTGTTAACATGAGCTGCCAGCATCATTTAGTTCAACACTTCCCTTCTGAACTACTTATAATTAACTCGGTACACATTGGGGTCATCAATAATCCTCATCATTTGTACCATTTGCCACTATTTCCTGCTTGTGGGAATATTCTGACACTGTCACTAAACAACCTCCTTCTGTAAGACAGACTGCTGTTTCATTGCAGTTTTCCCTGAACTTGTGTTCAAACTTACTTGCTGCAAACGCCTTCTTGCTCCTTTTGAAGTTGGACCTCCTCCAAATCAAAATTATTCTGGATTGTTCCTTCCTCTTTTCTGTAGCCAAAATAAATATCTTATGATATGGTGCTTCCTGAAATGATCCATGTCTGATATTTGATCGATAGTGTGTGTGTATGTGTGTGCACAATAATTATAGAAGTGGTAGTGCAGGTTGAAGATATCATCAGGATTCTGAACTTTAAAAATTGGAGCATTGTATGAAAAACAAACATGTTCTGACTAATCATGATTAAACAAAAACCTCCTGATTTGCCCTCAACTCTGGTATTTACCAACCACACTTCAGGAAGGGATTTGAGAGGGTGCACAAAACATTCCCAAAAAATATTACCAGAGATGACAAACTAGACAGCCCTGTGGAGAGGCTGAAGGAGCTTGGGCTGCTCTTGGAGAAGACGAAGAAGTGATTTTAAAAGTGTTCAAAATTATAAGGGATTTGGTTGGAATGGATAAGAACAATCGGTTCTTTGTGACAGAAGGCTTAAGAAGAAAAGGACACTGATTTAAGATGATCAGCAAAAAGAACCAATGGTGACAAGGAATTTTTTTAAAAATAGCATCATTAGAAACTGGAAAGCTCTGCCTAATAGTGTGGTGGATGCAGCTTCAATTGAGGTCTTCAAAAGTGAGCTACAATTTTCGAAAGGAGAGGTTTCGCAGTATTACACAGTAAAAGGACTTAGGAGTGAACGTAGGCAAGTCCCTCTTTGAGAGCTGGTACAAACATTATCAAATCATTGTCTCTGGGCTATTACCATTTGATGGCTGTACAACATTGCACAAACTGCTGGCTCCCCAGCTATTTCCTACCGCTTTGTCATATTCTGAATAATGACTCACTTTGTCATGCATGCAGTTAAACTTACTTAGCAATTATTTCGCTGGATCCTGAAGAACCACAACTTCCATTTTCCTCACCATTTGCACTGTCAACATTTCCAGAACTGCAATTGATCAAAGAGGACAAATTAAGTCATTTAGAATAGGCAAACTCATCCAGAATTAAATCCAACTCAATTCAACACAAAAAAATCACAGTCTTGAGAGCAGGTTCTTTTGACTTCCACAGGATGCCCACAGGTCTTCATATTGAGGCAGTGCTGGGGTGGGGGTTGGAAGAGACAGAGCAGGGCAATAAGGAGAGAAAACCATTTCTTCAGTATTTCACCCTTGTTGAAAGCCGTTCCTGCGCTGTGCAAGAACTTGATACTGAAAGACAAGGAAAATTCAATCTACCATTGAAAAGCTTTGAAAGCTTTATGCTAATTCAACATTATCCCATCTCTCAAAGTAAGCCAAACATTGCAGAAGCAGTCAAGCAATTGCTTCATGTGATTGCTATTGTCTGGATTGGTGCTCACTGCACTGCCAATTGGGGTATCTTCCTGAGGCAACCCTGACATAATCTTACAGCAAATCCCAACAGTTTCCTTTGACAGTATTAGATCCCAAATACCATACAACAGGATTAATCTGACGTCACATCAAATTTACTTGTCAATTACTCCTTCAGTTTCTGACAAACTTAGGTTTCTACCCACCACACAGTGTGACATGTCAACATTTTCACAGCTGCAAATGGTCACAAAACACCAAATAAATCATTTTACTTGTGCATATTATCATAATGTTAATTTCTGGCACTCTTATCAACATTGGGATTTTTGGCTGAGAGGGGGAATGAGTCAGTAGATGAGGTGTAAAGATGTCAAATAAAGAACCTCTGCACTGGGACAGACAATAAACATCCCAAAAGAGAGGATTTAAGTTTAACTTCCTCATCTCTGAAAAAGAAACACAAGCTCTTTACAGACTATTGACAATTCAACTCTCACAAGCACAGCTTGTAACTCAAAGTTTGATTCGGAGCACTGATGTAGGAATTTGTCATTGCTCAAATTCACTGAAGCTTAAAGGTCAGATTAGTCACCAGTGGCTGTTTTGCTGAAAAAAAAATCATTTTTCTATCCTGCTTCTTTAACAGTTCTGAGTTTAGTTAAAGATCTGGACAGAATAAGCTCAGGATTAATTCCAGGTCTCTGACTTGGGAAAGTGCCTGACTCCATGAATACACATGGCAAATGGCCAAATTAGATAATTAAAAATGCAAACTATTCAATGGCAATATTGTATGGGAGATATACCAAGGCTCGGACACGGGGAGCAGGTCACATTCTTAATTGACGACATATTTCTTCAAATGTTACGGACATTTGGAGGACACTTCAATGAACTTGGAGGAAGTTTGTGGGGAGGGTGCAGCTGAAGCAGGAAGGAGGAACACAGAGAAGTGCTGAGGTGGGGTAGAGGAGATTAACTCATTTCTTTAGCAATTTTACCAGAGCCACATTGTCCAGAAATATAACCTCAATATTGATCTGAAAACAATTTCCCATCTAAGTGTTTTGGATGCTTCAATGGTGATGCTATTATTTTAGACAACTGTCTCTGTTATAAATTTTCCAGGGAGGCAGCCCAGCAGACACTTTATTGTGAGAGAGATAATGGGAACTGCAGATGCTGGAGATTCCAAGACAACAAAATGTGAGGCTGGATGAACACAGCAGGCCAAGCAGCATCTCAGGAGCACAAAAGCTGACGTTTCGGGCCTAGACCCTTCATCAGAGAGGGGGATGGGGGGAGGGAACTGGAATAAATAGGGAGAGAGGGGGAGGCGGACCGAAGATGGAGAGTAAAGAAGATAGGTGGAGAGGGTGTAGGTGGGGAGGTAGGGAGGGGATAGGTCAGTCCAGGGAAGACGGACAGGTCAAGGAGGTGGGATGAGGTTAGTAGGTAGCTGGGGGTGCGGCTTGGGGTGGGAGGAAGGGATGGGTGAGAGGAAGAACCGGTTAGGGAGGCAGAGACAGGTTGGACTGGTTTTGGGATGCAGTGGGTGGGGGGGAAGAGCTGGGCTGGTTGTGTGGTGCAGTGGGGGGAGGGGATGAACTGGGCTGGTTTAGGGATGCAGTAGGGGAAGGGGAGATTTTGAAACTGGTGAAGTCCACATTGATACCATATGGCTGCAGGGTTCCCAGGCGGAATATGAGTTGCTGTTCCTGCAACCTTCGGGTGGCATCATTGTGGCAGTGCAGGAGGCCCATGATGGACATGTCATCAAGAGAATGGGAGGGGGAGTGGAAATGGTTTGCGACTGGGAGGTGCAGTTGTTTGTTGCGAACTGAGCGGAGGTGTTCTGCAAAGCGGTCCCCAAGCCTCCGCTTGGTTTCCCCAATGTAGAGGAAGCCGCACCGGGTACAGTGGATGCAGTATACCACATTGGCAGATGTGCAGGTGAACCTCTGCTTAATGTGGAATGTCATCTTGGGGCCTGGGATGGGGGTGAGGGAGGAGGTGTGGGGACAAGTGTAGCATTTCCTGCGGTTGCAGGGGAAGGTGCCGGGTGTGGTGGGGTTGGAGGGCAGTGTGGAGCGAACAAGGGAGTCACGGAGAGAGTGGTCTCTCCGGAAAGCAGACAGGGGAGGGGATGGAAAAATGTCTTGGGTGGTGGGGTCGGATTGTAATTTGTGACTGCTATAGTCTGGAGTGGCACTCATCACATTGCACTAAAAATTTTGAAGAAATCAATGGTTCCCCATCATTCTCTTTTCACACTGCTGCATTCCAAATGAAGCAGAATTAAAACACATCAAAATTATTTCCGATCAACCTTGCTTCCTCATGGTTACACAGATGCCTGGCAAACTTTGATTCCCACCCACCCGACAATCTATACGGCCAAAATATCTGCAGCTGCAAGTGCTCATGAAGCACAAATTAAGAAAAGGATTTGCATCTACAACTGATTTATAAACACTGAAAATAAATTTTGAAGCCCAAAATGCTCAGTATTTCAAGTCCTCATTCGGTTAAAGTCCAGATGAATGACTACACTGGATGGTTTGCTTTCCAAATTTTCAGAGAAAATATGTCGGTCACTCCAGTTACGTAGGCTGGTGCATTTGACGGGAGGTGGGAGGTTTCGCAGTTTAGCATTGTTGCAAGTTAGACCACCAAGGTCTGGATGTTGAGGGCCAATCAAATTTTCACTGAACATTTTTGAATGTTTTCTATAGATCAAAGGCTGAAATGTGTCATTGATTTAATTACTGGCAATGGCCTCGGAGGGAATAAAGCTGTTTCTTTAATGTGATTTTTATCGTCTCGAATGGCGACATAATCTTTCAAGAGCTACTATATTCACAGCAATTTCTTTTCATGGTATGTATTACGAATGAAGCACAGAAGGATGAAACTTACTTTGAAATTTCTGCAGTCGCTTTCGGTGAACTTGGTTCTTCAACTTTATCAGAGTTTGGGCTGTCAAAGGTTTTGGACCTGCAATTCATTAAGACCATAAGACCATCAGACATTGGAGCAGAAATTAGGCCATTCGGCCCATTGAGTCAGTTCTGCCATTCAGTCATGTGTGATAAGTTCCTCAACACCATTCTCCTGCTTTCTCCCCATAACCCTTAATCCCCTCGATAATCTGTCTCAGTTTTAAATGTACTCAATGACCTGGCCCCCACAGCCTTCTGTGGCAGTGAATTTCACAGATTCAACACTCTCTGGCTGAAAAAGTTTCTCCAAATCTCCATTTGAAAAGATCTCCTCTTTATTCTAAATGTGGGCCCTTGGGTCCTAGTCTGTCCTACCAATGAAAGCATCTTCCCAACATCCACTCTGTCCAGGCCATTCAGTATTCTGAAAGTTTCAATTAGATACCCCTCATCCATCTAATCTCCAATGAGTGTAGTCTCACAGTCCTCAAACGTTCCTCATATTTTAAGCTTTCCATTCCCTGGACCTTTCTCATGAACCTCCTCTGAACCCGTTCCAGGTACAGTGCATACTTCCTGAGATACGGGGCCCAAGTCTGTACACAGTACTCCAAGTATGGCCTGACCAGAGCCTCATAAAGCCTCAGAGGTACAGCCCTGCTGTTACATTCAAGTCCTTTCAAAATAAATGCCAACATTACATTTGCCTTCCTGACTATATAAGGCAAAAATTAAAGACATTGTAAACAAGCACTTGCACCCAGAAATGGCTTCCTTACAAAACGAACATTGAAAAATTTCATGTGGAATCCATAAGGCCATAAGTTTTGGGGGCAGGAATAGCTCATTCGGCCTACTGAGTCTGTTTTGCCATTTGATTCTGGCTGAGATCTTTCTCAAGCCCAATTTCCAGCCTTCTTCTCGAAACCTTGATCCTCTTATTAATCAAGAACGCTTCTCTCTCTCTATCTTAAATAGACCTAATGACTTGGCCTCCATGGCTTTCTGCAATGTTTTCCTCAGATTAGCCACTCCTTGACTGAAGAAATTCTTTCTGACCTGAGTTCTAATGGTTGGTCTCTTCACTCCACGACTGTGCCCGCATGTCCTAATCTCTCCTACTCGTGGAAGCATCTTCTCCGTTCCACGTGCAATCCTTCCAGGCCTCTCAGTATGCTGTAAGTTTCAATGAAATTCCAACCCATCCTTCTAAACTCCATCCTGTACAGAACCAAAACCCTCAACCACTCTTCAAATGAGAAGCCCTCTCAAGTTTTCAAGTACTTATCAACTGGATTTGTTAAACAGGCAACATTTCTGATGTGTATAACTACAATAGATCGTGATTTGTTTTCCCCCTCCAAGTTTTAACTGGTGGTATACAAGTGATTGTGACTGAGTCTGGAAGAGTAGCTGGGGGGAAGCTGCAAGGAAGAAGGAATTTCACCTTTCACACAAGTTTTCAGAACACCACGGTCTGTTTATTTTTGGGCAATGGGGGGAGGTGGGGCATGTAATAACACTGGAAAGCAGAGAGTTAGAGAGTCAAGTTTTTCAATACGTTTACCTGCATTGCATAGTCCAATGTTTGGAAAAGAAACATTCCATTAAAGATCCTGTGGAGAGGCTGAAGAAGCTCCGGCTGCTCTTGGAGAAGACTAAAAAGTGGTTTTAAAAGTGTTCAAAATCATGAGGGATTTGGTTAGAATGGATAAGAACAATCGGTTCTTTGTGACAGAAGGCTTAAGAAGAAAAGGACACTGATTTAAGATGATCAGCAAGAAGAACCAATGGTGACAAGGATTTTTTATTAAATAGCCTATTTAGGAACTGGAAAGCTCGACCTAATAGTGTGGTGGATGCAGCTTCAAATGGGGTCTTCAAAAGTGAGCTACAATTTTCGAAAGGAGATGTTTCGCAGTGTTACACAGTAAAGGGATTTAGGACTGAACATCGGCAAGTCCCTCTTTGAGAGCTGGTACAAACATTATCAAATCATTGTCTCTGGGCTATTACCATTTGATGGCTGTACAACATTGCACAAACTGCTAGCTCCCCAGCTATTTCCTACCGCTTTGTCATATTCTGAATAATGACTCACTTTGTCATGCATGCAGTTAAACTTACTTAGCAATTATTTCGCTGGATCCTGAAGAACCACAACTTCCATTTTCCTCACCATTTGCACTGTCAACATTTCCAAAACTGCAATTGATCAAAGAGGACAAATTAAGTCATTTAGAACAGGCAAACTCGTCCAGAATTAAATCCAACCCAATTCAACACAAAAAAATCACAGTCTTGAGAGATGGATTGTTTTGACTTCCACAGGATGCCCACAGGTCTTCATATTGAGGCAGTGCTGGGGTGGGGCTTGGAAGAGACAGAGCAGGGCAAAAAGGAGAGAAAGCCATTTCTTCAGTATTTCACCCTTGTTGAAAGTTGTTTCTGGGCTATGCAAGAACTAAATACTGAAAGACAAGCAAAATTCAATCTACCACTGAAAAGCTTTGAAAGCCTTATGCTAATTCAACATTATCTCACCTCCCAAAATAAGCCAAACATTGCAGAAGCAGTCAAGCAGTTGCTTCATGTGATTGCTATTGTCTGGACTGGTGCTCACTGCACTGCCAATTGGGGTATCTTCCTGAAGCAACCCTGACATAATCTTACAGCAAATCCCAACAGTTTCCTTTCACAGTATTAGATCCCAAATACTGTACAACAGGTTTAATCTGACGTCACATCAAATTTACTTGTCAATTACTCTTTCAGTTTCTGACAAACTTAGGATTCCACCCACTACACAGTGTGACATGTCAACATTTTCACAGCTGCAAATGGTCACAAAACACCAAATAAATCATTTTAATTGTGCATGTGATCACAATTTTAATTTCTGGCACTCTTATCAACATTGGGATTTTTGGCTGTGAGGGGGAGCCAGTGGGTAGATGAGATGTAAAGATGTCAAATAAAGAACCTCTGCACTGGGACAGACAATAAATATCCCAAAAGAGACGATTTAAGTTTAACTTCCTCATCTCTGACAAAGAAACTCAAGCTCTTTACAGACTATTGACAATTCAACCCTCACAAGCACAGCTTGTAACTCAAAGTTTGATTCGGAGCCCTGATGTAGGAATTTGTCATTGCTCAAATTCACTGAAGCTTAATGTCAGATTAGTCACCAGTGGCTGTTTTGCTGAAAAATTAATTTTATTCATTTTTCTTTCCTGCTCCTTTAATAGTTCTGAGTTTAGTTAAAGATTTGGACAAAATAAGCTCAGGATTAATTCCAGGTCTCTGACTTGGGAAAGTGCCTGACTTCATGGATGCACATGGCAGATGGCCAGATTAGATAATTAAAAACGCAAACTATTCAATGGCAATATTGTATGGGAGAAATACCAAGGCTCGGACACGGGGAGCAGGTCACATTCTTAATTGTAGGAATATTTATTCAAATGTCACGGAAGTTTGGAGGACACTTCAATGAACTTGGAGGAAGTTTGTAGGGAGGGTGCAGCTGAAGCAGGAAAGAGGAACAAAGAGAAGTGCTGAGGTGGGGTAGAGGAGATTAACCCATTTCTTTCATATTTTTTTACCAGAGCCACATTGTCCAGAAATATAACCTCAATATTGATCTGAAAACAATTTCCCATCTCAGTGTTTTGGATGCTTCAATGGTGATGCTATCATTTAAGGCAAATGTCTCTGTTATAAATTTTCCAGGGAGGCAGTCCAGCAGCCACTTTAATGTGATTGCTATAGTCTGGAGTGGCATTCCTTACATTGCAACAAAAAATTTGAAATCAATGATTCTCCATCATTCCTTTTTCACACTGCTGCATTCCAAATGAAGCAGAATTAAAACACATCAAAATTATTTCCGATCAACCTTGCTTCCTCATGGTTACACAGATGCCTGGCAAACTTTGATTCCCACCCACCCGACAATCTGTACGGCCAAAATATCTGCAGCTGCAAGTGCTCATGAAGCACAAATTAAGGAAAGGATCTGCATCTACAACTGACTTATAAACATTGAAAATAAATACTGAATCCCAAAATGCTCTGTATTTCAAGTCCCCAATTGGTCAAAGTCCAGACGAATGACTACACTAGATGGTTTGCTTTCCAAATTTTCAGAGAAAATATGTAGGTCACTCCAGTTACGTAGGCTGGTGCATTTGACGGGAGGTGGGAGGTTTCGCAGTTTAGCATTGTTGCAAGTTAGACCACCAAGGTCTGGATGTTGAGGGCCAATCAAATTTTCACTGAACATTTTTGAATGTTTTCTATAGATCAAAGGCTGAAATGTGTCATTGATTTAATTACTGGCAATGGCCGCAGAGGGAGTAAAGCTGTTTCTTTAATGTGATTTTTATCATTTCGAATGGTGACATAATCTTTCAGGAGCTACTATATTCACAGCAATTTCTTTTCATATTATGTATTATGAATGAAGCACAGAAGGATGAAACTTACTTTGAGATTTCTGCAGTCGCTTTTGGTGAACTTGGTTCTTCATCTTTCTCAGAGTTTGGGCTGTCAAAGGTTTTGGACCTGCAATTCATTAAGACCATAAGACCATCAGACATAGGAGCAGAAATTAGGCCATTCAGCCCATTGAATCTGTTCTGCCATTCAGTCATGGGTGATAAGTTCCTCAACATCATTCTCCTGCTTTCTCCCCATAGCCCTTGATCCCCTTGATAAACAGGAACCTATCTGTCTCAGTTTTAAATGTCCTGGCCTCCACAGCCTTCTGTGGCAGTGAATTTCATAGATTCAACACTCTCTGGCTGAAGATGTTTCTCCAAATCTTCAATTGAAAAGGTCTCCTCTTTATTCTAAGACCGTGCCCTCGGGTCCTCGTCTCTCCTATCAATGGAAGCATCTTCCCAACATCCACTCTGTCCAGGCCATTCAGTATTCTGAAAGTTTCAATTAGATCACCCCTCATCCTTCTAAACTCCAATGAATATAGTTCTGGATTCCTCAAACGTTCCCTATATGTTTCGCTTTCCATTCCTGGGATAACTGTCGTGAATCTCCTCTGAACCCATTCCAGGGACAGTACATCCTTCCTGAGATATAGGACACAAATCTGCACGCAGCTCTCCAAGTACGACCTGACCAGAGCCTTACAAAGCCTCAGAGATACAGCCCTGTTTTTACATTCAAAATAAATGCCAACATTGCATTTGCCTTCCTGAATATATAAGGCAAAAATTAAAGACATTGTAAACAAGCACTTGCACCCAGAAATGGCTTACTCACAAAACGAACATTGAAGTATTTAGTGTGGATCCATAAGACTATGAGATATAGGGGCAGAATTAGCTCATTCGACCTGCTGAGTCTGCGTTGCCATTCAATTCTGACTGTGATGTTTCTCAAGCCCAATTGCCAGCCTTCTTCTGGTACCCTTGATCCTCTTATTAATCAAGAACCCTTCTCTCTATATATCTTAAATAGACCGAATGACTTGGCCTCGATGGCTTTCTGCAATGTTTTCCACAGATGAGCAACTCCCTGACTGAAGAAATTCTTTCTTACCTTAGTTCTAAAGGTTGGTCTCTTCACTGTGCGACTGCGCCGGCATGTCCTAATCTCTCCTACTAGTGGAAACATCTTCTCCATTCCATGTGCAATCCTTCCAGGTCTCTCAGTATTCTGAAAGTTTCAATGACATTCCCTCCCATCCTTCTAAACTGCATCCTGAACAGAACCAAAACCCTCAACCACTCTTCAGATGACAAGCTCTCCCAAGTTTTCAAGTGCTTATCAACTGGGTTTGTTAAACAGGCAACATTTCTGATGTATGTAACTACAATAGATCGAGATTTGTTTTTCACCTCCAAGCATTAAAAGGTGGTTTGCAAGTGACAGGAGTTGAGTCTGGAAGAGAAGCTGGGGAAGTTGCAAGAAAGAAGGAATTTCAACTTTCACACGTTTTCAAAACACCACGGTCTTCTTTTTTGGGCAACGGGGGGAGGTGGGGCATGTAATAACATTGGAAATAGAGTTAGAGAGTCAAATTTTTCAATATATTTACCGGCAGTGCACAGTCCAATGTTTGGAAAAGAAACATTCCATTAAAGATCGTGTGTAATGCATGCCCAATCATTCACTGGCAATTAAATGGGAGGCGGGAGGATTAGGAAAATGGCAGGGAGGGGGTTTGCCACCTATACATTGCAAAGCTATGTGACATGGGCCAGTTCTCTTTGACACCTGGACTCTCCTTGACTTCTAAGGACTGCCTCCCTCATTTCCCTGATGGCGCCCACCTACACAACCTCAGTGACAATCAGCATTAACAGTTGGGCTGAGAAAGATGCTGATCTGCCATCCCTTTCTCTGGACCAGCAGCTGTCAAAACTGAGCCAAACCGTCAACTGGTGAGTAACGCCGGCAGCAATCTCTGTATTGGTTACCGTTGGAATCGGCCAAGGCCTCCAGGTTTCAGATCCAGCAGAAGGCCTGCAGCATGAACCACAAGCTTCCATCTAAAATTTCTTTTTACAACACTAAGAACAGAGCAAATATTAGAACAACAGCCAACTGTTTCTTTAATATAAAAAAAACAAACTACGGACGCAGACAATCTGAAAGAAAAGCAGATGTTTCTGGAGAAACTCTACAGGTTTTGCAGCATCTGCAGACAGAAAACAGAGTTCAAGTTGAGCCAAGCGACACTTCTTCAGAGATGCAAAGTTCTGAACAGGGGAACCTCAACTCAAAGCGCCCACTCTGCTTTCTCTCCACAGATGCTGCTCAGTTTCAGGAGAAAGTCTCAAAATAATGTTCCTGAAAATGGTGGCCCTCCAGCAGCTGCCCTTCACATAGTTGTATTCTGATTAAAGCATTATTTCCTCACACATTGGATCAATACTTACTTTCTGATCTCTGTAACTGTCTCTGCAGGCACTGGATTTGCAAGCTCCTCACAGCTCGGAATGTTATCACTGTTTCCGCTGCTGAAATTAGTTGTGAAAAATGTCATTTTAAACAAACACTTGCAGCCAGTAATTGTTCGCACATCGGCAGTTTCCTTTGTATTCCTTGTACTCTGAATAAAGCAAAACCTTAACCGCTTGTTGTATTCAAACTTATTCCTTCATGATAGATTTTAGAGTGCATGGTTTCCCATCTACCTTGTTGTTTGCACTGTCAGGTATTCTGCAAATGGTCATAAAAGCGCTATCAAGTAAATTTAAGCGAACATCTACATCCACAATAAAATTATCGTCATACACCTGAAAGACATTGAGTCCGTAATTTGAGCCATTGACAGCTAATTTTGTAACAACAGGTCTAGACGCAACTACAGAATATGGTGATTTGTCTCCACAAAGCCCTTGACTGCAGTTTGCAGGATAAGACCGTGAGACTGGGGTATGGCAGTAAAGAAAGAGAGAGAGAGAGAGAGAGAGAGAGGGAAGGAGAGAGAGAGAGAGAGACGGATGTATCAGATCCATTTCTTCATCATTTTATATTTGTTGCAAAGTCGAATAATATCTTAAACAAAGAGCTCCAGGCCCAAATATAGAAAGGCAACCAACTGTCCGATGAAATACTTCAGATAGTGTCTCGACATACAGGGCTGCATTTCCCAAGTCAACTGGCCTTGGCCTGAGACATGACATTCTTGGTAAAGTGAAGGGGAGTTCATGAGGAAAGCTGAATTCTCTTCTGCACCATTATACTGTATTGTCAGCGGTGGGCAAAGTAGCTGGTTTCATGACTCACTGGGCATGAAGTAAGTCACCAGCTGAAAGCCACTTGTGCCTGTCTGTCTTGCAAATAAGAGAGTTCCACAACTCCCACAGTGGACATTGGCCTGCAAATCTCTTTTGTGTAAGCTCAGCAATACCAACCTTCATGACAGCAAAGAAAAGATTGCAGCTCTGCCTCTATTTCATTCTTTGGTCAACAGTTTTTATAAAATAGATCACCCTCCAGATGTACTGGGAGTAGGTTTTTCTTCAAAACCTTCACAGGAGATTTGAAAGACAGCACAGGCAGACTGAGGGGAGGGGAGGAGGTAGGAACCTCAATTCTTCAACATGTTGTATCCTTAATTCAGAGTTCAGCTATCTAAATGTTTGGCGACAAATGGAGATCTGAATAGTGAATAGATGAGCAATTTTTCACTGAACACTTTTGGATCTTTTCTGTTGATACAACTTTTCTTTTTAAACAAACAAAATCTGTGTAGATTTTTGATACAATCAAACAACTCTGTTCATGTGACTGCTGCTGTCTAGTGTTTGCTGCATTGCTGTGGGAGGAAGGCCCTCCACAGATCTTACAGGAAGTGCCAGCAGGTTTTTTAACATTGTTGTATTTTGGATGAAATTTAATTAAGTCACACATTAGACTAAAGCTTACTTTGTGCTCACTGAATCGATAACTGGAATCTCTTCTGCCTCTGAGGTGCCAAAGCTTCCATATCTGCAATTGGTCAGACAGCACAAACTAAGTGATTTTAAACAAGCTTGAATCTACAATTTGCATTCAGCCACTGAAAAACATCTGAAGGTTCAGGATTTTGGCATTTGAAGCCTTGATTACCAAGTTTGTTAATACTTTGCATTGAAACTCCAATTTGGCACTTTACAGCATACCTGCCTCATCCCCTGCCACAGAGAAGAGTAAAGCATTCAATGTGGTTCAATGTTTTTTTAAAAAATCACTGTTTTAAATTGACAACCACTGCCCTTTAGACACTCGCCCTTCATTCTAGTCTCTTCTACAGGAGGAAACATTGTCTCCATGTCTACCCTGTCCAAATCGTCAGGTTTTTTTTGTTTCAAACACGTTGCCTCTTCCTTCCCTAAACACCAACTGATGCAAGCCTTGCCTGTGCAAATTTTCCTTGTAAGACAAGTCACTTAGTCTTGGTGTTATTCTGGTAAACCTGCTCTGAACTGCGTCTAATATATTTACTTCCATCCTTGAAATACACTGACTAATATAAAGAAAATCATTCAAGATATTGGATAACCAGTGATCCCTAATTTTGTGCTTAAATTCCCTCATGATAAAATGAAAACATTTAATTGCTTTCCAAATTACTTAATGTGTCTGTACATGATCATTTTGTGATTCATGCACGAGGATACCCAGATTCCACTCTATCTCAGAGCAATGCAATCTCCCTCAATAAAAACAAAACTGCTATTCTTTCTGCCAAAATGGACTTCAAATTTACCCATGTACAACTCTATTTGTCATATCGTTGACTACTTGCTAAACCTATATTTCTCTGCAGTATTCCGAAGTCCTCTAAGGTTAATTTTTTAGCGCATCTTTGTCACATCACCAAATCTGTCAGTCATAAATTCATTCCTTCAGAAGTCATGGGCTGGTCGTCAACACTTGGAAAACTTGGGCAGGAACAGATTTTTTAAATTATACTCATACTATACGATCCTAACCATTTTGAACTCAAGTTAATTCTCACGTATAAAAGCACACGTAAAAAGGGATGAATTCCCTGGATCTAATTACAGAACACCAAAATAACTGTAGCAACTAGTCAGACTGTTTCTCCCTTTCACCATGGATAAAGGAAAATTTTGAAATGTAGGGTGCCTGTAAGGTGAACGGATGCTATAAACATCCGTTGAATTATGATGATCTTTTAGCCGAATTAAAATGGTTGGCTCAAACACTAATCTTAAACACAAAATCTGACCAATTGGTAAAATGGGTTTGAACTTTTGAATGGCATGGAAGCCACTTTGTTGTTGACTTTTTAAAAACTCCAAGAATCTCCCTGCAGATGGAGACTTTCACCAAAAGACAATGGACAAGTTAGAGATCTAAGCAGCCAAAGTCATAAACAGTTACACTGTGAAAGGAGGAGATAGTAAATATAACAGATGATTGTCTTAACCACAGCTACCTTAGAGTTTAATGAGAACCAAACTCCTCAAATTTCAACAAACCACAGTTTGCTGAGATTCCTTGGTTTTACGAAATTTTCACTTTACCTTTAAAAGAATACCATCATCTAAGATGACCACCGGCCTAACACAAAAGCAAATAAGAAAGTAATAACCTGCGAAGAATCGTTGTCCACTATCTCACCTCTGAGAGATAACGTGAGACACATGCGTGAGCTGTGATGTTTCAAATTCTACGGCAAGTATGGGTCATCTTTTTTTAAAAACTCAGAAGCTTCTGGTTGGAATTATTCTGCTGGAACATTTATTTACTTGGGCAAAGAATTGAGAATATTTTGGCAACAGGCAAAAAGAGAAACCCAAATTCCCTTTTGAAAGGTCCAGCTGGATCGATTTCTGCAACCTATTGGGTTCATGAAAGCCTGCTCATTAGCTTACTGCTTTGAAGAAAAATCTAATAATCTCTGGTTATTTGCTGATTTTCTCCAATTTTTTAACCATAGCACATTTGGGAAACTTTTCCTACCCAGGGATATCCCTCTAATGTCAGAGGTACATCAATTGCAGGTCAGCAGTGGTGAGAATCGCTTTGTCCCCGAACTGAGTTTTTATAAGTTACCCCAAAACACCATTTGTGAAGTACATAAACTGTTCAATGCTCACCCAACATGCAAAAAAACTAATGTATGAAAACTGAGGTGACAAGAGAAACCATCACTGATGTCATTTGAAAAACATTTCACCCATTATTACAGAACTACGGTATTCCTGCATATTTCAGTTGGAAGCAGACATTCATTTGACCAACATTTCAGTTTTGCAATGAAGGTTCCTCACCCTGAACTCAGCTTCCAAACTTTGATTGTTATGCCCAACACAGACTTACAGACAATTGATCAGAGATAATGGGAACTGCAGATGCTGGAGAATCCGAGATTACAAAGTGTGGAGCTGGATGAACACAGCAGGCCAAGCAGCATGTTCGGAGCACAAAAGCTGGCTCTAGGCCTGACATGTCAGCGTGTGTGCTCCTAAGATGCTGCTTAGCCTGCTGTGTTCATCCAGCTCCACACTTTGTTATTACAGACAATTGATAGGCTTCTTTCAATTAAAATAACATTTTTCCATTCACTACATGCAGAAACTTAAACATTCCAAACATAGTTGTAGGAAGCTCCAAACTACATAAAAAGCATTGAAGGAAGTCAACGTCACTGTTTATCTTTAATACCAAGGTCCAGACATTGTCCTAATACATTCACCACACTTTTTAATCGTTGTATTGTACTGGTTCTCGATCGCTTCATTATTGCGAAAAAATAATCAAAAATACATTGGCAGCTGTCTCAGCATTATGTTTTGTGAGTATGTTTTATTCACTTCTGTCCCAAATCACTAGCCGGGTGCTTAAACATGATTTGTGCCACCATTTGGGATCAGGGATATTGGAAGGCGATGGGGGCACAAAACAGGAGAACTGAAGGACTGCTTTGCCTTGTTGTAAACAAACAAGCTCATCAGTCCCACTGCAGTCTCTCTTTATGAAGGACTTCAAGTCTAATTACTTTTAATCAAGTTATTCAAACTTATTATGACACATGACATAGGAGATAGAATTTGAATCCGGACCTTTTAGGCAGAAGGTGGAAGATAAAACCATCTGTGTGGAGGATAAAATCCTCCAGAATACTTTAAAAAATGTGGACTTTTCTGATGAAACTGGATGAAAGTTAAAGCCCAAATTTGCAGAGCTTAATGTCCAAGGGATTGGGGTGCAGGTAAGTTTGTGTCTTCAATGAACAAAAAATAGTCTCCCTAACTGAGGGTTGGATGGAGATTCTCAGTTTACTGAGAGTTGTTTCCATATGGCTAGTTTCAGCGATTCATTGCCAGAAGGATTAATAACAAAAATTACTCGACAGAACATACTTTTCTATCATTACCATTAAACAAAGGAGATGCTCATAAGATTTATGCTCACTTGTCCAGGAGGATGTACAACACACTTTCAGCAGTGGTATATGCTTTGTATGTCGAAAAGAATGTGCGGATGTAGAAACGCTCCTTGTTCATGAGAGCGATTACAAAATTTTCGACAAGTCTTTTTGAGGTCTCAGAGTGAAGAATTTGAACGTTGGAGGTATCGACAGCGAGATGGGATGGAAGCTCATCTCCTGATGCCTACAGAGAATACAAATTTAAAAAGTAAATGTGATGCAGGAACAATGTTTATTTGTATAGATCTCTGACATGGTAGAAATATTTCAAAATGCTTCACATTTACATAATCATTTAAAAATCGCTCCAAGATTCATGAAGCTAAAACTAGGGCAGGTCACCAAAAGCTTGGTCAGAAAGATTGGTTTTGAGGACAAAGAGGAGATGTTTTGGAACAGTGTCCCAGAACTGGGTAGCTGAACACACCAATGACAGGATAAAGAAGATCAAGCATGCAGGCAAGATCAAAGTGGCCGGAATTAGAAGTGCAAAGATATGAGCATTGAAGGGTTGGAGGGGAATACCATTGATGAGGAGATACAATATGTTCAATCCAATGATAAAGCAGCTGGTCACTTCATGTATTGCTTGAACCATTAAAAAAAACACAAAGTTAAAGTCAAAACATTACAGAAACATGGCCAGCTAGATTCATACAAAACAGAAATTTGAGCCTTGGAGTTATTTTGTGTCGATCTCAAGAATATTAAACCATCATTTTAAGTAAATAAACATTTAATATTAAATCCCTTCAGCTGACTACCCACTATTTCTCAATTTCTACTTTAATCCAGTCATCAGACGGGCCAGAAAGTTTCCACAACAGAGAAAATGTGGAATTATGTGCAGCAACTTCTGTCTACAGCTCGAGGCCACAGCCAGCAACAGGAAACATGACAGTCTGGCTTCAATCCTGTTTGAATTCTCTGCTAACAATATCACTGACTTCACATTTCTGAACAATATTGTTCTGAGGAATCTAATTACTCTTGAAAGCAAGCTTACATAACTGGAAGGAAAGCAGAGAGGTGTAAAATGTTTGCTGACTTGGCGGAAAATAGAAGGAGGGAGAAACTGAAGAAAAAGGAAACCTCTGTTTTTTTTTTGTTCCACAACTCGTGCCATGCAAGGTCTCTTCCAATGTGCTGCCGAAGGGTTATCATACTTGATACTGTGGAGTGTGCAAAAGAAATTAAGAACTCTCACAAAGAACTTCATAGTTCAAATCACATCAAGCACCCCTATATCAAATTCAGTTTCCTTCATGTCAGCAGATGAATATACCTTTGGGATTGGGCAGGGGTCAGGGTGGAGCATGTCAGCAAAGGAGGGAATTGGAGCACTCTTGAAGGAGCCTGATTTGAAATTTGAAATCCAATGCGAACCTCTCAACTTTGCCAGAGTAGCTGACCGGTTCTGTCAGAATTATGAATCGTCTGTATTCACAGGAAATGTATTTCCAAGACTTGTTCCAAGTAATAGAAAATTGTACAAAATGTGTTTCAATTAAATGAAGTTGCCGTTTTAAGAACTTTACCCCACACAAGTATAAAAAAGCATGACTGCAGAAAAGCATAACCTCCAAACAAAGATAACAAAGTGTGGAGCTGGATGAACACAGCAGGCCAGGCAGCATCTTTGGAGCACAAAAGCTGACGTTTCGGGCCTAGACGCTCCATCAGAAAAGGGGGAGGGGGAGAGGGTTCTGAAATAAATGGGGAGAGAGGGGGAGGCGGACCGAAGATGGGTAGAGGAGAATATAGGTGGAGAGGAGACAGACAAATTTCGAGGCAGGAATGGAGCCAGTAGAGGTGATTGTAGGTAGGGAGGTAGGGAGGGGATAGGTCAGGCTGGGGAGGTCGAATAGGTCAAGTGGGTGGGATGAGGTTAGACAGAAGGAAATGGGTGTGTTGCTTGGGGTGGGAGGAGGGGATAGATGAGAGGAAGAACAGGTTAGGGAGGCAGGGGCAAGGTGGGCTGGTATTGGGATGCGGTAGGGGAAGGGGAGATTTTGAAGCTCAATTTGTTTATGTGTCATCATATTTTGATCCAGAAAGACAAATAACATTAAAAATAAATTGATGTTTTATGACGATGATGACAATCTCAGTGAGAGAAATTATGTAATGTCCATCTTTAAATATTAAAAGAGCAAAACTATTGAATGTTTGCAATACATTACTAAAACAAAGGCTACCAGCTGCCAATACATTGCCTTCAACATTTTTAATGGTGAAATCTCTGTTCCTTTCTCTCTCACCCTACTACTCATTCCTTCCATCTGTTCTGCTGTTGTGGTAAAAGGCTATCAGCTCCCCTACTCAAATTTACTTCATAATCATTCTTCCCGCTCCTTTCCTTCCCATTCATTGCACGGTGTAACAGAAGAAAGGACAGGATATCTATGGAAGGATGTGCCCTCCAGTGTTCTAAGTTTTCACAATTCCAGCAAAAAGGAAAAAAAAATACAATCGAGCGCAGTAAATCACGGTCCCTCAACGCACAGTTTTTGCGGCGATAAATCAAAACTGGTGCGTTTTCTCAGTATATTGTACACATGCAGTCAGTAAGCAATCAACAGGCATGGAGGAAATCTCTCAAGCAGATATTAATATGTCAATAAAAGCAGGATGGAAGAGTTGAAGTTAATTATGCAGCGGAGAGAATCAACTGAAGTGTGCACATTCAGGTTTCAAATATTAAGTAGAGTTCCACATGAACATTGTTTTATTTCCCTCTCGTAGTCAAAATGCCACAACACACTAGCTTGCCTGACAGATGACATGTTCTTTTCTTGTTTCGAATTCAGGAACTGGTTTGCAAATCTGGTTCAGATTTGGACTTTGTTCACTGAAGGTTGCCAGGCACAGCATGTGGCAGAGCAGTGGAAAGTGGCCAGTGATTGAAACACCATCTAATGCCCACTCTTAACCCCTATTAACACACTCCAGTTTGTGGCTACAAGTTAGTTCTAGTCATGATGATTGTCAAAAATTTATGAAAAACATGACAGTTATTTTCACCACCCCCACTACACGACATCAAGGGACACAATTCCTCTTCATGATTATATCGTTGCTCTATGTTCATCATGAATGTAAATTGGGTGACTATTCTATCTCAGTCTTAAATTGAAAAGAAGAATTTGCACATGTCGCTTACTTAATTAATAACAATTAGAAAAGTTTGAACAGATCTCTATCCTAGTACACAGCATACTTTTGTTACTCCATTTGTCTTACAGTTTGCTTGCTGAATATCTCAGAACTTAAACTATATTTTTTGAATTCATAGGAATAAGGTCTCTTGAGCTTGCTCCATTGTATCACATCATGATGCATTTCTCTCTTAACTCCATTTATCCATTTACTGTGAATACACTAGCGTAACATAAATGGCAGTCTTGAAGTTCTGAATGAACCCAACAGACTTCAACTTCAGAACCTCCAATGGACGACATTTTTTGGAAAAACGTCTGTCGCCAGATTTCACACCCATCGGACGTAGCTCGGATTTGAAAAGTGCAGCAATAGATATTTCCTGACATAAACAGTCAGTGATTATCACAAAAAAACCCAGCTTGTCTGTTCCAAAGTGACCCACCTTCGAAAAAAAAGTCACCATTACCACACCACATCATAGGGCTGTGCTCACATGAGTGAGAGAGAGAGAGACAGCTGGTGATTGTTTAACCAGCATGTCAGGCACGGGGAGAAGTCGATAAGGACAAACCCTCATGGTCAACACAAATGTTTATTTCCTCTTTCAATATCACCTTGCTCTTCCTTAGAACAATTGAAACTTTAAAAGGCCAAGTGAGCAGATGAGAGCATCAGCCTTCAAACATTTCAGCTCCCTCAAAATGAAACGGGACAAACCTGTGACCAAATATATAAAACATCTTGCACATCGTGGAAGAATGTGCGAGTGAGTGAGTGTTGGATGGTGTAGAGGAATATGAAGAATAAGTAATCAGGGGATTGGAATTTGTTGTGTGTGAAAAAGCAAGGATAGTACATACCATTTTTATTCTGAGTAGTATGACGGAAATCTGACTGCTTCGGCAAGCTGACTGACCGGAAACAACAGTCAAATCTATAAGATAAGTGAAAACATCATGAGAGACAAAACCAAATTCAACATATAAAGAGAAAGACTGCCATAAAAAAATTAAATACTGGACCAAAAAAGATAAAATGCTGACTTCAGTGTAGTTACATGTGTCCATGATCTGTTTGCTCTTCTGATATCATGTTGCTCTTGTTCAGAAAACACAACTTTAAAATCCTAACTGAGCCAACACGGACGTCAGGATTCAGACTTTTTAGGCCACTCAAAATAAAAATCAACAAAGCTTTCACATCAATATATGAATAAAAATCACTCTACACACCCTGGAAGCACTGTCTCAGAATCTAAAGGGAGTAACCCAGAGTCAAAGCAAGCGAGGCTGCCTTCATGCAGGATCGGTTCACCAAGAGCAGTCTCTGGCATTAATACAGGGTAATGGGCTCTGCCAGATGGACACCTGAGGCAGTCAGCTTCTCAGAATCCACACCTCTGCAGTCCAGTGAGTGGGACACAGTCAGCCCAGTGGGAGACCGAACCCGGTGTGGGGAGTGGGGAGAAAACAGCTGGGAAACTGTAGAGACATCAGTTAGATGTCGGGTCACCTATTGCTCAGTCTGTCAAGGTCGCAAAAGGGGGCTGCCACATCAGTCCTCATTGTGCTCAAAGATATTACACTGAGAACTGTCTGACTCCAGGGTCAGGCTGCTGTCATTGATGCAAGGCTGACAACTACTACTTTTCACAGGTGTCATGGACCGCTGCTGTTTTAATCTCGTCGGATACGGGAGGCACGGTGGCTCAGTGATTAGCACTGCAGCCTCACAGTGTCAGGAACCCGGGCTCGATTCCAGGCTCAGGCTGACTGTGTGGAGTTTGCATATTCTCCCCGTGTCTGCATGGGTTTCCCCTGGGTGCTCCCACAGTCCAAAGATGTGTCGGCTAGGTGGATCGGCCATGCTAATTTGCCCGTAGTGTTGAAGGGTGTGTGGGTGAAAGGAAGATGGGTCTGGGTGGGATGCTTCAAGGGGCGGTTTGGACTTGTTGGGCTGAAGGGCCTGTTTCCACACCGTAGGGAATCTAATCTAATTTAATATGTCACAGATGAGTATGAGCAAATGGAACAAAGGAGCAGGAATATTTCCAAGATAACAAAGTGTGGGGCTGGATGAACACAGCAGGCCAAGCAGCTGCAGTTCCCTGCTGTGTTCATCCAGCTCCACACTTTGTTATCTTGGATTCTCCAGCATCTGTAGTTCCCATTGTCTCTAAAGGCAAATTTCCATGTGAGGTCTGGAATAAGTGAGTCGATGCCTGACTGAACACAGGGAGACAAGGAACTGGATTGAAGCTTGTGCTTTGTGAAAAATTAATGATAACTCATACCTTTCAGAATCAAAGTGGGTTGGAGTCTGAGGAATTAGAAAGGTGAAGTATCGTCAAACCTAAAAGACAAATGAAAACACCATAAAAGTAAAAACCAAATTCAACATGAAAAGAGAAAGAGTACGATCACACTTAAATACTAGACCAAAAAATATGCTGACTTCAGCCTCATTACATATGTCAAATATTCATTTGCGCCTTCACTGTCTACTTAGTCTTCCTTCAACAATTTAACATTTTAACTTGTCAACTGAGCAGCCAGGACATCACCCTTCAGATACTTCAGTTCAAAATGAAACTCAACAAAGCTTTGCTCTAATCCAACACCTTGAACATCTGGAATGATTTCCCAAAGGGCCTTTTTCATCTAAATACTATTTTTTGGCTGCTGTAATGTAGGAAAGGCACTGGTTAATGTGCAGAAAGCACGTTTTCATGAATAACAATTGGTAATGATTAGCTTTTCCATTGAAATAACATTCACTGAGGGATAAATAGTAGATGATTTATACGGGAGAATTCCATTCTTGTTTTTTTTGCGAATTGTTGTGATAATGGGATCTTGCGGTCATCCGAGATGAACATTTTTCCTGCTAATATCACCTTCAGCAAAGACCAGAAGAAACATTTTCCTCCATCAAAGAGCGGACACAAAAATGTGGCCAATATAATTTTGGTTTTGGCAAGTACTGGAACCATTGCGACCCACAACATACACGCATTAATTCAATCGGGTTACCCCAAATTCACATCATTTTTCCAGTTTTCCCGTCTTTGAAATTCGTACTAAAATCCAATTTCTTTACAAATAGTGTCCAGTATATATTGAATTCAAATTACCTCAAAACTCTTCTCACAACCAAGAGTGATACCACAAAGGTATTGCTCCTTTCCCTCCGCTTCAATTAGTGTTAGTTCTAATTACACTGATGAGGGAGAGAAAAGAAATAAGCGATTCGCACTTGAAACTGCAGAGCTACAAGTCTGCAATGTTCACCTCACGTTGTCTCAACATGAAGTGAAGACACACAGCAGTTATTGTTTATTCTTGTTTGTGTTTATGACATCACAGGCAAACCATTGTGATGTCACTGGGCTTATTCTTTTTTTAAAAGAAAACCTTCCCGAGAAAGAACACAAAACCTGTTCCAGCAGTTACCTGCTGTTTTCCACTTCATCTCCGTGTACGCGGTTGTCATGTGGGGAGGGCTTGTTTGTAAACGTGGGCATCATAACATGGATGCAGTTTCCCATCTTCACCATCTTCCCTTAACAGCCTTCCTGGTATATTGCCCATGGGGGTGAAGGCACCAGGAGGCCTGCCCACATGTGACCAATCCGTCTATTAATTTATTTGGTGGCCAGACTGGCTGATCAGCTGTCAAGAGGATGGATGGTCTCATCTGTCCTGAAAGTCCCTTAAAAACATCCCTGAGGTTAATTTAACCTTTATATTCACCTTCGAATCCTTTGCACTCCTCTCATCACAGTCACAACAACACTTCCTGTTATGTCCTGCATGTTCACCAACTCTCTATTCATGCTCATACATTACCTTCAGTTCCAGAGCCCTTATCTTATCTATTAGCCACCAGTGTGACACCCTACAAAATGCCTCTTGGGAATCCAAGTGTTATGCAGCTGTTGGTTTCCTCTTTGCGACCTCACTTGTTTGACTCTGAAAAAGGAATGAAATTGTCAAACATGCCTGGCCCCAGGGTGACCTTGAACTTACCTGCAACTGCCCTGTCTCCATCATGGAATGTCTTCTTCTGGATTGACCACGTTGATTTAATCAGATGATACGATTTTTGTTTTAAAAGCATTGCTGAAACATACTTAATGAAGAGACATTATTAAGCACTTTCCCAACTGATTGAAATCATGTTAACTGGCTTTATCCCTTATTTTTGCTCCTCTTTCTTTCTTACATAGCAGTGTTACAACTGCTAATTTCTACTGAACTCAGACTTTTCCAGAATCCAGGATATTTTGGTAAATCAGAAACCAAAATATCTACGATGTCTGAAGCTGGGCTCCAGGGGTATTCAGTTTCTTGGAAGGACTGACAAGAAGGAGGAGGTAGGTCAGCATTACTGGTTACGGAATAAAATTAATATGGTAATGACAATGGATATTAGTTCTGGTGAAATGGAGTCTGGGTACAGTTTAGAAACATCAAGGGACAGAAATTGACAGTGGTCGATGTATATCCACCCCAGTCAACTCAAGTGGTAATTTTAGCAGAAGGCACTAAACAGGAAATTGAAGACACCAGCAGAAAGGGAGAGCTCTAACTGTGATGAAAGGTCACTGACTTCAAGAGTCAGGTGACTTCAGTCTGCATAAAGATTGGGCAAAGCAAATCAGTTATCATTGCATACAGGAGGAATTCCTGACATACTTATTAAATTCATTCACGGGATGAGGGCATCACTGGCTAGGGTAACATTTATTACCAATTCCTAAATGTCCAGAGAGCAGTTAAGAGTCAACCACATTGCTGTGGGTCAGGAGTTACATGTAAGCAAGGCTGGCAGTTTACTTCCCTTAAAGGACAACAGATTCATGCTCATCATTAGACGCTTAATTCCAGGTTTGTATTGAATTCAAATTCCGCCGTCTGCTGCAACTGGATTCAAACACAAGTCCCCAAAGTACTATCTGGGTCTCTGGATTAAGTGTCCAGTGATAACAATCTCAGGCCACTGTCTCCCCAATGAAGTGTGTGCAGTGCGGGTTTCTGGGTCAACACTTTGAGGAACCAACAAGCAAAACTGAAGTTTGAGGTGGGAAGACTGTGTCCATGCCCCCTCGGGGAAGTGACCCTCATTTTCACCCACAGAAGGAAACTAACAAGGACACCTTCCACTGAGAGTGCCAGAGGCTTTCGGAGAGAGCAACCCCCAGAAAGCAGAACGTCACTCACTTGGCTCTATTGTCCCATTCCAGACTCCAAAACTAGAACCTGTTTACAGCAACAAATGGAAGTATTTGATGGATGCCCTGGGTTTGTGCTCCTCCCCCATTGCTCACCTGCAGTTTTCCTGCTTCACCTTGTACTTCCAGCCAAACATCACTGATGTCAGCTGCTTCCTGCCATTCCAAATGCTCCTCCTCAAGTGGAAGGACAAACAGCAATGTGGAAATTCACACATATTTCTGGTCTGTGGAGGAAATGATACTGTTATAATTTCAGATAATTTTTAAAGGGCTCTTTTTGCCCTTTGAAGCAGGGGGTGTACAAACACTATCACAGGCTCGAACTCACAACCACTAGTTTCTGAGAACAGTGCTCTGACCACTGAGCTGTGCAGCCAGGCACAAGGCATGGAAAGAGGGTCTCATGTATTGGAAATAGCAAAAGAATAGATAACTGGAGACTATTATATATCAAGACGTAACAAAACCGAAACAGAGCAGAGGGGCATCATGTGCAGAAGGTTGGGAGAATGCAAGGCCGAATCAGACAGTGTCCTGAGTGCCATAAACTGATCTTTCCTGCTGGTCCAGTGATTACGATTCAGTGCCTTCACTGTCGTAGCCTGTTCATGGTTATCATTTAAAGTAATAAATCTGAAATATTGACTGATCTTGAGAAGCAGAATTATGTCATTGATCAGTCAAAATCAATTCACTCCATGTTACAGTTCCACATCAGCAATGCCAGCTGAAACTGCCTGGCGTGCAATCAGTTTAAAACAAGAATAGAGGGGAGGTCAGGAAAAGTGAAGGGCCATGGTAGTTTGTGAGAGGTGACTGGAGGCCAAGTGGAGCCAGGTTCAATGTGGGTGTTGAAGACCAGTCTTCACTGTTACCCTGGCATACAGATCACATTGGATCAATCACACAAGGATCCTCCTTTGTGTGTTGTCTTTTGCACACAACAACTCGGGTCAGTGCCTCGAGGGGCTCGGATATTTTTAATTTGGCAACTAACTCAGGTCAGTGGTGCACAAACTAAGCTGTGTCGGGACACTATTTAAATGGGTCACCACTCATTGCAATGACCCAGAACTATGCAGAAAGAGGAAGAACACCAATACAAAATCTTCGCTTTGAATGGCTATCCCTGCAATTTCATCCACAGGTACTGACTAAACAGCAACACGAAGAGGACACATTATGCCCTAACACACTGGACACACTGCCACACATCAAGAACATATCAGAACTGACAACTCCTATGACCACTAGGAATTACGGTAGCACACAAGCCCAAAGCCATGCTACGACAAACATTCTCAAGGATTAAAGACACCATACCCACGACATGCAGAACTGACAGTGTTTACAAAATACTGTGCAACGATTGCCACAAACATTATATCAGACAGACAGGAAGGAAACTAGCCGTCAGTGTACATGAACATCAGCCGGCAGCAAAATGACATGACAAACTTTCCCTAATATCAGTACACCCGGATAATGAAGGCCATCAGTTTAACTGGGACAACATAACCGTAGTAGTGCAATCCAAACATAGCCACACATGGGAATTCCTAGAGGCATGGTTCTCAATCCATAATGCAGTCGGCAAACATAAAGAATTGGACCCCATATACAACCCATACAGAACAGAATGCGAAATGACAGAAGTTGCCAGAACAGACCGGGCAGGATAAATTTCAAGTGGAGGAGAACAACATCGCTTCTTCGGAAGTCTCACTCATGACGTTACCTTGCGTGGTGACGAAAAGTCTGAACGAAAACAAGCCAGCTGGGTGAGCAAGTTTACAACTTTACTTGTTATCTTTACCGTTTAATGTGTGGCTCAGTGTCAGTCTTATACACACAGTGTTCTACCCGCTTCTCCTGCTGTACACAAGGTTTCCCAGCAAAAGGCAGCTTTGTGTGGAACACATGCAGTTTCTCCTGACAATGGGTACTGTTGCCATGAGCTGGGATATGAAATATACAATGAGCTGAAGTAGCCCCACACTCAAGTTACTCATTTACCTTTTAATTTCAATTTTCAATTTCCAAAACCCAGCAATCCATTCACTTAAGCTGCTGGGAACCTGACAAAAACAGCGTTGGCCAGACATTCCTCTTCGGGAGTGTCTGTCAATTTGCAAGGGTAGAAAAGCTGTCAACTTCACTCGAGTGAGAGAGGATACAATATTCCAAACTTCCAATTCAAAATCAGATGCCGTCTCAATTACACCACTGGCTCCACACGTCTTGCTGCAGCTTTCATCCTGTCGATTGCGATGTAATCAGGGATACTGGCGGAAAAACCATTTGCAAGGTGAATATCCTGCAAAATAATCACCGTCGCTGCTGCACTTCAACGTTCTCCACTTTGTGAAGCGGTGAATGTCACTGGCAAACGAAACACATTAGCCCTCACATGCCTGGTTCACTGTCACCTGTTTCTTTGCCACCCGTTTCTCTGCTGGAACTTGCCATTGCTTTGTTCACAGTCACTGCAAAGTTCTGCCTTGCATATTTTTTTTATTAAATTATCTCCTCCCAACTTAAAGACATTCCCTAGTCTTGAAATCTCCCATCCTTGGGAAATGACGACCACAATTCATACTATCTACATGTCTCATTATTTTATGAACTTCTAACAGGCCGCCTCTCAACCTCCTAAGCACCAGCAAGAAAAGTCAAAGTCTATCCAACCTTTCTTTATAAATCAAAGCTTCCATACCAGGCAACATCCTGGTAAACCTCTTCTTAACGCTCACCAGCTTCATGATATGCCTCCTGTAATTGTGTGACAGAAACCGCACATTGTATTCCAGAAGAGGTCTCATCAACATCCTGTGCAACCTCAATATGACTTCCCAACTCCTAAACTGAAACAATTGAGCAATGAAGGCTGCCGTGCCAAAAGACTGTTTAACCACTGTCTAAATGAGATGTAAACTTCAAATAATCATGTACCTGGATCCCCTAAGTCCATGAGTAGGCACCTTAACAGTGAGAGAAAGTCTGTGGGAGGATGAGGAATAGTTTTGAATTTCTTTGACCTCACATCTGAAGAAATTTATTGGACACATGCAGCTGAATAAGTTCAACAATTCATACTCCGTGAAGAACTATAAATGAACCTGAAGATTTTTCAATTAAAAAGTAAAGTTAGACCCTCTCGAGTCAGAAGGAAGCCATCGCAGTTCTGTTTCTGAACTTCTCCTACCCAACAGGTTCTGCAACATGTCCATATGAAGATGGATAAGGGAGAACCAGTGGATGTAGTGTACCTGGACTTTCAGAAAGCCTTTGATAAAGTCCCACATAGGAGATTGGTGAATAAAATTCGGGCACATGGTACTGGGGGAAAAATACTGAGTTGGATTGAAAATTGGCTGGCTGACAGGAAGCAAAATGTAGTGATAAACGGGTCCCTTTCAGAATGGCAGGCAGTGGCCAGTGGGGTACCACAAGGTTCAGTGCTGGGACCGCAGCTGTTTACGATATATATTAATGATATAGACGAAGGCATTAGAAGTAATATTAGCAAATTTGCTGATGACACAAAATTGGGTGGCAGTGTGAAATGTGAGGAGGATGTTATGAGAATACAGGGTGAGTTGGACAAGCTAGGTGAGTGGACGGATACGTGGCAGATGCAGTTTAATGTGGATAAATGTGTGGTTATACACTTTGGTGGCAAGAACAGGAAGGCAGATTACTATCTCAATGCAGTCAAGTTCGGTAAAAGGGAAGTACAACGAGATCTAGGTGTTCTTGTACATCAGTCAATGAAAGCAAGCATGCATGTACAGCAAGCAGTGAAGAAAGCTAATAGCATGCTGGCCTCATAACAAGAGGAATTGAGTACAGGAGCAAAGAGGACCTTCTGCAGCTGTACAGGGCCCTGGTGAGACCGCACCTGGAGTATTGTGTGCTGCTTTGGTCTCCAAATTTGAGGAAGGACATTCTGGCTATTCAGGGAGTGCAGCGTAGGTTCACGAGGTCAATTCCTGGAATGGCGTCCGGGACTATCATATGTTGAAAGATTGGAGCGACTGGGCTTGTATACACTTGAGTTTACAAGGATGAGAGGGGATCTGATTGAGGCGTATAAGATTATTAAGGGATTGGACACTCTGGAGGCAGGAAGCATGTTTCCGCTGATGGGTGAGTCCAGAACAGAAGACACAGTTTAAAAATAAGGGGTAGGCCATTTAGAGCAGAGTTGAGGAAAAACTTCTTCACCCAGAGAGCGATGGATATATGGAATGCACTGCCCCAGAAGGCAGTGGAGGCCAACTCTCTGGATACTTTCAAGAAAGAGATAGATAGAGCACTTAAAGATAGTGGAATCAAGGGTTATGAGGATAAGGCAGGAACAGGATACTGATTGTGGATGATCAGCCATGATCGTAATGAATGGTGGTGCTGGCTCGAAGGGTCGAACGGCCTACTCCAGCACCTATTGTCAATTCATTCACCATATCCAGATACATGAACGTTGGATCACTCTCCAAAGGTATCAGTAACTATTGCCAATCCTCAGTTACATCTGGAGAACTTGATGTTTGACCTTTCTGAACCAGTGCAGGTCATGTGGTGAAGTCGCACTTGCAATGATATTAGGTAACGAGTTCCCAAATGATCGTAAAGGATTAGTGATGTTTTCCAAAAGAACAATTTAAATGTTTTCACATTTTTGATTCAATCCAATGATCTGACATATTACACAAGGTTGTCACAAAACAATATTTGATACCAGGTACTTATTAGGACAAGTGACCCAAAACTGGCCAAAGAAGTAGGTTTCAAGGAATATCCTGAACAAACAAGGGGACTTTGAAAACCACGGATGTTTAGGGAGTAAATTCAAGAGCTTATGGCCTTAGGAACTGAAAACATGAAAAAGGTGGGAGTTAAAACCAGAAATCCACAGGAGGTTGGAAGTCAGGGAGAACAAATGTCTTGAAGGAAAAAGCAAAAGGACAGTAGATGCTTGAAAGTTGTAACACAAGCAGAAATTGATGTAAAACTCAGCTTATCTGGCAGTGCTTGTGGAGAGAGAGAGAGCAGCATTACTGTTTTGTGTCCAGTGACCCTTCTTCAGATATATCTCAGAGGGGTTTGCAGCTGGAGGGACTATCAAACGAAAGTGGTGTGATGCCAAAATTTCAAAATAAGGATATGAATTTCAAAACCTTGGTGCTTTGCCACTGAGAAAATGTTTATGTTAGTGAGCACAGAATGGCAAAACTTGAAGATGTTAAAATCGGTGAGAATAAACACATGGGCAGCAGATTTTTGGATCAGTTCAAGATTTCAGGGAAGTAGTATTAAGAAGCCGGCCAGGAGTGTGTTTGGGGAGTTAAGTCGAGAGGTAGCAAAGGAATGGATGAGAGTTTCAGCAGCAGATGACCTGAGATGCTGTTGAGGTTGAAATTGTATGTGGTCTTTGTGATAATGAGTGTGGGGGTGAGTAATGTGGTTAGAAGCTCATCTTGGGGTGAAATATTGCACCCTGACTGTGACCAGTGTGTTACCTGCCAGTTACCCGGGGCAGGGATGGAGTCAGTGGCGAGGGAGTAGAATTTTGCTCCCAGCCTGGATTGACATTTTTCATTGTCTATTTAAATGTGATCTATACCCCTTTTCAAACAAGAACAGACTTGGCAGCAGAACTAATTTGTGAACCAACTGTCAGCTTTATTGAGACAAAGTGTGGAGTTTATCTGTTATGAAGTAAACTACAGTGACAAACTCAGACAGCTACTTACAGTTGAATGTGGATTATACTGCTTAAGTCAATAACTAGGCAGTAGAGCAGTGAAACAACTTATTGGAGTTTCTGCAGCCGCGGTCTTCAAACTTTTTCTTGTGTTGGGCTTTTATCTTCTGATTCTCGTTGCTTTCCATTGCACAGACCTTTCTTGAGAGTCTCTTTTCTGCTTGTTCTTTTTTGATTAACCTCCCTCTCTGTCCAATCACAGTTCATATGAACAACACTCACCTCACTTCACCACGTGATGTTCTTCATATTCATAATTATTCTCTTTACATCTTACCTGAGGACTGCTAGACCTGTATTTATTACCCTTATTTCACCGCTATTTCTCTATTGGCTGACAGAGCGGTATCAAGAGTACCTTCAGCTTTGAGCTGCAGGAAGCCTTTTCAATCGCGACTTATTAAAAAATAACAAAAGAACTGGGATGTTGTCAATCAGGAACAAAAACAAAGTTGCTGGAAAAGCTCAGCAGGTCTGGCAGCATCTGTGAAGGTAAAAAGACAGATCCAGTTTTCAGTCTCATTCGTCTCAAAATGCAACATTGCGACGACGTTCATTTGCTTCCAACAATAACACAAAGCACTGCGCATGCTCCAGCTCACAGTGAAGTCCGGCTGATTGATGTCAGTGCGCGACCAATAGGAGCACAGGTGTGCCGTGCATGACCGGACGGATGTCGCCCAATCGGAATGAAGGGAGGGCGGGATCAGTGAAAACCACGTGATCATCCACGAGTGCGGTGCAGAGTCGCTGAGATAACCGGAACTGCAGATGCTGGAGAATCCGAGATAACACGGTGTGCAGCTGGATGTACACAGCAGGAAAGCTGACGTTTCGGGCCTAGATCCTTCGCTGAGACCAAGATTTGTGCAATTGAGGTAAGAGCAGGCCACAGTAAAGAAAGCAAAACGGTAGAAAGCTGGAGGGAAGTGATATTCGTATGGGTTTGGAAGTTTTACAAACAGTTAGTGCACGTCGGAAAACACACCCATTTGAAACTCCCAGACTCACGTTTGCAGAAAACAAATCAACGCCTCAGATGGCGATAGGCCCGTGTGACCGTCACCATCTTTATTGGGGGCAGTGATCCGCGGGGCGCATGCGCGACAGCTTTGAAACTTTAAAAGGGCCGGGGGTGAAGCTGGAGGAACATAACAGGACAGGCAGCATCAGAGAAACAGGAAAACTGACGTATTCGGGCCCACACCCTTCAGAAATGGGGGAGGGGAAGGGGATGCTGAAACAAACAGGGAGAGAGTGGGAGACAAGTGGAGAGGAGACAGACAAGTTAAAGAGGTGAGGATGGAGCAGGTAAAGGTGAGTGTAGGTGGGGAGGGGATGGGTCAGTCTATGGAGGACCAACAAGTCAAAGGGGTGGGATGAGGTTAGCAAGTAGGAAATGGGGGTGTGGCTTGAGATGGGAGGAGGGGATAGGTGAGAGGAAGAGCAGGTTAGGGAGGTGGGGATGAGCAATTGTTTATTGCGAACTGAGTGTAGGTGTTCTGTAAAGTGGTCCCCAAGCCTCTGCTTGGTTTCCCTGATATAGAGGAGGCCAGAACGGGTGCAGCGGTGCAGTATACCACATTAGCACCTGCATACCCCATACAGATTGCCTCAAAGCCCTACGCTATTTCCTGTCCTGCAGGTCTGACCAGTTCCCCTCCACTGACCCCATTATGTGCTTCGGTGAACTCGTCCCACTGCCTACAGACAAAGGGGGTGGCCATGGGTACCTGCGTGGGCCCAAGCTTTGCCTGCCTCTTTGTTGGAACAATCCCTCTTCCGTACCTCTTCCTCCAGTACATGGATGACTGTATCGGCGCTGCCTCGTGCTCCTATGAGGAGCTCGAACAGTTCGCCCACTTCACCAACACCTTCCACCCCAACCTTAAGTTCACCTGGACCATCTCTAACCACCTCTCTCACCTTCCTGGTCCTCTATTTCCATCTTGGGGAACAATCTCAAAACCGATATATATTTCAAGCCCACTGACTCCCACAGCTACCTAGAATACACCTCCTCCCACCTGTCAAGTTTGTTTTCGGAGACCTTCACGGACGTGCTGCAATAACAAGACACTGACCTGTTTAGAAAAACACCAATCATTTTCTTACCAAGCAAGTACAAGCTGTGAAGAATCACTGTACTCAACCCGGCACACAGTGCAAAGTCTCACAAGGAGTTCTCCCCGGACAGTCCCTGCTTTTTATACTTTACAAAAGACATGATACAGAAAACGATTTCACAACCTCCAATGACATGATACATAAAACAATTACTACAACAGACAAAAACAGGATACCAAGCAATTATTACATCGACAACATAAAAGACCAGGATATAGTATCGATTGCTTGTGAAGTAGCTGCTCATGGCAGGAGGTGATTTTGAGTTGTTGTCCGGGACAGATTGTGATTTCAAGTTGCCAGTGTGTCTGGCTAGGACAAAGTCAGTGCCCTGGCTCCTTAGTCAGCGACAGAAGTTACATGCTTTAGAGGTTTCACACCTTTACAAAATTTCCCCACCTAACCCTATTTGATACAGATTGATTCTAATTTCAGTTCAGTCAGGAAACTTAAGACAGTGTCTGCATGCCGATGTGTGAGAAGATAAGGAGTTACAAAAGCTTTACACTGAATTCCTAGCTGGGCAGGAAGCTTCAGGGCAGTGTCTGCATACCGATGTGAGTAGATAAAAGACTTTACTTCTATAAATCGAAGTCTCTGTATAGGAATCAAATGCAGATGAAAGACTTTGATTTCTATACTTCTTTAAATTAATGGGATGTTATCACATTAACATCTCACACCCACCCACCGTCCTGCAAAAATGCCATCTCCTATTCCCAATTGCTTCACCTCTGCCGCATCTGCTCCCAGGATTCCACTCCCGTACATCTATGATGCCCTTGTTTTTCAAGGACCGCAACTCCACTCCCCACCTCCCCACCGGAGTGGTCAAGAACACCCTTGACCGTGTCTCCTGCATTTTTCTACAACTCCTCCCTCGCACCCTGTCCCTGCAATAACAACTGAAAAAGAATCCCCCTCATCCTCACATACCACTCCACCAATCTCCGGATCGAACACGTCATCCTCTGACACTTCCGCCATCAGCAATCCGACCTCACCATCAAAGACATTTTTCCCTCCCCACCCTTGCTTGCCTTCCGGAGAGACCAGTCTCTCCGTGACTCCCTTGTCCGCTGCACGCTGCCCTCCAACCCCACTACTCCCAGCACCTTCCCCTGCAACCAAAGGAAGTGCTACACTTGCCTCCACACCTCCTCCCTCTTCTCTTCCCCCCCCCCCCCCCATCCCAGGCCCCAAGAAGACTTTCTACATCGAGCAGATGTTCACCTGCACATCTGCCAATGTGGTATACTGCATCCCCTGTACCCGTTGTGGCCTCCTCTACATTGGGGAAACCAAGCGGAGACTTGGGGACCGCTTTGCAGAACACCTACGCTCAGTTCGCAAGAAACAACTGCACCTCCCAGTCGCGAACCATTTCAACTCCCCATCCCATTCCTCAGATGACATGTCCATCCTGGGCCACCTGCAGTGCCACAATGATGCCACCCAAGGGTTGCAGGAACAGCAACACATATTCTGCCTGGGAACCCTGCAGCCCAATGGTGTCCATGTGGATTTCAGAAGCCTCAAAATCTCCCCTCCCCCAACTGCATCCCAAAACTAGCCCAGCTTGTCCCTGCCTCCCTAACCTGTTCTTCCTCTCTCCTATCGCCTCCTCCCACCTCAAGCTGCACCCCTATTTCCTGCTTACTAACTTCATCCCACCCCCTTGACCTGTCTGTCCTCCCTGGACTGACCTATCACCTCCCTACCTCCCCACCTCTCCTCATCTTTACCTGCTCCATGCCCGCCTCTTTAACTTGTCTGTCTCCTCTCCAAATATCTTTTCTCTCCATCTTTGATCTGTCTCCCCCCTCTCCCTATTTCGTTCAGAATCCTCTTCCCCTCCCCCGTTTCTGATGAAGTGTCCAGGCCCAAAACGTCAGCTTTCCTGCTCCTAAGATGCTCCTTGGCCTGCTGTGTTCATCCAGCTCCACACCTTGTTATCTTGGACTCTCCAGCATCTGCAGTTCCTATTATCTCTTATCCAAGAGAAATGTTTGTTTCTTATGGATTTTTTTTCCCAGACTGTTGGATCATAGCAGCTCACACTGCTCTTGCTCACTTCTGTGCTCCCTGATCACCTTTGTCGGTGTCTAATCTCTTCAGTCTCTACTGATGGATAGATTTGATCTCTGTAGTATTTTACTGTAATTTCCTTGTACCTTTTTTGTAAATAAATTTTCCTCTGCTGCCCACCCCCTGACCATGTGCTGCTCTCTGACCAGATTAATTTTTGAATGGTATCTTTCACAGTCAGGAAATATTTTCCCAGAAAGAGTGTATTTTTCTTCCATTTCAGACCACCAAATTCTACAGCGTTTTTATCTGTCATTCATTTTGCACTTCTGCAACATTTACTGTGTGTTTCTCCTTCCACAGATACCAGCGATCGTTGCCAAAGCCCTGTTACCTGTGGAGAAGGTGATGTTTAACTTTCGTGTGCTACTGCAGTTTGTATGATAAAGGTGCTCTCACAATGCTCCATTTGAGAAGTTACAGATCATTCATCTAGCGATACTGAAGAGCTACTGAAGAGCTAATGGTGTATGTCCAAATCAACAAACTATTTGTATTTTTATCATGTTTTATAATTTCACAAAAATATTATCAACAAACTTTTGACGTAAGGCCATATTAGGTCAGGTGACCAAAAAGTTACCAAATCTACAGGTTTTCCTGACTCTCTCAAGGAAAGCAAACCTAAGAGGTTTATCAGGGGAATTCCAGATCACGTTTTCTGGCAACTTTAGAAACAGCCTCCAATAGTGAAGGGATGATTAAACGCATTGTTGGAGTCTGGAACTAAATGAGTTATCCAAGTCTTGAAGGTTGTTTGGTGCAGGGAGATAGGGCTCATCACAGCCAGGAATTAAATCACTGGTGAGAATTTTAAATTGTTGCTTATAAATAGGAGCCTTTGTGGGTCAGGGAGCACAGCAGTGATGGTGAACAGGTCTTGGTACAAATGAACTTGTGTGCAGCAGAATTTTAGGTATTCTTGAGGTTGCAGGGATGTTGAATGTGGGAGGCCGACTGGCAGTGAGTTTGGATAGTTAAGTCTAGAGGTAACACAGGAATAGATGAGAGGTTCAGCAGATGAGCTGAAACTAAGGTGTCACTGTCAGTCATTGTCACTGAAGTGGAAGTAAGTGGTTTTTGTGCAGAGCTCTGCTGTTTACCCTCCCCTCACCTCAGGAATTCAGCTGTTTGTGAATTTGCGGATCAAGTCTGTAATAAGATCAGGAACCGAGTGCCCACCATGGCCCATGCTGGGTGTCACTGAGCAGGTTACTGCTGAGTAAGTGCTGCTTACGACCGCTGTCGACGACGCCTTCCATCACTTTACTGATGATAGAGAGTAGATTGCTTGAGGGGAAATTGGTCGGGTTCAATTTTCAGTGTTTCTGTGCTGAACAGACCTGGGCAGTTTCCCAAATTGTTAGTAGATGCCAGCGCTGTAGCAGAACTGAAATAGTTTGGCTTGGATGCTAGCAAGCTCTAGAGCACTAGTCATCGCTACTATTGTCAGAGTGTTGCCAGGGCCCATAACCTTTGCACTGTTCATTCATTTCTTTAATATCATGTGAAATGAATCAAATTGGATGAAAACTCACATCTCTGTTGGGGACCTCTGGAGAAGGCTGAGATGGATCATCCAGTTGGCACTTCTGGCTGAAGATTGCTGCAGACTTGTCTTTTGCATGGATAGGTTGGGGTCCTGTGTCGGGTAAAGATGGGGATTTTTGGCATTCTTCCTCCAGTGAGTTGTTTAATTGTCCATCACCGTTCACGACTGGGTGTGGCAGAACTGCAGAGCTTGCATCTGATCTATTGGTTATGGGGTGGCTTAGCTCTAACTCTTGCTGCTTATGCTATTTGGCATGCAGATAGTCCTGTTTGGTGGTTTTACCAGGTTGGCACCTTATTTTTTAGGTATGCCTGGTGCTGCCCTTGGCGTGCCCTCCAATACTCTCCGTTCAACCAGTGTTGGTCCCCTGGATCAATGGCAATGGCTGTCTGTAGGATATGCTGGGCCATGAGGTTACAGATTGTGCTGGAGAAGGTCTGCTACTGTTGCAGTCTCTCTCAAAGCCTCATAGATATCTGGTTTTGAGCTCCTGTGTCTGTTCCAAGTCTGTCCCTTTTAGCCGAAGTTAGTGCCACCCAACGCAATGGGGGGTATTCTCAAGTTTAAGATGAGGCTTTGTCTCCACAGGAGTGTGCGGTGGTTGCTGTTAACAATCCTGTCATGGACAGATGCCTCTGCAGCTGGGAAATTGGTGATGATGAGATCAGCTATATTTTCCCCGTTTTGGTGCGTCAGCACCTGCTGCAGTCCCAGCCAAGCAGCTTTGTCCTTCAGGACCCGACCAGCCTGATTGGTAATCCTCCTGCAAACTACTCCTGATGTGGACATTGAGTACATTTAGTGCTATTCACACTCGCAGTGCTTTCTCTAAGTGCTGTTCAACATGATGGAGTTTTTTGTTTCTTAAAATTCCCTCTTGGGATGTGGAAATCGCTGGCTGGACCAGCGTTTATAACCTGGAAGGCAGTTAAGAGTCAAGCACATCACTATGGGTTTGGAGTCACATGTCATCCAGACCAGGTAAGGATGGCACATTTCCGGAAAGGGCATAAGTGAACCAGATGGGTCTTTCCTGATAATTGGCAATGGTTTCATGGTCATCATGAGAATCTTAGTTCCAGATCATTATTTAATTCATGTTTCACCATCTGCCATGGCAGGATGCGAACCCAGGTCCCCAGAATGTTACCTGGGTCTCTGGATTAATAATCTAGCGATAATACTACTGCTGATTTATCAACCAAGGGAGGATGGTACATGGTAATCAGCAGGAGCCGTGAGACTTCCAGGCGTCAGAGTCAAAGTTGAGTACTCCCAGGTCAAATAATCTGGTCAGAATAGCACTGTGCTGTCACGTCTGCTGGGACAGGGCTTCACTAAGGACAATGATAGTGGTGTGTGTCATTGTTTGCCAGGTATGTTTCCATGAGTCTGACACTGTTCCTTGACTCGTCTTTGAAGCGGCTCTCCAAATTTTGCCACTAGCCCCCAGATATTATTAAGCAGGAGTTTGGGGGGCCGATAGGGCTGATTCTGCAGTTGTCTTTCCTAGTTCCCTGGTAGATGCCAAATGGGCCACCCAGCTTCATTCCTTTGTTGAAACTTTGCAGTGATTTGCAACTGAGTGGCTTGCTGAGGTTGGCAAATTTCTTTCCCCAAAGGACATTAGATTTTTTTTTCACTCTGTCATCAGCAATTGTTGCCATGGCAACCAGTTGATTCTTCCAGTTTTTTTAATTGAATTCAAATTCCACCATCTGCTGAGATAGGATTTGAACCTGGACTTCTGTTGTACATTTTAACATTCTGGATAAAAGTTAGTCATCAGGTTTGTTCACTCATTTTTAAATATCACTAACACAGGCATTGTTTCTTTGCAAAACACTGTCCATCATCCTGTCTCCTCCATCCTCCGCTCCAACAGCAAGTGAAGGAGACACATGCAGTTTCTATGTCACTAAGATTGAGACAATCCAATCAGCTGCCTCTGCTGCTTCCCTCTCTTCCACAAGCCCACCAAACCAAATTGCCTAGCATGTTGCTCCTCGTTTTAGGCTTAAACTTGCATCTTTGTCCAGTTTCATGTCAAGCCTTATCAGAGCTCATCTTAACCCTTTGCCCTATTCTCACTAAACTACAAATATTCCAACTCTTATTTCTCCTCCTCCTCCTCCCTGCCTCTTCCCCCATGCCAATTCACAGATATTGTTACTTGTTCTGTCTGTTTCTCTTTTCTGGTTATGTCCTTCTCACCCATTCTGTTTAAAACCAATGTTCGACCTCACCGTCATTGGAAAATCCCACTCCATCTCTCTTTCCTGTCTGAAATCCATGTAGTAAATGTCCCTCAAGGATCTATCCTTGGCCCATGCTGTTTCTCACCAACATACTTCCAGGAGGTGAGATCTTCGACAAGCACTGTGTTAACTTTCACATGTATTCTACAATGTTCAGATCTAACTCGTCTCCATCACTTTGCTCCACTGTTACTCAATTATAAAACTGCTTTTCATGCTTCCACTACTTGATTAGCTGAAATTTTCTCCAATAACACTTTGTGATAGTAAAACACATTGCCTTCAGTTATTATTACAAATTATTTTTCCTTACTATTGTACTGAATCCATCCCTCTCATTGGGAACTGTCTGAGGCTGAACTGCACCCTTCTCAATAATGCTCTCATATCTGGTCTCAAGATGAACATCTTACCGTACATTTCAATCACAAATGCCAGAAATTTCAATCTCTAAAATGCTCCTTCTCTCCACCTCACTCCAGCTCATTCGCGACTGAAACCCCTTACCCATGTCTGTGTTGCCTTAAGCTTGACAATTCCAAAAGAGAACCCTCTCTTCTCTGCCTTATCAAGAATCTGCTCCCACGATGAGAAATATTTCCTCAGCATTTATCCTGTCAACTCCCTTGAGAATCCTCTATTTTTAATTAGAACATCTCTCATTCTTCAAAAAAATCTAGTTAGTATATTCCAGACCTGTTTAGTCTTAGCTTAAAACATAATCCCTCCAAACCAATGATCATCTTAGTTCAACTTCTTTGAAATGCCTCCAGTGAAGTGATATACTTGCTCGAATAAGTGGACCAAAAAAGCTGCTCACATTCTTCCAGATGTGGTCTTGCCAGCAAGTTGTATATTTGTCCTAAGACATGTATTCCAAACTCTTCTACTGCAAACACCTTGACATAAGGATAACATCCCATGACCCTTCCCGATTACCTGTTGCAACTGTGTGCTCGCTTCATGCTTCCTGCACAATTATTCCTGAATCCCTTTTGTGTTGCAGTTTTCCACAGTTTTTACATTTTTAAATAACACTGTTCTTCGGTCATCTCCTCAAAAAATAGCAACTTCTCATTTTCCCAAATTATACTCCATTTGCCGACTTGTCGCCCATTTATCAATATCTCTCCATAAACTCTAACCCTCATGGAACTTGACTGTTATCCCTTTTTATGAGATCCTCCCTCATTCTTCTCATCTTTTTGTTGGGAGCACTGGGCAACATGACACATATGTAATTGCTGCCTTTTTAAGGGGCGTTTTTTCAAATGACTGGGAGAAGCTTACTGCCCATTTCTCAGAATCGAGACAACTTGTTCATCAAGTTGCATTGGGCCGGAAAAGCTGATGTCTCATTGTGGCAGTGCAGCAGCACAGAAGGAAAGAAAAGGAAGCAAATCCTGCTGCCTGCATCGCACTAAATCTTGGCCATTCTTTGCCTTGTGTCAAACACCTGTTGTTCTGTTCAGTGACATGAAGCCCCAATGTGGAAATTCCGAGAAACCCAAATAGAAATCCCTCAAATCAGCTGCTGACTCCCACAAGGAATAATGTGCAGCAGGAACAATGCACAGTTACCCTCGGCCAGGAGGAGGGGATGTTGTGGATTTCTACTCTGACAGTGATGGATTTTATGAATTTGTGTTACAGGATATTACAAGTGGACTTTCAGGTAGGAAGCTCAATAATTGTAACACCAAACTCTGACAGAATTACTCAATTCATCAGGACCTGGATATTCGCATTGTGTGTGAGTATTGTGTTCCTGCTCATTCCCATTTGCCATGTAAAATTTCTCTCTTATTACTCCATTCTCTCAATAGATCTTTCCTACAACTTTCAATATATGTCCTGTAGTCCTTTTTTATGGCCAGTTGTGTACGTTTTACCATTCTAATGTTTATCTTTTGTAAACACCTCCTATCAAAGGTCCCCTCAAAATCCTTTGTTACAAGGAGATCAATCTCCGTTTCCCCAAGCACCTGATTACCCAATGACAGTTTGCTTCTTGTGTGTGAGGCACTCATCCACTTTTCATTTCCACTTACCTGCATGAGTACAGCCCCAACAATATTAAAGGAAGTTAACATCCTCCAGATGAAGCAGTGTCGGAGTGGTGTCCCATCCACCACATTCAACATTCCCCTCTACACCACTGAGGCAAAGTGGCATCACTGTGCCTAAGGTGAAGTCACCATTATCCTACCTGACCATAGGGCTAGTTTAACCTGAAGATTACCACACCCCAGGCAAGGGGAGAGGTTGAGAATGAGAGTCCATCTATTGTCGATGGATATTCTCAATATGTACCAGCAATACCTAAGTCACATGAAATTATAACTTTAAAAAAAACCCTATCCATGCAACTAAAAACCCTCTTCGTACAAACCATTCTGTTAAATCTCCTCTGCCCCCTATCAGGGACCCTCCCGTCCTTCACGGTGTGTGGGGGATCTTTGGTTTGCACAGACTCAGCTCGTCTCTGTTCCTGTCTGTGATGTCATCATGCTGTGACAATGGCACTGAGCCTCACTCTCTGTGAGGGTGGTAGGCACAGAGATCCTCATAGCGTTTAAGGCATATTTAGATGCACACTTGTGATGCCAACACAGACAAGTGTATGGGCCAAGTGCTGGAAAATTAGATTAGAATAGTTAGGGTGTGGTTTTTAACCAGCCCAGGCTGTATGGGCCACAAAGCCTTTTTCTGTGCTGTAGACCTCCGAGACTCTTCACATAGGAAGATGCCCAGCAATATTTCAAGTTATTTCAGAAAATGAGATATTAGACTAAATGACTCATGATTGGTCAGTGTTTTCGGGAGTAAAGTGAGGTATAGAGGGAAAGCGGTTGACTTCAATTCTGGGGCCTGAAGCCCAGGAAATTGAAAGTGCTGCCATCATGTGGATGAATAAAAATAAGGATTGTATTAGAGGAAAGAAATATCGTTCTTGTATCACTGATCTGTGAGGCTGGATGATATGAGAGACAGGAAGGGTTCTGAGACTGGAGAAGACTACAAAAATAGAGAAAAGTGAGCTTGGAGGAGATTACAGAAATGGGGAAGATTGTGAGGCTGGAGGAGACCAGACAGAGGGAGTTTGTGACGGTAAAGACAATTATAGAGCTAAAGAAGTTTGTGGGCTGGAGGAGATGACAGATAAGGTGGTCTGTGAGACTGGAGGAATCTAGATAGATGGTGTGAGTTGAGGCTGGAGGGGGATTCCAACGATAGGCAGGTCATGAGGCTGGAGAGGGATTCCACAGATGTGAAGGGTGTTGAGACTCGAGAATGATGCCTGCAACAATGCAGGTAGTGAGGCTTGAGGGCATGATCTGGAGGGTAGTGAGGTCTGAGGTATGATTCCTGCAGTAGGGAGGGTAGTGAGGCTCCAGGGTGGATTATTATCATAACAGCACAGTGGTGTACTTACAGCAGATGGAGTGCAGCAGTAATAGAAAGTACCACTTTCTCCAAATTGAATAAAAGTGGAAATCAATATTAGCCTGTGCAGCAAAGGCCACATCCCATAAGTCAATTAAAATTGATGGGTCTCTGGTTTGGAGAGAGTGAACAAAAGCTCAGGTAATTCTCCATTGTAGCAATGTTTGGTAACCGTGGAGTACAACATTCAGATAATTGGCAAAAAATGCAGAGTGAAAATGTGAAGAGTGTTTGACTCAGCAAGTTCCCAGGATCTGGAACAGTCTGAATGGCAGCTGGATGCAGATTTAGCAGTTATTCTCAAAAAAGAGTTTGGATTTAACTTTTCAAGGAATGATGGGCAAATGGTGGGGGAATTGTTTCAGTTTTGCAGCACCTCCAGAGTGAGAGTGAAGCCTTTGACACGATTCCACATGGTAGACTGATACGTAAAGTTAGATCACATGTGATTCAGGAAGAGCTCGCTAATTGGAAGCGGAATTGGCTCAGTTGGAGGAGAGACGGTGGTGCTGGAGGATTTTTCAGAGTGGAGTTCTGTGACCAGCATGTTCCACAGCATTTGGCACAGGGTCCACTTTTGTTTCTCATTTATATTAATGATTTGGATGAGAATTTAAGGGACAAGATTAGTAAGTTTGCAGATGATACTAGAATTAGTGGTATGAAATGTTGGTATAGTGGTCAGTGAAGGTTATCGAAGATGACAGCAAGATCTTGATCAATTATGTCAATGGGTTGAGGAGTGGAGGATGAAGTTCAATTTGAATAAATGTGAGACATTGTATTTTGGTAAAATGAACCGGGTAGGACTTGCACAATTGATGGTTGCACCCAGGGTAGTGTTGTGGAACAGAGAAATGCTGAGATTCAAGTGCATAATTCTTTGAAGTTTATGTAGACAAGTAGACAGAGTGATTAATAAGTTGTTTAGCTCACTTCCTTTCATTGCTCAGACCTTAGTCTCAGAGTTGGGATGTTATGTTGAGGTTGTACAGGACATTGTTTTGGCTTCATTTGAGGTATTGTGTGCAGCTCTGGTCGCCCTGTTACAGGAAGGACATTATTATTAAACTGGAGACAGTTCAGAATAGACTTGCTGGGATGTTGCCAGGAATGGAGGGCTTGATTATCAAATAGACGGCCAAAGCTGGCACTTTTCTCACTGCAGCATAATGGGTTAACGAGTGGCCTTGGAGGTTCATAAAATCATGAGGGCACAGATTATGCAAATAGCAAGGGTTTATTCACAAGGTTGGCTGATTTCAAGACAAGCGGACATGTGTGTAAGGTGAGAGGAGAAAGACATATTTAAAAAGACATGAGGGAAACTTTTATTTTTATGGAGTTTTCCATGTGTGGAACAAACTTTCAGAGGAAGTGGCAGATACAGGTACAGCCACGTTGTTTAAAAGACATTTGAATTAGGACATAGACAAGAGAGGTTTAGAGGAGTATATGCCAGATGCAGGCAGATGTGATCAGTTTAAAATAAAACTTATTTATTTAATATACATTTCAAAATTCTAAATTGGAGTAAGGCCAACTTTGACATTGTTGGGCAAGAACTTGCAAAAGATGATCCAGAGAGGTAATATGCAGGTCAAGGAATGCTTGGAAAGTGGGAGGTCTTCAAAACTAAAATAAGGAGAGCCCAGACACAATATGTTCCTGTTCATGTGAAGGGCAAGGCTGGTAAATGTAGGGGATACTGGCTGACTGGAGAAATTGAGGCTGTGGTCAAGAAAAAGGCGGCAGCACATGTCGGGTATTGACAGCAGGAATTAGGTCAATCCCTCGAAGTACAAGGGCAGTAGGATTATACTCGAGAAATCAGGACGGCAAAAAGGAGACATGAGCTATCTTTGGCAAATCAAGTTAAGGGGAATCCCAAGAGATTCTGAAACTTCATTTGGGACAAAAAAGCAACTAGGGAGAAAATAGGGCCCCTTTAAAGATCAACGAGGCTGTCTGTGTGGAACTGCAGGCTGAGATAGTGAATGAGTATTTCGCATTAGTATTTACTGCAGAGAAGGATATGGAAGTGAGAGAGCTTGGAAACATAAATAGTGAGTCGTGAGAAGTGTCTATATTACAGAGATCTAGGTGCTAGATGTCTTAAAATGCATAAAGGTGGATAGGTTCCTGGCACCTGATCAGGTGTTACCCACAAACTCTGGGAGAAGCTGGGGAAGCAATTGCTGGCCCCTTGCTGAGGTATTTGTATCACTGACACTAGTGAAGTGCCAGAAGGCCGGGTGGCTAATGTGGTGTCATTCTTTAAGGAAAAGCCACGGGACCATCGACCGTTGAGCCTGATGTCAGTGGTGGGTAAGTTGCTGGTGGGGATTCTGAGGGACAGGATTTGCATGTGTTTAGAGAAGCAAAGACTGATTAGGGATAGTCAACATGGCTTTGTGAGTAGGAAATCTTGTCTCATTAACTTGATTGCCTTCTTCGTCACTTCTTCAAAAAACTCAAAGCAGTGGACATTGTCTATTATGGACTTCAGCAAGGCATTCACCAAAGCTCCACATGACAGATTGGTTAGCAAGATTAGATCAAATGGAACCCAGGGAGAGTTAGCTATTTGAAACAAAATTGGCTTGAAGGTAGGAGACAAGATCATGGTCAGCTGGGGGAGAGTGGATTCAGTCTAGATGACTATGAACAGCAGTGTGCTGCAAGGATCGGTGCTGGGTCCACTGCTTTTTTTTAATCATTGATGCAAATCATGCGGAATGAATATTGGAGGAATGGTTAGTAAGTTTGCAGATGACACTAAAATTGTTGTTGTAGTAGACAGCAAAGGCGTTTACTTCCCAAGCACAATGGGAACATAATCACATGGGTTGATGTGCCAAGGAGTGATAGAAATAAGTTTTTAGTTCAGATAAATGTGAGCAATTGCATTATGGTAATGCAAATCAGCGCAGGACTTAAACAGTTAATGATGAGGCCCTGGGGACTGTTATGCAACAGGGACTCCTTGGGGTGCATGTGCACAGTTCCTTGAAGGTGGATTGCAGGTACAGAAGGTAGTGAAGATGATATTTGCTCTGCTTGCATTTATTGGTCAGTGCATTGAGCGTAGGAGTTGGGAGGTCAATGTTATAGGCTGAACAAGGCATTGATTATGCTGCTTTTGGAATACTGTGTTCAGTTCTGGTCTCCCTGCTATAGGAATGATGCTGTTGAACTTGGCAGGGTGCAGAAAAGATTTACAAGGATGTTGCAAGAGGTGGAATTTTGAGCTGTAGGGAGAAGTTGAATATGCTGGGTCTATTTTCCCTGGAGCATTGAAGGCTGAGGGGTGACCTTATAGAGGTTGTTAAAATTATGGTGGGCGTAGGGTGAATGGCCAAGATTGTTTTCCCAGGTTAGGGGAGACTAGAACTAATAACATTGGCTTTAGCCGAGAGGGAAAGTCTTAAAAGGGAACCAAAAGAACTGCAGATGCCTTAAATCTAAAAAAAAACAAATTTGCTGGAAAAGCCTAGCAGGTTTGGCAGCATCTGTGGAGGAGAGAAGAGTTTCGGGTTCTGAGGAAGGGTCACCGGTCCTGAAATGTTAACTTTTTTTCCTCCTTAACAGATGCTACAGGCCTGCTGAGCTTTTCCAGCGAATTTGTTTTTTTTAAAAAGGGAAAGTGGGTGGTGCCTGTGTAGAATGAGCTGCCAGAGGAACTGGTGGAAGCTGGTACAGTTACCCATCCAGATACCTTTTAAATGTTGTATGTGAATAGGAAGGGTGTCGCAGAGTATAGGTCAAATGCTTGCAAATGGGATTAGATTAATTTGGGATATCTAGTCAGCATGGACAACTGGGACCAAAGGGATTGTTTTGTGCTGTACAATGCTGATGAAGCATTTTTTGTTTTCATTTCAGATTCCCACAATTTTACTTCTGCACTATTCTTAACCTTTCGATCCCTCTGAAAGACTGAGTTACAGATCTATACAATGACTGTCCTTCCTCGCTGGCTTCCCCCACCTCTCTTTTGGTAGTTTTATGCAAACACTGACTGGATCCCTTACCTGGAGGATATTTATGAATGAATTTGTTCTAATGGTGATCCAGCATTTTCCCCAAGTATCGCTCCACACATGCCCAGAGAATTTCTCAGTTTCACAATCTGTGTCCTTCTGGTTTCTTACTCGCTACACTTAACTTTCTGTTTGAAAGTATAGTCTGCAGTTGGAGAATTTTAACAGGTCCACATCCAGGTCTGACGGTCACTTTGTTTATCACAACCCAATTATCTCAGGGTTTTGAACATTGAAGGAAAACGCAGCACTCACATTGGGGAGAAATGCACATGGTGTGTGTGTTGAAGAGTCTGTGAAGATTCATCTGAAATGTCCGAACACCAGTGCAGTGACACTGGGAGACAGTGTGGAAATGTGCAGATTGCAGGAAGGAATTTCTTCATCCATCCCAGCTAGAAACTGACCACCAGAGTCACACTGGAGAGAGACCATTGGCCTGTTCTGCATGAGGGAAAGGCTTTGCTGATTCGAATTCCCCGCTGATACACCAGCGAGTTCACTCTGGGGAGAGACCTTTCATGAGCTCTGAGTGTGGGAAGGGATTCATTGTCATCCAAACTGTTAACACACCAGCGAGTTCACAGACAACCACAGTTGAAGAACTTTGCTGTCACTCTCACTATCAAATGAACCATGGTTTTGGGCTGTTTGTACAGATGTTACCGACCCCTGCTCAATTAAAGGTGCTGGTATTGTGAATAAAATGTCACACTAACAGTTGTGTAAGGTAGAGCTTGGAAATAGTCACGTTGTCACAACACGTCGACACATTCGCACTGACTAAAGACTATCCACCTGCACGATATGTGAAAAGGGACTTGCTGGTTCATCAGGACTGGTTAACTGCCAGCAAATTTCTGAATAAGTTGATTGGTTTGAATATAGCTAACAGTAGAATCAAAAATAGTATCAGTGATAATGGGAACTGCAGATGCTGGAGAATCCAAGACAACGAAGTGTGGAGCTGGATGAACACAGCAGGCCAAGCAGCATCTCAGGAGCACAAAAGCTGACTTTTCGGGCCTAGAGAAGGGTCAAGGCCTGAAACGTCAGCTTTTGTGCTCCTGAGATGCTGCTTGACCTGTTGTGTTCATCCAGCTCCACACATTGTTATAGTAGATTCAAAAACCATGTGTTTTGGGCTTGTTGCTGGAGATCATAGAATCCCTCCAGTGTGGGAGCAGACCATTTAGCCCATCATGTCCGCACTGACCTGACAAACAGTGTCTTACCCAGACACTGTCTGCGTGAGTTTCCTCCAGATGCTCTGGTTTCCTCCCACAGTCCAAAACTGTGCAAATTATGTAGATTGACTATGCTAAATTGCCCATAGTATCTTGTGTGCAAAATGCAGGCATAGGGTGGGTAGGGTGTGAGACTGGGTGGGATGCTCTTTGCAGGGTTGATATTGACTGAATGGCCATCTTCCACACTGTAGGAATTCTGTGATGATCTCGATGGCCCTTTATTTGTTAGACAGGTCTGCACACCTTTACAATGACGGATTCTGTTGCTCTCCACAGACATTTGTTTATTGGAAACAATGTAATCTTTCATTTTGTGGATAAAAATCAAAGGAAAGTTTTAAATCCAAACATAGGATTGGGCTGAGTCATGTCCTATAATCCCTGATTGCATTTTCCCAGTCGGCTATGAAACCTGGTGACCGCTGTGACTCTGCCTGGGGGCATTGCAGTCTCTTCAGCTCTTTACCTGGTGTCCATAGCAGTGATGGATCTCATGATGGAAACATAAACCAAGACATTGTATGATTTCTAGTACATATTTTCTATTTAGTCTTCTGTCCGTCACTTCCCTAGAGGCTGAGATACTGTTCTGGGGACCTAGGTGTGAATCCATCTGGAAATAAGAATTTGATGATGACTGTGAATCCATTGTCTTTGTTGGAAAAAACCCATCTGTTCACCAACGGCCTTTAGGGAAGGAAACTGCCATTCTTATCCAGTGATGTGATCATCCCATGAATGAATTTTTTTTAAAAAAATGTAAAAAAAACTCCTGCCAATACGTTTAACTCTGTCTTAATTTATTTGACAGCTGATGGTTCAAACTGCTTGTTGGTCACTTTCTCTTTTGATCAAGTTGTGGCCATTTCGTGGTTGAAACCATAGTAATTCTCGTACAAATAGTGCATGCTCTGACATGCCACTTAGGAACCAGACATCCACGTTGACCATATCCTGATGCTGTTTACCATGAAAGCGAAATTCTTCACCATCTTATCTACTTGTGCTGCTGTTTCAGGGAGCTATGGACTTGAACCTCCCAAACTCCCAAAAACCTTGAGCATTTCATCAAACTGACCTCCAATGGCAGGAATGGACAGGGTCAGCTTGGATTGATGAACATAATTCAGGCTCAACAAGTCTATTGCAGCATTTTGAGAATGTAATTAGTGAGTGTGGCCACCTCTCTGTACTGTAGTGATACAGATTCCCTGATCCTGATTGCCCCAATGGCTGACTGACACTGTCAAAGTCCCTGGGCTGATATCAAATGATTCCTTGGACATGCTGTGTCAGGATCCCCTGACTGAATCCTGTCTCCCTTGCCCTGACTGAGAACTGTTTCCCTGAGACTTGTAGACGTGACCATTTGGTTGAAAAAAATGCATTAGTTGCCACAGCTGCTGACCAGCCCTTGACTGACTGCTGGTAATAACGATGCTAAGCTGCCTGACTTATGCCTGTGATAAGCAACCAGGCAAGACAGGAGCACTGTGGGACATTAGGTTCTAGTTGAGACATCAAAGTGCAAAAATGCCAGGGAAAGGCAGAGACATTGTGCCAGGCCCTGAGCAGAACATGCCTCAGGTGCTGAAAAGCATGTAGAGTTCTGACAGCAACAATGTACTTTTTGGGCATCTTGATGTAGCATTTTTATTTCACTCTGGCTCATTTTGCTAGATCCGCAAATATCTATTGGTCTGGCTAATGTGAGAAATGGCTTTTGGCGTAATATGCCACTGACTTGGTCATTCACAGTTGTGTCCCACATCAGTGAGTCAGTAATCTGATTAAACTCATAGGCCTCGACTTGCGAAAAATAAAGCAGCCACGTGCACATCTGTTTGATTGGTTGCTTTTGCACTCAAATGAAAAATGTGCGTTGTATACACCATATCCTTTCCTGGCTCACAGTGTTCCCAAAATCTCTCATTCAATACATCCAAGTCATCATCATCAAATTCAAAATTAGAGAATACTTCGATAGCATTTTTTTCTGAAATGCTATTTGTAATGAGGTAGTGTTGGCAGGTGATTTTCTTTTACTTCTGATGCCCTGTGTGAATATTCAGGGATGGTGTTGGTGGGAAGGTGCAGCATGTACCAGGGATGAGGCAATAATATTCAGAGTAAGTGCTGACCATGCAGAAAAGGAGAGATTAACGTTTACCTTGGAACAAGCATATTTAGAGAAAGTTGGGTGAAAGTACTGAGAGAAAGCATTTCAGTGGTACGGTGGCTCAGTGGTTTGCACTGCTGCCTCACAGCACTCGGACCCGGGTTCGATTCCAGCCTTGGGCGACTGCCTGTGTAGAGTTTGCACATTCTCCCCATTTCTGTGTGAGTTTACTCCCACAGTCCAAAGATGTGCAGGTTAGGTGGACTGGCTGTGCTAAATTGCCTGTTGTATTCAGGGAGGGGTACATTAGGAGGGTTATAGATCTGGCTGGGATGCTGTGAGGTTTGGTGTGGACTTGTTGGGCTGAAGGGCCTGTTTCCACACTGTAGGAATTCCATGATTATGGTTCCAGAGCATTGAGCATATCCCAGCATATCGAGGATAGTAGGAACTTCAAATGCTGGAGAATCTGAGATAACAAGGTGTTTGGACCTAGGATTTTTCAAGTTTTGATCAGTCTGCTTTTAAAATTGGTTTAATAAGACTTCATCATTCCTGGGAACACTGCAATACCACAATAATGCATGGAGAAAGCTCGTATTCCAACTCCCTGCTCCAAAAATCAGTTTAATATAGGGTCCTTAGGCAAAGGACATATCAGATATTAAAGCTGATAGGGACAAATGCTTTTTCTGTGGTGTTGTCTTCACACCAAAACCACTAAAAGCAAGGCCATGTTTCCACACATGAGATAGCCACCAACTGTGAACACTTGGTATAATAAACACTTGATCCTATTTTCCACCAGCCTGACTGTGTGCAAAGACTTGTAAATCACTGCTGACAGTTTTTACTGTTGTTCCCAAACTCCTGGGTTTCTTAACCAGGGCAAAGAAGTCAGATTGCACCAGTGCTTTTTCATCACTTTTCTAGAAAACATCTTCGTAGTGAATGTAGATCATCGAAAATGTACCAATCAGATGAGGTAGGGCAGAGCTGACGTCACCAACAAGCCTCATCAACCAGCTCCATGACTAGCAGCGGGTCAGTGAGATTGCAGCAACAATCGGCAGAGAACGGCACGCTCAGAGAATGTCCCAGCACAGAGGAAGGTGCTTCAGCCTGTCACTCTCTGCATCAGCTTTCTGTATGGGTAACTTCACCAGTCCCTCCCGATGCCCTGTAAATCTCATCATTCAACTCTCTCCTGAGGGCCATGAATAATTCTGCTTCCAGCGCCCTCTCAGGCAGTGCACAGCCGGCAGGAACCACTCGCTGAAGATGGTGGGTCCCCCTCCCTTGATAAATGTGACACTTTGTTACAAAAAAAAGGCGAATCACTATCCCCTCCCTCCAAATCCATCCCACCCCGTCTATTTCTTTGGAATGTGTAACTGCCTGCAGTGTCAATGTGCCTGCAGTTGCTAAAAGGGTCTGATTTTTATGCCATTCTATTCTGTGCACTAAGCAAACTGAACTGTTAGCAATGCATAAAAATGCCTGCCTCTTCCCAAATCAAATCAAATACTTGAAACAAATTCTAATTCTGATCAAGTAATATCCCTGTCAGGAAGTACTGGGTCACAGTTACAAACAGAATTTCTTAGACTAATCCATCTGACCTGGAATATATGAACTCTGGTCCCCAAACCACTCCAACATCCCTAACGTCACTCCCCGCCCTTCATGGAAATGAGCAGCGTGATGCTGCTGGATATTAAGTTCAGTACCTTGAAAAGTCACAAATGGTTTGGCTTCGACTCCAAACATTCCAATTACAATCTGGTAATTTAGAATTGCAAATTAAGATCCAAGAGCTGCAGAGATATAAAGGATGGAAACAGACTGATTGCTGCAACTTGTCTATTCGAACCAGATATCCTAAGTTATTTTAGTCCCATTTGCCAACATTTGGCCCCTATCCCTCCGTCCCCTTCCTATTCATTTACCAATCCTGATGCTGTTTAAGAGCTGGGATTGTACCACCTCCTCCGTACATGCAGCATTCTCTACATGTAAAACTGTCCCTCAGGTCCCTTTTAAACCTTTCGCCTGTCAACTTAAACCATGCTCTCAGGTTTGGATTCCTTTCCTTGAGAAAAAGATATTGACAATTCACCCCATCCAAGCCCCTCATGATTTTATAAACCTCTGTAAGGTCACGCCTCAGCCTATGACGTTACAGGGAATCAGCTCCGGCCTATTCAGCCGCCTCTTCCTGTCGCTCAAACTATTCAATCCAAGCACCACTCTTGTAAATGTTTTTTTTCCTGAAACCTTTCAGTTAAACAATTTTCCTGTAGCAGGGATATTATAACTGAATGCAGTATTCGAAAAGTGGCAATGTTCTGTACACCTGCATTATAACGTCCAAACTCCGATACTCAATACATTGATCAATAAAAGCAAGCGTGCCAAATGCCTTCTTCACCACCCTGTCTAACTGTGGCTCCGCTTTCAAGGAATTTTGCATCTGCACCCCAATGTCTCTGTTTGGTGACACTCCCCAAGGCCTTACCATTAACTTGTAAGTCCTGCCCTAGTTTGCCTTACCAAATCGCATCACATCACATTTATCTGAACTCTATCTGTCACTCATAGGCCCATCTGATCAAGGTCCCGTTGTACTCTGAGATAACATTCTTCACTATCCACAACAACATGAATTTTGGGGCCATCGGCAAACTTACTAACCACCCCTCCTATGCTTCCATCTAAATCATTTATATAAAGTTATGGCTAAGCAGTGTCCCAGCACTGATTCTTGTGACACACCACAGGTCACAGGTCTCCAGTCTGAAATATAATACTCCGCCATCACTCTGTGCCTCCTGCCTTCAAGCCAGTCTTGGATCCAAACCATTAGCTTCCACTGGATTCCATGTGATCTAACCAGTCTACCATGAGGAACCTTTTCAAACACCTTTCCAAAGTGCATCCAAACAATTTTTACCCGCTCTGTCTTCACCAACCTTCTTTGTCACCTCTGCAAAATCCTCATGTTAGTGGGACATGATTTACATCACACCAACACCAGAGTCAGATGACTGGGAACAGTATGTGAAGCAAAATGTGTACATGAGATAACAAAATGTGGAGCTGGATGAATACAGCAGGCCAAACAGCCCACAGCCTCCACAGCCAGCAGCCCCAGAGGAGACAGCCACGCTGAGCCCTGCCGAATTTTCACCATCCCCCAGACCTCCCACTGACTGAGGTCAAACGGTTAGTCCTCAGTAAGGGGCTCACCTTTGTCCTCATTCACCCACACATCCACGAATGACAGTCACGTTAGGACATTGAGCAGTTTTTCTGCCACCTTTGCCTCTCCAGCTATCTTCTCCTCAATCCATCTTTAATCCGCCTCTCCCTCACTCCCTATTTATATCAGAACCCTCTCCCCATTCCGCTTTTCTGATGAAGGGTCCAAGCCCGAAACGTCAGCTTTTGTGCTCCTAAGATGTTGCTTCGCCTTCTGTGTTCATCCAGCTCCACACTTTGTTATCTCGGATTCTCCAGCATCTGCAGTTCCTATTATCTCTGATACAAAATGTGTACATTACTGGTTGAAAATAATGAAATAATTTCATTGTCTTCAACTTTAAAATCAAATGCTGGAGTCTGCAGCTCAAAAGATATCAGAGCCACTGGGATCAGAGGAAACCCACAGTTCATGAAATGCCCAGGATTCAGGGTGATGTCACTGAGCAATTGCCCGTGTGTGATAACATCACCCACTTGAACACAGAGCATTCGGGTCTGCACAAACAGGTGGTGTGCACCAAGGAAGTGAGGGTCTGTGGAGTGATTGAAAGGAGATTGATCAGAATGATTCAGGAACTGAGGGATATTAATTGTAAGGTCAGGTTGGTGAAACTGAAGATGTTCTGCACAAAGCGAAGGAGACTGATGATCTTTGACAAAGATGTCTCGGCCTATGATACTCCCAAACATCCCAGATGTCCTCTTTTTTCAAAAACCGCCACTTCCCCTCCACAGTGATCAAAAATACCCTCGACCATGTCTCCCGCATTTCCCGCAACTCATCCCTCACACCCCCTATTCGCAATAATAACCAAAATTGAATACCCATTATCCTTACATACCACATGACCAACCTCCAAATCCAACGCATCTTCGTCTGACATTTCTGCCATCTGCAATCCGACCCCACCACCAAAGACATTTTTCCGTTCCTGCCCTTATCTGCTTTCCGGAAGGACCGCTCTCTCTGTGACTCCCTTGTCCGCTCCACACTCCCCTCCAGCCCCACCACCCCGGGCATGTTTCCCTGCAACCGAAGCAAGTGCCATGCCTGCCCCTATATCTCCCCCTTCACCCGCATCCCAGGCCCGAGGAAGACTTTTCACATCAAACAGATGTTCACCTGCACATCTGTCAATGTTATACACTGTATCCGCTGTTCCCGTTGTGGCCTCCTCTACATTGAGGAAACTATACGGAGGCTTGGGGACCGCTTTGTGGAACACCTATCCTCTGTTCGCAACAAACAACTACACCTCCCAATTGCGAACCATTTCAATTTCCAACCCCCCCAACTCCTCGGATGGCATGTCCATCCTGGGCCTCCTGCATTGCCACAATGATGCCACCCGAAAGATGCAGGAACTGCATCTCATATTTCGCTTGGGAACCCTGCAGCCCAAGGGTATCAATGTGGATTTCACAAGCTTCAAAATCTCCCTTCCCTCGACCACATGCCAAAACCAGCCCAGCTAGTCCCTGCCTCCCTAACCATTCCTCCCTTCTCAAGCCCCACCCCCATCCCCTATCCACTATCCTCACGCAACACCCTCCCAACCTATCCATCCTCCCTGGACTGACCTATCTCCCCTTAACTCCACACCTACAGTCACCTTCACTGGTTTGAACCCCAACTCTTTGACCTGTCTGTCTCCTTTCACCCTATCTTCTCCTTTGTCCACCTTCTATCCGCCTCCCTGTCTCCCTATTTATTTCAGAATCCCCTTCCTCTCACCCATTTTTGAATAAGGGTCCCGATCTGAAACGTCAAAATTTCCTGCTCCCCTGAATCTGCTTGGCCTGCTGTGTTCATCCAGCTTCACACCGTGTTATCTCGAATGCTTGGAGACTGCTTTGTGGAGCACCTACACTCCCCCCTCACTGACCAACCTCCAGCCCCACTTCCCACCTACACTAACCTCACCTCTACTAGTCTCATTCCTGCCTCCTCGACCTGTCAGTCTTCCCTCCCACTACTCGCCCCTCCCTCCTCACTGACCAACCCCCGTCAAATCTCCCTACCTACCTCACCTTTACTGGCTTTATCCCCAACTCCTTGACCTGTCCATCCTCTCTCCACCTATCTGCTCCACTATCTACCTTCTATCACTGCCTCCCCCTCTCTCTATTTCAGAGCTCTGTTCCCCTACTTTTTTTCTGAAGAAGGGTCCAGACCTGAAACATCAGCTTTCCTGCTCCTCTGATGCTGCCTGGCCTGCTGTGTTCATCCAACTTCACAGCTTGTTATCTCAAATTCTAGCATCGGCAGTTCCTGCTGCCCCCATCACCATTCATGACTGGTTGTAGCAGAATAGTTGCAATCCTTCCACCCTGTCTGTAATGCATTAGTTCTGCTGTTTGTAATGCAAGCAGTTGAATGCAGTCGCTATAATGGGTTGGCATCAGTTTCAGGTACGCATGGTTCTGACCCCGGCATGTTTGCCTGCACTCGTCACTGAACCATTGATCAGCTTCATGGGAATCATAGACTGAGGGATTATCCGGGACAAAGAGTCACAGATTCTGGTGGAATACAATTCTGCTTCTGCTGCTGCTGCTGTGGTTTCCATCACCACATGGATGCCCAGTTTTGAGCTGCAATAAGTGCAATGTAATGTTCCCCAGTTCAGACTGAGTCCCCATTGCCCTTGTACGCAGTGACCTACTCTATTTTCTGATGTGGTAACACTTACATTTTAATATTCTCATTCTACTGACAGTCTCTCCATGGTGTCACATCTCCAATTTGTCACGTTGCTCAAAACCCTTTAACATATTCATCTGAACCTTTCCCTTTCCAGTAGGAACATCTTTGGGTGGCACAGTGGCTCAGTGGTTAACACTGCTGCCTCACAGCCCCTGTGATGTCGGCTCAATTCTACCCTCAGGCGACTGTGTGGAGTTTGCATGTTCTTCCATGTTTGCGTGGGTGTCCTCCAGGTGGTCCACTTTCCACCCACAGACCTAAGCTGTGCAGGCTCGGTGAATTGCCCATGCTAAAGTGCCCATTGTGTGGATTAGGTGAGTAATAGGGGGCTGGGTCTGGATGGCATGCTGTGAGAGTCGGTGTGGATTTGTTAGGCTGGTGGGCTTGTTTCCACACTGTCGGAAGGTTTTTAAAGTGAATGTTTCTCTCCCTGACCATGATTAAGAGCTCTGTACTGTCAGTGAGGCTAGAGTTATGTAGTTTCAGAACCAAGTAATTTTTTCACCTTGCACTGTCACTCACTTCTCAGTGTTTGGTGATCCATGTTGGAAAGGGTATTTGAGCAACTTTGACACACGTTTTTGGGATTTATTCAAAAACACAATTTGCTGAAGAAACTCAGCAGGTCTGGCAGTGTCTGTAGAGTGAAAGCAAAGTTAAGCTGTTGGACCCAGTGATGCCTTTTCAAAGCTTCCAGTTTCTGCAGCAATTTTTCATTTTTCAGATTTCCAGCATGCATGGTTCTTTGTTTTGTTGAAAATTCAGTCAGTGCTGATTCATTTCTGGAGAAATTCAGCAGGTCGAGATGCATCGGTGGAGACAGAGAAACAGGGTTAAGGCTTTAAGTCCAGCAAGACCCTTTTTCAGAACTGAACAGGTTCGGGAAATGGCCTTTTTAATACCTTACGAGAGGTGGAGGAGGGCTAACAGAAAACAGAGGGTGTTGGGGTGCCGTGCAAAATACAAATCGGCTTTTAATTGTGTTGAAAGAGAAGCAGATGTACAATGGGAGTAAATAAAGTTATGAATGGGGGAGATGGGTTCCCTCAACTGAATGCAATGTTAACAAGACACAAACAAGACAAGGTCACATCGCCTATGCCATATTGTGTACATCATATCTTCATTAATAACCCTGAGTGTGTTGAGCATATGTGAACAATCTTATATGTCTCCACACATACGCTGATTAAACAGTGTATATAAAATCATTTCTCCTCCGTTCCGTTGCAACCTATCGTGTTTTGTTCACCTTGTCAGTCGCCATTCCTTCAGCCAAATTTATTCTGTCTCTTTCTCTGCATTTTGTTTTATTCCATCTATGAAGAAGAAATTGCCTACTGGGCAATATCAAGTTCATCCTGTCCAGACTGCACAGCCACTGTCCCCTCTTCCTTACTGTTTCTTAATCAATCACATAGATATTGTCTCTGACCCTTTCCTCCCAATAAGCAAAGCTATTGGAAATGTAATGTTTACTTTTGGGCTCAGGCTAAAAAAATTGGTCAGGAAAGGCTGTATAAACTGCAAAAAAATTGTTTGCAACTTTAGAAGCAAATTATTGAAAATATTGTGTTAAAGATAAAATGTTGCCTTATTAGGGCAGTGAGAGGAAAGTTCAGCAAAACCCACATTTCCTGTCTTTCTCCAGGTTGTTGTGGCCAGAGACAGTGTTTAGATTGGCAGTTGTTGTGATGGAGGAGACTTCGGTGAAATAACAACCTCTCATTTGGCTCTCAGGAAAATGGTTACATACGTCATCACATGTGGATAACACGGCAGAATCATTGAGCCTGTGCAGAGAAAGTATCAACTTTCTCCTCTGTCTCTATCATTGTAAGAGGAATTGGAGATGGGCATTGAGTCCAATAGCAGGCAATGTCACCCAAACCAGGTATTGTTGTTACATTAAAAGTGTCAGAGTGGAAGGGGTTAACTGGAGCTGTTTGTTCAGTGACTCGAATTAATGTCAGTCTCCATGGATACTAACTGTGTCACTGGAGGGTTTCCCTCTTCTGTTAATAAGGGGTTTCTCCCAATGCGTTATCCCACAGTATCTGTGGCTGTGGCATATTCAACACAATTGGGATCAGCAGCTCCAGAGATGTGGAGAGATCAGAATCTGTGACCAGCAGATTGGGATGTTCCAAATGATGGATCAGAATCTCAGAACCACAGCCGGGAATGTGACAACAATGTATAAGAAACTGAGAGGAATAGATTGGAATGTTCCAACAATGGACAGGAGTTTATCCTCTGGCCTTTACTATCTTTCTATCAATTGGTTACCATTAACATTGTGGATAGAAGCTGTACTGATGGTTATTCAAGCGGGTTACTATCCCATCCTCGCTATTGTTGGTGTTCCCGGTAAGTCTCTCTATCTCTGTCCATTCATTTATTCTGTGACCAGCGACTCAATTTCTAAGCTCTGTATTTGGCAACGAAGGAAACTATTGTATTCACTTTCAGTGACAAACTCAACTCTTATTCCAGGGTTTTTTTCACCTTCACTTACAAACACCCGAGGAGGAAGAAAAGTGTTCATAACCACCATTGGCCCATTTTGTCCTGATCTGATTTATATCACAATATTCCCTTTATCACTAATAATATCCTCAGTTTTCACTTCCGCTTCAGTGCTGTTTCTGATTAAATCATAATCTGCTCCTTTCCAGTTGCAGCTCTCTTCTGGCCACACTTGCAGTTACTAATATTTTGATTGTATTCTTATTTTTATCTCTACCTCGACCTATAGACATGTGGAGATGGTTTAAGGAACAGTTGTTGGGAGTGATGAGTAAATATGTCCCTCTGAGACAGGCAAGACGGGGTAAGATAAAGGAACCTTGGATGACGAGAGCGGTGGAGCTTCTAGTGAAAAGGAAGAAGGTAGCTTACATAAGGTGGAGGAAGCTAGGGTCAAGTTCAGCTAGAGAGGATTACATGCAGGCAAGGAAGGAGCTCAAAAATGGTCTGAGGAGAGCCAGGAGGGGGCACGAGAAAGGCTTGGCAGAAGGAATCCGGGAAAACACAAAGGCATTTTACACTTACGTGAGGAATAAGAGAATGGTCAAAGAAAGAGTAGGGCCGATCAGGGATAGCATAGGGAACTTGTGTGTGGAGCCTGAGGAGGTAGGGGAAGCCCTAAATGAGTTTTTTGCTTCTGTCTTTACGAAAGAAACGACCTGTGTAGTGAATGAAACCTTTGAAGAGCAGGTGTGCATGCTGGAATGGATAGAGATAGAGGAAGCTGATGTACTGAAAATTTTGTCAAACATTAAGATTGACAAGTCGCCAGGCCCGGATCAGATTTGTCCTCGGCTGCTTTGGGAAGCGAGAAATGCAATTGCTTCGCCACTTGCGAAGATCTTTGCATCCTCGCTCTCCACTGGAGTCGTACCTGAGGACTGGAGAGAGGCAAATGTAATTCCTCTCTTCAAGAAAGGAAATAGGGAAATCCCCGGCAATTATAGACCGGTAAGTCTCACGTCTGTCGTCTGCAAGGTGTTAGAAAGGATTCTGAGGGATAAGATTTATGACCATCTGGAAGAGCATGGCTTGATCAAATACAGTCAACACGGCTTTGTGAGGGGTAGGTCATGCCTTACGAACCTTATCGAGTTTTTTGAGGATGTGACTAGTAAGGTTGATGAGGGTCAAGCTGTGGATGTGGTGTATATGGACTTCAGTAAGGCATTTGATAAGGTTCCCCATGGAAGGCTCATTCAGAAGGTCAGGAGGAATGGGATACAGGGGAACTTAGCTGCTTGGATACAGAATTGGCTGGCCAACAGAAGACAGCGAGTGGTAGTAGATGGAAAATATTCTGCCTGGAAGTCAGTGGTGAGTGGGGTTCCACAGGGCTCTGTCCTTGGGCCTCTACTGTTTGTAATTTTTATTAATGACTTGGACGAGGGAATTGAAGGATGGGTCAGCAAGTTTGCAGACGACACAAAGGTCGGAGGTGTCGTTGACAGTGTAGAGGGCTGTTGTAGGCTGCAGCGGGACATTGACAGGATGCAGAGATGGGCTGAGAGGTGGCAGATGGAGTTCAACCTGGATAAATGCGAGGTGATGCATTTTGGAAGGTCGAATTTGAAAGCTGAGTACAGGATTAAGGATAGGATTCTTGGCAGCGTGGAGGAACAGAGGGATCTTGGTGTGCAGATACATAGATCCCTTAAAATGGCCACCCAAGTGGACAGGGTTGTTAAGAAAGCATATGGTGTTTTGGCTTTCATTAACAGGGGGATTGAGTTTAAGAGTCGTGAGATCTTGTTGCAGCTCTATAAAACTTTGGTTAGACCGCACTTGGAATACTGCGTCCAGTTCTGGGCGCCCTATTATAGGAAAGATGTGGATGCTTTGGAGAGGGTTCAGAGGAGGTTTACCAGGATGCTGCCTGGACTGGAGGGCTTATCTTATGAAGAGAGGTTGACTGAGCTCGGTCTCTTTTCATTGGAGAAAAGGAGGAAGAGAGGGGACCTAATTGAGGTATACAAGATAATGAGAGGCATAGATAGAGTTGATAGCCAGAGACTATTTCCCAGGGCAGAAATGGCTAGCACGAGGGGTCATAGTTTTAAGCTGGTTGGTGGAAAGTATAGAGGGGATGTCAGAGGCAGGTTCTTTACGCAGAGAGTTGTGAGAGCATGGAATGCGTTGCCAGCAGCAGTTGTGGAAGCAAGGTCATTGGGGTCATTTAAGAGACTGCTGGACATGCATATGGTCACAGAAATTTGAGGGTGCATCCATGAGGATCAATGGTCGGCACAACATTGTGGGCTGAAGGGCCTGTTCTGTGCTGTACTGTTCTATGTTCTATGTTCTATGTTCTATGCCAGTTGCAAAGTGTGGAGCCAGTTTGATTCTAAAATGAGGAGGTTACAGCTTTGTGTCAGTGGTTTCAGCATAACCCGTCGATGGCCATCAAATGACAGTTCATTGAACTGTTTAGATTCTAGAACTTTCCAAGTAGCAGTGGTGCCATGTCCATTATCTCTGAAGTGCAGTGCTCCGATGTGTTCACTTGTTGAAGGAGGCAGTGTCTCTTCACCCCAACCCCCACTGACCCACTGCTGAGTGGGATACATTACTCTGTCTCCACAGAATAAGATATAGGAAATCTTCCAGAAATTCTACAGGACTGTGACTGTGAAAATGAGAAACTGTGGGAGATTAGAATTAATAAAGCGGAACTGCTCAAAACTAATTGAACTGAAGTTTGGTACTTTGCTCTGGTATGTCCCAGAGATTACATGGAGGTGGGAATAGAGCTTGTGAAAGAGTTACAGGGTCAGACAGCTCTTCAGTCCAACCAGTCCATGTCAAACATAATCCCAAACTATCCCAGTCCCACCTGCCTGGGCTTGGCCCATATCTCTCCAACTGTTTCCTGTTCATGAACTTGTCCAAATGTCATTTAAAACTTGTAACTACGAGAAAGAATTATTGATTACCATTCAGAATTCTTCAGATTCAGGAATTGCCAGTTCCTGCAGAATGGAAGTAGCTGTTGTAACGCACATTAAAAAAAAACTGGAGTGAGAGGGAAATCAAAATAAAAATAAATTTTGGACAACTTGATATCTGTTATGAGAAAAATATGGAACCTTTTTTGAGGGCTGTAAAAACTAGACACTTGGGAAATCATGATATGACTTGGCAGAGTCAACTTCGATTCAGGAAAGGGAAGTTATCTTTGGTAAACCTGTGCAGTTTATGTTAATTGAAACATCCAAAAATTTCAGATGTGTGTCCAAATTATCCCCAGAAATGTCTTCCATTGCTACTCCACCATCTTCCCTAAGATTCTATTCCTAATAACTCCAGCCCGTTCCTTCCTCATGATGTTTTTTTAGTTTCATCACTCAGTTGTAATTGTGTCACATCCAAATGCAAACAATACATTTAAACTGAAAGAGGGAGCTTTGAGAGATAAAACATGGAGAAAGATTGGAGTATTCATTAACTTGATTTATGTCATGTATGTATGAGATAGAGAGAGAGAGAATATGGGTGATGAGATGTGAAAATAGAGAAAACTGCATGATCGACTGAAGTTGATGTACTTTCCAACTTGTTTTGGCAATTCCTGTGTGTTGTGATCCTTTGCCCAGTGCATGTACGACTGAGTAATATGTATATAATAGTTGAAGTATCCACACATGAGAACCAGTGAGAGCGGTGTATTTGAATTTACAGAGTACTTTTGATATGGTTGCACACAGGTGAGTGAATAAAATTAGAGTTGAGAGGTAAGGTGGAATATACTACATGGATTGAGAATTGTTTAGTTGACGCAATACAGAGAGTGGAGCCCTTTTCCAGGCTGAATGCTGCTCGTTATGGGGTATCACATGAATCAGTGTTTGGACCACAGTAATTTAAAAGGCATACAAACTATTTGGATGTGGCCAGCAACAGCATACATCTCATTTTGTAATGATTAAATGATGTGAGGTTGGGAAGTGTTGTGGTCACAAAAGGGCCTGCATGTCCTTGATCGTAGGTCACCAAAATTGGTACATGCAGCGCTATCAGTCATGTGGGAAGTAAATGGTATGTTGTCCTTCATTGTAAGATGATTCATGTACATGAATAAAACCATATGTCTGCACATGTACAGCCTTGATGAAAGACTATTTATGGGCACTGTGCATAGGCTTGATCCCTTTTGTAATGAAAGAACTCCTTGCCACAGACACGGTACAAATGGTCATCACCAGTCTAATCCCTGAGATGATGGTACCATGAGGAGCGAGTGAAGAAAGTGAGTGTTTAATATGTTGTGCTGTGAGAGAATCAGAGATTACTGCATTAAAATTACAAAGTTGGTGATGAACTCTTTTATCCACAAAAGAAATTGATAGGGTGAGAAATCCCATACGTGACCCATGTAAATACATGTGGATTTTACATATAAAATGACATAGAGCCCCACAGTGATTCAGAGAGAAGCACAGGCTCTGAATGAACTCTCCCCACATTAATCTGTGACCTTACACTGAACCCGATGTTGTTCACAATCCTGACAGCAGCCCAAATACCCTCTTTGTGACATTAGCCAGACCAACCAGATTCTGATCTCCATAGAGAACGGAAGCATGTATTTTCAGAGGATGCCACTTGTGATTTTGCACAAAACATTAGTCTTCCCACCACACTACTGTAAAACTGCATTAAAGTACTGCATGTGTACCATGAACAATGGAGGCATGTTGACCAGCGTGAAGCAGACTATCTGTACAGCCTAGCTCCATTTGCTTGTCATGTTACCTAAGTCTGTTTACATGTAAGTGACTGTAGGGTCTCAATGGCCTTCTCCTTTTCATATGTAGGGACGCAAGGGGCTGTAGAGCAGGGCCAAATGCTGAATTGATCCACCCTGGGCTCCTGAGGAACAGTTCGATGTGTTCATGTGACATTGCTGTAACTGTAAGATATTATTTTATTTTGGTTTCTTTTAAGAGAAGGATTGAACGAGAGGCACAAAGCTGTCTAGTTAAGACCATTGAGTAAACAGTCTTGAGAGGGTTCGGGTTTTTTTTAAATGCAGCCTGAATGAGTGCGACGAGCTCTCACAGATCAGAATTTCTGAGTTTTGCTTTTCTGTTGCATCAGAAGCTATTGGTGTCTCAATGGAGTTGGAAGCTTCAGTGAATGTCTCCTGACTGCAGAATTTTCTTTGGATGATTATTTTCTCCTCCTGAATTGGAGAACCGCATGTGAGAACCTTCTCTGAATTTTATTTCTGACCAAAGTGTCTGTTTATGGGCTGCTACTATGCTGGAACAGTTAATTAGTAATATTTGCTATAGCTATTATACTATAAGTTTATCCACCAGAGCGAGGTTATTCTAAATTCCTTTTTTTTGGTTCTACTTTGACTACAGTGTTTAAATAAATTGTGTTTTGTTTAACATCTGTCAACTATTTCATTAATGTATCTCTGAATAAATGTCAACACAAAGGCAGCACAGACCTCTAGGGAAGAGAATTCCCACTCCAAATGCCCTTTTCAAATTTCTTCTCATCTACCTGATGGAATCAGAAAGTCACACAACGCAGAAACAGATTATTTGCCCCCACTGACTTGATATGTAATCTGATCTATTCCCATTTGCCAATATTTGGTCCATATCCCCCTCAACTTTTCCTATTCTTGTACCAATCCAGATACTTTTTTAGCTGTGTAATTGCACACACCTTCACCACTTCTGACAGCACTTTCTGATCACACACCTCTCTCTGCGTGAAAATGTTGCCCGAAGTTTCCTTCTAAGTCGCTCCCCTCTCACCTTCAACATCAGCACTTTACTTTTGGCCTCCCCTCTCCTGGGAAACCGACCTTGGCTATTCAGGCTATTCATGCCCCTCATGATCTTATAAACATCTGTCATGTCACCCCTCAGCCTCCACACTCCGGGGAAAACACTTCAAATTGTTCAGCCTCTCCCTACAGTTCAGACCCTCCTGTCCTTGAACATCCTTGTAAATCTGTTTTTTTCTGCACCTCTCAAGGTTAACAACATCTTTCCTTTAGCAGAGCCAACCGATGTGTGCGCAGTATTCTTAAAGTGGCCTCATCAATGTCCTGTACAGAAGCAACATGCCATCCCAACCCCTATACCCAATGCTCTGACTGATTAGGGCAACCATGACAAATGTGAGACATTTTTCCATCCCCATCCCTGTCTGCTTTCCGGAGAGACCACTCTCTCTGTGACTCCCTTGTTTGCTCCACACTGCCCTCCAACCCCACAACACCCAGCACCTTCCCCTTAAACAGCAGGAAATGCTACACTTGCCCCCACACCTCCTCCCTCACCCCTATCCGAGGCCCCAGGATGACTTTCCATACTAAGCAGAGGTTCACCTGCACATGTGCCAATGTGGTATACTGCATCCACTGTACCCGGTGTGGCTTCCTCTACATTGGGGAAACCAAGCGGAGGCTTGGGGACCGCTTTGCAGAACACCTCCAATCGGTTTGCAACAAACAACTGCACCTCCCACTCGCGAACCATTTCCACTCCCCCTCCCATTCTTTAGATGACATGTCCATCATGGGCCTCCTGCAGTGCCACAATGATGCCACCCGAAGATTGCAGGAACAGCAACGCATATTCCGCTTGGGAACCCTGCAGCGCAATGGTATCAATGTGGACTTGACCAGCTTCAAAATCTCCTCTTCCCCCACTGCATCCCAAAACCAGCCCAGTTCGTCCCCTCCCCACACTGCACCACACAACCAGCCCAGCTCTTCCCCTCCACCCACTGCATCCCAAAACCAGTCCAACCTGTCTCTGCCTCCCTAACCTGTTCTTCCTCTCACCCATCCCTTCCTCCCACCCCAAGCCGCACCCCCATCTCCTACCTACTAACCTCATCCCACCTCCTTGACCTGTCCGTCTTCCCTGGACTGACCTATCCCCTCCCTACCTCCACACCTATACTCTCCTCTCCACCTATCTTCTTTACTCTCCATCTTTGGTCCGCCTCCCCCCTCTCCCTATTTATTCCAGAACCCTCACCCCATCCCCCTCTCTGATGAAGGGTCTAGGCCCGAAACGTCAGCTATTGTGCTCCTGAGATGCTGCTGGGCCTGCTGTGGTCATCCAGCCTCACATTTTATTATCTTGGATTCTCCAGCATCTGCAGTTCCCACTATCACTGTCCTTCCCTACCCTGTCTCACATGCTACTCCACCTTCAAGGAACTATGTGTGTGCACTAAAGGTCTCTTTATTCAGTAACAGTCCCCAGGGCTGTCTAAGTCCTGCCCAGCATCACCTTACCAAATGCAAAGCCTCTCATTTATCTAAATTAAACTCCATCCGCCATTCCTTGGCCCATTGGCCCATTTGATCAATGTCCCATTGCACTCTGAGATAATCTTCACCACTGTCCACTGCATCACATTTTAATATCATCTGTAAACTTACTAACCATGCCTCTGATATTCACACCCAAACCCTTTATATTAATGATGGACAGCAGTGAACTCAGCACTGATACTTGCAGCACGCCGCTGGTCACTGGTCTCCAGTCTGTAAAACAATCCTCTGCCTTCAAGCCAATTTTGAATTCAATTGGCTATCTCCCCCCGGATCCCATGTGATTACCCATTACTAATCTGTCTACCATTCGGAACGTTACCGAACACCTTCCTGAAGCCCATATAGAAAATGTCTGCCACACTGCCTTCATCAAACTTCTTTATCACCTCTTCAAAATAATCAAGTTAGTGAGACACGATTTTCACTGCGCAAAGCAATGTTTACTATCCCGAATCAATACTTGCCTTTCCAAATGCATGTAAATCCTATCCCTCAGAATCCCCTCCAACAACTTACCCAGCTCTCATGTCAGCCTCACTGGTCTATGGTTCACTGGCTTGGCTGATCATTGTTTCCTTTTCGAGTCCCACTCCTCCACTGGTCACAGCAAATTTTAAATGCAACCAGGTTGGTGATGTGGCCGATGATATAGGGCTCAGACTGTGTCAGCATCAGTGTAAGGAGCAAGTCAGGCAGTTTACTTTGATCTGCGAAAACAACATGTTTATGATCAAAACAAATTTACTCAAACTATGATGGAATGAAGAATGACACATGCAGTTCACAAACACACACACACGCACACACACACACACACACAAAGAAATGTGATCAATTCTCACAAATGTTATTCTGGTGCAAAATTTATTCTGTTCGCACAAGTTGTTGGCAATGGGATTACTTCCTGCAGCCCTTAGATTTGGCTGAATTCCCTTTGCTACAGCTGGTGGGAGATTACAATTAATCCTCATCATGAATCCTCCATGAGTGGTAAAGATGATTGGTGCATTTTCAGCTCTCATACATTGATGTGATGAGGAACAAGGAAATAGAGACGGAGCAACAGGCTGTTGCTTTCGAGGCAGGTTACTTTTTTTTCCTCTGAGTTGAATCGCACAATAACACTATCCAACCCACAAACTGGAACATGTGAGGTCTCCTTGAACATTGTCTCCATTATATGCGTACATCACATTCCCTGCTCCACGTAGATGTATCATTGCTGCTGTAATACACAGAGCCACATATGACCGCACTCGTTATAAAGGTATGTTTATATGTGCCTGCATAATATAAAAATAACATGTTTAATATATGTTTAATACATATATAATCTGTGTTAACAAGAATGTGTCTTATTCCTAAAGAAATACAAAAATTACTGGAAAAGCTCAGCAGCCTGGCGGCATCCATGAAGAGAAATGAGAATTAATGTTTCAGGTTCAGTGATCCTTCCTCAGAAACTGTTTTATTTTTAAAATTATTTCCCCAGTTTTATTCTCCCATACAAGAGGAAATATCAGTCAGGTCTTCACCATTAACACTCACCTCAAGCTCTTACATAGTCAAGAACATTTCTCGTTCTCAGGCCTAAACTGTTAATCCTCCAGGAACTGAATGCCTTCATCACAGGACGGTATATACAAGTTAGCAAGGAAGGAGCTGAAGGAAGGGCTTAGGAGAGCTATAAAGGGGCATGAGAAACCCTTGGTGGATAGCATCAAGGAAAACCCCAAGGCTTTTTGCACGTATGTGCAGAACAAGAGAATGAACAGAGGAATGGTAGGGCCGATCAAGAATTGTAAAGGGAATTTGTGCACAGAGCCGAAAGAGATAGGAGGGGTCCTTAATGAATACTTTTCTTCAGTATTCACAACTGAGAGGGACCTCATTGTAGAGGAGGACATTGTGAAACAGGTAGGCTAGAGGACGTGGATGTTCGTAAAGAAGATGTACTATGAATTCTGAGGAAGTTGAAGGTAGATATGTCATGCAGCCCTGATGGGATTTATCCAAGGATTCTGTGGGAAGTGAAGGACAAGATCACAGGGCCTGTGGCAATGATCTTTTCATCCTCACTGTCCACGGTTATATTGCTGGAAGATTGGAAAGAGGCAAACATCATTCCCTTGTTCATAAAAGGGAACAGGGATAACCCCAGAAATTACAGAACACTTAGTCTTACTTCAGTGCTGGGCAAGTTATTGGAAAGGGCTCTGAGAGATAGAGTTTATGATCACTTGGACAGGCACAGTTTGATTCGTGATATGCAGCATGGACTTGTAAGGGTTAGATCATGCCTCACAAACCTTACTGAATTCTTTGAAGTGGTGACCAAACACATGGATGAAGGTGGAGCAGTGGATGTGGTATCTGCGGATTTGACCCAGGCCTTTGATAAGGTTCCCCAGGGTAGGCTTATGCAGAAGGTAAGGAGACATGGGATATGGGGAAATGTGGCAGATTGGCTGACCCTTATAGGACAAAGGGTGGTAATGGATGGGAAATATTCAACATGGTGCTCTGTCACAAGTGGTGTACTACAAGGATCTGTTCTGGGTGTTCTTCTGTTTGTGACGTTTGTAAATGATTTGGATGAAGGGGTGGAATGATGGATTAGTAAGTTTGTGGATGATATAAAGGTGGGTAACTGTGGACAGTGTGGACGGCTGCTGTAGGTTACAAAGCGACATTGATAGGATGCAGAGCTGGGCTGAGAAGTGGCAAATGGATTATAACCCTGAAAAGTGTGACGTGATTCATTTCTGAAGGACAAATTTGAAAGCAGAATACAGGGTTAACGGAAAGATTCTTGGCAGTGTGGAGGAGTAGGGGGATCTTGGGCTTCATGTCCACAGTTCCCTGAAAGATGCCACCCAGGTGGATAGAGTTGTTAAGAAGGCACATGGTGTGTTAGCTTTCATTAATAGAGGGATTATGTTCAAGTGCCATGAAGTTTATGCTCCAGCTGTACAAAAGCTTGGTTCTGCCACATCTGGAGTAATGTGTTCAGTTCTGATCACCTCATTACAGGGAAGATCTGGAAGCATTGTAAAAAGGTGCAGAGGAGATTTTCCAGGATGTCGCCTGGAATGGAGGGAAGGTCTTCTGAGGAACGGTTGAGAGAGCTAGGGCTTTCCTCCCTAGAATGACAAAGGATGAGAGGTGACTTGATAGAAGTGTACAAAATGATCGGAGGTGTAGATAGAGTGGAGAGCCAGAGACTTTTCCTAGGGTGGAGGTAGCTTTTATGAGGGGACATAGTTTTAATGTGAGTGGAAGTAGATATAGTGGAGACGTCAGAGGTAGGTTCTTTACTCAGAGAGTGGTAGGGGCTTGGAATGCATTGCCAGAGAGGGTAGTGGAGTCAGCCTCATTAGGGGCATTTAAGTGGCTATTAGACATGTAAAAATGTGATAGTATAAGGTGGGGGTGGAGGTTAGATAGACCTTAGGTTTAGGGTAAAGGTCTGGCACAACATTGTGGGCCGAAAACCCTACACTGTGCTGCACTGTTCTGTTCTATATAGAGACCCATCTTTGAAAAGTTTCAAAGGCCATCATTTTTTATTAGTTTAGGGCATGATACCTACAGACAGTGCATTGGGTAGAATCTCAGCAATGTCCTGTAGAAATGCAGGGAAATATGCCTAAGATCATACCCAGCACCCTTTGCAGGAAACAGCACCATTCCATTTCCTTTCCAAATCACTTGTGACATCTTCAGATTAACTTTATCTGATTTATGTACCAGGACCCACAACTCCCTCTTTCGCACGCAAACTCTGTGTTCTCCCTCCAGTTAAATAATTTACTGCCGTTTTACCCTTTCCCCAAAACACAAACTTCCCATAACCCATACTGTACTGTTTTATTTGCAATGCTGAAAGTTCGCTCATTATCATCCCCTGTCTACAGCCCGTTATAGATGCTCCGCCTCCACTTGACATCTTATTGAATGACTGTACTGGTGTACTAGCAAATTGAGCTCCAATCTTGTCAGACCTTCGTCCAAATCGTTAATCTAGATTGTGAACTGTTGATGACCTCGCACTCATCCCCAAGGAATTCCAGTCGCTGCAGCTTTTCAAACTGAAAATAAATAATTATCTCTACTCTGCATTTCCTGTTAGCGAACCAGGGCTTGCTGTGTAGCAGCCAAGAAAGGTTGCAGGGCCTCTACTGCAGTGTGTAACTCGTAGACGAGGTGTATTTGAGCTCAGCAACACACCATTAGGGCTATTTGTTGTCAGATCATCAGGTAGAGGTTGTATTGTCAATGATTCCGATCCTTGAGCATTTAAAAAATCAAGCATAGAATATAGACTGACATTTGAGTAGAATGCTGTACGGTCAAAAATGCTGTCTTTTAGATGCAGCAATAAATCTAGTCTACCCTCTCAGTCAGGTGCTCAATTTTCCCTGGACACATATTGAGGAGGAGCGGAGATTTCCTATCAGCCTGGTTAACATTCGCCCCTTTACAAACACCACAAATACAGATAATCTTCTTAATTAATTTCATTTCTGGCTGTAGGTGCTGTGTGGAAAATTTCCCATAACAAAATAGAACAAAGTCTTTGACGAGTGACCTTGCAGACGTTTGCAAAGTCATAAGGGGCACAGATGTGCAAAGAGCCAAGGTCTTTTCCCTGGGGTGGGGGAGTACAAACCGAGAGGGCACAGCTTTAAGGAGAGAGGGGAAAGGTTTAAAAGGGACTTAAGGGACAACATTTTCATGCAGAGGGTGATGTGTTTATGGAATGAGCTGCCAGAGGAAGTGGTGGAGGCTGGTCCAATTACAACATTTAAAATTATCAGGATGAGTATATGTTTCGGAACAGTTTAAAGATGTATGAACCAAGTGCTGCCAAATGGGCCTAGATTTATTTGGGATATCTGTATGGCATGGACGAGTTGGACCGAAGGGTCTGTTTGGATGCTGTCTATCTCGATGTCTCTCTGAATCCATGTTTGACTGCTCCATTTGTGTAACTCCTGAGAGGGGAAGAATGATCCCCTATCTCATTATAACTTCCTTTCCCTTTGTAACAGCTTTGAGGGGTGGAGTGAGAGAACAACACACAGGATAGGAACTGCAGTTGGCCATTCAGACCCTCGAGCCTGCTGCTCAACTTAGAAAGATCATGGCTGATCTGTTTGTGGCTGAACACCCGTTTCCTGTTTATTCCCAATAATGGACTCTCTTGTCCATTAAAGGTCAGATGATCTCTGCATTGAATATCTTCACTAACCCAGTCTTCACTGTTCCCTGCGGATGAAAACACCACAGACAGCACAATATTAAAGAGAAAGATAAATTCTTATCTCAATCTTAATTGGGCAACTCCTTAAAGTGGGTTACCCTCACAGCAAGTTACCTCCTCTTTAAAGAGCACAACAAATAGGAGCAGATGTAGGCCATTCATTCCCTCAAACCTATTCCATATTCCGATTGGCTCTGTTCAGTAAAGTATTTATCAATCTCAGCCATCACTGCTCTCTTGGGAAAACATTCCCGATACCTTCAGACCAGACAGCAGAAGAAGTTCGAGCAGAATTAGCCATTTGGCCCGTCAGGTCTGCTCTACTGTTCGATCCTGCTTGCCAAGTTTCTCAAAATAATTCTCTTGCCTTCTCACCATAACCCTCAATCTGCTCATTGATCAAAACGTATCTATCTTTATCTTAAAGACGCGAGTGTGTCTGTGTCTCTGTGTGTGTGTGTGTGTGTGTGTGTGTGTGTGTGTGTGTGTGTGTGTGTGTGTGTGTGTCTGTCTGTGTGTCTGTGTATTTCTGCTTTATGGCAGGAAATATCATGGTCATGTGGGATTGTCCATCAGACTGGAAGCCTGTGATTCGCTGTGATCCACAGGGATTGGTGCTGGATTTATTTTTGGTTGTCATTTCAATAAATGATTTAGATGAAAATGATAGAAGGCATGGGTAGCAAGTTTACATATAACACTGAGATTATTTCAACTGTCAACAGGGAAGGCTTTCCAAGATTACAAAGTGAACTTGATTAATTGAATGAATGAATCATAAAGATGTACAGTATGGGAACAAATCCTTTGGCCCAACATGTCCATGCTGACCAGGTATCTGAAATTAATCTAGTCCCATTTTCCAGTGTTTGGCCTATATTCCTCTGAACCATTCCAATTCATATACCCATCCAGATACCTTTAAAATGGTGTTTCAACAAGCCTCTAGCATGTCATCTGGCAGTTCAATCAAATGTTTTTAAAATCTTTCCCCTCGCACCTTAAACCTGTGCCTTCTAATGTTTGACTCCCCATACTCTGGGAAAAAGACCCTGACTATTCACCCTATCCATGCCCTTCATGATTTTATAAACATATATAAGGTGCACATTTTACTCCAGTCCACACGAATGGCTGTGCTTTCTGTTATCCCGGGCCTGAATTCTGTAATTCAACACTGATCCTTCTCAATCAAGTCACAATTCTGGAAAAAAGTTGAACCAATTTGTTCAGACATTTTATGAAACACTGCTGTGGGAATTGAACCCAGACCTTTGGGCCCAAAGGTGGAGACACTGCCACCACACTGCAAAGGCCCCTGAATCTGCAACATTACTCTCCTGTAAATTTGCTCATCAGCCTGTTCTGACAGGCTGTGACACACCTCTGTGACTGGCAGCACTTGAATCCAGAACTTTTGCTCCGGGGCTAGTGACATTGCCACAGGTTCAAGGACGGAAATCGAATCCAGAGCTGTAGCACAGAGGCATTGGCACTACCCATTACACAAGGCCTAAGTCATGTTCAGATTTTGAGTCACATTTTGCCTGCCAGCTGTCAACTGAGTTTTGGTTTATCAAATCCTGGTTAACTTTTCTGAAGTACACAGGGAAGATTTTTCAGTGTTGACCAAATGCAAGGTACTTGCCTCAACTATTAGCATGTTGAGTGCATTTCTGTGCCATTGAGATCAACTAATAACATCTTGAAATGCTTGGCTATGATTTCCAACTTTCATGGTTATTATCTGAAACCCTCCCTCCACTGACCCTTTCTCTCTCTCCTCCTGGACACCACCCCAAGGCCTCTTACTCTCCCTTGACCTCTTCATTTCCAACTGCCATTGAGACATCAAACACCTCAACCTCTCCAGCCTCTCACCCACTCCAACGTCTCCCCCACAGAGCATTCAGCCCTTTGCACCCTCCGCTCCAATCCTAACCTCAGTATAAAACCCACGGACAAGGGAGGTGCCGTTGTAATATGGCGCACTGACCTCTCCATCACCGAGGCCAGGACCAGCTCTCTGAAATCTCCTCCTACCGCCCCCTGGATCATGACGCCACCCCCGACCACCAAAACATCATCCCCCAGACCATCCACAACCTCATCGCTTCAGGTGGCCTCCCACCCACAGCCTCCAACTTCATGGTTCCCCAACCCCGCACCACCCGCTTCTATCTCCTTCCCAAAATCCACAAATCGGACTGACCTAGTCGACCAATTGTCTCTGCCTGCTCCAGCCCCACCGACGTTGTCTCCACCCTTGTAGACTCAACTTTCTCCCCCTTGGTCTGGGAACTCCCTACCAACGTCTGTGACACCACCCACGCCTTCCACTGCCTCCAAAACTTCCGACTCCCTGGTCCCCAACACCTCATCTTCAGAATGGACGCCCGATTCCTACATACTTGCAGTCCCCATGCAGACGGCCTGCAGACCCTCTGCTCCTTCATGTCCCGCAGGCCCGACCAGTCCCCCTCCACTGACAGCCTTGTCTGTTTAGCTGAACTCATCCTCAACCTTAACAACTTCTCTTTCAATTTCTCCCACTTCCTACAGACAAAGGGGGTGGCCATGGGTAGCCGCATGGGCCCCAGCTATGCCTGCCTCTGTGTAGGGTACGTGGAACAGTCCCTCTTCTGAAGCTACACCGGCCCTATCCCCCACCTCTTCCTCCGGTACATTGATGACTGTATCGGTGCCGCCTCATGCTCCCACGAGGAACTCGAACAGTTCATCCACTTCAACAACTCCTTCCACTCCAACCTTAAAATTATCTGGACCACCTCTGACACCTCTCTCTCCATCCAGGACCTCTCTGTTTCCATCTCTGGCAACCACCTGGAAACCAATATCCATTTCAAGCCTACTGACTCCCACAGCTACCTAGAATACACCTCCTCCCACCCACCTTCCTTGCAAAAATGCCATCCCCTATTCCCAATTCCTTCGCCTCCGCCGCATCTGCTCCCGAGATGAGGCATTCCACTCCCGTACATCTCAGATGTCCTCGTTTTTCAAGGGCTGCAACTTCCCCTCCAAGTGGTCAAAAACCCTGTCGACCGGACCTCCTGTGTTTCCCACAACTCATCCCTCACACCCCCTCCACGCAATAACAACAAAAACAGAATCCCCCTTCTCCTCACGTACCACACCACGAACATCCGGACCCATTGCATCATCCTCCGGCACTTCCGCCACCTGCAATCGGACCCCACTACCAAATCTGCTTTCCAGAGGGACCACTCTCCCCCTGACTCCCTTGTCCGCTCCACACTCCCCACCAGCCCCACCATCCCCGGCACTTTTCCCTGCAACCGCAAGAAGTGCAACAGCTGCCCCCACACCTCCTCCCTCACCCCCATCCCAGGCCTCATGGAAACCTTCCACATCAAATAGATGATCACCTGCACATCTGCTAATGTGGTATATTGTATCCCCTGTTCCTGATGGGGCATCCTCTACGTTGGGAAACCAAGCGGAGGCTTGGAGACCACTTTGTGGATCACCTACGCTTGGTCTGCAACAAACAATTACACCTCCCAGTCGCAAACCACTTCAACTCACCCTCCCACTCTTTGGACGACATGTCCATCATGGGCCTCCTCCAGTGCCACACGATGCCATCTGAAGGCTGCAGGAACAGCACCTCATATTTCGCTTGGGAACCCTGCAGCCTAATGGCATCAATGTGGACTTCACAAGCTTCAAAATCTCCCCTCACGCTACTGCATCCCAAAACCAGCCCAGCTTGTCCCTGCCCCTGTAACCTGTCTGCTCTTTCTCCCACCCATCCACTCCTCCCACCTCAACTCCTACCCCCACCTCATACCTACCGGCCTCATCCCTGTCTCCTTGAGCTGTCCTTCTCCTCTGCATCTATCTGATCCTTTATCCATCTTCCATGTGACTTCCCCTCTCTCTCTATTTATTCTAGAATCCCGTTCCCCTCTCCCATTTCTGAAGAAGGGCCCAGACCTGAAACGTCAGCTTTCCTGCTCCTCTGATGCTGCTTGGCCTGCTGTGTCCATCCGGCTCTAAACCTTATTATCTCCGATTCTCCAGCATTGGCAGTTCCGACTCTGTCTGTAAACTTCAATGTTAGCGAAACAAACTCTGCAGACATATTCTGCACTATAGAGAATCTCGATTAGACATTACTGAACACCAGACATGGCCAAAGAGCATAATTTCCAACCCCAAAAGAGCATATTGCAGATCACGATTTCCTGTCTCTAATGTGTGGCTGCCCTACCCTAAAACCATTAAATGTTACAAGGCAACAAACTATATTCGAGGAACAAAAGCAAAGTTGCTGGAAAAGCTCAGCAGGTCTGGCAGCATCTGTGAAGGCCAAAGAAAACAGAGCTAATGTTTGGGGTCCAGTGACCCTTCCCCAGAAGTTATGGCTGCTGGGAAAATGTCAGTTTGTCTGCCGAAAATAGGGAGGTGGGTGGGGTAGGGAGTAAACAATAGGATAGGGCGCAAAGAGCGAGAAAGAAGTTGGACAGACAAAGGAGTTAATAACGATCAGGCTGGGAGGGTGAGTAGTTGCTAATAGGGACTGTTAGTGACTAACAACAGGGAGTGTGTAATGGCAGGGTATGTGGTAACAAGGCCTGGTGTGTGCAGTGGGGTGTGGGACATGGGAGAGTTTAGGCCCTAAAATTATTGAACTCAATACTGAGTCCGGAGGGCTGCAGGGTCCCCAAGTGGAAAATGAGGTGTTGTTCCTCCAGCTTGCATTGGACTTTGCTGGAACAGTGCAGCAAGCCAGAGACAGAGATGTTGGCCAGGGAGCTGGATGGTGCATTGATGTGGCAGGCAACAGGTAATTCAGGGATAATAAAATGTGAGGCTGGATGAACACAGCAGGCCAAGCAGCATCTCAGGAGCACAAAAGCTGACGTTTCGGGCCTAGACCCTTCATCAGAGATCTCTGATGAAGGGTCTAGGCCCGAAACGTCAGCTTTTGTGCTCCTGAGATGCTGCTTGGCCTGCTGTGTTCACCCAGCCTCACATTTTATTATCTTGGAATTCTCCAGCATCTGCAGTTCCCATTATCTCAGGTAATTCAGGGACTTTTCTTGGGAGCAAAATGTAGACGTTCTACAAAGCAGTCTCCAAGTCTACACTTTGTTTCCCCAGTGTAGAGGAGACCACATTGTGAGCAGCAAATGCAGTAGACACGATTCTGGGAAGTGCAAGTGAAGTGTTGCTTCACCTGGAAGGTATGTTTGTGTCCTTGGATACTGGGGAGGGAGGGGGTAAATGGGCAGGTGTTGCACCTTCACCGGTTACAGCGGAAGGTGCCGTAGGGCTGTGGGGAGGTTGGCGGTTTGGACCAGGGTGTCCCAGAGGGAATGGCCCTGTAGAAGGCAGACAAGGAAAGGGAGGGGGATCTGAGTTTGATGCTGGCAGCTCGCAGAAAGTGGCGGAAATGGTTTCTGACGATCTTCTGGATGTGGATGCTGGTGGGATGGTCGTTGAGAATAAGGGAAACTCTATCGCTGTTGCGGGAGGGAAGAGAAGGGATGAGGGCAGAAGTGTGGGAGATGGGTCAGACCTGGTTGAGGGCCCTGTCGACAACGGAGCTGGGGAATCCTCGATTGAGGAAGGAGGTGGACATGTCAGACGATCCCTTTTTGAAGTTGGCTTCATCTGAACATATGCGACCGAGACGGGGGCACTGACAGCATGGGATGGAGTCTTTACAGGAAGTGGGATTGAGGAGGTATAGTCCAGGTAGCTGTGGGAGTCTGTGGGTTTGTAATGGACGTTAGTGGCCAATCTCTCCCCAGGAATGGAAACAGAAATGTTAAAGAAGGGAAAGGAGGGGTCAGAGATAGACCAGGTGAAAGTGAGGGCAGGGTGGAAATTGGAAGCAAAATATCTGAAGTTTTCTAATTCCAGATGAGAGAGAGAAGCAGTACCAATGATATCATTGATGCATTGGAGAAAGATTAGTGGGTGGAGGCTAGAATAGGACTGGAAAACGGAATGTTCCACGTACCCCATGAAGAGACAGGCAAAACTTGGGCCCATCCAGGTACCCATGGCAACCCCTCTTTCCTGAAGAAAATTAGTCTCCTCATTTGGTCAGCAATCCACCCTCCACCCATCTCCTCCTGCCCACACAAGGCAAACCAAGCTCAGGGTCTTTGGGAAAATGCAGACTGGAGTTTGTAGAGATTCTGGAGATGGGAGGGTCTTTCAAAACATGTCAGTGTTGTGTGGGGGTGGTGGTGGGAATATCACTCACTGGGCTTTGGTGGGGCAGATTGTGTTTAATTTGCATAAATGCGAGACATTGTTTTTGGTGAAACAAACAAGGGCAGGACTGATACAATTTAAATTAGGGCCTTTGGTAGTGTTGCAGAACAGAGACTAGACTGTCAGGTATAATTCTGTGAAGTCTTTGTCACATATAGACAGGCTGGTTAAGAAGGTGCTCAGTTTACTGTCTTCATCGCTCAGGCCTTTGAGTTTGGGAGTTGGGATGTCATTTTCAGATTGTACAGTACGTTGGTGAGGCATCTTCTGAAGAACTGTGTCCACTTCTGGTCGCACTGTTATAGGAAGGATAGTATTAATCTGGAGAGAGAACAGCAGAGATTTACCAGGATGTCGGTGGGAATTGATGGTTTGAGTTATAAGGAGAGGCTGGACAGGCTGGGACTTTTCTCAGTTGTGCTTTGGAGATTGCGGAGAGACCTGATTGAGGTTTACAAAGCTTGAGGGGCACAGATAAGTTGAAAGTTAGTCATCTTTTCTTGGGGGTGGAAGATTTCAAGATGATGGGGATATTTAATTTTTTGAGGAACAAATATCTGAAAAGACATGAGGAACAATTATTTTACAGAGTTGTTCGTGCATGGAACAAACTTCCAGACAAAATGGTGAAAGTGCCGACAGTTACCATGTTTAAAAGACATTTAGATAAGTACATGAGGAAGAAATCAGTTTGGATGGTGTTGTGAGCTGCTGCCTTCCCAGGCCCTCTCTGAATAAATCCCAGATGGTCCTCATCCTCTGCTGCTGCCTGTGCAGTGGCGTGTGGAGACCAGCAGAGGGTGGCATTGCATCACACCAAACAGCACAGAGACTGTCAGACCTGACCCACACAGAGACACACAGATACACACACAAATACACCGATACTTACACATATAAGGGGAGACTATCAGAATTTCTCTGGCTCTGTGATTTGTCAATATTTCATTCATTCCATCTGGTGTGTGTCAGGATTCCTGTTATTCCGTGGACAGCATTTCATTATTTGAGTCACTCCATGAGAGTACATCAGTATTTGCTCTCTCCAGTGAGTGTGACAGTCTTTCAGTTGTTCCATGGGGACTGTGACTCTGTGAGATTTTCAATGCTTGATTATTGAAGATGTAGGGACAAGTTGGGAGACTAGTAAATATTACAGGTTAGATTCAGTATCTGACCTGTCTGAAGGAGGAGGTGTAGGAGGGAGACTCCGTGCTCCCTTCCTGGGAGCTGGTGGAGACGATGTGTTGTGAGCCCACCCTCCTGCCCACCGAGACCGTGGGGATTCCATTTATACCGGCTCGATATAAAAGGGAGATGGCATCAGGGGCACAGTTTCTAAGCTGTGCCAGGTGGAAATGGAACTGACAGTGGGGTTAAAGTGAGAATTACCCTTCACTGAACATTGCTGCTTACTCGGTCGGTGGGACATGTATATTTTGGAATCTCCACACGGGTCGTCCTGGTTCTCTCCAGCTCATTCCAGGGTCCACCCCATGCGGCGGGGGAAGGTGGGTGAGGGAACTGATGTGGGGAACACCACCGCCCTGCTTGGCCTTTTCTGTCCTATCCCAGGCTGTTCCTCCTGGAATGAGGGAAAGGGAGGGTTGGAATGAAGGTGAATGTGCATGGCCCTGCTGTTAGTGATGGTGTAGGTGAGGGGGAATTGGTGAGGTGTCCGGATTGAATCAGTTGACAATGTTGATTCCATGCAATGTTTTCAGTGTAGGGGAGTAGCGGAGGTGGTGTGTGTGTGTGTGAGAGAGACAGAGAGAGAGAGTGAGAGAGACACAGAGGCAGAGAGAGAGAGAGAAGGAGAGATGGAGCAGTGAGAATACAGTGTTGTTTATCCTGACGGAGCGGGGAAGGCTATTGTTGCCCTGTGTTGCTGGACATTTCTTCAGACTGCAGGTACTGCACTGGGCTGTGTGGTGAGCTCAGGCCATGCTCGGTGGGTCTGGTGGTGTGGTTTCCTCTGCTAAAAGAATGGTCCTCCTTTGTACTCGCCCATGCACCAGGATCTCCGTGTCCCTTTCGATCAATCTTGGTGCAATTGCTCCTGATCTGCCAGGCTCGGGGTAAACCGTGTAGGCTGGCACCAAACTAAGAAAGTTCTAATGTGTGCCCATTGGCCTTTTAAAGAATGGCACCTGCACCAGGGATGGAATACCTGGGCCATCCAGGCGATGGGAACTATTACCAGCCATGATGGGTGGGAGAGTCAGGCTGGCATTGAATGAGAGGAATGGCATGTGCTGGGTGAGGGAGAAAATGAGGGGAGTTTGATAACATAGCATCAAAAAACTAGCTCGGCCTCCTGCAGACTATCCTTCTGTCAAACTCAATTGAAATGTCACTGAGACAAATTATTGTTAGATTCAGCCCAATGAGTCAAAAACTGTGCTCACCACACTGTCTGTCACAAACGCAGAACAAATGCTCATTCAAAACTCTCCATCATCTGAACTCACAGCAATATCCTATTCACACATCATTCCTGAAACACTGACCCATGTTGCAAGATGCTATCAAAATGTCTACATGTCAGTATTCTAAAACTTGTGAGCACATCCTTCCATGACACAGTCTCTCAATCTCCCCGTCTCTGTCTAGAAATCCAATCCATCCCATTTGTTCGTATTTAAACTGATTCCCCACCATCTCTCTCTGGCAGTGATTTTCACACCCATGGCACCCCTTGTCATGGCACATTGGAGATATGGAGCTGTAAATGGATGGGAGCAGCACATCCTGTCACTTCCAGCATGGGCTGCAAGTTTCCCCAAACTGGGCAGCGATTTAACGCAGCGTTAACCGAGCACCGCACTGGAGTGGTCTGTACAGATCTACACGCTGGGAGGGTAACTGCTCCGGGTTTAGAGATCAGTTCAGTGGTGTTCACTTCACAGCCCCCCGTGCTGGAGAGGTACCTGATCCAGGGTTATAGATCGATGCACTGGTGTGGTCTGCACAGCTCCCCGTGCTGGACTGATATCTATGTGACTGGTGAGGCCTGCACAGTGTCCCACTCTGGGCAAATTGCCGGGTTGCATTGAGCAGGACACTAGCCTGGTCTGCACAGTGCTCCATGCTGAACAGATATTCCATCTGGGTTTGTGGTGTCTGGGCTGGTTCCGTGAGGTGAATTGAGAATGTGAGATAACTGACCACTTCAGCTGATCTGGCAATGCCTTCAGTTTGTGTTTGCCAGTTGTGTTGAGTTTGGGGAGAGATTTCCACCGCGAGGCTGTGTTTCTCAACAAAACTGATGGACAGAAGGGCCTTTGTGATGTGGATCTTTATGACTCCATCACATTCTGTAACCGACATTCCCCGGAACATTCTGTCACCGACTTTCCCCGGAACATTCTGTAACCGAATTTATTTGTGAATGTTTGGATGTCAGTTAATTGAACAAAAGATAAGATCCTGAGGGAAATGATCCCTTTCCAGGGAGAAGGAGATACTGTTTCAAAATTTCCTCAGGGAGTTAAAGGGGTGAATACATTTTCCCTGTGTTCATGTTTCTTCACATCTGAAAATTGACCACAATTTAGACAAACAGACAGAATTTTTTATACTCTGTTTGTCTTCAAGGAACTGGGAAAGAATCCTTCAGGAATGCAATGTCTTCACCCTCTGTATCAGGAACTGTGAAGAAGTGACCTGTGACTGCACAGGTGGGAATGTTCCAGAAAACATCCGTTCTTATGGATGTGTGTCTGTGTGTTTCGGGTGGGAGTGCTTCTTGTGTTTCATGTTGCGTTTTTCACAAACAAAATTGAGAAATTACTATTTGTTATATCAGCTTTTTTTCCCCGCAATAAATCAGCGACACATTTGAAAATGTCACTCGGTCCTCAATCAAACTGGTAACTTTGCTTCCAGGCTGGTGTATGATTTGTTTGTTTTCCTTCCTCACAGTTAACGTAGTGACAATCTACGTCCTGCTTTATAAAGATTGTGGATTGTCTCCTTGTGTCAGACGTTACCTGGGGGCTATGGCAGTGGCGGATCTACTGGTCATTATCCTCGATCTGATATTGAGACACATTCCCATTGTTTATTGGACACAATTTGATTTCGTGCAGTACATCCTCGTGTGTAATATCCACGCCGTCCTGCTTTATGCAGCCACTGACTGTTCTGTCTGGTTCACCGTCACTTTCACCTTTGATCGATTTGTGGCCATTTGTTGCCAGAAGCTGAAAAGTAAATATTGCAGTGAGAAAACGGCGGCTGTGGTTCTGGGAACAGTGACTGTGCTGAGCTGTTTAAAGAACATTTTCTGGTATTTTATGCTCACAGCTCGCTATTCGCTGGCGAACGCCCCCTGGTTTTGTGATGTAACAGACGGTGTTTATGCCTCTCGCGCCTGGACCACAATCGAGTTCCTCCACCACATTCTGACCCCGACTCTCCCATTTCTCCTGATTCTGCTGCTCAATGTTTTCACCGTCAGACACATTTTAGTGACCAGCAGAGCCCGCAGGAGACTCCGGGCTCACACCAATGGGGACGGTCAGTGTGACATAGAAATGCAAAATCGAAAAAAATCCATCATTTTATTGTTTGTCATCTCGGCCAATTTCATCCTGTTATGGTCAACGTTAATGGTGTTTTCCATATGGTCCCGGATGTGGTTGTTTGGGTATGACTCTGTGTATCTAGGTCGCTTTGTGCAGGAATTGGGCTTCATGCTGCAGCTCCTCAGTTGCTGCACAAACACCGCGATTTATGCCGTGACCCAGACTAAGTTCAGGCAGCAGCTGAAGAATGTGCTGAAATATCCCTTTACCCAAATTCATCCATCAATCAAATTCACTCATTAATCAATCCATCCAGGATTTTCTCATTTCAGTTCAATGTTTCAGCAATGAAGCAGCCTGTCGCTATGGTAACAGACTGAGGGTAGTGCTGGTTTATCCAACCTTATCCCACAGGGGGTTACAGGGAAATATTTCGATGATTGTCTCAATTCAGTGGGCCAGTGAGAAAAGGCACCATTCCACTGACTGTACCTATCACTTCAATTTGTAATTGATAAATATGTACATTAAAGAGAGCCAAGCAGCAGAGTGAACTGTATTATTGTTGCTGTTCCTCCAGTTTCCGTGTGTCATCAATGTGACGCTGGAGGAGGCCCAGGATGGGCATGTCGTCTGAGGAGTGGGAGGGAATGTTGAACTCGTTCGCTACTGGGAGGTGCAGTCGTTTGTCACAAACCGAGCGTAGGTGTTTCACAAAAAGCGGTCTCTGGGCCTCCGTTTGGTTTCCCTGACATTGAGGAGCCCACATCGGGAACAGCGGATAAAATCGACCACATTTGGGGATGTGCAGGTGAACATCTGTTTAACGTGGACGGTATTTTGGGGCCTGGGATGGGGGTGAGGAGGGAGGTGCAGGGGCAGGTGTAGCACCTCCTGCGGTTGCAGGGAAATGTGCCGGAGTTGGTGGGGTTAGTGGGGGGTGTGGAGTGCACGAAGGAATCGCGGAGACAGCAGGTCCTCAAAAGGCAGATAGGGTGGAGAGGGAAGTATAACCCTCATATCCTCCACACTCCTCACCAGATCTCATGCCAAGACCAGCAACAACCCCCAATCCCTGTCTCCTTGACCGGTCCATCTTCCCTCCCACATATCCGCTCCTCCCACCTACCCGCTCCTCACACCTATCCACTCCCTCCACCTCACTGACCATCCCCACCAACCACACTCACCTCCCCGGCATCATCCACGACTCTTTGACCTGTCCGTCTTCTCTCCCACCGTATCCCTCCACTATGTACCTTCTATCACCGCCGCCCCCTCTAATTATTTTACAGCCTCCTTCCCCCTCCCCCATTTCTGAAGAAGGCTCCCGACCCGAAGCATCAGCTTTCCTGCTCCTCTGATGCTGCCCGGCCTGCTGTGTCTCTCCAGCTCCACACTGTGTTATCTCAGACTCCAGCATCAGCAGTTCCTACTATCTCTGAGTGAGTTATCTTCAATGTTCAGTGAAGTGATGGAAGGGAAGCGGACAGGGCTCTCAGGCATCACATTCTCAACAATAAGCTGCTCAGTGACACTCAATATCTTCTAATGTTCGCTGTCTTAGTTTGTCCATAGTCCCATTTTGCTTCTCGCATTAGATTTATCACCTTCCTTCCGTTCACCCACCATCACATCAAACATGAGCTTTCCTCATGGTGGGCCAAACTCGAAGGATCAGACAGAGAGAGAGAGAGAGGGGGGGAGAGAAAGGGAGGGAGGAGACAGATGGAGTGAGAGAGCAGGAGAGGCAGACAGAGGGAGGGCGGCAAAGACAGAATGAGGTGGGGGATATATATATATATATATAGAGAGAGAGAGAGAGAGAGAGGGATCTATGTCTCACTCCCGATTGCTCCAGAATCTGCAGTTCCCATGATCTCTGATACAATGTTAACCTCACTGTGAAGCCTTTTCTAACCTGAAGAAGTTACCCTCCTCCCTCCGGACCAACCTCAGGGGATCTCTCTCCCACTGCAAACCATCTTCGGTCCGCCTCCCCCCTCTCCCTATTTATTCCAGAACCCTCTCCCCATCCCACTTTTCTGATGAAGGGTCTAGGCCCGAAACGTCAGCTTTTGTGCTCCTGAGATGCTGCTTGTCCTGCTGTGTTCATCCAGCTCCACACTTTGTTATCTCTGATCCCGATTGCTCCCTTGTGTTTAAAGTGAAACAATACTACCCTCTGCTGGCCTCCTCACGCCACTGCGCAGGGATGGTCGATGGTGAAAGCCAGCAGGGGCTTCGTCAAAGAGAGAGAGTAGCCCACAGCAGCGTCAATACACACACACACACACACACACACACACACACACACATAGACACAGAGACACGTGCACGTGTAGGCACAGACATGGAGACACACAGATACATTTATGCACACATATGTACATGCAGACCCAGTCATGCAAAGACAGAAGCACACAGATAGACACAGCCACACACAAACGCAGAAGCACACACCACAAACACACGCAAACACAGACACAAAGAAACAAAATGACACATACAGACTCCGTGTGCAGTAGCCGACACAGCCCTGAGATTAACCAGCTTCAAGACAGTTCTTGTCAATCAGATAATTCCCAGCTTTTACGAATGAAATGCCGATGAGAAAGTGGGACAGTGCTGTGATGCCCCTTGGCTACTGTCAGGGAGAAGGTGAATGTGTTTAAGAAACACATGAGCATTTGTGCAATGTACATACGCCCAATGGTGCAACAGATCCATGGCATCACTTGATGTCCATCTGTGAAACTGACTGATGTTCATTCTCAGAAAATCATTAAAAGTAAACTCGCCAACTATACTGGTTAAGTTCAATCCCACTCTCATCTTGTGTTTGTGTGAAAGTATTGTGTTCCCCTGTGGGATAAATCTGGGTTCCATGGCTGCAGAAAACTCTGTTCGCTTGTCTGAATGAAAGGGTGTTGTAGCTAGTTTAAAACTGCAGCTTTGTATCTGTGTGGATTTCAGGTCTGGGGGCAGTGTGTGTGCTTGTGTGTGTGTGTGTGTGTGTGTGTGTGTGTGTGAGAGAGAGAGAGAGTGAAGGAGTGTGAGAGAAAGGGAGTGACTGTTTAAGGGGGGGAAGGGAGAGACAGACAGGAGCCATTGGACAGAACTTTTGAGTTGTTGCTTTCTCTCACACCTCCTCACATCCTCCTTTAATCTCACAAAGAAGCCTCTTACTCTGCTCTGTACCTGAGGGAGGTATATGTCAAGTAGAGTGAGCTGGGAACTGACTGGAAGGACTGGGATCTGGAAGGACAGAAGGGATTGAGGCACAGGCCTGGGATAGAGACAGAGAGGGAGTAGAGAGCAAAAGAAACCAGCGAGAGAGACAAGACAAAACCCAAGGAAAGGAGCAGAGAGAGAACAATAAAGCCACGGGGTGAGAGAAGAGAGAGAAATGCCATTCAGAGCAAGGAAAAGGGCAGAGAGGTGGGAGTGGGGAATAAATCCAGCATTCAGAGAGAAGGACTGACAGAGAGAGAGAGAGAGAAATCCCAGGGAGAGAACGAGAAAGGACAGGTACAGAGAGAAATCAAAGGAGAGGAGAGCAAATAGATACCATGGAGAGTGAGTGATGGAGATACAGAGAGGGGTGGTCACAGATAGGATGACCATCAGGCAGAGAGAAAGGTGTCGAGAGAGGTGGACTGGGAAGTTCAGAAATGGGAAAAGCTGAACGTTAAAACAGTTCCTGCAAAATCTGGGGAAAGGGGTGAGAGAGTTGCGGGAGAGACTTGAGGAGGTGGGGTATTGGTGAACGGGGAGATGTGAAGGATGTGGGGGAGACAGAGATTTATAGAAAGCAGTGGGAGGTACAGGAAGCTGAGATTTGGAGGCAGAGAGAGAGGGAGGCAGTGAAATCTGTGGGATCAGACTGTGTAGCAGCCCCACATCATCTGGAGTTTCAGCTCCCAAGTCAAATCTCCTCGGGGGCAGGTGTGGAAAGACAGAGAAATGAAAATTGAATAAATAAATAAAAGCATCAAAAGCACAGCAAGATCCCATTGCTGCTTGGACTTCACAACCTGACAGCTTCCCACTCCCCCAGCAGAGCCCCTGATGTTAAACTGAGAGAACGGCAAACAGGAAGGTGTCTCAACCTGTCTCAGGCCTGTCCCAGTGTTTCTGGTTGAGGGGAGGGGGCAGGAGAAATGTTTACTCCAGAGGCTGGGATTCACACCCCCATCCCCACTCCCAGACTCTGTTTGTCTCCCTCTGTCTGTGCCCAAGTTTCAGTCTCTCAGAAATCCCCCAGGGAGAGAGAGATGTAAATTGATCACATCAAAACCAATATATTTTGAAAAAAAATAACAAGGATCAAAACGAGGTCCCATCACTGACTGAATTCCAAAAGCTCCCCAATTTCTCAGCACTTCCCCCTGACTTTTAAATCCAGAGAATGGGAACAGATTTCATCTGGATTCGAGGGGCAAATGCTTTCTGACTGCCCCCAGGGTTGATTTTCTGACAGGCTGGGCAATGACTCAGTGGTCGGAGTGACCCCACAGGGCCTGTGTCTCTCCCTCCCTCCGTGTTTAACCTGCCCCCTCCAGCTGGTTCTCTGACATTATGGGGTGGGGGATGTTGAAAAACAAAACCAATGCACCCCTCACCCTCCCCCGGTCCACTCCCATTCACCGGGATCAGCCCCCATGTCCATTCTGTCTGGGGTTGGTGCTGTTTCTATCTTAAATATTAGACGTGGATCTTCCGCTGGTACAGTCACCTCTCTCTCTCTCTCTTTCCTTTCCACCCCTTCCCCTTTCTCCCTCTCTCTCTGTCCCTATCACTGTCTCTATCTCTGTTGGGCTTTCTCTTGCTCGATAATTGCTCAATGCCTCCCTCTCTCCCTATTCCCTCTCTATTTGACAGCAATGCCCTCTCCTGCCTCACATTTGCCACGTGTTCCCATCTCCCCACTGTGTCTGGGAGGCATTTGACGAAAGGTGGTGGGGAGGGGCGTGTCTGGCCTGGGGGGGTGCGCAGCGAAAGGGAGGGACGTTACACCCCACCCACTATCAGACTGTCAGAAAACTCAGCCTGGGTCCCTGCAGACACCCTGAGGGTGACATGCTGCCAAAGGGGATACACAGCAAGATCCCACAGACTACAGTATGCAGGACCTCCAATGGATTCCCTTAATGACCTGTTGGAGCCCATCCCCCCACCCCCACAGCGCCCCCACAAGGAGAGGAGCTGACATAGGAATGAAGGACATTCTGCACAGCAGGATCCCACCTGCTGTCCCCTGCAATGCCCTTACCCCACACTGAAGAAGCCTGAACTTTTCTGCATCATTATCACCCACTTTCGGAAGCCCTCCCTCCTCACCCGCCCCACCACATCTGAATTTGGAAAATGTAGCCTCGCTACTGTAAAGAAACAGCTGCAGGCTGTCCCCACACAGCAAGATCCCACAGGCTGCAAAGTGCAAAAAGGGGCCTCCCCCACCAGCAAACACTGAACTCTCCCATTTCAACTTGGAGCTGGGCTCGGCCTGAACACTGGAGTAACCTCCTCTCCCCTATCCCCCCCCACCCCAGATCCTGTACCTATCACACCCCCCACCACACCCACCTCTCCCTCTTTCCGCTGTCTCCCTTTTTCCCTCCTGCATCCCCATCGTCCCCTTACCCTACTCAGCTCAGTGAGATCCCACAAGTAGCTCCCTCCACCCCCTCGAGTGTACCTCGAACATAGCACAGTACAGGCTCTTCGGCCCATGATGTTGTGCCAAACGTTTACTCTAAAACCAAGGCCTATCTAACCTCCACCCCTACCTGAGATTGTCATCCATATGCCGATCTAATAGCCACTCAAATGCCCCTAATGAGGCCGACTCCACTATCTGCTCCAGAAATGCATTCCACTCCCCAACCACTCTCCGAGTAAAGAACCTCCCTCTGACGTCTCCCCTATATCTACTGCCACTCACTTTAAAACCATGCCCCATCGTAACAGCTACCTCCACCCTAGGAAAAAGTCCCTGGCTGTCCACACTATCTATATCTCTCATCATTTTGTACACCTCTATCAAGTCACCTCTCATTCTCCTTCGTTCTAAAGAGAAAAGCCCCGGATCTCTCAACCTTTCCTCGTAAGACCTTCCCTCTGTTCCAGGCAACATCCTGGTAAATCTCCTCTGAATCTTTTCCAATGATTCCACATCTTTCCTGCAATGAGGCAATCAGAACTGGACACAATACTCCAGATGTGGCCGAACCATGCTTTTGTACAGCTGGAGCATAAATTCACGGCTCTTGAACGCAATCCCTCTATTAATGAAAGCTAACACACCAAGTGGCTTCTTAACAACTCTATCCACCTGGGTGGCAGCTCTCAGGGAACTGTGGACATGCACCCCAAGATCCCTCTGCTCCTCCACACTGCCAAGTATCTTTCCGTTAACCCTGTACTCTGCTTTCAAATTTGTCCTTCCAAAATAAATCACCTCACACTTTTCAGGGTTATCTTCCATCTGCCATTTCTCATGCCCAGCTCTGCATCCCTTTGTAACCTAGAACAGCCCTCCACACTATCCACAACTCGACCCACCTTCATAGCGTCTGCGAACTTAATAATCCACCCTTCCACTCCTTCATCCAAACCATTCACAACAATCACAAATAGAAGAGGACCCAGAACAGATCCTTGTGGTACACCACTTGTAACTAAGCACCATGTTGAATATTTTCCATCCACTACCATCCTTTGTCTTCTAAGGGTCAGCCAATTCTGAATCCAATCTGCCACATTTCCCCCGATCCCATGCCCCCTTACTTTCTGCATGAGCCTACCATGGGGAACCTTATCAAATGCCTTCCTTAAATGTATGCTTCCCAATGTGCTCCCCTGAAATGACCCCTGCCAAAATGACCCCTAGAATTTTGTGGCATGCAATTTTGAGCCATCCTCATTTCACACTCTCCTCTCCTCCATCTTCTGCCTCCTGCCCAAATCTTCTGCCCAACATGTTTCACAGCCTCCACGTTTTGCCCCTTTTTCCCTCCCCAGAAATGTGTCCTCCACTTTTTCCCGACCATCACAATATTGTACCCCATCTCCAAATCCTGTGCCTCCCCAAAACAATATTGCACTCCCCCCCCCATAAGTAATTTGCCCCGACCTGTCAAATATTGTTCCCTCATATTGTTATTTCCCCCATTTCAGTTGCTCTCCACAATACTGCCCCAAAGCTTGCCCTCCATCCCCATTTTGGGACTCCCCGACTTTGCATTCCCTCTGATATTAATCCACTCAACAAATGTTTGCAACCCCGTTCAAATTCCCCATCTTGATTTTTACCCCACAAATATTTTGCTCTTCACAAAATGTTTCAATGCTCAGTTTGTAACTGCCACCCCGCCATAGAGCTTCTCTCCCCTCCCAGTTCCTCACTGACCACAAATCCACTGTATATAAATGGCCCTCTGCACTTCCTTCTGTGGACAATCCCCCCGCCACCTCATCAAGTCGTTGCCCCCACCCTGGGGGCAGAGGTCACAGGGCATAGGGCGAGAGACTCAGGGGCCTTTTCACTGACTGCCTTACAGTACAGCAAGATCCTGGTCCCCAGGCAGACCCTGCCCCCCTCATTGAGACAGGTTCGTTACCTAAAACCCCCCCTTTCAGTTCAGAGAGAGCAGGCCGGGGTGAAACTCAGGTAGGGCAAGGAGCAGGAAGATCAGAGGATGAGACAAGTGATGGAGAGAGAGGGCCATTGACAGAGAGGGGGAGAGAGAACCCAAGAGAAAAGAGGCACAGATAGGCTAAGGGAGAGACAAGCCATGGGGAGTGAGATGTGGGAACAGACAGGGGAAGAGAGAGGGGTGAGAGAGAGAGAGAATAAGTGGCATTGAGAGACAGAAGGAGAGTGAAGTCATGGGGAGAGGGGGACAGATAAAGAGAGAGGGATGCAGAAAGAGAGAGGGAGAGAGGAAAACAGGGAGGATCCCACTCCAATAACTAGTCACCCCTCTCCACTGTGGCACAAGGTCCAAATCCACCCTAGGGAGAGAGACAGAGAGATACAGGCAGACAGAGTGGCACAGCCCCTGGGAGGGAGAGAGACCAATGGGCAGGCAGGCAGATAAACCCAGGGAGGGAGGGAACGTGAGAGAGAGAGAGAGATAGAAGGGGGTGAGGGGGAAGGAGAGAAAGATCCCAGGGAGTGAAAAGGTGTAGGACAGAAACAGTGTGAGATGAAAAGCTATGGAGAGAGAAACAGAGGGACAGAGAGACCCCAGAGAGAGATAGAAGGACAGACAAGCGAGAAAGAAACATGGACCGAGAGAGAGTGAAACCTGAGGCTGGGAAACAAAGGACAGACGGAGAAAGATAGAGGAGAGAGACAGAGGAACCGAAAGGGAGAAAGAGACAGAGGGAGTAGAGAGAGAAAGATCCCAGGGAGAGACGTGAAGAGAAAACCCAGGGGCAGAAACAGGGCAGGAGAGACAGAAGAAGAGAAATCCCGTTGAGAACAAGAAAAAGGACACAGAGACAGTGGGAGCGAGGGGGGGGAAATAAACTCAGGGAGAGAAACAAAGTAACCTGAAGTGAGAGAAAACCCAAGGATAGAATGGAAAAGCACATAGAGAGGGAGAAATCCTCGGGAGAGAACAAGAAAGGACGAACAGAGAGAGAGAAATCCTGGGGAGAAAATAGGAAAGGATAGGGAAAGAGAGAGAGATAGAGGGACAGAGAGAAATCGAGTGAAAGAAGAGCAGACAGAGAGATACCATCGAGAGTAGGTAATGGAGAGACAGTGAGGAGGGCATGCAGATAGAATGACCGTCAGGCAGGAACAGCAAGATCTCACAGGACAGCGAGAGAGTGAAAGTGTAGAGAGAGGTGAATGGGGAAGGTCAGAGTTTTGAAAGGCTGTACGATGGAACAGTTCCTGAAAATCCCAGGAAGGGAGCAAGTGATTCGAAGGAAGGTTATCAGAGGATCAGGGGAGAGTGGATGGGGGAGATATGAAGGATGTGGGGGAGATGGAGACTTATAGAAAGCTGCGAGAGAGACAAGAAGCTGGGAATATGGAGGCAGAGAGGAAGGCAGTGAAATCTGTGGGATCAGACTGTGCAGCAGCCCCATTTTTGTCACTTTATCTCCCCCAAGCCCCAGCCCAGGGCTCAGCCCCTTGAGGTCCAAACTCCAGAGACTGCCTGAGCCGCATAATTCATTTTCGCTGTGAGCATGTGAGTGTGGAATTGAACGACAAGGACATGGGATGGTTGATTATAATTCTCTCGGTCTCTCTCCCTCTCTGGTCCCAGCTCCTGTCTGACGATTCCTCATGGCAGAATGATTTGATTCTCTCTGACTCTGCATCATCCCGAGTTTCAGCTCCGGAATAAAATCTCCTTGGGGGTGGAGGTAAGACAGAGAGAAATTAAAGTGGATTAAAATTTTTAAAAAGCACCGAAAGCACAGCAAAATCTCACCGCTTGCTACCTTCAGCAATGTGAGACATTGCCCACCCAGCACAGCAAGATCCCACTGCTGAACATGCCTGAACATCCACAATCTCACACTCTGCTCACCCCACCCCACCCCGCCCTCCATCCAAACATCAGCACAGCTCCTGATTTTAAACCCAGAGAGCGGGGAACAGGAAGATGTCTCAAACTGCCTCAGGACTGTCCCAGTGTTTCTGTTTGAGGGGAAGGGCAGGAGAGATATTTACTCCAGGGCAGGGATTCACACCCCCTCACACATCCCACACCCCCACTCCCAGAATCTGTGTGTCTCACTCTGTCTGCAAGCTTCAGTGTCAGATATCTCCCTGCCTGCCCCAGCACAGGAAGACAGAGAGAGAGACAGAGGTGCCCTGTTTTTTTTTGGGTGGGGGTTGTGGGGGAAGAGAGAGAGAAAAACAGACAGCCAGAAATTGATCAAATTAAATTGAAATAAAAATAAAAACAAACAGAAACAAAGGCAATCCCGCCACTGGCTGACCTCCAACATTTCCCCATTTTATCAGCAGTTTCCCCTGGGGTTTTGAACCCAGAGAAATGGAAGAGATTTTGACTGGGAACAAGGGGCAGATGCTTTCTGACTGCTCCCAGGGTTTATTTCCTGAGATGCTGGGCAGACACTCAGTGGTGGGGAGTCACTCCCCAGACCCTGTCCCTCTCCGTCTCCCCATTCAATGTTTAACCCGTCCCCACCAGCTTGTTCTCTGACACTCCAGTGAGGAGTAGCCAAAGAAATGACCAATGCTCCCCTCTGGCCACTCTCATTCACCAGGCACAAACCCCATGCCCACTCCATCTGGGATTGGCGCTGTTTCCACATGAAATATTAATGATGAACCTTCCAAAGTGTCCAGTCATCTGTCTCTCTCCCTCCCGTCTCTGCCTCTGTCCCTATCCATGGATCCATCTCTGTTGACTTTCTCCTGCTCGAGAATGATCAATGTCCCTCACTCCCCCCATTTCCTCGATGTTTCAATAGCAATGCCCTCTCCTGCCTCACGTTTTCCATGTGTTCCCATCTCCCTGCTGTGCCTTGTGGCCATTTGCAATGTCAATGTCACATTTTGGAGGTTGACGGGGTGACGGGAGGTGGGGTGGGTCTCAGCTGAGGTAGTGGGGGTGATAGAGAGACAACACACCCTCTCACGACACTCACTATCAGGCTATCAGCAGACTCAGCCCAGGGCCCTGTGGATAGCATTGCATCACATGTGAGGGTGACCTGCAGGCTGCAGTGGTGCACAGTAAGATCCCACCGGCAGCTGTGTGTGGGACTGCTGAGGGATTCCCTCAACACCTTGTCGGAGCCCACCCCTCTTCCATAGGCTGCAATGTGTAAACAGGCCTCTCTCCCACTGAACCCACCAACAAATATTACACTCCCCCATTTCAACTTGGAGCTGGCTCAGACTGAACACGGGAGTTAACCCCTCACCACGAACACCTCCCCAGATCCTGTGCCTGGCCCCACTAAACATGCCCACCTCTACCTGCTTCAGCTGTATTCCTTTTCCCTCCAACACTCCCATCTTCACCCCAACCCCACCCCCACACTCCCTGCTGTGCAGGATCCCACAAACAGCAAAATGTGAAAATAGCCACACGTTAATGGAGAAGGTTAAGCTCATTCTGAGCACTGATGTAGAGGGAGTGGGGATGGGATGTCAGACCCTGCAGTTTCTGCTCCCTTGTAATGCTAAGCCCTTCCCCTGTCCTGGAGCCCACACTCCCTCACCCCCACCCCTCCCACATATCAGAATAAGGTCCCAGTCAATGGGAACAATTCACTCCACTCACCCCCAAGACTCGCAGACAGGCCGAGAGGGGCCAGGAGGTGGGATTGGGTCATGGGATAGTGGGGTGAGGTCGTGGGATCCTACTCTTCCTTTCCCACATCCTGGCATCCCCATCCTACCCCAAACTCTCCACTCAAATGACAATAAGTCCCAGCAGAGTTTCTCCCAGATATTCCAAGATGAAATGCAGGAGAGAAAACAGTTTGATGGATGGACGGGAGTATCCAGCTCACCCCTCCCCTCCCCTCCCCTATTACCTTCAGCTCGCCAATACACTTCATTCGAGTGGTGCCTGCACCTTCCATTTATTGCTTGCTGCCTCATGGCCCCATCTGAAACACAGAAATGACTCACAAAGCTTCATAGGATTAGGATTCCTGATCTCCCCCCGCCCTCCCCTCTCCCCATCCTCATATACAACACCCAGAAGTGGCTAAAATTGGAATGAACAAGCAACCACACAGCAAGATCCCAACACAGTCTCACTGCATTCCAGTAGAAACACATCACAAACACAGTTCGAAACTAGAGGCTGCAAAGTTTGAGACAGTCATCCCTCTCCCCTCCATGTCTGTGTATCTCTCCGACTTGTCTCTGTCTCATTCTCTCTATCTCAGGCTGTCATCTTATGCAGGTGTTATGAACAATTTTCTCTGCATTTTAAATATTCAGTGACTGGAAACCCCACCCCCGCCTCCCCCAGCCCTTGTATCTATTCCCCACCTCCCGTACATCTCCACCTCCCCAATCCCACTGCCCTCCGATCTCACTCCCACCCCTGCCTTTCTAAGCTTTTCCTCTCTGTCTCCATCTCCCTTTCCCCCCAACACTGTCTCTGAATTATACCTCTGTGTCTGAAATGTTGTCACCCCTGCCATTTAGTAACCCTGGCCTGTCACACTGCGGCATTGACTGTCTAAAATGGTGGGACGGTCTGGAGAGAGTGGTGGGAGTGGGGAAGGCCTAAACAGGGGAATGGCAATGCCGAGAGGGAAAGGGGGAAGAGATAAAGTAAGAGAGAAAGAAAGAGCCAGAATATGGTCAGAGAGAAAGGGAGGAAGACCCCAGACTGAGGAAGGTGCGTGGAGAAGGAAATGGACAGAGTGAGACAGAGAGACAAAGAAAATGTAATAGCAAAGGCTCTGTAAACAACATTTGGACACTGAGCATCTTGTTGCAATGTAGGCCACACTGCAGGTAATTTGATACACAGCAAGATCCCACAGGCAGCAGTGTGGCTGCAGACAGATTGTGTGTCTCACTGATGCTGGTTAAGGGCTCAATTCTGGCTCTAGGCTGACAGAGAGGGACCAATCCTGCTATTTACAAAATTCAAAATGCTTCCTTCTCTCTCTCTCTCTGTCTCCCCTCCACCTCTGATATCTCTCTCTCACTCTGTCTTGCCCACTTCTTTGTGTGTCACTCTCTCTCCCTTCTAAATCTCTGATCTTTCTGTCTTTGTTCCTCTCTCACTGGTTCCGTTCCCCCTCCCCTCATTTCGCATCTTTTTTCTCTTTCTCTCTCCCAGATTACATATTGTGCATTGTAATCTTTATCATTTAAAAAGACTGTGACATTGATATTTGAGGATATTCTGTTTGATAAACAGGGGCACTGTTTCCCAGCATTCTGTGCCAGTAATGCTGCAGGCCATTGATACACAGTATGATTCCACAGGTCACCCCTTCCTGCTCCAAAATGTGTTGAAATCACAACTTCAGGCAAGAGGCTATCACTTTCTTCGGGACTCTTCTTTTAAAAAGAAAAACACCCCCTCCATCCCAGGATGTAATTTGGTGGATGGCACTTTCTGGAACAAAGTGATTGGAGCTGGGCAGTGAAGAGATATTGGAGACTCCAGTTCTCTTCCCTACAACATGCCCCCTCCCCCAGATCCTGCCTCCCTTTCCCAGCACAGATACAAAGACACATCTTGTCCCTTTATCCCTCGCACCCTCCTGCTCACTCTTTTTGTCTACGTCTGTGTTTTTGTGAAAAATATCACCTTGTATTGCACAATATTTCTAACTCCCCCATTTCAAATAATGATGGGTCATTTTGCTGTGTGTGAGATGTTTCTATTTGTTTGACAAAAAAAGAACAATGAAAGGAAGCTGGAGGGGGTTCAGGAGAGGAGACAGAGAGAGAAAGACTGAGATGCCCTCGCAGTTACTCAGGGGATTGAAGTAAAATAGCCAAATGATGTTTTATTTATGTGATTATCAATTTTTTTTCATCATGGCCTACACACATCACACTATGACGTGAGAATGGGTCTTAGGAGAGAGTTTCACATTTATGGTTTTAATTTCCTCCGTGGGCAGTCCTGTCTGTCAGACACTCACTGGGAGGAGAATTAATATGTTTGTGTCAAATCCCAAAGCCCCGCTTACTTTAACCCCAGGCTTCAAACTCTGGGGTGCAGCCTGTCCAATAGGTCTCAGGATGATGTCCCCCTTTGGAGAAAGTGCTTGTTCTGTGTCTTGTGGGCCCCAAACGCTCCCTATTTGGACATTCAAAAAATAACTGATTCCTTTGGAGAAAAAAAAAGAGACAGCATTAGTTGAAAGGCAAAGCAGAGATAGCACAACAAGATCCTGGGTTTTCCCCTCTGTCACACGGACAATCTCTCGGCAACATATGAACACAAACATATTGGGTGACGAGATAACAAAGTGTGGAGCTGGATGAACACAGCAGGCCAAGCAGCATCTTAGGAGCAGGAAAGATGCCGTTTCGGACCTCAACCCTTCATCAGAATAGGGGGAGGGGAAGAGGATTCTGAAATAAATAAGGAGAGAGGGGGGAGGTGGATCAAAAATGGACAGAGGAGAAGATAGGTGGAGAGGAGACAAACAAGTTAAAGAGGTGGGGATGGAGCCAGTAAAGGTGAGTGTAGGTGGGGAGATAGGGAGGTGAAAGGTCAGTCAGGCAAGGATTGAAAGGTCAAGGGCGCGGGATAAGGTTAGTAGGTCAGAAATGGAGGTGCGACTTGAGGTGGGAGGAGGGGACAGGTGAAAGCAAGATCAGGTTGGGGAGGTGGGGACAAGCTGGCTGGTTTTGCAATGCGGTAGGGGGAGGGGAGATTTTGAAGCTTGTGAATTCAGACGACATGTCCATCCTGGGCCTCCTGCAGTGCCATAATGATGCCACCTGAAGGTTGCAGGAACAGCAACTCTTATTCTGCTTGGGAACCCCGCAGCTCAATGGTATCAATGTGGATTTCACAAGCTTCACAATCTCCCCTCCCCCTACTACATCCCAAAACCAGCCCAGCTGGCCCCCTCTCCCTAAACTGTTCTTCCTCTCACCTATCCCCTCTTCCCACCTCAAGCCGCACGCCCATTTCCTACCTACTAACCTCATCTAGCCCCCTGGACCTGTCCATCCTTCCCAGACTGACCTATCTCTTCCCTCCCTCCCCATCTACACTCACCTTTACTGGCTCCATCCCAGCCTCTTTAACTTGTCTGTATCCTTTCAACCTATCTTCTCCTTTATCCATCTTCGTTCCGCCTCCCCCCGCACCCTATTTATCTCAGATCCCTCTTTCCCTCCCCCATTTCTGATGAAGAGACGAGGACCGAAATATCAGCTTTCCTGCTCCAAAGATGCTGCTGTGTTCATCCAGCTTCATACCTTGTTATCTCGGATTCTCCAGCATCTGCAGTTCCTATTATCTCTGATGTCAGGTGACGGGTTGAGCTTCCATGCCAGACATTTGAAGCTGTTTTAGCTGATTAAAACAGTCATTGCCTGTAACAATGGCAGTGGGACAATTAAAACACAGCAAGATCCTACATGCAGCAGTGAAGGAGCAAAAAGATAATCTGATTTTTCTTCCCTTCTGTAATGCTGGCTCAGTTTAAATATTTCCTGTGATCCCAGAATCTGACATTACAGTTAATTCACAATCTCAAATACTATCCCTGGCTCTCTGATGAAGGGTCTAGGCCCAAAACGTCAGCTTTTGTGCTCCTGAGATGCTGCTTGGCCTGCTGTGTTCATTCGGCTTCACACTTTATTATCTACTATCCCTGGCTCTCCTGTTTGTCCTGCTCTCTCAATTCTTCAAATCTTTCTCTCACTGTCACATTTTATCACGCTGCCCTCCTCCATAACCGACGTTGAACCTCAGGGCCAGAAAGAGACATGATTCATATGGGCCCCTCATGGGATGCAGTGGGAACAGGCATCAGGCCAATATTGTCCCCTCTGGAAGTTGTTCTTTTTCAAAGATTTCCTGGCCCCAGAAATTTTGGATCTTCACATTGTAGCTTTCCAAATCAGAAATTCCTGGGGATAAAAGAGAAAAGATTAGTTGAAAGGGAGAGCTGGAGCATTTTGCAGCAAAGTTGCACAAGAGGCCAGGCTTATCTACTACCCCACCTCCATGGCATTACAAAACATCATAGCAACATCAAACTACCAAATAAATCATAAGCTGGTAATATAACAGGTTTAAAATAATAATAAACACACATACACACGCACAATCTCAATCAAACAGGGAGAGCTGCTCACTCTCACAGTGTGTCAGGATAAATCTGACACATTTCTCAGTGAATGGTTTGCAGACTCCACCTCTGACACATTGCAATGTCCCTCAGTCTGCTCATTAGTGAGGCCTCTGTGTGATAGAGATGGTAATTCCCAGGGTTGGAGTCTTTTGTTGGATTTTTCTGGTCATTGAGATGTTAATTCTAGGGCAGCAAAGCTTTACCATTCCTTGTTCTTTGAAACCTTTTTACAGCCCTGTTAGTTCTGTCAGTGCAGTTTGAAAATATTTAACACGGGTCTCATATCGCACCTAAGAGCCTGACCGCAAACACCCCAAGAGACAGGAATGGAAAGATAGTGGGGATATTTGCTGAGGATCTCTCGGGATTTTCTGCTGTCAGTGTGGCTCCCTGAATCAAACTCTCTTTCTCACTCTCTCTCTCTCCTGCCCCTGTCTCTCCCTGGCCTGCACTCCATGCAGCCATTTCAAATTTGATTCAAAACTTTGTTTCTTCTCCTCCTCCTGAAAATGTCAGTAGAGTTTGAGAATTTAAAGCATTGATCATATCTCTGACCCTCAAACACTCACATTTTCCCGTCTCTGCTCCCACTTTGCCCCCAGCACAGGACTGTGGAGAACATGGAGCACTTTATACTGGTTTTGTCAGGGGGTGTAGTCAGTAAGGTTCTGAGCTCAAGGTGTCAGCGTACGTGTGTGTGTGTGTGTGTGTGTGTGTGTGTGTGTGTGTGTGTGTGTGTGTGTGTGTGTGTGTTTGTGTGTGCATGTGTGTATCTGCATGTCATACAGTCCGACAGCACAACAACAGATTCTTCGGTCCGACCAGTGCATGCCGAACATAATCCCACACTAACCTAGTCTTACCTGCCTGCTCCTGGCCCAAATGATTTTTAAGTGATGTAATTGTACCCACATACACCACATACAGGTTTGCTGTTCCTCCGAGTGCAATACCATGCTGCTGATCACCCTCCTCACTAAAGCCCAGTATTCACTTAAACCTACGCTTCAACCACCAGCAAAATGGCAGCTCTTCTAGAGCTTGCCTCCCTTTCAGATCTGAGGAAGGATCCGAAATGTAACTGATTTCCCTTCACAGATACTGCCAGACCTGCTGAGCAGCAACTTTTCCAGCAACTTCTGCTTTTGTCCCTTTTGTTTGGTCCTGGGCAGTTGCTGGTGACTGAGCCAACTGCTCCCCAAATCCTTCTCACTCACTTCTCAACAGAGCCTTCTGTTGGATGCCGCTGCACTCTTCGCTGACACTAGCTCTCCTCTGCTTCCCTCCTCAGTCGGAGAGAGTAAAATGACTCTTCCCAGGAATCAAAGTGTGGAGCTGGATGAACACAGCAGGCCAGGCAGCATCTCAGGAGCACAAAAGCTGATGTTTCGGGGTCTAGGCCCAAAATGTCAGCTATTGTGCTCCTGAGATGCAGCTTGGCCTGCTGTGTTCATCCAGCCTCACACTTTGTTATCTTGGATTCTCCAGCATCTGCAGTTCCCATTATCACTTCCCAGGAATCACTTCAGTCACTTCTAAGCAACGCCCATGGTCACAGATACACAAAGGGACTGACTAGGTGTGAATCAGAGGCACACACAGGGGATAAACTGTTGTGTGCAACGTTACACACCTTGCAATATTATGACAGACTTAAAATCAGTAATCATGAGTCGTCCATTCTGTGCTAATCTAGATACACTCTGGAAGAACAGCACAGAACAACAACAACATTACACTACAAAGTGGACTGGAATAATCACACGAACACAGGGACACACAGAACAGAAATTATTTCTTACTTAAAGTAAATATAAATTAAGTCCTGGTATCTTTATGATAACTGTGAGTTGCAGTAATTAATGTGAAGGACGAACATAGTGTTACTTTCATGGCGTAATCTTGAATAGAGTCTGGACTTTTCATTCTGCATGAGCAGATTATTTCCAAACCAAATTCAAAGCATGGACATGAACAGCCCAATGGAATAGGAGATGGAAAGAAGAGTATCACAAATTCACATTGGGCAGAGTGAGACAGAGTCAGAGATAAGCAGAGGAAGACCATGAGAGCCAGAGAAAAGATTAGATTCCCTACAGTGTGGAAACAGGTCCTTCGGCCCAACAAGTCCACACCATCCCTTGCAGCATCCCACCCAGACCCATCCCCCTATAACCCACACACCCCTGAACACTATGGGCAATTTAGCATGGCCGACCCACCTAGCCGACACATCTTTGGACTGTGGGAGGAAACCGGAGCACCTGGAGGAAACGTCCCTGGTGCTGTGAGGCTGCAACACTAACCACTGAGCCAGTGTGCAGCATAGCTATAGAGACACACTCACACACACATATAGACACAGGGACAAAGAGGGAGAAACAGAAACAGAGACATAGATAGATAGAATCAGGGACAGAGAGACGGAGAGGGACAGGGACAGAGACAGAGTCACAAATAGACACAGGGACATGTTACAGAGAGAGACAGGCAGTGATTTTAAAACAATCCAAATGAGCAGGTTTAAACTATTCAGACCATTAGATTGCCTTCCTCAGACACACTGAGCCAAATTCATAAGATTGCAAACATTTTTTTTCCTAACGTGCTCAGCCCCATACAGATTGTAAGTGTTCTTACATGCTACAGCTGCACACATCACATTGCCCACATAATTATTGTAATCAGTGAATCTTACTCCAACCAATACACTGTCTGATTATCAATTCACTAAACTGGATTGTGAACCACAGGGAAATGTGGTTAATGTTGATAACTCTGTATTGCTGTTATAATATAGAATGGCACTTTACAGGGAACAATACAGAAAGCTTACCAAAGACTCACTACTACACTGACTGAATGTATCTCCCCTACAGTCCTCAGGTCTCAATGCCTGGCTCCCATTTTTCAGGTGTTCTGGGGAATTGTCAGAATAACAACTGCAGCCTCGTTCCAGCGAAAGGCCTCACTTACCTCAATCCTAATAATCATACTTGAACCCTCAGCACAATCTCCGGCAGAATCTTCAACACAATCACAACATTATAATCACAGTGACAGAGAGAGAGAGTCATAGAAACTCACAGGTACATAAGAGAGAAACCATGATATCCGAAGGGACAGAGAGATAGGCCTCATTGTATTATCAATACTGTCAATGCAGAAACTCAGTTAATGTTCTGGTGACCCAGGTTCAAATCCTGTCACAGCAGGTGGTGGAATTTAAATTCAATAAATAATCCGAAATTATGAAAGTGTAATTATGGTTTTGAAACCAATTTCAATTGTTGTAAAAACACATCTGGTTCTCTAATGTCCATTACTTAGTCTGGCCTATGTATGACTCCAGACCCACAGAAATGTGGTTGACACTTGACTGCTCTCTGTGTAATCAGGGATTGGCAAGAAATACTGGCCAGAGATGGTGATGTGATTAAAAAACAAACAGAGAAAGAATCAGAGACACCACAGTGAGAGAGGCAGGAGACAAATGCATAAGGGGATGGACAGAAAGAAATACAGTACAGACAAGGTCAGAGACTGAAAAATCACAAACACACACAGGGACGGAGAGATATAGAGTCACAAATGGACACAGGCACGGGGGAAGAGATACAGGCAGTGGAGAAAGGGATAGAGCGACAGAATCACATCATGTCACAGGGACAGAGAGAGACACACACACAGAAAGACACAGAGTCGGAGAGAGGGAGAGAATGATTACACTTGTAATTATATCAGCAATTAAACAGTTTATATAGCGAGGGAGGGAGAGACACAGATTTTCACAGGATTTGAGAGAAAGACAGAGAGAGAGGGTGACACAGATAGGCACGGTGTCAGAGAAAATCACAAATACACACAGAGACAGGCCAAAGAGAATCACAGATAGACACACGGAAAGAGAGAGAGAGAGAGAGAAAGAGAGAGAGAATCATAGAGAGACATAGCCTCAGATAGAGTGAGAGAAACAGATAGAAACAGGATCAGAGAGATAGGCAGAGAGGCACTGTGGCTCAGTGGCTAGCATTGCTGCCTCACAGCGACAGGGACCCAAGTCAATCCCACCCTTGGGTGACTGTGTGAAGTTTGCACATGATCTCCAAGTCTGCGGAACTTCCTTCGGGTGCTCAGTTTTCCTTCCACGGTCCAAAGATGTGCAGGGTAAGTGGATTGGTCGTGCTAAATTGTTCAGCAATGTGTATAACAGGTGGGTTATGGAGGGATGGGTTTGAATGGGAGGCTCTGAAGGTTGGTGTGGCCTTGTTGGGCTGAATGGCCTGTTTCCACTCTGTAGGGAATCTACAAATGAAAGAAACAGATATTCGCAGGGACATAGAGAGATTACTGATATATATAGGGACACAAACAGAACCACAGATAGACACATGAGGCAGAGAGAGATTATCACACTTATGAACTGATCACAGAGACATCGAAGCTACATTCAGCAACATGGAGTGAGATTCACAGAAACAGAGACAAACAGATTCAAAGAGAAATGGCATGAGATAGGTAGAGAGAGAGGCAAAGGTAAGATGAAAATGATGACACTGTTATCACAAGGAGAAATGGAGAATGAGACAGACACTCGCTCCCCTTTACCATGAGTACAGGGGGATAGAGTTGCACATCATCTCAAGGTCCATACAGGGATCACTCAGGATTATACAGCATCTCCTCCCAAAAATGATCTTCCACAACAACACCCACTATTCCAAGATTGACTGCTTTCACCCTTTTGGGAACATGCACATCCCTGTTCTCTGCTCCCAGACACAGAGCACACTGACTCCGAACGATATTCCCATTGCAATGCTGTCACTGGGTCTGAATCCATGAAGTGCCACCCTCACAACACTGTGGGTGAGCTACATCTCATGGACTGTAAAGGGTTCACATCCTGACTGATTGTCACTCATATCCCATGAAGGAAGTAGAAGAATATTGGACGCTGGAGAAGGAGAAAGACACAAAGACAAGGAGACACAGATGCCGAAACCTTACCAATGACTCACTGCTACGCTTTCTGAGTGCATCTCCCCCACAGTCTCACTGTGCCCAGTTCCCACTTTTCAGGAATGCTGGGGAATAGTCAGAATAGCAACTGCAGCCTCATTCCAGTGAAAGACCTCATTTACTGCAATCCTGGATAATCGTAGGGGAACTCTCAGCACACAGTCTCCAGCAGATCCTTCAACACAATCACAACATTATAATCACAGGGACAGAGACAGTCACAGAAACACACAGGTACATAAGAGGCAAACCATGAAATCCGAAAGGACCGAGAAATAGGCCTCATCGTATTATCAATGCCACTAACACACAAACTCAGCTGAAGTCCAGAGCACCCAGGTTCAAATCCAGCCACAACTGAGGGTGGAATTTAAGTTCAATAAAGAATTCAGAGCTGAGAATGCAACGATGATGTTGAATCCATTGTCACTGTTTGGGAAAAAGAAAACACTTGATTCAGTAATGCTCGTTGTCTGGTTTGACCTGTCATGGAGTCCAGGCCCACAGCTCTCTGCACAGTCAGTGATGGGCAAGAAATGCAGGCCTGGCCAGAAATGTTTCCATCCCAGATGTGATTAAAATAAATAAACATTGGGGCAGGGAGAATCAGAGACACGGTAGTGAGAGAGACAAGAGAAATATATACATGGGGATAGAAAGAGAGAAACACAGTACAGGTCATGTCAGAAACTGAGGATCACAAATGCACACAAGGACAGAGAGAGACACAAGTCTACTCAGGAAGAGGGAGAGAGAGAGAGAGAGAGAGCTAGAGATAGACATACACACATGGAAAGACACACACAGATCAACACAGGGATGAGAGAGACCTAGAGGTAGACACAGGCACAGAGAAAGAGACACAAATAGATCAACACAGGGATGACAGAGAGAGTCATAGATAGACACCAAGACACAGAAAGAAGCAGATAGACACGTGCACAGTGAGAGAGGTAGACACCGGGGAGACGGAGTGTCACAGATAGACACAAGGGCAGAGAAATTATGACAGATATGAAATGAGACACAGCGACATTCTGGGCCACAGAGAGGGATTTACAGGAATACACAGGGACAGAGAGTTACGGAGAGATTTACAAAGAACACGGAGTGACAGAGAGAGAGAGAGCACAAGAAACAAACATAAGATGAAGACAATGACAGCTCTACACAGGGAAAGATGGAGAATAAGAGAGACAGTGTATAAAACCTTAATTACTCTAGCCCTTTACCATCAGTTCAGAAGGACAGACCTATGCATCATTTGCAACATCTCTGCAAGTATCATTCAGGGTTATTCAGCACCTCCTTCCAAAAATGATTTCCCAAAACAGCAACCACTATTTCCAAATGGACAACAGCAGTCCATGCCTGGAACATCCCCATGTCCAATCTCTGCTTCCAGACTCAGAGCGCAATGACTTCAAATGATATCCCCATTCTGACCCTGTCACTGGGCTCGAATCCCATCTTCACAACACTGTGGGTGAGCTACACCACATGGTTTGCAGAGGGTTCACTCACCGACCGATAGACACTCATATCCCATGAAGAAACTGGAAGAAGAAGAGAAATAGAAGCATGCAGGAACAAAGGGAGGCTCAAAGATACACCCAGAGACAGAGCAGCGAAATTAGCACAGATTTGGTCTGAAGTTGCTCTGTGGGGTCTGAGGGACACTCGATGGGCCAGCAGTCATTTCCCTTCAGTACCTGCCCTCAGAAAGGTGATGGTGGTTGGTTTCACTGACACAAAGCAGTCCAACTAGATTAGGGAAGGCCAGAGCGTGAGTTAGGAGGGAGTTCCTGGATGAGACACAGTGCCAGGGAAGGAGCAACCATCTTGATCACAGTCAGGATATCGTGCCTCTTGCAGGGACACATGCAGGTGGCTGGCAGATGAATTCCAAATGCTTCTGTCACCTGGTCATTTTCAGTGGTGAGGGGTCATATAGTTGCTGGGAACGAGTGTTGGAATGTTGCTTCCATTGTTATTGCTGTGGGACACAATCCTGACCCTCTGCATTGAAAGAGAGAGAGAGAGAGAGGATGAATATACTTGTAACTGTCACATCAGTTAGAGAGTTTATGTAGTGAGGGAGGAAGAGATATTTGTAGATATTTGGGGGGGCAGGGTGTGGTAAGGGAGAGAGAGAAATAGGGACAGAAAGGGAGAAACACACACACACACACACACACACACACACACACACACACACACACACACAAAACGACTGAGTGAGAGACAGAGGGAGATACAGAGACAGAGGGAAATTGATAGACACAGTGACAGAGAGAGATCATCACACATGAACTGAGACAGACACAGTTTCACAGCTGCATTCAGGGATATGGACAGAAATGTACAGGAACACACAGGGACAGAGAGAGACCAAAAAGATTCACAGAGGGACAGAGAGAGAGCAAGCACAATATAGAGAGCAAGAGTCACAAATGTAAGATGAAGATAATGACAGATTTACGCAGGGACAAATGAAGAATGAGAGCAACATCCTAGACAGGACAGTGAAGACATTTGGACCAGTACGTGATGACCAGCTATGAGTTTGCCATGCTCAGACCAGGGGGTGGTCAGTATCATTTGCAAATTCCCAGAAATCAAAATGATAAAGAGATCCACACAGAGAGAGGGAGAGAGACAGACAGATAGACAGACAGACAGACACATGCAGAATCACAAGTAGACAAAGAAAAACAGAGACACAGATAGGCACAGAGACAGAGACAGACAGTCACAGATTAACATCAGGACCAACACAGACACAGGGCCAGGGGTGTGGGGGGAGATATCGTCACATGGAGACAGGCAAAGAGTGACAGATAAACACAGGTACAGAAACAGAGAGAGATAGAGTCTCAGATGGACACAACAATCAAGATAGAGTTAGATACACATAGGGACAGAGAGAGAAAGAGACAGACACTGTCTGTGTGGAGTTGGCATGTTCTCCCTGTGGCTGCGTGGGTTTCCTCCGGGTGCTCTGGTTCCTCCCATGTGCTGGCTGGGCGGATTGGCCAAGCTAAGTTGCCCACAGTGTTCAGGGATGTGGAGATTAGGTGGGTTGCAGAGAGATGTGTCTGGGTGAGATGCTCTGAGGGTCGGAGTGGAGTTCTTGGGCCGAAGGGCCTGTTTCCATACTGTAGGCATACTCTGAATTCTATGGAAACAGTGCTAAGTGATCTCTGATGGGAATATTGGAAATAATGCACAGCTCTGTCCTTCTGAACAAATGGTGGAGGGGTGGAGTTATAAAGGTGTTACACACAGTGTTAGTCTTATTCTCCATTTCTCCCTGCCTAAGGCTGTCATTATCTTCATCCTACATTTGTGACACTGTCTCTATCTCTCGTTTTCGCTCTGTCCTTCTGTATTCTCTGTGCACCCGCCCGTGCTCTCTGTCCCTGTGTGTTCCTGTGTATGCGTGTCCATAATCCCTAAATGCACTTGTGAATCTTTCTCGATCTCACTTTATATGTGTGATGATCTCTCTCTCTGTCCTTGTCTATCTGTGACAGAGAAAGAGAGAGATGCAGATAGTCACAGGGACAGACAGACAAAGAGAGACAGATAGACACAGTGACAGAGACGGAGTCACAGATAGACAAGAATAGCGAGAGATCATCACACATTTCAAGTGAGATCGAGAAAGATTCACAATTGCATTTTGGGATTATGGAGTGGCACGTGGCTGAACATTACTTTCTGCAGATTAAAATATTCTGTGAATCAGTAATCTCACAGAATTACAGTCAAAGGAGAATGTGAACTTGGCAGATTCATAATGAAACAACCACTTGTATAAAAACAGCTCATAACACAGGTTATGACAAGCAACACAGGTATCATCAGTTTTACAGGTAGAGATCAGAATTGTACAGCAAATCTTACCAGAAAATGCTGATGATGATGTGTGCTAGAAATTTTTCTCCGTGAAGTAACTTTGTGATCTGCCGCTTATTCGCTCAGAAATGATTCTGTGCTTCGACTGTGAAAAGCAGGTGTATAGTTTACTGGCCGCCTGATTTGCAGACAAAGGAAAGCTGATCGAGCAAATTACACTGTTAGTGACAGTCCATCGCACACAACAACAAGAGCTTCTTACAATGAGAACAGAACGGATTCTAGTTAAACAGACGTACATGCCAAAATGAAAATCTGCTGCTTTGACAAACATGCTGCCTGTTTGAACAACATAAACATGTTGCCAATATAGTGAGACATTTGAACTGCCCGATGCAACTGTCATGTCTTTCTCAATTCATAATCACTGTTTCTATGTATTTTTCAAGCTATTATGAGTTGTGTATGTATAATTAGCTCCTGGAACAATCTAGATATTCTGTTGAATAAACACATTTACAACCTGTACATTGCTTAGTCTAATTTTCTAAGTAAAATATAACTTTTTTCAGTCAATCACAGTAACTATCTTTTAAATGGTAGTTTCATAATCACAATAAATTTCTAATTATTCTGAGTGAGGAACACCTTGCAAAGGAAATTATTTTTCATGTCCGCACTGACATTGTGTATTTAACAGTTTCCAGTGCAATCATCCAACTCTGTGTACAAGTATTCCTTAGGTCCATGAAGCTGCAACTAAAGCTCTTTTTCTGACATCCTTGTGGAGTTACACTTAATAGCATAAAATATTACAGGCATCAAATAAGATTGAATTATCAATGCAAAAACTGGTACAATAATCACATATTATTCAGCTCATTCATTGTAGTTAGTTTTTAATGATTTTTTTCACTGTATGATCACATTAATTTCACTGAAATAATTACATTACACTTTTTAGCGCTATACATGTGTAAAATGAATGTTAAGTCATTCATAAGTGGCATCAAAAACTGTTCACATTTTGTTCTTTTTTAGTCCAACAATAAGGGAACATGTTTTCCAAAAATTGGTAAATTCTATCCCAAAGAATCTTCTCCAATAATTTCCCAACTACTGACCGAAGATTCACATTTCTGTAATTTGCTGAAATGGGAAAATCCTGGATGGATTGATAAATGAGTGAATTTGACTGATTGATGAATTTGGGTAAAGGGATGTTTCAGCACATTAATTAATGTTTAATGTTTCAGGTCGCATTGCTCTTCCTCAGAACTGATTCCCATTTTTTGTTTCAGATCCAATGACTTCATTTCACAGGGACAAAGCTTCCAATTTGTATCAGGTTAACTCTTGGCCTCCTCTTTTCTTTAGAAAAGAGTTTTATGCTATTCAGTCTGGCCTGGTAATTACAACCTGCGTTCTGTAAGATTTGTGAATGACCCTTTATTTTCCCGATCCTTGTGAGTGATGCCAGCAGCAGAAATATTTCCTAATCTGCAAGTGATCTTTAGTTACAAATTCACTCTTACCTTCAAATAGACTGTGTAAACCATAAAATGTCTGAGTACCAATCCACAAAAACACAAAGGCAGCATGACAGCCTGAGCTGAATGAACCTGGTGATGTGTGGGCTGTCATGAGGAAAATGTGACCATGATCACAACTGGTTAGAATCTCATCCCTATAGTGCAGAAGAAGGTCATTCGGCCCATCACTGCACTGACTCTCTACTCCCATAACTCAGCATTTACCAGGGTTAACCCATCCACCTAACCTGCACACTAGGGGACAATCTAGCGTGGCTAGTCCACCTAACCTGCACATTTTTGGACTCTGAAAGGATCACAGCTTAGCTATAATGACGCAAATTTGTGAATGAGGGTTACAAAATGCTCAATGTTGAAACAATTTCACTGTTTTTGTTTTAAAAATGATGTGCCTGGAACCTGGTGTGTAGAAAACACGGAAACAAATTGAAACAAGAAATGCAAACAAATAGGGGCAGAGTTCACAGCCTGAAATTGCTCTTCTCAATGGTGAATCCAGAAAGCTGTAAACATGTGTGTTTCAATCTCAACGAACACAAACATGATGGGCCAAATAATACTGGCCAGCCAGCGACACCCACATCTCACAAATACATTTTTAAAGATAGTCTTAGTCTGTGCTGTAATTTTCTGATAGTTTTGTTCTGAAATTTGGAGTTTGTTTCTGATGATGTTTATAATCTCTCAAATTGGGCTAAAGTTTAAAATAAATCAGCTTTGCTTCAAACACATCACTGTAGATTGTTGTATTTGTCCTCAGGGTTGAACAGCACCTGGAGTTCAGAAAGGACAATCTCAGGGTGGGGGAGGGAGGGTGAGGGGGGCAATCGAATGGCAGCAACAGAGCTTCAGTCGGGGCAAATCCTTCAGGGTCACACTGAGGGGGTCAGATGGCACTTTAATCTTTCACGTCTCTCTTCACTGACAACCAAGCCACGGTGTGGGTTAATCCTGCTGTGTGTAAGAAATGTGTCCCAGCTACTGTCTTCCATGGCTCACAGCTCCTTGACACGGAACAGAATCTCGTTTCCAACTGGGTTTAGAGTCAGGGGAAGTACAACGGTGAATGCTGGAAATGTGCTTCAAATCAGAGATTAGCGTAAATCAATGATCCGTTCCTGACTGGAAGTGAATCTGCAGGTTTAGGTTTCTTCAACATTGCTAAAGATAAAACAGTATTTGGCAAACGTACAACATGGAGATCAAAAGCACATGAGCAGTGGGAGCAGGGGTATGAGCAGCCTGTCTCTGCCTCTGTTGTAACCACACAGTATGCACCAGGGTGACGTGAGAGAAGGGTCTGCGTTAGAAATTATACTTCACCTACAGTGAATATACAGGAATGGTTCAAAAATGTTAATTTTCATTATCACTAACCATGTGTAACATTTATTGGTCAGGAAGGTGTGCAGCAGGTGTTGGTGCTGGCTGCGGGAAGGCTTTTCTTTCTGAAGGAGACTTGTCGGGGAAAATTTCGAAATGGCAAATCAAGCCAATCATCACTTCAAAATCTGACAGGATTTCTCAATTTATCAGGACCTGTGTATCATCTGCCTTTGAATGAGGAAAGAGAAATGACTGGGAAAGCACTGAGACAGATGCAACATGAGTGGGTGACAGTAAACTGATGATGAAAAGAGCTTTATGCAGTCACAGTGCCTGAATGACAGTGCTGCAGTCGATGAACTCAGATGTGTTCTGTGTGTAGACAAGTTTTGAATTGATTGCTCAACCTGGAGAAAGACAAGGACATGGTCACCTTGGAGAAACAGTGGAATTGTGGGAAATGTGGGAAGAGATTCAATTACCCATCTCAATTGGAGATTCACTAATTCAGTCACACTGGGGAGAAGCTGTTCCGCTGCCACATGTTTGGGAAGGGATTTACATTACAGTCAATGTTACATTCCCATCAAAGGCCTCACACTGGGGAGAACCTGCTCTGTGAGTGGGAAAGGGATTAATTTTCTGTCCCAGCTGCTGGGGCACGAGCTGGTTCACATTGATGAGAGATAACAAGGTGTCGAGATGGATGAACACTGCAGGCCAAGCAGCATCAGAGGAGCAGGAAGACTACTGTTTTGGGCCTAGACCCTTCTTCAGAAATGGGGGAGGGGAAGGGGGATTAAAGGGGCTGGGATGGAGCCAGGAGAGGTGAATGTAGGTGAGGAGGTAGGGAGGAGATAGGTCAGTCCGGGGTGGACGGACAGGTCAAGGGGGCAGGATGAGGTTAGTAGGTAGGAAATGGAGGTGCAGCTTGAGGTGGGAGGAGGTGATAGGTGGGAGGAAGGACAGGTCAGAGAGCTGGGCTGGTTTTGGGATGCGGTAGGGGGAAGGAGGTTTTGAAGCTTGTGAAATCCACATTAACACCGTTGGGTTGCAGGGTTCCCAAGCAGAGTATGAAGTGCTGCTCCTGCAACCTTTGGGTGGCATCGTTCTGGCACTGCAGGAGGCCCAGGATCGACACGTCATCTGAGGAATGGGAGGGGGAGTGGAAATGGTTTGCGACTGGGTGGTGCAGTTGTTTAGTGTGAACCGAGCGGAGGTGTTCTGCAAAGCAGTCCCCAAGCCTCCATCTTGATTTCCCCAATGTAGAGGAAGCCACAATGGGTACAGCGGATACAGTCTACCACATTAGCAGATGTGCAGGTGAACATCTGATTGAGGTGGAAAGTCTTCTTTGGGCCTGGGATGGAGGTGATGGGGGAAGTGTAAGGACAGGGGTAGCACTTCCTGCTGTTGCAATGAAAAGTTCTGGGTGTGGCGGGGCTGGGGGGAGTGTGGAGTGGACAGGGGGGTCCTGGAGTGAGTGGTCCCTCCGGAAAGCAGATAAGGTTGAGGAGGGAAATATGTCTTCGGTGGTGGGGTCAGATTGCAGATGGCGGAAGTGTCGGAGGATAATGTGTTGGATTGGAGGTTGGTGGAGAGGTACGTGAGGACGAGAGAGATTCTGTTTTGATTGTTATTGCCGGGAGGGGATGTGTGGGATGAGTTGCGGGAAATTAGGGAGACATGGTCGAGGGCATTCTCCACCACTGAAGGGGGGGAGTTGAGGTCCTTGAAAAACAAGGACATCTGAGATGTACGAGAGTGGATTGCCTCATCCTGGGAGCAGAAGCGTCGGAGCCGAAAGAATTGGGAATTAGGGATGGCGCTTTTGTAGGAAGGTGGGTGGGAGGAGGTATATTCTAGGTAGCTGTGGGAGTCAGTGGGCTTGAAATGGAAATCGGTTTCCAGGTGGTTGCCAGAGATGAAAACAGAGAGGCCCAGGAAGGAGAGAGAGGTGTCAGAGGTGGTCCAGATGAGCTTAAGTTTGGGGTGTAAGGTGTTAGTGAAGTGGATGAACTGTTTGAGCTCCTCGTGGGAGCACAAGGCAGTGCTGATACAGTCATCAATGTTGCGGAAGAAGAGATGGGGTTTAGGTCTCACATTGATGAGAGGCTGTTTAACTGCTCTGATTGTGAGAACAGCTTTAAAGGATAAACTGGGTCAAACACCAGCTTGTTCACACCGAGAAACAGCTTTGTGCTCTCACTGCTGGAGGTCATTTAGACACTCATGGATCCTCATTAAATATCATTAGATTCACACTGGGGAGAGGCCGCTTCCTTGCTCTCTGTGTACAAAAGCATTCACTCGCCAATCTGACCTAAATTCCTATCAGCCTGTTCACACAGATAACAGCCATTTTGAATGTTCTGAATATACTCTGAATGTAAAAGCAGAGGACACTGCTGAGTCACCAGCAAAGTCACATCGGGGAAGAGGGTGTTCATTTGCTTCATGAGTAGGAAGCAACTTACTCAGTCATGTCACTTACAGACATGTCAGTGAGTTCACAAGCAACTGCAGGGGATGGATTGTGCTGTTGCTGCTGTTAATTACAACAGAGTTCATGCTGAAAGTTGTGTTTTATTTCTGTTGATGTTGTTAATCCCAAATCTGGACTGGAACTTACATACTCTATTGAATCAAAATGTATGAATGTAATTTGAAACAGTGTATCCTCAATTTCTGGAAGATACGATGAGAATAAGTGATGTCCTGTTGATGACTGCTGCATGTTTCGGGCTCTTCTCTTTTCTAACTCGGGATTCTTTCTGTTCCCAAACTTCGGTTACTCCTGTGGACAAGAGAGTGTCTCTCTTCCTCTTGGTATCCAGCAAAGGTCCTGTGATCGCTTAAAAACAAAACCCAATCTTTCCGTCACTTTCAGCGTCAAGACCTAATATGTGTCCCACAGCAAACATTATGTAAAGCTGTTGGGAAAATATGGTGCGACTTCAATAATGAAATTCTCAATGTCAAAGACTGAAAAGTCAAATTTTCCACCCAAGATTTTAACAGAGACAAAGAGCTTGGTGGTAAGTAGTGAGACTCCTGTTTGCATGCACTTACACCTCATTATTATCTATTCCCACCTGACTTATTTGCAATTTGATATTCTCCCGTGTGGCAGTGAGAAACATGGTGCTGATGATTTCCAGCATGAAAGTCTGACCAGGTAATTAATCATCCTCGCCTGCTTCTGCATCCTCCATCTCGGCAGCATTCCCCAACATTTCAGGATTCATGCTCCATGAGCAGTGATTTCCTGCATCTTCCTTCTTCTGAGGTTGACATTGGAAATGCACGAGCCTCCCATCATCTCCTGGCACATCCCTGGTTCACTTAGAGAACAGTTCACCACTTCAATATGGAGCATACAGAAAGAACTGGGTGGGAATGTGTGGAAGCTCAGAACTGATAGGGTCGACAGTATCACAAGGAACAAAAAGGAATGAAGGTTTGGGGGAATCACCTTGATTAAAGGGCTGAGATATGACTCAAACTGCAATTGAGGAAACAGTTTCTACCAAACTTGGAGTGGGCAGAGTAAGTGGCTGTTCGTGTCTGAGGACACAGGCTCAGTGAGTAATGTGAGAGCCTTCTGGGGTCAAACTACACTAATCAGACACTCAGAGACTGGGTTAAAGAAATCTGTAATCATGTGTCCTGTATGTGAAACCCATGCAGCGATCAACAGTGTGTGATTCAATTCCTGGCCACAAACAATCTTAGCCATGTCATTGATCATCCCATGTTGATCACAGTCATCGCTGTGAAGCAGAAGTAATCTGAGGTCACCTTAGAATTGTCAACTGCAGGGATCAGAGATTTTTGTGAATGGAATCAAAGGTTATTTGGAGGATACAGGAGCAGACATGATCTGAGTGAATGGCAAAGCAGGCTCAAGGGGCTGAATGGCCTACTTTTCCCAGTATGTATATTTGAGGTTGGCAGGAATGACTTTGTCACCTGGTACCCAGAAGCAGCAGTACAAACACCACCAGCTTAAGCAACTGACCAGGGCTCCTGAGATAGCACATTCCAAAACCATAACTTGATCACCCAGAAAGTCAAGGGCACCAGATACTTGGGAAATAATGGTGTCTACAACTTCCCCTCCAAGCCACACACTGTCCTGACTTGGAAATGCATCATGTTCTTTGACTGTTGTAGGTCAAATTTGTAAGCCTCATTGTTCAATCATCGGTTTCTAACTGGAGAGTAACTAGCATATTTGATTAATTGCAGGATGTCCTCTTCAATTAAATGTTAGGCGCATAATTAATTTTATTACCTTACTTCAGTCAAAATAAGTTTAACTGTTCAGAAGATAGAAGCAGAGAAGATAGAAGGATCAGGAGGGCATTTGGCCCTTTGAGCTTGGTCCACCATTCATCACAAGCATGGCTGATCATTCAAATCAATAGCCTAATCTTGCTTTCTCCCCATAACCTTTGATCTCATTTCCCCCAAGCGCTATATCTAGCTGCCTCTTGAATACATTCATTGTTTTAGCATCAATTACTTCCCGTGGCAATGAATTCCGCAGGCTCACCACTCTTTGGGTGCAGAAATGTCTCCTCATCTCCATCCTAAATCGTCTCCCCCGAATCCTCATGCTGTGACCCCTGATTGAACACACCTACCATCAGGAACACCCTCCCTGCAATTATCCTGTCTCGTCCTGTTCGAATTTTATAAGTCTCCATGAAATCGCCCCTCAAAGAAACTGAGCTTCAGCGAAAACAATCCTAACCCAGTCAATATCTCCTCATATGTCAGTCCTGCCATCACTTGAATTGGCCTGGTAAACCTTCATTTCACTCCCGTGAGAGCAAGAGCACCCGTCCTCAGAAAAGGAGACCAAAACTGCACTGAACATTCTAGCTGTAGCCTCACCAATGCCTGTATAACTGTGACAACACATCCCTGCTCTTGATCAAGTTCGATTGAAATTCATTACCCAAGCCATTTTCCTGGTATCTGAAGACATTTGCTTCTTTCCCATATTAGCCCCAATACCTCAAGCAGTGGCCAGGCTATCAAACACAGTTTTATTGAAATATTCATAGAAAAAGATACAAAAATCTCCAAGAGAAGCTTTCTAATTATTAATCTTACCTAAACTTTCTTTTCACTGAATCTCCATCAGCAAAAAGAGTGAACTTAATCCCTTTCGACTCCTCCACCATTCAATGCAAAGAGGACTGATGCTTATTCCAAATTGCTCGAAGACTTTAACAAAAATCTAACACTGCAGTTTTAAAATGTATAGTTGGTCCTTAGTATCCATAACCTGTTGGAGAAAGTTCTACATTTTAATGCTCCATATTGCTGTCACACTGATATTTCTGTCATCGGCTCAATGCACTCTTCCAATGATGCTAAATGTCAGCTCCAAGAAAGCAGCACACCTTTCAATTCAGCACTTTACAGTTTTCTGGATTCACCATCGAGACTAACAATTAGTGTGTGAATGCTGCCCCCTATTCTGTTCTCTTTGTTTGTTTCAACTTGTTTCTTTGTCAGCTGCATACCTGTCCCAGCCACATCTTTTGTTTCTGTTTCCTTCACAGCCCCAATTCCATTCCCCATGGCCTTGAGAGGCGAATTAATGTTGTGTTCCCTGCTCGTCTAGTGGTTAGGATTTGGTGCTCTCACAGCCCTTTCCCAGGTTCAGTCCTCATTCAGGGATTTGTTGTTCTTGTACAAACTGATAAATCCCAGGAATTCTTCACAGTGACAACAGCATAAACAGTGTAACTCCATCTGAATCACTGTGGGTTTTACTTCAGAGATGAAATCAACACGCTACACCGGGAACAAATCACATATTTGTCCACTCCTGAGTATTTAGCTGCTCCTAAATACTGGCCACAGGACTACATAAGCCCTGCTCATATTGAAACAAGACTAATAGACTAATAACTAGAAAGCTTCTCTTAGGAGCTTGACAGCTTCTTGTCAAAGTTGTTTCCCCTTCTGGGACAATCTTAGAACAGAAAATAGAATCTCAGAACGAGGTTCACACATTTCAGACAGAGCTGAGGAGGAATTTCTTCTCTCTGAGAGTTATGAATTTGTGGCATTCTTGACTGCAGAGAGCTGTCGAGACTGGCACATTAAGTCAGATTTCTAATCAGTAAGGGACTCTAGCGGGGAAAGTCAGGAGAGTGGTGTTGAGAATTACCAGATCATCCATAATCTATTTGAGTAAACCATGACTCAAAGCCTGAAAATACATTTCACTGGAGTGGCTGACCGTGAGTAAAATAACAGAAAGTTCCAGCACAGATAGAAGGGCATACTGAAGCAACTACCTGAGAACAAATGTGTTTCTTTTTTGCCAGTGAAATTCACCTAATCTCAAAGTGGGGGCCACTGAAGTGCAGCAGTGATGGTGATGTTCCTGTTCACACCACAACTCTGCAGCATGTGAGCACTAGCAGGTCAATGGTGTAATGAGTAACACATCTGACTGCAGATCTTAGGTTTGTAGGTTCAACACCTACCTGACTTGTGTGCAGTTTGCAGGTTTCCCATCAGGAAATGCCACTGAGAACATCAGAGTCCTGAAGTTGGGTGTTGGGAATTGAAAGTTGCACATGAGCAGCTTATGGGATGATTTCACCTTCCCTTTCTCTGAGGCTGCTGGGACGTTGACTCTGGCATTCTTGATGATATTTACTTATCTGAGACATTGAAAGGATTCTTGTTTCTGCATATCAGGAATTCAAATCTCACCTTCGCTTGAGCATAGTGAGAAAACTGATATGAGAACTAACTCTGTTCTCGTATTTGTAATATACAGGAGAGCTTGTTAAGGACGGAACTTGGTTGTATTTTCTGTTAATTTGATTCAACAGACAGCAAAGTCAGGCATATTGTCTGATGAAGGGTCTCGGCCCAAAATGTCAGCTTTTGTGCTCCTGAGATGCTGCTTGCCTGCTGTGTTCATCCAGCTCCACACTTTGCTATCAGGCATATTGTGTGCTCTGATTAGACTGTGGTGACCCAGGGAGTCCTGGGGATTGAGAATCAGTGCACAACCCCCACCCCCCCCCCCACCCACTGGGAAGGTGATGGCCTAGTGGTATTATCGCTGGACTGTTAACCCAGTGACCCTGAGAATGTTCTGGGGCCTGGGTTTGATTCCCACCGTGGCCCATGGTGGAATTTGAATTCAATAAATATCTGAAATTAAGAAGCGAATGATGACAGTGAATCCATAGCCAATTGTCAGGAAAACCCATCTGGTTGACTACTGTCCTTTTAGGAAGGAAACTGCCATCCTTCCTGGTCTGGCCTACATATGACTCCAAACCCACAGCAATGTGGTTGACTCTAAACTGTTTAGGAATGGACAATAAATGCTGCCGAGTCAGCGACACCCTCATCCTGTGGAAATACATTTCTAAGTGTCTTTTAAACAGTGTAACTGTGCTGACATCCACTACTTCCTCAGAAAGTTCATTCCATGTTAGAAAACGTATTTTTTAAAAATTTTCTCCTCTCACCTTAAAAATATGCCCGCTTGTCTTGAAACCCCCATCCTTGGAAAATGGCACCTACCATTAATCCTGATTTTATAAACCCAATAAGGTCACCCCTCAACATCCAATGCGCCAGAGAAAGCAGTCCCAGCGTATCCAGTCTTCCTCTGTAACTGACATTCCATGCTAGCAACATCCTGGTAAATCTCTTCTGAACCCTCCCTAGTTTAATAACACTCTTTCTTCCTGTTCTTTAGTATCATTCTTTGTTCACTCAAATTTGTACAATCTTCTGACCTACCACTGACCTTTGTAAATGGGTGCAGTGTTTCTTTAAATTTGGAAGTATTCTTAACTTCATTATTTAGTCACTTTCTGACTGGGATGCATTGTTGCTAAGATTTGGTAAATGTCTTCCTGAAGGTCTGCCAGTATGCCGCTACAGTCAAACCCAGTTTCTCCATACTGTCACACTTTCCTGTATTTAGATTTCAAATGCTGTTCTTAGAAATGTAAGAAAATCCCCAAACCTGCCTTATGTATTTTCATGCCCCTAACCATGGACCAAATAAGATGAGAATACCTATGAGCTGTGACTATCACCTGGAACAAACTGTCCAGGTAACTTTCTCCCTGATATTTTGCAGCATTTGTAATATAACATCTAATTCAATGATTATGGGCTGAGGTTCCTCTAGCCGCAGATGCTTATTGAAGATATATCAGTCTGGGATCACACCAGTCTCCAGGAGTTCCCACATCCTGAAGTCACAACACATCACCTTCCCTACTACCTGATTGGGCTTTAAAAACTAATTATTTTATTTAAAATAAGTAAAATTTACTGCATCTACTTATGTTCTTCTTATTTATTATGGGTGTAATTAAACCAGGGGAGGAAATCCACCAAATAATTATAGAATGGGATTAACTTGGTCACACAGCACCACAAACAAACAAGGAGACAGACAGTTCTGACATTTCAAGAGTGCAAAAGGACTTGTTCAATTTTTCTTCCTTCACATGTACAAATTTTGAAACTTTAAAGCGTTCCTTCCATATTCAACACATTTAAACTGAAGAAAGGTTATTTTAAATAGGTTGAAAATTAACAGTAATTCAGTTAATTCTTCTGCATTCTTCATAGTTCTCATGACCCCACTAAAAACATTATCTCATTGATTTCAGTCTGTTCCTGCACACAATGTGTGGTGAATTCAAAGCAGACAAGGGAGAGGGAAGGAAGAGACTGGAGTGGAAAAATGAAATTGTATAAATGCTCGAATATTTAGATTTCAGCCGACGAGGGCCAAGATTAACAGATTCACTACAAGAACAGGTTTAAAAAAGATCCAGCAGAGCACCAAGGTCCCACGAGCAAACACTGCTGCTGCTGCATGCAGACCTGAGAGTTCAACACAGCAAGGGAAATGAGCAGCAACACTCTCAGGGAACAAAGAGGGCGTTGGGTGAACAGGACCAGAATTCCCTCTCATTTTCATTCCGGTTGTGCAGGCCTCCAGGAATGGTGCACGCTCATGACTTCCAAAACTGGAAGTCAATGCCTCAGTCAGACCACTTAAGCTTGGAGTGACTGCACTCACACAGTTTAGTGGGAATGTCAACAGGAATTGCAGAACACAGATTTTGGGAGATCTCACATTTCCACACGGGTCTGGGGTGAACGTGAGAAGGTGATCAGGAATGCATTGCAATTATCAAGTTTAACATGGGTACAGACAAGGATTTCAGGGTCAGATGAGCTGGGCTGAGGTGGAGATGGCTGGCTTTATGGAAATTAGAATATCTGGTGTGAGTGAAAGGATGGTTTTGTGATTGAAAATTCATCTTCATGTCAAATCTGTGACTGAGACTATGAGCAGTGTAGTTCAGCCTTACTCTCAGGAAAGAGTTACAGGTTCAGATTTTGAGAATGGAATGTGTAGCAGTAACTGAAGAAAATGGATTGTTCTTTCAAACGTTTCCCTGGAGGACATTTCAGCTTTTCCAGTATTAGGTGTGGGATCATTGAATAACAATAGAGGAATAGACAGGGCTGGTGATGAGTTAGAACGGGTAGTTGTCAGTGACCATGTGAAAACTAACAAAATGCTTCTGGATGATGTTTAAAAGTGGCAGCGTGTAGGCGAGAAATAGGAGGGACCGAGAACAGCTCTTTGGTGAACACCAAGTTCAAGTCTTTGCAAATACCATGAAATCTAGGCTTTTCAAAAAAAATTGGGAAGATGAAATTTTAAGGGACAGTGAACTTTAACATTATTAGCAAATATGTTTCGTGAGAATAGGTCAGTGGAACGAACATGGGCCTCATGGGCAAGACAAGCTCTGACAGGAGAGAAACTGGAGAAAGCTGGGGATCCGGGGTCAGGCTAGAAGCACTTGACAAGCAGTTTGACCCAATGAGTTCGAGGAAGGGAGGGGAGCAGCAGAGGCAGCCAATCAGATTGTCTCAATTGTACTGGGGTCTCAGCTCCTTGAACGTCTCACCCGTGTCATGAGAAGAAAGAGGGAGAGCCTTCAAAAGGGACTCACTTGTGTTCGAGCTATGAAAAAGACTCAACACACTGGGTTTAACACTAAGCTAATTCATGTGAGTTTTTATTCTGAATATTTGCATTTAAAACTTCTGGAATTTATTAACACCAGTAGAAAAAAGACAAAATGAGAAAATGAATGTGTCTCGCATCTGATTAACAGGAAATCCAACTCCTGTAGTCACTAATGAACTCACTGGCGTCTCAGAAGGTGAAAGGTCTGAGTGAATCTTCTCATGCTCAGACCAAGTGAACAGCTTCCCTATTGTGTGAACACACTGATGCGCAGTGAGACAGACGATTGCCTGAGGCCAGCCCTGCAACAAGAGCACCTGAATGGTCTTTCCTCTGTGAGTAAATACATTGGTGGAAAATCAGACCCATTTTCCAGAGCAATTTTCCCAGTCTGGGCAGAGGCAACTGATCAGATGGTCTTCATCTCAGTGACAATGGAGCTTTCATACTTCTTGTTAAAGGTGAGGGTGGAGGGGAGTGGGACAGCAATTGAAAGGGAATCCCCTGTGTTAGAGACAATAAGAAGATGAAACATTGTATTTTACACAAAACTGGTTTATTTGATACGTATCTACATTAACATATACCTGAACAGGTGGTTATTAATATCAGCAGAAACAGATCACAATGAACCTGGTTAATTCCTGAACGCGGTTAATAGTAAAGCCCAATCACTGCAGTTTCTTGTGAACTCTCTGGTCACTCAGCAGATATGACACCTGTGTGATTCCCTTCCCACAGCTGGGGCAGGTGAATGGTCACTGCACAGTGTGAATGTGCTGGTGCCTCAGCAGATGGGGTGACTGACTGACTTCCCTCCCACGGTCAGAGCAGGTAAAGGGCTTCTCCCTAATGTGAACGTAATGGTATACAGTGAGCCGAGATGATCACTGAAATGTTGTCCCACAGTCAGGACACCCAAACAGTCTCTTTCAGTGTGAGCACATTGATGGAGCATTAGTTCCCCAGACCTTTCATAGCACTTCCTGCAGACTGGGCATTTAAAAGGTCACTCATCAGTGTGAACTTGCCGGTGTGTCACCAGGTTTGAAGAATTGATAAATCTCTTTCCACACTCTGTGGGGGTGAACAGCCTCTTGCCACACTCTGGTGTGTCAGCAGGGTGGATGATTTGAGTGAGTCTCTCTCCACACTCAGAACAGGTGAATGGCTTCTTCCTGGTGTAACTACGCTGATGATTTTTCAGTACTGATGGATGAAAGAAGTCTTTACCACAATCCCCTCATCTCCATGGCTTCTAATCATTATGAGTGTGTTACATTCTGATAAGCCAGATGATTGATTGAAGCCTTACCCAAAAAAGAACCAGTTTCTCCCCACTGGGAACAGTGCTTTCTCCTTCCATGTCCAATATTCTGTTGTATTCAGGTTGTGATACGTTTGGTAACTCTCTCAGATCCTGAGTGACGTTTGGTTTCAGTTTGTAAACTGCAAAATCTCCTCTTCTGAAAACCATGTTCAGCTGATTTGGATGAAACAAGGAGAGTGAGACAGAAACCATAAAATCAAAATGGTAGGTTATAAAATGTGAACTGGATGAATCTTGTAATTTGCAGAGTAGAAGTTGATAGCAGAACACTAAAAACAATTTCTGACTATTAACAATTCTGTGAGAAAATCAAGTTGGTCAGTCAAAAGCACACGGTCAGGGGATAGGCAGTGGTGAAAGTCTAATTAAGGCACAATTAGCAGATGTAACAGTAAAACACAAAACAGAGCTAAAATGCAGGGACAGAAGTTAGACAATTGCAGACAGAAGATCTAGGACAGTAGAAATGAAATACAGCAATGGTGAACATGAATTCAGAGCCAGATTAAAGGAGTCACATCAGCCCTGGACCATGCAAACTCTCACAGATAACAGAACACAGCAGTACCAACTCAAAATTTGCTGAATAGTCCATTATGCTCAGCTCTGAAACAATTTCACTGCTTCCTATATTACAGTCTCCTGCTGGAACTTGCAACTGGAAATATGTCAGAGCACTGTAAACAGAGGATCCAATTCAACACATTACCCTGTTATCCATGCGTTTTTACTTTTGACCAGTTTGCTGTGTGGGATCTTGTCAAATATCCTCACAAAATCTATGAAAACAATATCCACTTCACTACCCACACTGAGACTCCTTACCAATTTCTCAAAGAATTCAGTCAAATTGCTCAAGTATGACCTTCCCTCATCAAAGCAATGCTGACTATCCCGGACAAGTTCATGCATTTCTAACTGACAGTTTCTCTGATCTCTCAGGATTGATTCTTACAGTTTGCCCACCACCAAAGTAAGAGTGACTGGCCTATAGTTGTATGGCATTTCCTTTGTACTTGTTTTAAACAACAACACCACATTTGCATTCCTCCAGCCCCTTGGCACCTCACCTGAGTCAAGTGAAGATTGAAAATTAATCCTCACAACATCTGCTATTTCCTTCAACACGCCAGGGAACTATCTATCTGGGCCTGGTGACTCATCCACTTTCAATGATTCCAGCTCCTCTAACACTACCTCTCTCTATTTTGTCTTGTATTTCACACTACACCTTTTGGATTACTTTATCCACATCATTCCTTTCTTAGTGTGTGTAGCAGGGGGAGGTGGTGGGGTGGGGAGCAGAGCCCTGCAGTGGGTATGCCTAAACCAAACAGTGCCTCAGACTCTGTCTTGTTTTGCCAGAGGGAAATGAAGCAAAAGTGAGGGAACATCACCCACTTCCCGCTTTGGGAAATGCTTTAAAGTGTTGTCAACAAGTGATATCATCTCCAAATCTGACTTGAAACCAAGACAGCAACTGGAGCTTCTTCTTGATTCATGGTCAGTGATAACTTTTGTCCCTCACTCAGCAACACAAGAAATTGCTGTTTGCCTGCAGCAAGAATAATGTTTCTTTGTTTTGGAGACCAAACTTGCTCATAGATTTCATTGTGGCCTCACAAAACCCAACACAGCTGCTGTAAGACCACCTTGCTGCCATACTCAAACCCTTTTGAAATGAAGGAGAAAGTTCCATTTGCCTTCCTAACTGCTTGCTGCACCTACAAGCTTGTATTGAATGACTGGTGTACAAGCACACCCAGGTCCCTTTGTACATGAACATTTCCAAATTGACCACCACTCGAATTATACTCTGCCATTCTGAATTTGGTACCAAAGTGGATAACTTCACATTGATACTGCATCTGCTATGCATTTGCTACTCACTCAAATCATCTAAATTACTCTGAAGTCTCTTTATGTCCTGCTCACTCACAATCCCCCTTCTTTTGTGTCAACAAACCTAGAAATAGTACATTGGATTCGCACATACAAATCATTGATGTACACTTTGAACACATGAGGTCCAAGGGCACTGATCTTTGTGGTGTCCCAATTGTCAAAGCCTTAGACACTGAAAAAAGATCATTTATTTCTACTGTTTCCTGTCTGCTAACCAATTCACAATCGACACCAGTAAATTCCCAACAATCTTATGAACTTTAATTTTGCACACTAACTTCTTAAGTGGGACTTTATCACCAGCTTTGAGAAAATCCAAATGACCCCATCCACCGGGTTCTATCAGTTACATTTTCAAAAAACACTTTTGCAGATTTGTCTAACATGATTTACCCATCCGAAATTGACAGGCTTCAGGTCCAGTAGAAACGCTGACTTGCCTGGTCCCCAGCATAATAGGCAGTCAAAGATTATAGACATGGTCCATGGCAGCTCTTTCTCCACAGCACCCGAGATGGGCAATAAATGCTGATCCAGGCAGCACTGGCCACATCTCACCAACAAACATTTCATAACAAACAATCTAAGGCCCGCTGTTCAGCCCCATCCTTATTTTCAAATTCCTCCATGGTCTTCCTTCTTTGCCTCCACATGGTCCATACCTTTCCCCACAGACAGAACAGGCAAACCATAAACAGACAGAACAGTCAGAGGCTGATCATGGTCACCTTCTGATTCAGCAATTGCCGCCGGAGGGAGGGGGAGGGGCAGATCCCGAGCAGCTTCTCGCTCTGATTCGAGCCGCCCGCTGGTTGCCCCGGAAACCTTGGCAGCAGGAGGGGAACAGGTGGGGGCGGGGCTCCCGTGTCCACGTGCCTGAAACCTGAGACATCACCACGGAGCACAGCAATTCCTATTGGCTGCTTCAGTCCTGGGCTCACAATGCAGATGTTGTCTTTCCAGTGAAACCTCCTCCTCTGTGCAACATCTGGGAGCAAAGCAATGTCTCCTTCCTTTCCATTTCTTTCGTCTTCCTGAGTGGTAGGGTGGGGAAACTGTTCACTTGCAGCAAAGGAAGGGACAGGGAGTGAATCCAGGGAGGGTGCCGACACTGCAAATGTTGGTTCTGGTACGTCTCTTAAATTTACTGTCATCATTTGCTCTCTTAGCTTTACACATTTGTTTTCCTGCTAAAATGGTGGCCTCTTTCCTCATGTTCATGTTTGCATGATTTCTATTAGAGATGATCAAGATTTAGGGGACAGCAAATTGATGAGCAATAAAAGCCAAAATGTGATTTTCGTTCCTCATAATTTGCAGCACCATACATTAGAGCCTCTCATTTGAGGTCTAACTGTGGAGTGAGCAACATGTAGCAAAATTGTCTTACAGCCAAAATCCCCATTTACAATCCAGGACTGTGTCATGGTGTATGTTGATGGGAAAAGGAAATAGCCTTCCTCCCCTGGCTAGTCAACTAATCACAAACTGTTTGATTAACAAATGAATTCAAGGACAGGATAACTTGTCCATGTATTGCTATTCACGAATCTAGATCAAATTCCATTTACCACTGATCAGCCTGTCTGTAAACTAAGGCTATCCATCTCATTATTTACCATCTATTACTTTTGCATCATCTGAACTAACTGATCAACCTTCATACATTCAAATCTAAGGCATTTACCTAAAACAAAAATAAGGGCCCAACATTGGCCACTCTGCCACACCAATGTGCACAGATTTGCGGTTAGAAACAAGAAAAAACCCACCTCTCTGCTTCCTGAACCTCAGCCAATTGTGGATCCAATTTGCTAAATTTCAATGGATTCTATGCGCACTTAGCTTTGCTTTCAGTCTCCCAAAAGCCTTGCTGATGTCCAAAGAGATTAAATAAAAGTATTGGGAACAAAAACAAAGTTGCTGGAAAAGCTCAGCACTTCTTGCAGCAACTGCGAAGGAGAAAACAGAGTTAACGTTTTGGGTCCGGTGGCCCTTCAGAAGGGTCCCTTTGTGGTTAGTGGGGAATTAAGAACCTTGCAAGCACCCTGCTATTTCATCCTAACATCACAGGAGACATTTCACTTGACCTTGGATACTGACCTGCATTTAAACCTTCCAGACTACTCAGTACTTCCTCTCTCTCTCTGTGATAGTTTCTTCACATTCTATCACAGACCTTCTCCCTGATTCATCTATTTCACTAGTGAGCACTGACACAAAGTATTCATTTCGACCCAGGCCAACACTCTCTAGTTCTACGCACAGATACCTCTGTGGTCCTTAATGGACCTTACACATTCCCCCTTATCCTTTAACCATATGTCTACCTGTAAAACAACAGAGCATTTTGCTTCATTTCACTTGGCAGTATCAATTCATATTTCCCTTAGAGCTCTCCTTATCTCTCCATTTATGTTCCCTCTTGCACATGTACCTGAAAGTATCTACTTCCTGTGCACTATGGCCAAATCATATCTTATTAAAATCAACCAAGTTAGAACTTTGATTACAGGTCCATCCTTGTCCTTTTCCATAACAATCCCAAATCTTTTCAAAAGAGTTCTGATAACTGCCTGCAAAATTCTCCCCGCTGATACTTCAAGCACTTGTCCGCGTTGGTTGTCTGAAGTTAGGTCCCCTCTTTCCTCATTGGGGTTTCTACATCCTGGCTTCAAAAACTCGATCCGAAACTTGAGCTCTGATTTCTCTCCAAGATGCTGCCAGATCTGCAGAATGTTGTCAACAATTTCTTTTTTGTTTCTGATTTACAGCATCCCAGTTCTTTCCGTGTTTATTTTATACATCTCAATAGTTCCGGAAATGTTATGACCATTTCTAGCTCGACCAGGCTGCCAGGCAGTGAGTTTCAGTTTCCCCCCATTATCTGAGTGAAAAAAATCCGCTCAACTCATCAAAACTTCCCGCCGCTTACCATCAATCCATGTCGCCCGATACTGATTCCACCACTAAGCAGAAAGATTTGTTCTTGTTTTCTCTATTTCCCTCATAAATTTATACATGTCAGTCATGTCCCCCCCTTAGTCTACAACAAAACGGAAGTTGCTGGAAAAGTTCAGCAGGTCAGGCAGCATCTGGGAAGAAGATATAGCGTTTCGGGTCCGATGACCCTTCCTCGGTCTGTTCTGCTGGAAAGAAACTAACCCCAGTCTGTGAGGGCTGTATGGTCCCTGCTGACAACATTAGAATCTGTCCTGCTGGGCAGAATGATCTGTCATTACCTCAAAAACTAAACCGTCTTCTGTGAACCGAAACCAGCGCCGAGATTGACCACAGCCCCGCATCCGCCAGAGCTCCCTGAGTCAGCAGCGTGTAACTGGGGATTGGGAGAAAGGGGATGAGAGAGGGTTGGCGATATGATCTAACACACAGTGAGCTACAGTTCACCTACATTACCGGGAAACCGACAGAGTTCTAAACACTCACCAACTCGACTGCAGGGAAACATTCACCAAGAAAAGGCGGAGCAGAGGCTGTTTCTGGACTGAAAAACACCCCCTACCTGTCAATCACAAATTTAGTCCCGCCCACTTCACAGAACTTGCAGTTTCCGGAAACTGAACTCAGACCTGCCCAAAAGCGGGGCGGTCCAAGGCGAGTACCACAGGGAGCCTCGCTGTGCTGTCCCCATTCTCTGACCCAGTTACGTGTCTTTATCCCGCGATTCCCAATCCAGTGACTCCCACTTTTCGCTGTTGACCCTGTATCCCGGTATAACCAACAAATTCCCTCCCCATTCCCCTGGTTATCTTGTAGTGTGTGTGTGTCAGACTGTGTCCCGCCTTGCTAAGTGTCTCTTGCATTTCACTGTTAGTCTTTCAGCTTCGAACCATCAGCAGTGTTTTTTCGTTCTATAATCCTATCACACCGATTAAACATTATTAACAATTCAATTCATTGCTCCATATGTGTTTTATAACTTCCTTGAAATTGTGTTCAATTTTCGAGGGATTTTTCAGTTGGGGGAGGATTTAAATGTAATTGCAATGTAACCTGTTCCTCCGATTCGATCACGGCTGCTGGCACTGATGAAATCCTCACAAAACATCAATGGAAGGACTGCATCCACTGTACATCTGCCAATGTGGTATACTGCATCCACTGTACCCGGTGTGGCTACCTCTACATTGGGGAAACCAAGCGGAGGCTTGGGGACCGCTTTGCAGAATAGCTCCGCTCAGTTCGCAACAAACAACTGCACCTCCCAGTCGCAAACCATTTCCACTCCCCCTCCCATTCTTTAGATGACATGTCCATCATGGGCCTCCTGCAGTGCCACAATGATGCCACCCGAAGATTGCAGGAACAGCAACTCATATTCCGCCTGGGAACCCTGCAGCCTAATGGTATCAATGTGGACTTCACCAGTTTCAAAATCTCCCCTTCCCCCACCGCATCCCTAAACCAGCCCAGTTCATCCCCTCCCCCCACTGCACCACACAACCAGCCCAGCTCTTCCCCTCCACCCACTGCATCCCAAAACCAGTCCAACCTGTCTCTGCCTCCCTAACCTGTTCTTCCTCTCACCCATCCCTTCCTCCCACCCCAAGCCGCACCCCTTTCTACCTACTTACCTCATCCCACCTCCTTGACCTGTCCGTCTTCCCTGGACTGACCTATCCCCTCCCCACCTCCCCACCTATACTCTCCTCTCCACCTATCTTCTTTTCTTTCCATCTTTGGTCCGCCTCCCCCTCTCTCCCTATTTATTCCAGAACCCTCACCCCATCCCCCTCTCTGATGAAGGGTCTAGGCGCGAAACATCAGCTTTTGTGCTCCTGATATGCTGCTTGGCCTGCTGTGTTCATCCAGCCTCACATTTTATTATCAATGGAAGGAAGGTGCGTGGAAGGTGGAAGACAGAAGGAGAACAGATATCATGTGGTCAGTTCAGTTATAGATTTCAATGTTCCTCCAGGCTGTAAAGTGACGAAGTGGCGTAAAAGAAAACAAAAAGAAAACAGAAAGAGATATGCAACCAGACAGCAGATGAGATTAAAAAAAAACTTATTCAAAATTTTAGGGGGTTGATACCCTGCTGATGGAGATAGATCGTTTTCTGCCTTGTATGTCTGGGCATTATTATCGACATCTGATTAAAATATGAACTGGAGCAGAACAACAATTGTAATACACAGAAATAAAGTCAATTTGACAAGCGAGTCGCTAACCCTCCAACTCTGGCAACATCCTTGTCAATCCTCAGCCCTTTCACAACATCCTTCCTATAGCAGTGAGACCAGAACTGCACACCATTCAGTCATGACGGAATGGCACAATTCTGTTCGGATGCATTATGGTCTTGTGATCTGAACACTCAGCAAAACCAGCACAGTTTGAACTGACATATCAAACATGGGGAAAGGCATAGCAGCAAAGTAGTAGACTAATGGTCACTGTTTCAGGTCAATCTCTTCAGAATGAACATTTCCCATTCTGTCGAACATCCTCCCCACTCATCCACAATCACAGCCTGCCTGGACTGGCAATAAGCATTATCTTCTTTTGTGATTACACTTGTCAGGCAGGAGCAGGCTTGGCAGCAGAGCTGGGCTGTGAAGCAACAATCAACTTTATTGAAACAGAGTCAGTAGAAGGTGATCTGCTGTCAGGCAAACTGCAGTGATAAATGCAGACAACAACTTACACTCAAACAGTTGTACTGTTCCTGTCAGTGGCTAAACAACAGTGTTAAAAGGACTTCTGGTAGTTTTTGCAGCCTTGATCTTCAAAGTGTCTGTCTTGGGCCTTCATCTTCTGATTCTGGTTGGTCTCCACTGCACAGACACAGATCTATTTTATCCTGGTTCTTATCTGATTAACTCCCCACTGTGCCCAGTCACAGTTCATATAAGCAACACTGACCTTCGTCAACCTCGTGATCTTCTGCATATTTATGCCTGTGCTGTTTTCCTCTTAACTCAGGGCTGCTACATCTATAATCCTTTATTTCACCAGCACTTCTGTACTCACTGACAAAAGAACTGCAAGAGCTTTCTTTAACTGTTACCTACACAAAACAGTTTCAAATCTGACTTAAAGTCCCAGCATGTCTAACTTGGCATCTTTTTGAACTTTTACTTTTTATGTTTTGTTTATCTACTGTCCTGCATGTCCATGAAGACCTCACCAACCTTTACAGATGCACCATACAAAGCATCCTATCGGGTGCATAATGGCCTGGTGCAACAACTGCTCAGCCCAAGGGCATAAGAAACTGCAGAAAGTTGTGTGCACAGCACGAATCATCACAGAAGCCAAACTCTTATCCAGAGAATAACAGGTGTAGAGCTGGATGAACACAGCAGCCAAGCAGCATCATAGGAGCAGGAAAGCTGACATTTCGGGCCGAGACCCTTCTTCAGAAATGGGGGAGGGAAAGGGAGTTCTGAAATAAATAGGGAGAGAGGGGGAGGCGGATTGAAGATGGATAGAGGAGATGATAGGTGGATAGGAGACAGGTCAAAGAGGCGGGGATGGAGCCTGTAAAAGGTGAGTATAGGTGGGGAGATAGGGAGGAGATAAGTCAGTCCAGGGAGGATGGACAGGGCAAGGGGGCAGGATGAGGTTAGTAGGTAGGAGATGGGGGTGGGGCTTGAGGTGGGAGGCGGGGATAGGCGGGAGGAAGGACAGGTTAGGGAGGCAGGGACGAGCTGGGCTGGTTTTGGGATGCAGTGGTGGGTGGGGAGATTTTGAAGCTGGTGAAGTCCACATTGATACCATTGGGCTGCAGGGTTCCCGAGCAGAATATGAGTTGGTGTTCCTGCAACCTTCGGGTGGCATCGTTGTGGCACTGCGGGAGGCCCAGGATGGACATGTCGTCTGAGGAATGGGAGGGGAGTTAAAATGGTTTGCAACTGGAAGGTGCAGTTGTTCAGTGCGAACCAAGCGTAAGTGTTCTGCAAAGCAGTCCCTAAGCCTCTGCTTGGTTTCCCCAATGTAGAGGAGGCCACAATGGCAACAGCCTCCTATCCATGGACTTCATTTACACTTCTCTTTGCTGCAGAAAGGCAGCCAACATCATCAATGACCCGTCCCATCTCGGTAATGCTCTCATCCAACTTCTTCCATTGGGCAGAAGATTGAACACACCCATCAAGGGGTTCAAGAACAGCTTCTTCTCTGCCATTATTCGACTGATGAATGGACTCTATAACTCCAAATAGTGTTGATCTTGCTTTGCACACCTCCTGTGCAGGCATAACCTTGCATGCCTTGCTCTGTCTATGCACACTTTGATCTGTAAATCATTGTTTGCTATGATCTGCCTGCACCACTCTCAAAAACACTTCACTGTACTTCGGTACACGAGACAACATAAATCAAAATCAAAACATTCTAATGGCAATCGATGATAGCTTTCAATAATCTTCAAAGTCAATGTTGAAACTCATCTTGTTGCTGACTTCATAAAATTGCAGGATGAAACCAGAGCAAGAGTGACCTGGCCCTCCAGATCTGAGCATGGATAAGGGTTAGAAGTGGTTCCAAAAAGGCATTTCAGGTGACTATTCAAAAAGGAAACTGAAAATTTTGTCAAGTGTCCCAAACCCCCGGCCTGTCCAAATTTGTACAGATGCACACTTAATCAATTCCAGTTTGTATTCCACATGCTGCCTATTGCTTTGACCTGGTGCTCCTGTAAGTTTCAGCAAAGGTGCAGACAGTCTTCTCAAATCTTTGCTCTCACCGCTCAGATGCTTTTGATCTTCACTCAGAGTTTCAGGTCACCACATGGTCCTGGAAAAGACTCCCACTTCTCCTTGTGCAGGGGCAGACACAGTTATTGTGGGGCAAAGTGCTGTGACGGGAGATAGAGGTGGTATGTTAGGTGCTCCCTTGGTTTTGCAGTGAAAATAGTGAGAAGAGGAGAGCGTTTTATGTGACATTCCTTGCTCCCTGTCTCCTCTTCTGTAGCAGCATCCCAACAATACCATGACTCTGAGGTAGAGGCGATTACTGACATTTTGCAAGCCCATCGATACAAATATTGATCAGCCTGATTAAGGCATCAGAAATCTTCTGTACCTTTGTGGTCATGACTTGTAATGGATTGAGTGCAGAGTAATGCCTTAAGCTCCATGCGACATCCGTACTCTCCAATGACAGTCTCTGAAACCTTTGCCATCATTAAGGCCATATGTGTTTTTTACACTCCTGCAATTCCCCTTTCCAGATATTTTTCTGACCCACCCCACTTACAACACTCCAGGGTTGGAGCTGCTGACAACCCAAACTACGGAATTTCCTCCCTAAACCTCTCTTATTCTTTATGATACATCGTAAAATTGATATCTTTAATCGATGTTTTGCTCATCTGTGAAGCACCTTGAACATAGAACGTAGAACAATGCAGCACAGAACAGACCTTTCGGCCCTCGATGTTGCGCCGACTTGTGAACTAATCTAAGCCCCTTACCCTATACTACCCCATCATTATTCATATGCTTATCCAAGGACTGTTTAAATGTCCCTAATCTGGCTGAGTTAACTACACTGGCAGGCAGGGTGTTCCATGCCCTTACCACTCTCTGAGTAAAGAACCTGCCTCTGACATCTGTCTTAAATCTAACACCCCTCAATTTGTAGCTATGTCCCCTTGTACAAGCTGAAGTCATCATCCTCGGAAAAAGGCTCTCACTGTCCACCCTATTTAATCCTCCGAACATCTTGTATGTCTCTATTAAATCCCCTCTTAGCCTCCTTCTCTCCAATGAGAGAACAGACCCAAGTCCTTCAGCCTTTCTTCATAGGGCCTATGCTCCAGACCAGGCAACATCCTGGTAAATCTCCTCTGCACCTTTTCCAATGATTCACATCCTTCCTGTAATGGGGCAACCAGAATTGCACGCAATATTCCAAACGAGGCCACACTAGCATTTTCTACAGTTGCAGCATGACATCATGGCTCCGGAACTCAGTCCCTCTACCAATAAAACCTAATACACCGTAAGCCTTCTTAACAGCACTATCAACCTGGGTGGCAACTTTCAGGGATCTTAGTACATGGGCACCAAGATCCCTCTGCACAGCCACACTACCAAGAATCTTTCCATTGACCCGGTATTCTGCCTTCCTATTATTCTTGCCAAAGTGAATCACCTCACATTTAATCCATATTAAACTCCATTTGCCACCTTCCAGCCCAATTCTGCAGTTTATCCAAGTCTCCCTGCAACCCGCAACATTCTTCCACACTGTCCACCACTCCACTGACTTTAGTGTCATCTGCAAATTTACTAACCCATCCACCTATGCCTGCGTCCAAGTCATTTATAAAAATGACAAACAGCAGTGGTCCCAAAACAAATCCTTGAGGCACACCACTAGTAACTGGACTCCAGGCTGAATATTTTCCATCAACCACCACTCATTGCCTTCTTACAGAACGCCAGTTTCTAATCCAAACTGCTAATTCTCCCTCAATCCCGTGTCTCTGTATTCTCTTCAATAGCCTACCATGTGGAACCTTATCAAAGGCTTTACTGAAGTCCATGTACACCACGTCAACTGCCCTTCCCTCATCCACATGCTTGGTCACCTTCTCAAAAAACTCAATGAGTTTTGGGAGTCACAACCTGCCCTTGACGAATCCATGCTGACTATCTCCAATCAAATTGTTGCTTGCTAGATGATAATAAATCCTATCTCTTATAATCCTTCCCAAAATGTTTCCTACAACAGATGTAAGGCTCACACGTCTATAATTACCTTGGTCAGCCCCACTGCCCTTCTTGAACAAGGGCACATTTGCAATCCTCCAGACATCTGGTACTGAACCTGTAGATAATGAGGACTCAAAGATCAAGGCCAAAGACTCCGCCACCTCCTCTCTGGCTTCCCAGACAATCCTCAGAAAAATCCCATCTGGCCCAGGGGATTTATCTACTTCACACCTTCTAGAATTGATCACACCTCCTCCTTACTAACCTTAATCCTTTCAATTCTAGTAGCCCGTAACTCAGTCACCTCCTCTACAATATTCTCCTGTTTCTCAGTGAAAACAGATGAGAAATAATCATTTAGCACCTCTCCAATCTCCACAGGGTCCACACACAACTTCCCACTTCTGTCTTTGACTGGCCCTATTCCTCCCCGAGACATCGTCTTATTCCTCACATACCTATAGAACGCTTTAGGGTTCTCCTTTATTCTACCTGCCAATGTCTGCTCATGTCCCTTCCTTGCTCTTCTTAACTCTCTCTTTAAATCCTTACTAGCTAATCTGTAACTCTCCATCGCCTCATCTGAACCATCTTGTCTCATCGTCACATATGCCTCCCTCTTCTGCTTAACAAGAGATACAATTTCTTTCGTAAACCACAGTTCCCTTACCTTATCGCTTCCTCCCTGCCTGACAGGGACATACTTATTAAGGACAGCAATATCTGTTCCATCAACCAGCTCCACATTTCGATTGTCCCCATCCCTTGCATTTTGCTAACCCATTCTATGCCTCCTAAGTCTTGCCTAATCGCATTATAATTGCCCTTCCCCAATCTATAACTCTTGCCCTGTGGCATACTCCTAAACCTTTCCATTGCTACAGTAAACATAACCAAATTATGGTCACTCTGTCCAAAGTGCTCACCTACCACTAAATCAAACACCTGGCCTGGTTCATTACCAAGTACCAGATCCAGTGTGGCCTCCCCTCTTGTCGGCCCTTCGACATACCGAGTCAGGAAACCCTCCTGCACACATTGGACAAAAACTGATGCATTCAACATTCTAGAGTTATAGCATTTCCATTCAATGTCAGGGAAGTTAATATCTGCCATAATGACCACCCTGTTCTTTTCACTCCTGCCCAGAATCATTTTGCCAATCCACTCCTCCACATCCCTGGAACTTTGCGGGGGCCTATAAAAAACTCCCAGCAGTGTGACCTCTCCTCTCCTGTTTCTGATCTCAGCCCATACCACCTCATCAAAAGTTCTTTCAGCCACCGTTGTTCTGTCCTTGGCTAACAAAGCCACACCTCCCCCTCTTTTACCATCTTCCCTGACCTCAATGAAAGATCTAAACCCTGGAACTTGCAACATCCATTCCTGACCCTGCTCTATCCAAGTCTCTGAAACAGCCAAAACATCGAGGAAAATGACAGAGTAAAAGTTTCCATAAAATACAAGCTGTTTTGCCGTACATTAGGAGAATCAGGAATGGCCCTTTTTTTACCCATCTCGGGATGAACCCTCACCATCACTCACAGAGCGAATGAACAGCAGGAAAAATCTTCACCACTGACTACCTGCACTCACCTATCACCTTCCCACCTACCTTCCCCAGCCCCCACTCTGTTTATGTCTCAGCTCCCATCCTCCCCCCCCCCCCGCCGCCCCATTTCTGAAGAAGGGTCCTGAACCATTAACTTTCCTGCTCCTCTGATGGTGCCTGGCTCGCTGTGTCCCTCCAGCTTCACACTGTGTCATCCTTGACTCCAGCACATGCAGCTATTGCTGTCTCCCTGTGAGCGATGTCAGCTTTGGTTCAATCGGAGCACGGGGCGGGGCTTGGAGGACCCAATGGAAGCGGCCTATCCTCCAACCAATCAGAGCGAGTGAGATGTTTGTCTGTTTGAAAGTCACGTGATCGTCTTTGTCCGGAGACGCAATATCTCTGCGACTGAAGGTTAGCTGCTTGCCGAAAGTACAGTACACGGGACAAAAAGGAAAGCTGCAAAAAAACGGGAGGGAAATACTTTCGGTATTGACTGAGAGGCTTTAATAGCCGTTGATGCATGTCAGAAAACAAATTTTAACATGCCGGCCCCGTGTTTTGCAGCAAACGAAAAAACTGCTGCGGACCTGAGGCTGCGATAGGCAGAGGTAATTGCCACCATCTTTATTAGGGGCAATGATCTTCGGGACTCATGCGGGATCGCCATATTTATAGGTGGCAATCTGCAGTGGAACGCAAGCGCAGCCTTTCTTGTTTGGGAGAGGAGATTAAGACAAGAGAAATGTTTGTTTTTGTTTTTCTGGACTTCTTTCCCAGACTGTGAGACATGGCGTGTATTTCCTGGGAAGGACTTTTGACACTGGCGGAGTACTGGCTTCAGGCAGTATAAATTGCTGCAAGTTATACGTTAGATATTTAATGGAGGAGAAATGCCGAAAACGCGTTCAGAACTGCATGTTCAAAAACAAAGTTGCTGGAAAAGCTCAGTAGGTTTGGTAGCATCTGTGAAAGAAAAAAAAATAACGTTTCGGATCCGCTAACCCTTGCTTAGAACTTCATGTTACCTGTTGCACTCTCACTGTAGGAAGTCCTGCTTTAAATATTATGATCTATTAAAGCATATCCGTTTGCCCAGTATTCATATGATTGGGATCAAATCACTGAAAGTGCTCTGAGTCCCCTTGTGCTCCCTGGTCAAATTTATTAATGTCTGACTTCCTCAGTCTCTAATAATGGGTGTATTTTACCTCTGCATTTTTCTGTGTGGGGGAGCAGGGTGCTTTGAAGAGGAGGATTTATACATAACTAACAGAAACCAAGAGAAATGTTTGCCTTTTCCAGACAATCTTGTTGTGTTTTCTGGATTTCTGTCCAGGGCTGACCGTTATTTATCTCTTGTGGATTTGCTTTACAGGATATTTATTGAGAATAATTTGCAGACCAGGATCACAAAGCATGTTCTCCATTAAGCGGAGTGATCAGGATCTGAGTATCATTGACACTTAACTGGGAAAGGGAAGAGGTATAACCATTCTATGCGTGGGAGAATATTCCTGGTAAGTTTGTAACTTGAAAGCAGGATATTCAAATTTTTGGTTTGATCACCCCTGGGATAAGTGTTCAGTTCTATATCCTGCAGCTGAGAAAGGAGATATTGGCCTGAGAGGGGTAGATTTGTCCAAACAACACCTCGTCTCTTTTAAAGAACTGCCATATTTAGTCCCAATCGCCTACTTCATGATTTTAATCCATACATTTTTCATTCTTGAATACCTGCAAACTTCCTTTTAAAATTCCTTATGTGCACAAATTCCAGCACCCCTCCAGGTGGAATCTTCCATTTCCTGACAACTCCATTGATCCTGAAACTGAAGTCTGTGTTGATTCCTGAGGGTTATAAATTACTGCATTTAATGTGAAGATGCTGTTCCCTGAGCTTCCATTGAGCTGCGTTGAAACAGTATGGGAGGCTGAGATCAGAGTGGGTGTGAGCAGACAATGAAAATGAAAAGGCTGCACTGTGAGTACTGCTTGGCTAAGTGAGAGTGCTTTGGAGTTGGGTGAAACAGAAAGTGAAACTGAAAGATTGAGTGTGATGCTCAGTCTCAGTTTGGGCAGTTCAGAAAGTCTCTCAAATTGATATTTGATACCGTAAAGAACTTTCTTACAGTTTTTAAAGTATGTATTAGCTTAAATAAAGTTAGGGGCTTTAGGTTTATAATAGTAATGTTTGAAATGAAGGGGGAGGACCTAGCTTAATTAAATTCTTTTTAAGGCAGAAACTGGTTTAATCTGGAGAGAAGTCATAACAGAAGACATCACATCTGTGGTGTGCTCCTCTTGCACAATAGAACATAGGCTCTTGATGTTGTGTCGACCTGTGAAACCACACTGAAGCCCATTTAACCTACACTATTCCATTATCATCCATATGTTTATCCAATGACCACTTAAATGCCCTTAAACTTGGCGAGTCTACTACTGTTGCAGGCAGGGCATTGCACGCCCTTATTACTCTGAGTAAAGAACCTATGTCTGACATCTGTACGATATCTATGACCCGTCAATCTAATGCTATATCCCCTCGTGCTAGCCAGCTCCATCTGAGGAAAAAGGATCTCAGTGTCCACCCTATCTAATCCTCATATCATCTTGTATGTCTCTATTAGGTCACCTCTGAACCTTCTCTTTAACGAAAACAGCCTAAAGTCCCTCAACCTTTCCTCATAAGACCTTCCCTCGATACCAGGCAACATTCTGGTAAATCTCCTGTGCACCCTTTCCAATGCTTGCACATCCTTCCTGCGATGCGGTGACCAGAACTCCAAGTGCGGCCGCACCAGAGTTTCGTACGGCTGCAATATGACCTCATGGTTCTGAAACTCAATCCCTCGATCAGTAAAAACGAACACATTGTACACCTTCTTAACAACCCTATCAACTTGTGGAAACTTTCAGGGATCTATGTACATGGACACCGAGATCTCTTTGCTCATCCACACTACCAAGAATCTTACCATTAGCCCAGTACTCTGTATTCCTGTTACTCCTTCCAACGTGAATCACCTCACGGTTTTCCGCATTAAACTCCGGGACATTACCAGTGTCCCTATTGGCTATTTGTGCAGGAAGTGTGTCCATCTGCAGCTACTAGTTAACTGCTTTTCAGAGCTTGAGCTGTGGGTGCAGTCAGTATGGAGCATCCATGGTAACTGAGAAGGTTGTGGTCGCATTCTCAACAGATTGGTCACGCAGCAGGTGAAGATTACACAGACAGCAAGGGAATGGGTGACCATCAGACACGTAAAAGGCTCAGAAAGGAAGTGCTAGAGTCATCCCCCTCAAATAGATATACTGTTTTGGGTACTGTTCGGGGGAGGTGGAGGATGTTGGGGTGGCCACTCGGGAAGCAGCATCAGTCGGGTTCATGGCACTCGGAGTGACTCCGCTGCATAGAAGGGGAGGGAAACGATAAATATGACTGTAGAGACAGGGGATTCAATAGAGAGAGACATGAATCCAGGATGGTATGTTGCCTCCCTGGTGCCAGGATTAGCGATGACATGGAGCAGCTTCAGGACATTCTGGAGTGGGAGGGTGAACATCCGATTGTACCAGTGACATAGGAAAACCAAGGGAGGAGGACCTGAAAGCTGAAGATAGGAAGTTAAGAGATACACTAAAATACGAGATCTCAAATGTAGCATTGTCAAGCTTACACCCAGTGCCACATTGTTGTCGGGAGAAGTTTGTGTTGTGTTCAGTTGTACAAGTGACCTTTATTCAGAGCTCTGTTACCGCATGTGTGGGAGAGGTCAGAGTCCACTCCAAACCTGGCTTTCACATGAGGCCTAATTCCCCTCTTAAATACAGCTCAGATTGGAAGAGTGGACAGTGACACTCAAACTTTCCCTGGCTGATTGTGATATTTTTATTCCATTCGCTAGGTGTTATTTACATGCAATATTGTTGTCATTGTTAGCCACACACCCCAAATCAATATATCCAATCCAGTAAGCAAACCATTTTCCTAGGATGGTGACGGCGAGTACGAGGGGGCATAGCTTGAAATTGAGGGGTGAAAGATATAGGACAGATGCCAGAGGTAGTTTCTTTACTCAGAGAGTAGTAAGGGAATGGAACGCTTTGCCTGCAACGGTAGTAGATTCGCCAACTTTAGGTACATTTAGGGTGTCATTGGATAAGCATATGGACGTACATGGAATAGTGTAGGTTAGACGGGCTTGAGATCGGTATGACAGGTCGGCACAACATCAAGGGCCGAAGGGCCTGTACTGTGCTGTAATGTTCTATGTCCTATGTTCAAACAATCGTGGACAACACTATGTTCAGTCCTAAACCCTTCTATAATCTCCTGAGGTTAGCTCGAAAACTACTTCGTCTGTCTTTGGGACCTTACAATGCTTTTGACAGTTATATTCCTCCTCAGACATTTGCCAGCTGCACCACATTTTTTTGCCAAAAACCAAAATGGTATCTTATCACGAAGAACTTTTCCAAATTCTCTACTAACTGTAGTGTGGATTGTTAGGAATTGTGATTAAGTCTTTTAAACTCAACTCTGATATAAAGTGACTACAATTTTGTAATACAGTTGACAAATTGTGGAAAAATCCCTCTCTTACTTCAGCTTAAAAGATCAAACAGTGTTTCTGACTTGCTGCTGCAGTTTACAATCCCAACGATTTGCATTCTGTAAATGATTTTTAAACTGAAGTTTCATTTTCTACTCTAAGCGCTTTCCATTATTACTTTCTTGTTTTAATAAAAAGCATCTATTCCAGTTCCACTGAGTGTGAAATTCAGTCACTTTAGAGCTTTACCAAGCCATGAAACAAAATTTGTTCAGATTTCACAAATAACTAAGGCACTAACCATATCTTCATTTCGGATTTTGTAATCTATCTTTGTCACTCTTCCCTTGATCTTTGGATGTAAGAATTTATTCAAATTATCCGTATCTACATTTCAATTGTTTTATCTCTCTGCAGCCCTGACTTCTCTCTTTATAATCTTCCTTTGCCCCTTCCTATGTTGTTGGTCTTTTCGAGGTTGTGTTTACGCCATTTATTGCTTTTCCTTCCATAATGATACAGTGAGCTGCTTTTATTGCTGACAAACATTTGCTCAAGGAATTCAGCTAACCATTTCATGTTAATTGGTTGTTTGCATTTCTGGTTACAATTACCTAAACAGTTCAGAATGCTGTAGGATCAGACTTTTGCTTCTACTTTTTATTAAGTAACAAACTTGTGATTGTGGCTGAACCAGGCCTTTAAAAACTGCCTCTTGTTAAAATGCTTATGTGTTTTGAACTGTCTGTTTACAGAAACCCAAGTAAATTCCCTAATGTTCCTTCTCAACAGGACTCTTTTATACCCCCCACAGGACCTTTCGTGATCTAATCCCGTAACAGTGTGAGCTGCTACAATGCATGTGCTAGTAAAAGCATAAGAGGACAGATGAGATGAGTGCATGGCTGGAGCTATAACTTAAAAGGTTTGGATTCCTGAGGCATTGAGACTGTTTGTTTGTTTCTGGGGAAGGTGGGACATGCACAAGCTTGAACAATTGTCCTGGGCAGAGCTGGGACAGATATTCTTGTTGATGCTTTTGCTAGTTCCACTGGTGAGGATTTAAACTCGTATGACAGGGGAATGGGAACCAAAGTATAGCTTTAGCAGTAAAAGACTCAAATCAGCAAATGGGATTTGAAATTAGTTCATGATGTTGTCGGTGGCTGAAAGATTAAAAGAAAGAAGGATTAATCAAGATCAAATCTCTTTTCATACATCAGTCCTGTGATCCCAGGAATTGGTCTGGTGAACCTTCTTTCCGATCATTCAGTAGCCAGGCCATCCTTCCTCTGGAAAGGAGAACAAAGGTGCACACGACTCCAGGTGTGGTCTCACCAAGGCCCTTATAGAAAGATATCCCTCTTCCTGTACTCGAATCCTCTCACAATGAAGGCCGAAATATCATTTGCATTCTTCACTACTTGCTGCTGCCTGTTTCCTAAAAGAGAATAGGAGAGAAACACGGAACTAAATGGGGTCAGACACTCGGGTAACATTGTGTTCAACAATGTCCCCATTGTATCGGTGCTGGCCATCAAGCACCTATTGAAGCTAGGCCCGTTTTCTGGCACTCGGTGTGTAACCTGTATTTTGGTGCAGTGGATGATCATCTCAACACTTCTTCAAGATTGCAATGGTTCCTGCATCTATCACCATTTCAGATGCTGCCAGATCTGCTGAGTATCTCTATCATTTTCTGTTTTTATTTTAGATTTCAGGTATTTTTCTGCATCTTAGTCCTTCAGAAGGATCAGAGGGTATGGAGAGAAAACAGGAATTGGATTCATTTTCAGATGAATAAAATGCCTGCCCTTCATGTCTGTCCAAACTCTATCTCTTTTTGTAGTTTTGGACAAACGCTGACTGTTTCCCTTCCCTGAAGGACATTTAATGAACCAGTTCAGTTTTACTGATAATCCAGCAGTGCCCCTCAGTGTTGCATCCACAATTGATCAGATTAATTTCTGAGTTTGACAATCTTTGTGTGTGTTCTTCTGGTTTCTCTCTCTCTCTCTACTTTTTTTTTCTTCAGTTTGAAATTGTGATTGCATTCAGAGAAATCAAACAAAACCACATCCAGATCTGACACTCAATCTGTTTGTCGTAACCTAATTATCTCAGGATTTTGAACATTAAAGGAAGAAGCACTGTTCACACCAGGGAGAAATGCGTATTGTCTGTGTGTCGAAGATTCTGTGAAGATTCATCTGAAATGCCCAAACACCAGCACGGTCACACTGGGGAGAGACTGTGGTAATGTGGGGATTGTGGGAAGGGATTTATTTACCCATCCCAGCTGGAAATGCACCAACGCAGTCACACTGGGGAGAAACTGTTCATTTGCTCTGATTGTGGGCTGGGATTCACTCAGTCAAGCAACCTGCTGAAACACCAACGAGTTCACAGTGGGGACAGACTGTTCACATGTTCCGAGTATGGGAAGGGATTTGCTCACTCAACCAACCTGCTGAGACACCAGCGAGTTCACTCTGGGGACAGACCATTCACTTGTTCTATGTGTGGAAAGGGATTCACTCAATCATCCCAACTGTTAACACACCAGCAAGTTCACCACAACCACATTTGAAGGATTTTGCCCTTAAATCAAGGAATGAACTTTGATCTTTGGGCTGTTTGTACTGGTGTCATTAGTCCCTGCTCAAAACTTGATCTTCTCTTGGGAAATAAGGTAGGGCAGGGGACTGAGGGGTCAGCAGGGGGGACAATATTTTGGGGCCTATGATTATATCTCTATTAGTTTTAAAATAATTATGGAAAAGGATAGACTTTGGTCGAAGAGTCAAAGTTTTAAATGAGGCCAATTTTGACACTACTATGCTTCTTAAAAGCACAGTAAGACCGCCTATGTGTGGGAATGCACGAGATGGGTGAGATACAAAAAAGTATTTTACATCAGTATTTACTGTGATAAAGGATACAAAAGCTAAAGAACTTAGAGAAATGAATGTGTATCTTGAAAAGTTCCATGTTGTAGAGGAGGTGGTGCTGGATGCCATACAGAGCATAAAGGTGGATAAATCCCCAGGACCTCTTCAGGTGTATTCTCGAACTTTGCGGGAAGCTAGGCTTGCGATTGGGCCCCTTGCTCAGATATTTGCACCATTGACAGTCATAGGTGAGCTGTTACACTGGAGGTTGGCTAATCTGGTGCCATTGTTTAAGAAAGGTGGTAACATAAAACCAGGGAACAATAAACTTTTAGTGAGCCTGATGTCAGTTGTGGGTAAGTTGTTGGAGGGAATTCTGAGGGATAGGATTTACATATATTTGGAAAGCGTGGACTGAATGGGGAATAGTTGACATGGCTTTGTCCATAGGAAATTATGCCTTACTAACTTGATTGAGTTTTTTTGAAGAAGTTAGAAACAAGATTGATGGCAGAGCGGTGGATGTTTTCGATATTCCTCATGGTCGACTGATTAACAAGGTTAGATCACATGGAATCCAGGGAGAGCTGGCCATTTGGAAAGGCCTTTGACCTGCAGTATGCTGCAAGGATTGGTACTTAGTAACTATAACTCCTACATTCACATCCAAATCATCTTTATAAATGACACACCACTGGTCACAGGCCTCCAGTCGACAAAGCAACCCTCCACCAGCACTCCGTCTTCTACCTTCAAGCCAGATCTGTTTCCAAATGACTGGTTCTCTCTGTATTCCATCTGATCTGACCTTGCTAATCAGTCTACTATGAGGAACCTTGTCAAACGCCTTAGTGACATCCATATAGAACACATCCACCTCTTTGCGCTACTCAATCCTCTTTGTTCCTCCATCAAAAAAAATCAAGTTAGTGAGACATGATTTCCCACACACACAGCCATGTTGATTATCCCTAATCAGTCCTTCCCTTTCCAAATATTTCAAGTACTATCCCTCAGGATTCCTAGAACGACTTTCCCACCACTAATATCAGGCTCACTGGCCTATAGTTCCCTGGCTTTTCCTTACCACCTTTCTTAAATAGTGGCACCACATTAGCCAACTTCTGGTCCCTCAAATGTGACTATCGATGATACAAATATCTCAGCAAGGGGCCCAGCAATCACTTGCCTAGCTTCCCTCCGAGTTCTCGGATACACCTGATCAGGTCCCAGGAATTTATCCACTTTTATACGTTTTAAGCATCACTACCTCTGTAATATGGATAATTTTCAAGATGTTGCTATTTATTTCCCCACAGTCCATATCTTCCATATCCTTTTCTGTAGTAAATACTGATGCATAATACTTGTTTTATTATATTCCCCATTTCTTGCAATTCCACACATAGGAGGCATTGCTGCTTTTTAAGGGGCCCTATCTCTCCATCGTTATCCTTTTTGTTCTTAATCTATTTGTAGAATCCCACTGGATTTTCCTTAATACTATTTGCCTAAGTTACCTCATGTTCCCTTTTTGCCCTACTAATTTCCCTCTTAAGTATACTATTGTCATTATACTCTTGTAAGCATTCACTCGATCTCTGCTGTCTATACCTGACATGTCCTTCCTCGTTTTTCTTGACCAAAACCTTGATTTCTCTAGTCATCCAGAATTCCCTATACCTACCAGCATTGTCCTTCACCCGAACAGGAGTATACTGTCCCTGAACTCTCGTTATCTCTTTTTTTTTTGAAGGCTTCCCACTTTCTAACTTTCTGTTTTACCTGCGAACATCTGCCCCAATCAACTTTTGAAAGCTCTTGTGTAATACCATTAAAATTGGCCTTCCTCCAATATAGAGCTTTAACTTTCAGATCCGGTCTACTCTTTTCCATCACTATTTTAAAACTAATAGAATTATGGTCACTGGCCCCAAAGTCCTCCCCTGCTGATACCCTAGTCACCTGTCCTGCTTTATTTGCCAACAGCAGGTCAAGTTTTGCACCTTCTGTAGTCGGTACATCACATACTGAATCAAAACATTTTCCTCTACACTCTCAGCAAACTCCGCTCCATCCAAGCCTTTTAGACCATGGAATTCCCAGTCTGTTTGGAAAGTTAAAATCCCTTCCATCACCACCCTGTTATTCTTCCAGATAACTTCTTTCAAAATTATTTGTCAGATTCCTGCTGACTAATGGGGGTGGCTATAGTATAATCCCAATAAGGTGATCATCCCTTTCTTATTTCTCAGTTCCACCCAAATAACTTCCCTGGATGTATTCTCAGATATATCCTGCCTAAGTAATGCCGTAATGTTATCCTTGCTCAAAAATGCCACTTTTCCCTCCTCTCTTGCTTTGCTTCCCCCTCCCCCTTCGACTTTCTATCCTTTCTATAGGAACTATATCTTAGAACATTAAGCTGGCAGCCCTGTCCACCTCTGAGCCTTGCCTCTGTAATTGCAATGATAACCCAGTTTCATGTTTCCAATCTTGCCCTGAGTTCCTCTGCCTTAGCTGTTAGGCCTCTGGCATTGAAATAAATGGCGTTTAATTTATTAGTCCTTTCGCATTAATCTCAATAACAAATACGTAACTGTAGAGTAGGTTTTGAAAATGATAACGTTTTATTGCTGTAGATCAACACATTCACACTGGGTAAAGACAATCCACCCGCAGTGTGTGAAAAGGGATTCCCTCGTTCATTAGGACGGGTTTTCATAGAATTCGGAGTATTCCTACAGTATGGAAACAGGCCCTTCGGCCCAAGAATTCCACACAAAACCTCAGAGCATCCCACCCAGACACATCTCCCCGTAGCCCACCTAATGTACGCATCACTGAACACTCTGGGCAATTTAGCTTGGCGAATCCACTAACCAGCACGTGGGAGGAAACCAGAGCACCTAGAGGAAACCCACGCAGCCACAGGGAGAATATGCCAACAACCACACACTCGGTTGCCCAAGGGTGGAATCAAATCCAGGTCCCTGGCACTGTGAGGCAGCAGTGCTAACCGCTGAGCCACTGTGGTTAAACACCAATGAGTTCCCAAGAATCTGTAGGAATTTTTGTTGCTCGTATTATCTGTATTCAAGTCATGTTATCTGGGCTTGTTTCTCATGATGTTTGAAAACACCACATGTCTGGTTACCTTGTTGGGAGAAAAAATGATATAAATTTTATTAAAACTACTGTGCATTGGATCTTTATCTCAAAAGCAGACTAATTTATTTTGAAAGGGGAGATGGAGAGCCTATCTCCTCTATCCTCACCTCCAACAAGTGCGAGGAACCTGTGGTTTTTATTTTTCACTCAATGACAGTCAGTACATTTCATATGAGCAACTGGGAACCGAGTCATCCCAAAATGCTTGAAACTTAGTGTACTAATGGTACACTATTACAATAATAACCATTACAATTCTTTTCTGAACCTTTTGAAGTTTTACAACATCCGTCCTTCAGCAGGAAGAGTAGAATTACACACAGCGGTTACACCTAAACTGGAATGGGAACTGCATCCTTGTGGGAGCTGGGGATGGGTTTCCAGTACTGTTGGGGGTCATGTAAAAAGTTTAGCAGTGGGCTGAAATCCAGACAATGTTCAAAAATAATAATGGCCAAAAAGAGAAGAAACAAGAGAGTCTGGAAGGCATTGTCATTGGGCAATTAAGATATAAGCGAGTTTGCCACGGGTGAATGGTATTTAATGCTTGGAGTCAGATGAATAAGGCAGATGATTTGAGGATACAAATTAGTGGGGTCAGAAAGCCATTGCTGTCACTTGGACATGGTTAGCAGCTCAGTATTCCAGGATACAGGGCCTTCATGCAAGGCAGTGGAGGTGGTAAAGGAGGAGGAAATATTGTTATTTTGCTTCAGGAATCTATAGAGCAATAAGGACAGGTGACATTTTTGAAAACCCCTTTAAATAAATAAGGAGACAGATTTTGAGAAAGTGTAGAAGTAGCAGGATTATGGTAGCAGAGACTTTCAACTTCCTCAACATTAATGGAGTCGTCATAATGTGAAGGATTTATCAGAATTTTTAAAATACATCCAGGAGAGCATTTTTTCAGCCACTAAGTAGAAGTCCCAACAAGGAAGGGGAAGGTCCTGGACTTGACTTTAGGTTACAAAGTTGAGCAAGTGGTTGAAGTTTCAGTGGGATAGCATTTTGCAGGCAGTTATTATAACTATTCGATTCAGGATTTGTATGGAAAAGGACAAGAATGGGTCTAAAGTCCTAAACTGATGCTGAAGTTATGAAGAAAGTAAATGGAATTTTGGCCTTAACTGCGAGGTGTTGGTGTTTTGAGGATCGGGACATCTTGTAACAACTGTATTGGATGTTGGTGAAGCCATATTGGTTTAGCTACTCGTATTTAAGAAAGGATATGCTGGCGTTGAATGCGGTGCAAAAGAGATTCGCTAAGCTGATTCATGGGATGTAAGGGTCATCAAGAATAGCTGGAGGAAGGGAATTTGCAAAGGGAAAATACTAAATAAACAGGTGGTGCCCAGTGTTGGGCTCATACTCACAACTCTGCACTTAAACAGCGTATGTTCCAACAACTGAGTTAACTTGGCCTTCCACAGTCAATGTTCAAATCCTGCTTTATAAGGTGACAAATGGGTTTTTCACGGACGCCGCTGCAGTCCAAGGAAGTAAAAGGTAACTGCTTTAGAAAATCCCAAGGTTCCAATGTATTCTTCTCATTCACATTGCAATCCATTTTCAGTACTTGCTCCAGGATTTAACATTCAAAATTAATTTCGTGATGTTGTTGCCCTCATCTTTAAGTGCCCTGTATAACTCCAGTCACTCGGTCGAATGGTGAAAAAGTCTGTTTCAATAAACCAATTTTTTTCAGCTACAGTCTAAGAAATGTTCCTTTATTTGCTGAATCTCACACAACATTTTCTTTCTTCTGTGTGTCAACAACTTTTGCCAATTCTCATGTTACGGACTACATTTTCAGAATCTTTTTAACCAGAGGTTTCTGGTGCAGTTGTAAGACTTCATATTAAATGGTACAAAAAACCAAACGGGCTTAAAAGATGAGAAAGGAAATACATTTTTGTATTTTTGCGTGAAGACGGTTCAGTTACTGTGTGCTTGTTTCATATAAAATGGATGATTGAAGTGTTCACAGTGCACTATTTAAATAGCAGATACGAAGACCTTGTGAGCAAGCATTTAAGACATTTGACACATTGAGGGAATTAATTTAGAAACCCAAAATGTCCAGAAAATGTGCTGGATAAATTCAGCAGGTCTGTTATTTTCGCTCTTTTCGATTCAGGATGGGTATGGAAAAGGACAGAAATGGGTCTAAAGTCTTCTGCGGGTGCTGCAAATGATTAAGAGAGAAGATCGAATTTTAGCTTTAATTGCTACATAGTTGTTACAATTTTTAACAATTATGTAGGATGTTAGTGAAGCCATTCCTGCGGAGAGAAAGAAATAGTGCAAATATCTTGAAACTAACATGATTTCACTTGTCTCATTGCCAGACCTCCTATGTTTCTTTCACACTTTCTGTTAAACAGCAAGAAGTTCTTTTCTTGAGAAGAGAAAAGCATGAGAGGTAACCTGAGAGAAATTGGAGACTCTGCAGGGATTTGAGGCAAAAATGGTGTTGAGGTTGAGGTTGTTAGAGATTTAAGAAATGGTAATGCAGTCTCGAGGCCTCTCCTGCTCCATGACTAAAATTTGGTGCAGCGACATCATCATTGAAGACAATAAGGATGACCACGACTTGTCAGTTACTGTGGCTGAACAGTCTTAAGGAGCTGAATTAAGACTCCAGTCTTTTCATTGATGTGGGTTTGAATCCCACTGTTGCGAATGTTCCTTCAGCAACTGGCATTTTCTTCTCAGCAGGATTTTGCGAGTGTAAGAAAAGAGGAGACAATACACATATGACTTGCTGCATGAAGCAAAAAAGAATATACTTGAAGTTTTATTAAAGTTATCTTTTCAAGGAGCTACACAGACATGTTTGAGTGTACAGGAGACATAGAAACAAAATGGTACAACAGGGATGAGGAAGAACAGTGCGAGAGAGGGAGGGGAAAACCTATGTTAGCTCATCCTCAGCGTTTATCCAGAACAGCATTCGGTGAGAGTAACTACTGTACAGTCCTGTGGAAAGTAGGTCCCATTCTCACTTTGAGAAAAACTTATCATGCTGTATGGTACTATCACGATGCTAAATTGGATAGTCTTTTAACAGATCTGTTGATGTATCTTTTTAGCACCTGTGATGCACTTTGGGCCAATAACACTAGAAATGAGACAGCAGAGATTTGAATCACTCCAACATTACAGGAAGGTTGAATGTAGGGGACCGGTCTGTGTTAGAGTAGTTAAATCTAGAAGTAACAAAGAATGGATAGGGTTTCAGCAGCAGATGAGCTGAGATGTGGATGGAGTCAGGTGATGTTACTGAGATAGAAACAGTTAGTTTGGTGATGATGCAGGAGAAAGCTCATCTTAGTGTGAAGTATTTCATCAGAGTTGTGAACAGTCTGGTTCAGCTTCACACAGTTACTAGACAGAAGGTTGCAGTCAGTGTAGAAGCTGTCTCAGTGTTTAATTGGAGGAAATTGCTGTTCATCCTGCACTGGATTCAAACAAGTCAGGATGATGTGTGACTTGGAGGGGGTCCTCACCGTGATGGTGTTCCATAGATCTTCCACACTGGACATTCACAACAGTGAAGATTAAGGGTTTGTGACATGATGTCAAAGTCCTGATTGAGATGTGGATTTAGTCAATACCTGTATTTCACCTCTTTCTCAACATTCTTTGTCTGTCCACTCACAAAGACGCCAGAGTCTTGTATAAGTCCAGACCAGGTGGCAGCTTCTGTTCCCTGATCGACATTAGTGAATCACTGGCTTTTGTGGTCACTTTTTTTTAAATAGTGTGTCATTAATCCTACGGGGTGGCACGGTGGCTCAGTAGTTAGCACTGCAGCCTCACAGTGCCAGGGACCCGGGTTCGATTCCAGCTTCGGGCAACTGTCTGAGCGGAGTTTGCACATTCTCTCCATGGCTGTGTGGGTTTACTCCAGGTGTTCCGGTTTCCTCCCACAGTCCAAAGATGTGCAGGCTAGGTGGATTGGTGGATTAGCCATGCTAATTTGCCCGGAGTGTTCAGGGGTGTGTGGGTGATAGGGGGATGGGTCTGGGTCCGATGCTTCAAGGGGCAGTGTGGACTTGTTGGGCCAAAGGGCCTGTTTCCACACTGTAGGGAGTCTAATCTAATCAAACTACCAGATTCATTACGAGCTGATTGCATCGGCAGCCTGGTGTTTGTGTGGACTCTCTCTTCATTGCATTGTTCTGTTTTAAATTGATTTCACAGTGTACTCAAAGGGAAACTGACACCAGGCATAATCCCAGGGTCTTATGGACACCTCAGTTTATTGTAAACAGAACATTATCAGATTTTGAACATGTAAGGAGAAAGCATACACGTATTGTGTGTGTGGACACGGTTTTAGTTAATTACCAGGACTGGCACAATGCAAGCCTTGATTGTGGGGAGGGATTCACTTGGTGAACCACAGTCCTGGCATACAAGCTGCTCACACTGACGAGAGACCTTTTAAATGTCCAAACTGTGGGAAGTGCTTTAAATGTTCTGGGCAACTGATGAATCATCAATATGTTCACACTGCTGAGAGACTATTTGTGTGTTTTTTGCAGACATATCTTCAGGTGATCAACTAGCCTCAATATACGCCAGCGAGTTCACGCTGGAGAGAGGCCATTCGTCTGCTCTGAGGGTGGGAAGGGATTCACTCATTTATCTCATTTGCTGACACAGAAGTGAGTTTGTAGGTAGCTATTGGATGTTTGGATTTTGCTTTCAATCACAGTCAGTACTGAACCATTTCAATGGAATCTGTTTCCACTGGTTTATAACTCCAGTTCTCAGTCTTTATATTTAGCATAAGAGCCAAATCAGCTTTCTGTGTGACCTGCAGTATGTTTATTTTTTAATGATATCTCTAATACAAGTTTGTTCTCATTGAACATTTCTTCCCCCTCCCCCATGTATCCTCCATCCTCACCTACAACAACAACTGAGGAGCTCAAAGAGCTTCATTGTCTCACTCATGGTGGCAATCGATCCACTGCCTCTGCTGCTTCCGATAAGGCCAAGGGGCTCCTAAATTTTGCCCTGTGTCTGAGCCCAGAATCTGCATGTTTCTCTCCTACATTGTTATAGCCAGTGTGTTACCAGCCCCTCTCAACTGGCTGCCAACCTTTTCTCCTAACTGTCTCCCTTCCTTGTGTGCTTTTTCATCTGCTTGCCCCAACTTCTGGACCTTCTGTATTCCTTGTGACTGTCAATTTGGACTTTTCTCCTTGACACCTATCATAAGTGTTTTTTTTAAATCTTATCTTAAATTCTAATTGTCATACAAGCAGCCCTGAATGTTTGCACTTCCTTTCCTTTTTGAGTGTACTTGAGCCATCTTCTCTTTGAAAGTAGCCCTTATTATTATTTATACTTTGTCCCATCAACCTGTCACTCCAGTCATTGCTGTCCAGCTTTGACCTTGCCCTTGAAGACAACTTTCCATCAATTGAGTTTTCTCATTCTGAATTAATGCTGGTTATTATCTGACATTATTCTGTACCTTCCTACACGGGATCATGGTCTCCTGAATGGTCTGACACTGACACTTGATCTACTTGGCTCCCATCATTCCCAAGAAGTAGGACCAAACGAGCGCTCTTTCTTTTTGAACTGAATGCACTGTTTTCGGAAATTTATCGTGCATACAATCCAGGAAAACTTACCCTTGCTGCCTCTTACTCTACCAATATTCCAGTCTGTATTTGAAAAACTGAGGTCTCAAATAACACTACAGAACAGGAATAGTCCCTTTAGCCCACAAGCCTCCATTAACGCATGATTTTCTAATCATGAAATCTCTTTCTTTCCCCTGCACAGTTTGTATCTCTCTATTCCCTGCCAATTCACAAATCCATCAAGATGTCTTTTAAGCATTGTGATTGTACCTGCTTATCCCACTTCCTCTGGCAATGCATTCTAGGCACATACTGTCCTGTGTGTAAAAACTTACTTTTCACACTTCCTTTACATTTTCCCTATTACTTTAAACTTATGTCCCCTACACAAACTGTCATTTCTACTCTAGACTCCAACTATCCATGTCTCTCCCAGTTTTGTAAATTTCTACCGGGTTGCCCCTCAGCCTCTGATGTTCAAAAGAAAATAAACCAATTTTATCCAACATCTCCTCATAACTAATATCCTCCAAACAAGGTGACATCCTGGTAACCTGTTTCTGTACCCTTTGCAAAGCTGATCATCCTTGTGGTGGTTTGGTGAGCAGAATTGTACACAACATTGCAGATGTAGCCTCACTGAAGTTCTAGCGAGCTGCAACATGACCAGTTTTTATACACTTTGCCCTGACCATCTTCTCCACTAGACTTGTCATTTTCAGGGAACTGTGAACCTGTAGACCTAGATACTGCTCTATGATTGTGCTTCTCAGAATTCTACCATTTACTGTGCACTTCCCTCCTTCATTAGACCTTCCAAAATGTATCACCTCACATTTGTCTGGATTAAATGCCACCTGCCATTTTTCCATACAAGCCTCCAGTCAATCTATATCCTGCTGTATCGTCTAGCATTCCTCCTCACTACTCACAGCTCCACAGATCTGTTATTCACATATTTACTAATTTGATCACCTATGTTCTCCTCCAAATATTTTTTATAATAAATATGTTAACGACAGCGGTCTGATTCCTACAGAAAAGCACTGGTTTCAGATCTATAGCTACTCTTCATCTTCTATGACAAAGCCAGTTCTGTACCCAACTCATGGTGTAACCAAGGTCACTTCGACTTCTGTATCAGCCTGCCACGAGGAACCTTGTCAAAGGCCTTGCTAAAGTTCATGTGGATAACATGCAACGTGGCTTCCTGCAGAAGAGGTCATGTCTCACAAACTGGCTTGTGTTTTTTTTGAAGTCACGAAGCTGATTGAAGGCAGCGCAGTGGATGTTGTCTGCATGTACTCTACGGAAATATTTGACAAGCTCCCTCATTGTAGGTGGTTCCAGTAGATTAAGTCACATGAGATTGATCCATGGTGCGTTGGTAAATTGGATTGGGTTAGAGGACAGAGGGTGGGTGGCGATGGTGTTTTTTGACTGGAGATCTGTAACCAGGGGTGTTCCACAAGGTTTGTTATTTTTATAAAAGATTTGGATGAAAATCTAAGTTGGTTTGCTAATGCTGTGAAAATTGGTGCAGCTGAGGATAGTGAGTTAGGGTGTCTAAGGACACAGCAGGATGTAGATCAATCGGAAAGTTGGATGGAGAAATGGCAGACGGACTTTAATTCAGAGAAAATTGAGGTAATGCAGTTTGGGAGGCTAAATGCAAGAGGAAAGTATACAGTAAATGGCAGGGCCATTAGGATCATTGGTATAAAGGGGGATCTTGGGGCCTAATTCCAGATAGCTCCCTGAACACAGTTGGATAAGGTGGTAAAGAAGAAAGTTGAGTGCACCAGTGCACTGTCATCAGTGTAGGGTAGAGGCTTAAAGACAAGCTTTATTTTTGTCTTTGTTTTCGGTCTGGATTGAGAGTCAGGCTTGCTGCCTGACCAGGTATACAGGTAAACTTCTTCATTTCAGAGGGGAATGTCAAGGCCAAGAGAAAGAAGAAGAAAATGTGAAACAAAGTTAAAGTTATGACAATAGCCCAGTTTCACTTCATTCTTTACCCTGGCCCTATCAGATGTGACGCTGTTAATCTGTACAATACAGGGCAGTGAAAGGAGCAGTTGGCCCTGCAAGCATTGATGAACAAAACTTGTTTGGTCATCTCCTTTGTCAGCTTTCTTTCTATAAATTGATTTTTATGTTTTCCCTTTCACAAGGCATCTGCTTCTTTCTCCAAACACAAATCTTGAATTCAGAATGACCGTTGGTGCTTTTAAAAAGGGACACTTGTCCAAACCATCAGCAATATATCCAGATTACCAAACTGCAGCCAATTATAGTTGTGTTTACATCAGTTGAAACAGATCTAATATTGTCAGACTTAATTTTGGTAGCAGAATTCAATTCTTTCTTAAAATACGGAAATCTCTTGCTGGGCCATCATTAGTCACCCTGGAGAAGATGCTGGTGAGTTTCCTCCTTGAACTACTGCAGTATAAAAGTATTCAGGTTCACTTATTTATCTCTAGTTGAAGGACTGAGTGAATCGCTTCCCACAAATGGAGCAGATGAAAGGCCTTCTCTCGTGTGAACTTGCTGATGAGCAGAGCGAAGATGAACACCTGAAACTACTCCCACAGGAAGTGCAGCTGAACAGCTTTTCTCTGGGATAAACTCGCTGGTGTCTCAGCAAACTGGATGATTGACTGCAGCCCTTCCCACATACAGAGCAGGCGAATGGTTTTCTCCCCCCCCCCCCCCTTGGCGTGAACTCGCTGGTGTCCAATGAGGGCAGATGCGTGTCTGAACTTCATTCCATAGGAGGTGCAGCCAAATAGTTTCTGCTCAGTATGAATTTGCTGGTGTGATTGAAGGCTGGATGAATGAGGGAATCTCTTCCCATGCACCGAACAATTGAATGGCTTCTCCCCTCCTCGGTGCAAATCCACTGATGTCACATGAGCCAGAATGTCTGTAAATCTCTTCCCGCGCTCTGAACAGGTGAACGGTCTCTCCCCAGTGTGAATTCTCTGATGTGACATGAGTTTGGTTGTTTGATTAAATTCCTTCCCACACACAGAACAGGTAAGTGGCTTCTTCCTGATGTGAATTCATTGATGGATTTCCAGCTGGGATGGGTAATTGAATCTTTTTACTATAGTTCTCACATTTCCATGGTTTCTGCACAGTACTGTCACCTTTGTATCACTTCAGAATGGTTGATCAACTGAAGCCTTGACAGCACATTGCTCGAGCAGAGTATCTCCCCACTGTGAATGGTGTAAATGTTTTCCCAACCTTCTTGATTGATTGGTTCAATTTCTCTCCACAAGAAATATGCTGGAATGCTCCCACATTGGATGTGTAACAGGGTAAATCTTTTATGCAGTCTCCTCACTGCAATATTGTCAGCTGAATATTGTGTGTATCACCTACATACAGGTCAAACATTTCTCCTTCCACATTCAGAGGCTGAAGGGACTGAGCTCCTCATAAATTGCATGAGTCAACCATTCACAGCAGGAAATTTGATTTGTGTTTAATATCTGCAAATACTTCTCTTCTAATATCCTGCAAAAGGAGTTTACAAAAGTCATTTACTGTCATTGCAGGAAAAAATTCAGAACAGACATGTCCAGATCCTAAGGAACATTATTCTTCTCTCTTATTTCTCAATTCTGTAAACTCCTGGCTCTACCCTCCTTCCTCTTTCGACTGAAATCCAGAACTATCCCCCTATCTCTGTCCTCCTCTTCCAGTTTTCTCCCTTTCTCCGTCCTCTTCTCTCTGGATCAAGTTCCCAACTCCAGTCGGCTGACTGAAAATCAAATCAGTGAGTCTGATTCGGGGTTTGAGTCTCCAGTGGCTGTTTGGTGAATCCTCCCCATACACCTCTAGGATTTCCTTCTTAGTTTCAGCCTCATCGATTTCTGCCCAAGTGAGACACGGCTTCCCTTTCCGAAAATGGCGGCCAAGTATCTGGGGAGAATTCCCGTCCCCGACCTAACCAAGATGGCGGTTAGTAATCCTTGGCCTGATACATGGGGGCCCCAGGCCTCCCCTACGAGATTATAAACTGCCCAGGCCATCACCTCCCGCGGTTTCCATTCCTACCCCGTCTCACAAACTCCTGCCTCGAGAGCAGGACAGGGATTTTGTTGCTTGAGCCTGGAGAGCTTCTCAAATTGAGTCCCCTCCTCCAACCTGGCACCACCTGCAGCCTGCTGCAATGCCTGCACTGCGCACTGGGCCTGTGTGATTGGCCTGGAGCTGCCGTCAATGTGAATGTTGGGGCGGGGGGGGGGGGGGGGGTGCAGATATGAGTGACCAACAAAACACGGGCGATTGTCTAACCAATCGGAGTGAATGACGGGCAAGAATATATGTAGCTCTCGCTCATTGGCTGAAACTCATACCAAGCGTCATAGTTCCGGGGCGGACACGACATATCATACACCCAGTGAACTGAACAACACTGCATGACACCAGGGCAACTGCACCCGGAGTATTCCGTTCAGTATTGTTCTCCTTATCTAAAGAATGATAGTCTGTCTTTGTAGTCACAGTGCTATGGAGATATACCAGACTGATTCCGGGAAGGGGGTTTCTTCATTCAGAGAGGAGTAAATCTGTGGACTTCAACTACCAAAGAAAGTGGTTTAGCAAAATATTGAACGTTGTGAAGAAGGTTTAGATTATTGTTCAGAGGGATAAAGGGATCAAAGGGTGTTGAAAGTGAGAAAGTACTGAGTTGGTGATCAGCAATATCAGCATGAATGGCAGAACAGTCTCAAGGGCGAAAGAGCAATCTGTTCATGAAGAAGGTCTGAGGCTCCGAAAGCTTGTGTTTTCAAATAAACCTGTTGGACTAATAAGCTGGTGTTGTGTGATTTCTGACCTTGTCCACCCTAGTCCAACACCAGCACGTCATGTTCTTATTTTCTAAGACTCTAGATCACTATTCTTAATTTCCCTCCTAGTCATGGATAGGCCCCATTTCTCATTTTATTTTTGTGCCAGATAGGAATGAACAACTGTTGCAGTTCTCCAATATTTTCTTTAAGTGTTTTCACTTGCCTATCCAATTCTATCTCCTTAAGTTATGCTCCCCAATTTATTATGGCCAGCTTGTGTGCCATGCCATTCACGGCTTCCTCTTTTTAAATTCAGGATCTTAGTCTCAGAAGCAACTCTGCCACTCTCCAACTTAGAGCCACAGAGTTGTACAGCATGGAAACAGAATCTTTGGTCCAATGCGTCCAAGCTAACCAGGTATCCTAATTAATGTGGTCCCATTTAATACCATTTGGCCCATACCCCTGCAAACTCTTCCTGTTCACGCACCCATCTAGATACCTTTTAAATGTTGTAATTGTACCAGCCTCTACCACTTCCTGTGGTAGCTCATTCCATACATGTACCACCCTCGACATGAAAAGAAAATGCCCCTTAGGTTCCTTTTACATCTTTCTGCTATCAACTTAAAGCTATGTGCTCCAGTTTTGGACTTCTAGCCTGGGAAAATGACGTTGACTACTCACCTTTGCCACGTCTCTCACGATTTTATAAACATTTACAAGGCCACCCCTCAGCCTCCAATATTTCAGGGAAAATAGCCCCAGCTTATTCAGCCTCTCCCTGTAGCCCAAACCCTCCAACTCCAGTGAAATCCTTTTAAATCTTTTCTGAACCACTTCAAGTGTCTTTACTGACAGCAACATTCCAAAATTGGCCTAACCAATATCCTGTATAGTCACAATATGACACTTCAACACCTATAATGCATTGACCAACAAATGCAAGAATACCAAAGTCTTCCTTCACTGTCCTATCTAACTCTGGTTCCACCTTAAAGGAACTCTTGAACCTGCACCCCAAAGTCTTTGTTCAGCAATGTTTTCCAGGACCTTACCATTAAGTGCATGACTCCTGTCCTGGTGTGCCTTCCCAAAATGCAACACCTCACATTTATCCAAACTTAACTCCACCTGTTACTCCTCAGCCTGTTGGCCAATCTGATAAAGGCCCTGCTGTACTCTGAGATAACATTCTCACTGCGCACTGCACCAGAAATTTTGGTGTCATCCACAAACTTAATAACCATGCCTCCTATGTTCACATCCAAATCATTTACATAAATGACATCAAAGGATGATGTGACTGCACAAGTGCAGAGATCCAGCAGGATGTTGCTTGGGCTGGAGTGATGGGGTTATGAAGAAAAAGTAGAGAGGCTGTGTTGTTTTCCTGGTGGAAGAGGAGGCTGGGTGGGGACCTGATTGAAGTGAACAAAGCTCTGGAAGGCATAGATTGCTTAGATAGGGATAATCATCTCCCCCTAGTACAGAAATCAATAACCGGGGCGGGGGAAACACTTTTAAAATAAGTAGTTGGAGGTTTTAAGTGGATTTGAGGGAAAACAAATTCTTCCAAAAGGAGGTGAGTGACTATCTGTAAGTTACAGCCTGAAAGTGTCAGAGGGAGGGTTCTGGAGTACTGACCACTTACACGTTAGCACTATCCCATCACCTCCTTTCCATTTACCCATTGCCATGTAGTTACAATTTTAATTTTAGATGGGTACCGCTCGAGACTTATTTAAAATAAGTTAACAAAATTGTCTTATTTATAGATTCAGACTTGAAAGATGGAAAAAGTAAATATATATACATTGTCTATGAATAGGAAGGGAATAGAGGGATGTAGATCTTGTAGAGAAGACAGTTTTAATATGGAAGGGCAAAATCTGTCAGCGCAAGCTTGGAGGGCTGAAGTGCCTGCGTCTGTGCTGTATTGTTGTTTTGTACTGCACCCTTCTCCAACTGCCGCATCACAGTAAAATTTTTATTGATTGAGGGTTTTCAATGTCACGGCCGTTACCCAGCAGTCCCCGCGCTGGTAAAGGTCCCTGATTAACATTATAGGCGAGCACTGCGCAGGCGTCGTGCCGTTGAGTTCTTTGGAATGTATGCGCTGAGAGTGACGGCGACGGGGGAAGATGCTCTGCTCTTTTGTCACATTCGCAGTCAGTAAAGATTGAAAGTGCGAAGGGAGCGATGGACACCACTGTGGCCTGAGAGGGGTTTCTAAACACCTCTGGAAGGCAATGAAAACTAAAAATGAATCTACAGGCCTTTGACCCGGAGATAATGGGAACTGCAGGTGCTGGAGAATCCAAGATAACAAAATGTGAGGCTGGATGAACACAGCAGGACAAGCAGCATCTCAGGAGCACAAAAGCTGACGTTTCGGGCCTAGACCCGTCATCAGAGAGGGGGATGGGGAGAGGGTTCTGGAATAAATAGGGAGAGAGGGGGAGGCGGGCCGAAGATGGAGAGAAAAGAAGATAGGTGGAGAGAGTATAGGTGGGGAGGTAGGGAGGGGATAAGTCAGTCCAGGGAAGACGGACAGTCATGGAGGTGGGATGAGGTTAGTAGGTAGATGGGGGTGCGGCTTGGGGTGGGAGGAAGGGATGGGTGAGAGGAAGAACAGGTTAGGGAGGCAGAGACAGGCTGAACTGGTTTTGGGATGCAGTGGGTGGAGGGAAAGAGCTGGGCTGGTTGTGTGGTGCAGTGGGGGGAGGGGACGAACTGGGCTGGTTTGGGGATGCAGTTGGGGAAGGGGAGATTTTGAAACTGGTGAAGTCCACATTGAAACCATTAGGCTGCAGGGTTCCCAGGCAGAATATGAGTTGCTGTTCCTGCAACCTTCGGGTGGCATCATTGTGGCACTGCAGGAGGCCCATGATGGACATGTCATCTAAAGAATGGGAGGGGGAGTGGAAATGGTATGCGACTGGGAGGTGCAGTAGTTTGTTGCGAACTGAGCAGAGGTGTTCTGCAAAGCGGTCTCCAAGCCTCCACTTGGTTTCCCCAATGTAGAGGTAGCCACACCGGGTACAGTGGATGCAGTATACCACATTGGCAGATGTGCAGGTGAACCTCTGCTTAATATGGAAAGTCAACTTGGGGCCTGGGATAGGGGTGAGGGAGGAGGTGTGGGGGCAAGTGTAGCATTTCCTGTAGTTGCAGCGGAAGGTGCCGGGTGTGGTGGGGTTGGAGGGGCGTGTGGAGCGAACAAGGGAGTCATGGAGAGAGTGGTCTCTCCAGAATGCAGACAAGGGTGGGGATGGAAAAATGTGATACTGGTGGTGGGGTTGGATTGTAGATGGCGGACGTGTCGGAGGATGATGCGTTGTATGCCGTGGTCGACCCATTGACTCAACGTGTTCCTGCCCCACCGAACTCATCTCCACCTATCTGGACTCCATTTTTTCGCCTTTGGTCGAGGAACTCCCTCCCTACATCTGTGACACCACCCACGCCCTCCACCTCCTCCAGAACTTCCAATTCCCTGGCCCCCAACACCTCATTTTCAGCATGGCCGTCCAGTCCCTATACACCTGTATTCCGCATGCAGATGGCCTCAAGGCCCTCCGCTTCTACTGCCCCACAGGCCCAACCAGTCCTCCTCGACTGACACCTTCATCAGCCTAGCCAAACTCGCCCTCAACCTCAACAACTTCTCTTTCGATTCCTCCCACTTCCTACAGACAAAGTGGGTGGCCATGGGCACCCGCATGGGCCCCAGCTATGCCTGCCTCTTTGTAGGTTACGTGGAACAGTCCCTCTTCCGAACCTACACAGGCCCCAAACCCCACCTCTTCATCCGGTACATTGATGACTGTATCGGCGCCGCCTCTTGCTCCCCAGAGGAGCTCGAACAGTTCATCCACTTCACCAACACCTTCCACCCCAACCTTCAGTTCACCTGGGCCATCTCAATCACATCCCTCACCTTCCTGGACCTCTCAGTCTCCATCTCAGGCAACCAGCTAGTAACAGATGTCCATTTCAAGCCTACTGACTCCCACAGCTACCTAGAAGACACCTCCTCCCACCCACCCTCCTGCAAAAATTCCATCCCCTATTCCCAATTCCTCCGCCCCCGCCGCATCTGCTCCCACGATAAGACATTCCACACCCGCACATCCCAGATGTCCAAGTTCTTCAAGGACCGCAACTTTCCCCCCAAAGTGGTCGAGAACGCCCTTGACCGCGTCTCCCGCATTTCCCACAACACATCCCTCACACCCCGCCCCCGCCACAACCGCCCCAAGAGGATCCCCCTCGTTCTCACACACCACCCCACCAACGTCTGGATACAACGCATCATCCTCCGACACGTCTGCCACCTACAATCCGACCCCACCACCCAAGACATTTTTCCATCCCCACCCTTGTCTGCTTTCCGGAGAGACCACTCTCTCCGTGACTCCCTTGCTCGCTCCACACTGCCCTCCAACCCCACCACACCCGGCACCTTCCCCTGCAACTGCAGGAAATGCTACACTTGCCCCCACACCTCCTCCCTCACCCCTATCCCAAGCCTCAAGATGACTTTCCATATTAAGCAGATGTTCACCTGCACATCTGCCAATGTGGTATACTGTATCCATTGTACCCGGTGTGGCTTCCTGTACATTGGGGAAACCAAGCGGAGGCTTGAGGACCACTTTGCAGAACACCTCCGCTCGATTCGCAATAAACAACTGCACCTCCCAGTCGCGAACCATTTCAACTCCCCCTCCCATTCTTTAGAATGCATGTCCATCATGGGCCTCCTGCAGTGCCACAATGATGCCACACGAAGGTTGCAGGAACAGCAACTCATATTGCGCTTGGGAACCCTGCAGCCCAATGGTATCAATGTGGACATCACCAGCTTCAAAATCTCCCCTTCCCCCACCGCATCCCAAAACCAGCCCAGTTCGACTCCTCCCGCCACTGCACCATGCAACCAGCCCAGCTCTTCCCCTCCACCGTCTGCATCCCAAAACCAGCCCAGCCTGTCTCTGCCTCCCTAACCTGTTCTTCCTCTCACCCATCCCTTCCTCCCACCCCAAGCCACACCTCTAGTTACTACCTACTAACCTCATCCCACCTCCTTGACCTGTCCCCTCACTACCACCCCACCTGTACTCTCCTCTCCACCTATCTTTTCTCTCCAGCTTCGGTCCGCCTCCCCCTCTCTCCCTATTTATTCCAGAACCCTCAACCCATCCCCCTCTCTGATGAAGGGTCTAGGCCCGAAACGTCAGCTTTTGTGCTCCTGAGATGCTGCTTGGCCTGCTGTGTTCATCTAGCTTCACACTTATAATCTGTGTCAACAAAACATGGTGTGGATGAGACTTCATCTCACAACCTCGGCAATTCTTACCACGGTCTCTGCATGTCTGATTGCAATATTAACTGATCCCTTACAATATCACTTCAGGATATGTTAAGAGGAAATATTGGGGACAACAGTCAGTGGTTTGACTCAGACTCGAGCCGAAGCTCATGCTGCCACATTACAAAGAACGGGTCACGACACTGTCACAGTGCCACATAATGAAACGAGCGGGAGCAGGTAATAAGTACAGTGATAGAGGGTTTGTAAGGAGCACCATCAGACCCTCAACAGGAATACTCATCAAACAGTAAACTGTGATGAAGGAACACTGAATGAGGGCACGGAGCTACTCTGTGCCTCCAGTGATGCAATCGGTGAGCGCGCGGTCCTTCTCTGACGGTACAGAGGCGCGTGAAATGCCCAGCCTGTGAGCTCCAACCTCACCCGGGCCAGCTTTTAGTGACACGGACCAGCAGGACAAGGATAAAGAGCATTTTTCAGCATAATAGCCTCTTTTGATAAAGATTGGTTTCTGGGTTTGAGAAATGTCTGGTCCTGGGGAACTGTCCCAGTGGTCAAGGAAAACCCTGCAAATATTCAACTCGCGAAGAAGCATCTATGGAGGTAAGAATGAAGATGGCATTTGAGCGCCACGACCTTTCTCGTATGGCTGGCCCTGAACGTGGTTAAATTCAGGGCAAAGCTGTTTTGCTCATTATACTTTGCACCCACACATACAGTTCATTGCAATAGTCGAAAATGAATGAGAGTTATCTAATTTTTAACATTGTCCCGCATTTATTTCAGCTTAAAGAAAGCGCTGCTGATAAGAAGAGAGTTAAACTGCAAAACCAATGTGACTTGTTCCTGTGTTTCTTGGGTGGAGATTACTGAGTACTAAATGGATTCTACATCTTGGTATTGATTACTGTTGCATTTTTAAGGCACTTGATTAAAGCTGGAAATGGATCTCCGAGCAACTGTTCATTCGGGAATATCTTTCCTGTACAATTTTAAATCAAGTTTGGTCAGTTGCAGTCAGAATTGATCACATGGAAATTTATGCCAGATCTTCCAAAGCCATGAGCTTCTGTTTTACTCAATCTTATACAGCGGCACACGTTCACGAAATTTCGTTACATTTCAAGTCAGAGATTGTTTCTCAACGTTTTCCCTGACCACACCCTACCCCTAATCCCTCAACCACCCACAGACTCTCTCTCTCCCTGAGAATGCACTCCTTGTGCGACTGCAAACGAGTCTTTCAAAATATTTTGGAAACGGTTTTTCGGTGTGACAGGAATTCAGCTCCTATCTTTTATTTTTCGTCAATGGTTTTGAATGTCTGACTTCCAGTTATTGGTTCACTTGAAAGAGGGAACTTCCCCCTTTTTCCTCTCTCCACAACTCAAATCATCTGCAAAATGTCCATGAGGTATTCCTTTCGTTAGTGTGAGCATTTCCAACTTTTCTAACATCCCTCGTGAATAAAATCCTGTCGCGGTAAACCCCATTGGTGTTCTCTGGAATGTTTTAACACCCAAGTAAGCTCCATCATGCCCTTCCTTTTCAAACAATAGAATCACTAGAGTGTGGAAAGTGCCGATCGAGTCTGCCCCGACCCTTGAAAGAACATCCCACCCAGACCTAGCGGCCGCCCTATCTCTGCATTAACTATGGTTTAACCTACACATCCCTGACAGCACAGAGCAACTTAGCAAGGCCAATACACCGAACCTGCCCATCCAACAGCAGTGTAACCACTGAGACACTGTACGATCCTAGTAAACCCTGTCTGTGTCATATCTGATATCTTTACAACCGTGAACCCCAGTAAGCACCATCTGTGCCCTTTCTGATATCTTTATTCCCGGTAACCCAGTTTAGTGAAAGCACGCGGGACCCACGAACCCAAATGCAGTGCAGCAAAACTCTCCTCTGTGCTGTACAATCTCATTAGCGCTGCAGGAAAGGTATTTGCTGTTACTGCACTCAAATCGGGATCGGTTTATCCAGTGCCTCCCTCGGATTTCTGCTTCCAGTAAACACTTCACTCTGGAACAAATCTATCAAATCATTTTGATTTCAACGCAGACAAAAGGCGCAGCTTGCAGAAGGCATGTGTTGGCACTTTCACTGACACTCTGTCTCCCCCGGATGTAGTCCTGCCCAGCACTGAGTCAGACAGCACCGTCCTTCCTCTGACATGTCCCATCGAGAATGGAAGGACAGATAGTAATAACCCACACCTGTAAACGGAGCAGGCAATTTCAAATTCCTAAGAGAGACACAACTCAGAGTCAGAGATCACAGAATCCCTACAATGCAGATGGAGATCTTTCAGCCCACTGCTTCTGCACCTAACACCACTCGAGCTTTCCACTTCTCCACCCTAACCCCACAAACCCACATTTACTACGACGAACCATGACAGGACAATTTACCGAAACGGCACAACTTTGGGGAGAATGCGCAAACTCCATACAGAGAGTCTCACAAAACTACAGTCGAAACTGTGTTCTCGCCACCACGAGGCAATGCTGAACCACCCTGGAATATGAGGATGGTCTCCTGTGGGGAGTTTAACGCTGCTCTCCCACGTGAGACGCAGGGATACGAACCAGTCCACTACTGCTGTCTTCCACACAGCATAAGGCCCTTCAGTCTATTGCGGCTGCACTGGACAAAACAAGCACTGAACTATCCCAATCCTATTTACCATCACTTGGCTCAGCATCTGCTGGCTGAAACAAGTCTTTCTGAGTATCTATTCAAACCGGCCTGCCTCTTACCTTAAATCTACGGCTCCATGGTGATCGATCAAAGAGAAACAGCACCTTCAGTCTCCCCTGTTCGTATGCCTCATTAGTTTGCATATCTCGATCACCTTCCCTCGCAATCACCCCTGCTCTAAGAAAACAACCCCAGTCTGTCCAATCTCTCTTCGTAACTGAAACTCTTCAGCCCGGGCAATATCCTTGTAAACCCCTTTTGCACCGTTCCCTATAGGAGCACATCTCTACAAGAGGAGAATTGCAGAACTGCACACAATGCTGTCGCTGTAAAGGAATGAACAAATGAAATAAATGATTCAAACAGCTACAGAAACTGTTCCTTTCCAATAAAGATTCTTTTGCTCAAACGTATCCTGTGTCTTTTTCCTGAACCTGATGTCCCAACAATCACTGGTCCATGTCTGTAAAAGATATTCTACTCCCAACTGCGGCAACTAAATGGATCGACTGATTTGAAGGTCCACATGGTGAGACTGGGGCACGCTCACCCAGCAGCAATGACCGCAAGAGCAGAGGCTAAATGGTGTGAATATGGCAGTGTGTGATAGATTGTGCAGTGCCTCAGCGAAGTGGGAGAAGGGACGTAAAGGAGAGTTAGTGATTGTGGGAGGGAGAAAAATCTGCGGGAAGAGATGGGTTTGTATTCTGATACATCAAACACAGACATGGGAGAGAGCGGGTGTTTGAGGGAATAAGTTCATCAACTGGGAGAATATTTTCATGCGAATCAATTAATTCCTTATCGAAGGATGATTCACAAGGAGCAACATGGGAAGAACACCCATTGCTACGGCTCAGATCAGAACTGAGGTTGCTCCGGCCACCACTCAGAGTACTCATCACTGTACAAGCAGGGCCACACAGGGAGACACTCTGGAAAAGTGTGACAAGTACAATGGCTGAGGATGTGTCAGGAACAGCTCCATAAATACAACGGGAATACTTGGCGAACAGTGGACTAACATGTGAGAACTCAGAGCGAGCCGAATCTTTAACTTCGATGCCTCCAGAATCCATTAACTGAGACGATATTATTGAAATGTAATTTCAGTAACAATGTAGTTTAACATCGGATACTTCACCAGTTCCCTCACACAAGGAAGTGACCACTGCTGCAGATGGCCATATAATCCCAGTTCCCAGGCCCAGAATCAGACCAAAACAGTGGCGCAGCAGGGGAGGTGGAACCAGAAACGGGGCTGGAAATGAACAAATAGAGAACATTCTTTCCTGCCTACTATGCCACCAATTTTGGTGTCGTTTGTGAACTTACTATCCATGCCTTCTGTCAGTTGTTTCTGGTGTAGATCAATGATTTAGGTGTAGCTGTAGTGGCTGTGATTTCGATATTTGCAGATGATGCAACAATTGGTCAGATGGTTAACCATGAGGAAGCAAGCTGTGGGCTGCACGGGGACATTAAATAATTAGGAAGAAAATAAGGAATTCAATCCAGGGAAGTGGCTGGTAATGAAACTGGGAAGGGTAAGTTATGGGAGTGCTCAAAAACAGTAAGGGCACTGAGTGGATTAAAGTAAAGAACAGAGCTTGGAGTGGGCATTCACAGATCCATGAAGGTGGTTGGATGGGAAGATCAGGTGCTTGAGAGAGGGCTTGAGGACTGGCTCTTTTGAGACCATCTAGAGGCTGAACACAAGTTTGGTCACTGCACTAAACAACTGGAAAAAGTATCATAAGGCAGAAGATGGAGGGCAGAAATAGGCCATTTGGTCCATCAAGCCGACTCCACCACTCAGTGAGATCATCCCTTATACTGCTCCAACTCAGGCTGGAATGTTCCTTACAGGGGAACTTACAGATGGAGTTGTTCTAATGCACTGTCTGCTCTTGCCCATTCAGGCGGTACAGTCCATGGGCTGCGTGACTTACTCTAGTGCATCTTGTAGATGGTGCATTCCATTGCCACTGTGCCTCGGTGTTGAAGGGAGTTGATATTGAAAGTACTGAATGCGGTGCCAGTTAAGGGGGCTGCCTTTCCTGCACTGTGTCAAGTTTCTTGAGTGTTGTTGGAGCTGAACCCATCCAAGCAAATGGACAGTATCCCATTATACTCCTGCCTTGTGCCTTGCAGGCGATACACAGGCTTCCGGGAGTCAAAATTTGATTTAATCACAAAATTTCGATTCACTTGTAGCAACAAAATTTACATGGCAGGTCCAGTTCTGTTTCTCTCCAACACTCGTCCCCAGGATGTTAGAGTGGAAAATTCAGTGAAGATAAATGAAAATAAAGTCAATGGGATATGAAATCATCAGCCAGCATTCCCACTTCTGCATTATGCAGTCAGGGTGATGAAGGGTAAGGAGTCAGCAGTGTGTAAAAGGGGAATATAAGTGTAATGGAGAGAGACACTGTAGTATATACCATACAGGAGTAAATACACATGGACAAATCACACAGGGTAGGGCTGAGTGAAATATATCTATAATAAGGACATTACTATTGTAGCTCAGGTATTTTATATTATATCCATAACAGGGAACAGTCAGCAGGCACTTCGGCTTCAGAAATCATCTGTATAATTTAAGATAGTCACATAAGTGTTACTCCTAAAAGGAAAGGCATGTGCTGAGAGCATGTGCTGTGTCACAGATAAGCTCTGAGGAAGTCGAAATTACAGAACAGCATCTTACTTATGTCAACCATTTACTACAAAAAAAGTTTATTTTTTACTTCTTCGTGAAGCAAGGGGGCAAGGGATTGGGGTGCGAGGGATGGGGTGCAAGGGATGGGGAGGGAGTGAGCAAGGGAGCAAGGGATTGGGATGGACTGAGCTACAGGGTGGGAGCAATTGGTGGGGATGGATTGAGGGACAGCAACGGAGTGAGGGATGGGGAGGGAGTGAGTGAGTGAGGGACAGAGTGAGGGAGCGAGGGATGGGGAGGAACAGACAGGGAGTGAATGAGCAAGGGCAGGGAGTGGGCCAGTCAGGGATGGATTCAGGGGATCAAGGAATGGGGAGGGAGAGACAGGGAGTGGGGGATGGGAAGCGAGGGACAGAGGAGAAAATGAGCGAGGGATGGGGAGGGAGCAAGGAAGGGAATGAGGAAAGTGGAGGCAGGGAGCGAGGGACAGAGATGGAGAGAGGGAGGGAGATAGGGACAGAGAGGGAGCAAAAGCAAGGGAGACAGGGAGGGAGGGAGCAAGGAGGGAGTGAGGGATGGGGCAGGAGGGAGGGAGGGACGGACAGGAAGGGAGAGAGCAAGGGACAGAAAGGGAGGGAGATAGGGACAGAGAGAGAGCGTGAGGGAGGGACTGAGGGACGGTGAAGGAGTGAGGTAAAGGGAGGGAGTGAGGGAGCGAGTGAGGGATGGATGGTGTGAGAGAGCGAGGGACAGAGAGGGAGAGAGTGAGGGATGAGGAGTGAGCAAGGACATGGATGGAGGGAGCAAGGGAGTAAGGGATGGGGAGGGAGGCAGCAAGGGACAGGGAAGGAGTGAGGTAGGGAGCAATGGATGTCGAGGGAGCGAGAGAGTGAGTGAGGGCGGGAAGGGCCATAGCGAGGGTTGGGAGCAAGGGAGAGAGGGACAGGAACGAGGGACAAGGGAGGAAGCCAGGGAAGGGAGCAAGGGATGGGGAGGGAGTGAGGGACATAGAGGGAGAGGGAGGGGAACAGGGAAGGAGAGGGACAGAGCTAGGGATAGGGAGGGATACAGGGAGAAGAGGGAGGGATACGGAGGGAGGGAGAGAGTGAGTGAAAGAGGGATGGCAAAGGAGCAAGGGATGGGAGGGAGGGAGCGAGGGACGGGGAGTGAAGGACCGGGAGGGAGCAATGGAGTGAGGGACGGGGACTGAGGAAGGGAATGCGGGACAGAGACCAAGCAAGGGAGGGAGCAAGGGACTGTGAGGGGAGCAAGGGACGTTGAGAGAGTGAGGGAGTTAGGGACAGCAAGGGAGCGAGGGGCAGAGAGGGAGCGAGGGACAGGGAACAAGGGAGGGAGCAATGGGTCGGAGCGAGGGACAGGGAGTGAGTGAGTGAGGTTCCGACAGGAAGGGACGGGGAGGGAGTGAGGGACGGGGAGGGAGTGAGGGAGTGTGTGAGCATAGGATGGATTGAGTGAGCGAGAGACTGAGAGAGGCAATGAGGGACAGAGAGAGGGATGGAGTCAGGGACAGAGTAAGGGAGCGAGGGACGGTGAGGGAGAGAGAGTTTGAAGGACAGGCAGTGGGAGAGCAAGCGATGGGGTGCAAGGGAACAAGGGATGGTGAGAGAGTGAGGGACTGATTGAGCAAGGGAGTGAGGGACTTGGAGGAAGCGAGTGAGCAAGGGGCTGTTAAGGATGGGGAGGGAAGGATCAAGGGACAGGGAGGGAGCAAGGAGCAGTGAGGGAGTGATAGATGGGGACAGAATGAGAGATGGGGAGGGAGCGATTGAGTGATGGCCAGAGCCAGGGAGCAAGGGATGATGAGGAAGGGAGGGAGTGAGGGATGGTTAGTGGGTGGGGGTGGAACGAGGGATGGAGAGGGAGGGAGGGAGGGAACGAGACAGAGAGAAAGAGAGGCAGAGGGATCGAGTGGCAGGGAGGGAGTGAGGGATGGGGAAGCAACAAGGAAGCGAGGGACGGGGAGGGTGGAGGAAGTGAGGGAGTGAGGGATGGACCGAGAGAGCAAGGGGCAGGGAGGGAGGGACTAAGGGATGGGGAGTGAGCAAGGGGCAGGGAGGGAGGGAGGGAATGAGGTGCAGGGAATGAGTGAGGTAGGGAGTGATGGACATCGAGGGAGCGAGAGAGGGGGGTGAGGGAGGGAAGGACCATAGCAAGGGCAGGGAGGGAGGGAGAGAGGGGCAGGAGGAGGGATGGGAGAGGAATCTAGGGAAGGGAGCAATGAATGAGGTGGGAGTGAGGGACAGGGAGGGATTGAGGGACATCGAGGGAGGGGGAAGGGGACAGGGAAGGAGAGAGGCTGAGCGGGGATAGGGAGGGATACAGGGAGGGAGCGAAGGACAGGGACAGGGATGGTCGAGGCAGGGGTGGGACAGGAAGGGAGCAAAGAACAGGGAGGGATGGACTGGGAGGGTGTGAGGGATAGGGAGTGAGTGACATGGAGGGGGACCGGAAAAGTCAGGGAGAGAGCGAGGTACAGGGAGGTAGCCAACGTTGGACAGACAGAGAGGGAGCGAGCGGCAGGGAGGGAGCAAAGCACAGGGACAGGGTGGCACAAGGAGGGAGCGAGGGACAGGGACAGGGTGGCACAGGGAGGGAGCGAGGGACAGGGTGGCACAGGGAGGGAGCAAAGCACAGGGACAGGGTGGCACAGGGAGGGAGCAAGGGACAGGGACAGGGTGGCACAGGGAGGGAGCAAAGCACAGGGACAGGGTGGCACAGGGAGGGAGCGAGGGACAGGGACAGGGTGGCACAGGGAGGGAGCGAGGGACAGGCACAGGGTGGTGGGCACAGGGAGGGAGCGAGGGACAGGGACAGTGTGGCACAGGGAGGGAGCGAGGGACAGGGACAGGGTGGCACAGGGAGAGAGCGAGGGACAGGGACAGGGTGGCACAGGGAGGGAGCGAGGGACAGGGTGGCACAGGGAGGGAGCGAGGGACAGGGACAGGGTGGCACATGGAGGGAGCGAGGGACAGGGTGGCACAGGGAGGAAGCAAGGGACAGGGACAGGGTGGCACAGAGAGGAAGTGAGGGACAGGGTGGCACAGGGAGGGAGCAAGGGACAGGGAGGGAGCAAGGGAACGAGATGGGTGGGGACAGGAAAGGAACAAATGACAGGGAGGAACTGGGAGGGAACGAGGCAGCCAGGGATGTGTAGGAAGCAAGGTAGCGAGGGACAGGGAGGGAGTGAGGGATGGGGAGGGACCGGCAGGGAGGGAGCAAAGGAGAGAAGGACAGGGAGGGAGGGACTGGGAGAGAGGGAACAAGGGACGGGGAGTGAAGAAGTGAGGGAGGGGAGTGGGGTGGGACAGAAGGATGGCGATTGAGTGAGGGAAAGGTGGATGGAGTGAGGGATAAGGAGGGAGCATGTGATTGGGAGAGAGCGTGTGGGACAGGGATGGTGAAAGGGATGAGGGAGCGAGGGATATGGACTGGGAGGGACAGGGAGCGAGGGACATGGTGGGAGTGAGGGACGGGGAGGGGGTGAGGGACGGCGAGGGAGCAATGGGGAGGTAGCGAGGGTGTGAGGAATGGCGAGAGAGCAAGGGACGGGGTTGGAGCAAAGGACGATGAAGGAGCAATGGGGTGGGAACGATGGAGTGAGCGACAAGAAGGGAGGGAGTGACAGGGACGGAGGGAGAGAGCAACAGGGGAAGGGGCTAGGGTACAGGGAGACGGGGCCCAGACAGCCAGATACAGGGCGTGGAGCCAGGGGGTTACAGAGATAAGTGAGGGACTTGAAGGGAAAGAGGAGGATCAGGAAGGGGGCAGAGAGAGAGAGAAAGTGGGTCAAAGATCGAGAGTGAGAGGTGAGAGCGAGGGAGGAGGAGACAGATAAAGGGTACAGAGGGGGATGGGGACGGAGAGAGGGAAAGAGTGTGATCGGGGATGAGGAGAGGTGGGGCCAGAGGGAAAAATACTGAGTGGGAGATGGGGCTTACACATTGCAGATGGTGAGAGAAGGGGGTGTGGGCATTTGAAGAGGAGGGAGAGAGAGAGACAGGACTCAAGGAGACAGGGTGTTTTGGGGAGGGTAGGTGGAAAAAGAGAAGGAGGGGAATGGAGAGAGGGATGGGGAACAAGGGGGTAGGGAGAAATGTGGGCCGGAGAGGGAGTGAGCGGGGAGGGACTGGAGAGAAAGAGGCAGAGATATCCCAGAGGTGAACGCAAGGACAGAGTGACTTATACCAACTCCTGAGCTCAGTCCCAGAATTGTCCCATTCCCTTGGGGCCGAGTCTGTCTCTCTCCAGGTGAGCTTCTTCAACACAGAGACAAACAACAATATAGTTTGCTGAGCTGCTTGGCACTTTTTAATGAACGTTAATTGCATATTGAAGTTATGGATGCAGTCAGTGGAATGGTGCCTTTTCTCTTTGGCCTGTGAGTTGAGAGAAACATTGACATGTTTCCCTGTAACCCCCTGTGGGATAAGGTTGGATAAACCAGCACTACCCTCAGTCTGTTACCATAGCGACAGGCTGCTTCATTGCTGAAACATTGAACTGAAATGAGAAAATCCTGGATGGATTGATTAATGAGTGAATTTGATTGATTGATGAATTTGGGTAAAGGGATATTTCAGCACATTCTTCAGCTGCTGCCTGAACTTAGTCTGGGTCACGGCATAAATCGCGGTGTTTGTGCAGCAACTGAGGAGCTGCAGCATGAAGCCCAATTCCTGCACAAAGGGATCCAGATACACAGACCGATACCCAAACTCCCACATCCGGGACCATATAGAAAACACCATTAACATTGACCATAACAGGATGAAATTGGCCGAGATCACAAACAGTAAAATGATGGATTTTTTTCGATTTCTCATTTCTGTGTCACACTGACCGTCCCCATTGGTGTGAGCCCGGAGTCTCCTGCGGGCTCTGCTGGTCACTAAAATGTGTCTGACGGTGAAAACATTGAGCAGCAGAATCAGGAGAAATGGGAGAGTCGGGGTTAGAATGTGGTGGAGGAACTCGATTGTGGTCCAGGCACGAGATGATTGAACAACGATACTTTGCCCACAAAACCAGGGGGTGTTCCCCAGCGAATAGTGAGCTGTGAGCATGAAATACCAGAAAATGTCCTTTAAACAGCTCAGCACAGTCACTGTTCCCAGAACCACAGCCGCCGTTTTCTCACTGCAATATTTACTTTTCAGCTTCTGGCAACAAATGGCCACAAATCGATCAAAGGTGAAAGTGACGGTGAACCAGACAGAACAGTCAGTGGCTGCATAAAGCAGGACGGCGTGGATATTACACACAGGGATGTACCGCAGGAAATAAAACTGTTCGTAATAAACAATGGGAATGTGTCTCAATATCAGGTCGAGGATAATGACCAGTAGATCCGCCACTGCCATGGCCCCCAGGTAACGTCTGACACATGGAGACAATCCACAATCTTTATAAAGCAGGACGTAGATCGTCACTACGTTAACTGTGAGGAAAGAAAACAAATAAATTACACATCAGTCTGGAGGCACAGTTACCAGTTTGATTGAGGACCCAGTGACATTTTCAAATGTATCGCTGATTTATTGAAAAAAAAGAAGCTGAAATAACCCGTAGTGATGTCTCAATTTGTTTTATTTTACAAAAAAAACTAACATAAAATACAAGAAACTCTCCCTCCTGAAATACACAAACACACATCCATAAGGACAGACGGCTTCTAGAACATTCCCACTGACTCATTCACTCGAGAGCAGGCACAGGTCATTTCCTTACAGTTCCTGATATAGAGGGTGAAGACGTTGCTGTCCTGAAGGATTCTCTCCCAGTTCCCTGCAGACAAACGGAGGATGGAAATTTCAGTCTTTTCGTCCACATTGTGGTCAATTTTTGTTTGTGAAGAAACATGAACACAGGGAAAATGTATTCACCCCATTAACTACCTGAGGGGAATTTGCAACAGTGTCTCCTTCTCTCTGGAATGGGATCTTTTCCCTCGGGGTCTTATCTTTTGTTCAATTAACTGGCATCCAAATGTTCACAAATAATGTCGGATACAAAATGTTCCGGGGAATGTCGGTGACAGAATGTTCCAGGGAATGTCGGATACAGAATGTGATGGAGTCATAAAAGATCCACATCACAAAGGCCCTTCTGTCCATCAGTTTTGGTGAGACCCACACACCCTCGCGGTGGAAATCTCTCCCCAAACTCAACACAACTGGCAAACACAAATTAAAGGCATTGCCACATCAGCTGAAGTGGTCAGTTATCTCACATTCTCAATCCACCTCACAGAACCAGCCCAGACACCACAAACCCAGATGGAATATCTGTTCAGCATGGAGCACTGTGCAGACCAGGCTAGTGTCCTGCTCAATACAACCCGGCAATCTGTCCAGAGTGGGACACTGTGCAGGCCTCACCAGTCAAATAGATATCAGTCCAGCACGGGGAGCTGTGCAGACCACACCAGTGCATTAATATATAAATCCGGACCAGGTATCTGTCCAGCACGGGGGACAGTGAGGTGAACACCACTGAACTGATCTGCAAACCTGGAGCAGTTACCCTCCCAGTGTGTAGATCTGTACAGACCACCCCAGTGCAGTCCCTGGTAACGCTGTGTTAAATCACCTCCCAGCCTGGGGAAACTTGCAGCCCATGCTGGAAGTGACAGGATGTGGGGCTCCCATCCATTTACAGCTCCATATCTCCAATGTGCCATGACAAGGGGTGCCATGGGTGTGAAAATCACTGCCAGAGAGAGATGGTGGGGAATCACTTTAAATACGAACAAATGGGATGGGTTGGATAAACAGACAGAGACGGGGAGATTGAGAGACTGTGTCATGGAAGGATGTGTTCACAACTTTAGAATGCTGACATGTAGACATACTCCCCAACACTGAAAACACTGCATCGATCCAACATTGTCGACTGATTCAATCCGGACACCTCACCACTTCCCCCTCACCTACACCATCACTAACAGCAGGGCCATGCACATTCACCTTCATTCCCTCCCTCCCTTTCCCTCATTCCAGGAGGAACAGCCTGGAATAGGACAGAAAAGGCCAAGCAGGGCAGTGGTGTTCCCCACATCAGTTCCCTCACCCACCTTCCCCCGCCGCATGGGGAGGGCCCTGGAATGAGCCAGAGAGAACCAGGACGACTCGTGTGGAGATTCCAAAATATACACGTCCCACCAACCGAGTAAGGAGCAATGTTCAGTGAAGGGTAATTCTCACTTTAACCCCACTGTCAGTTCCATTTCCACCTGGCACAGCTTAGAAACCGTGCCCCTGATGCCATCTCTCTTTTGTATCGAGCCGGTACGAATGGAATTCCCATGGTCTCGGTGGGCAGGAGGGTGAGCTCACTGCACATCGTCTCCACCAGCTCCCAGGAAGGGAGCACGGAGTCTCCCTCCTACACCTCCTCCTTCAGACAGCTCAGATACTGAAACGAACCTATAATATTTACTAGTCTCCCAAATTGTCCTTACATCTTCAATAATCAAGCACTGAAAATCTCACAGAGTCACAGTCCCCATGGAACAACTGAAACACTGTCACACTCACTGGAGAGAGCAATAACTGATGTACTCTCATGGAGTGACTCAAATAATGAAATGCTGTCCACGGAATAACAGTAATCCCAACACACACCAAATGGAATGAATGCAGTTATTAGCAAAACACAGAACCAGGGAAATTCTGATAGGTTCCCCTTATTTGTGTAAGTATCGGTGTATTTGTGTATGTATCTGTGTGTCTCTGTGTGGGGCAGGTCTGACAGTCTCTGAGATAATGGGAACTGCAGATGCTGGAGAATCCAAGATAATAAAGTATGAAGCTGCATGAACACAGCAGGCCAAGCAGCATCTCAGGAGCACAAAAGCTGACGTTTCGGGCCTAGACCCTTCATCAGAGACGGGGATGGGGAGAGGGTTCTGGAATAAATAGGGAGAGAGGGGGAGGCGGACCGAAGATGTAGAGAAAAGAAGATAGGTGGAGAGGAGACTATCGGTGGGGAGGTTATATCGAACGTCATCTTGGGGCCTGGGATAGGGGTGAGGGAGGAGGTCTGGGGGCAAAGTGTAGCATTTCCTGCTGTTGCAGGGGAAGGTGCTGGGTGTGGTCGGGTTGGAGGGCAGTGTGGAGCGAACAAGGGAGTCACGGAGAGAGTGGTCTCTCCGGAAAGCAGACAAGGGTGGGGATGGAAAAATGCCTTGGCTGGTGGGGTCGGATTGTAGATGGCGGAAGTGTCGGAGGATGATGCGTTGTATCCGGCGGTTGGTGGGGTGGTGTGTGAGAACGAGGGGGATCCTCGTTGGGCGGTTGTGGCGGGGACAGGTTGTGAGGGATGTGTTGTGGGAAGTGCAGGAGACACGGTCAAGGGCGTTCTCGAACACTGTGGGGGGAAAGTTGTGGTCCTTGAAGAACTGGGACATTTGGGATGTGTGGGAGTGGAATGCCTCATCGTGGGAGCAGATGCAGCGGAGGTGGAGGAATTGGGAAAAGGGGATGGAATTTTTGCAGGAGGGTGGGTGGGAGGAGGTGTATTCTAGGTAGCTGTGGGAGTCGATGGGCTTGAAATGGACATCAGTTACAAGCAGGTTTGTGGACTTTGGGAAGGAGATAGAAATGGCCCATGCGGGGTTGGGGAATAATAAGGTTGGAGGCTGTGGGTGGGAGGTCCCCTGAGGTGATGAGGTCATGAATGGTGTTGGAGATGATGGTTTGTTGCTCGTTGGTGGGGTCATGATGAAGGGGGCGGTTTTAGGAGGTGTTGGAGAGTTGGCGTTCGGCCTTGGCGACGTAGAGGTCAGTGCGCCATACTACCACTGCGCCACCCTTGTCTGCGGGTTTGATGGCGAGGTTGGGGTTGGAGCAGAGGGAGCGGAGGGCTGCCCGTTCTGTAGGGGAGAGGTTGGAGTGTGTGAGAGGGGTGGAGAGGTTGAGGCGGTTCATGTCTCGATGGCAGTTGGAGACGAAGAGGTCAAGGGAGTGCAGGAGGCCTAGGGGTGGTGTTCAGGAGGAGGACTTGTGTTGGAAGCGGGTGAAGGGATCAGTGGAGGGAGGGTTAGGTTCCCGGTTGAAGAAGTAAGCGTGGAGGCGAAGGCGGTGGAAAAACTGCTCTATGTCCAAACAATCCACAAACTTGCCTGCCCTGGTCGACACATTGTCTCAGCCTGTTCCTGCCCCACCAAACTCATCGCCACCTATCTGGAATCCATTTTCTCCCCTTTGGTCCAGGAACTCCCTACCTGCGTCCGTGACACTACCCATGCCCTCTACCTCCTTCAGAACTTCCAATTCCCTGGCACCAAACACTTCATTTTCACCATGGATGTCCACTCCGTCTACACCTGTATTCTGCATGCAGATGGACTCAAGGCCCTCCGCTTCTTCCTGTCCTGCAGGCCCGACCAGTCCCCCTCCACCGACACCCTCATCGGCCTCGCTGAACTCGTCCTCACCCTCAACAACTTCTCTTTCCATTCCTCCCACTTCCGACAGACAAAGTGGGTGGCCATGGGCACCCGCATGGGCCCCAGCTATGCCTGCCTCTTTGTAGGTTACGTGGAACAGCCCCTCTTCCGCACCTACACAGGCCCCAAACCCCACCTCTTCCTCCGGCGTTACATTGATGACTGTATCGGCGCCACCTCTTGCTCCCCAGAGGAGCTCGAACAGTTCATCCATTTCACCTACACCTTCCACCCCAACCTTTAGTTCACCTGGGCCATCTCCATCACATCCCTCACCTTCCTGGGCCTCTCAGTCTCCATCTCAGCTTGTAACTGATGTCCATTTCAAGCCCACCGACTCCCACAGCTACCTAGAATACATCTCTTCCGACTCACCCTCCTGCAAAAATTCCATCCCCCATTCCCAATTCCTTCGCCACCGCCGCATCTGCTCCCACGATGAGGCTTTCCACTCCCGCACATCCCAGATGTCCAAGTTCTTCAAGGACTGCAACTTTCCCTCCACAGTGGTTGAGAACGCCCTTGACCGCATCTCCTGCATTTCCCGGGACACATCCCTCACACCCCGCCCCCGCCACAACTGCCCAACAAGGATCCCCCTCGTTCTCACACACCACCCCGCCAACCTCCGGATACAACGCATCATCCTCCGACACTTCCGCCATCTGCAATCCGACCCCACCACCCAAGACATTTTTCCATCCCGACCCTTGTCTGCTTTCTGGAGAGACCACTCTCTCTGTGACTCCCTTGTTCGCTCCGCACTCCCCTCCAACCCCAACACACCCAGCACCTTCCCCTGCAACTGCAGGAAATGCTACGCTTGCCCCCACAACTCCTCCCTCACCCATATCCCAGTCCCCAAGATGACTTTCCATATTAAGCAGAGCTTCACCTGCACATCTGCCAATGGGGTATACTGCATCCACTGTACCCGGTGCGGCTTCCTCTACATTGGGGAAACGAAGCGGGGGCATGGGGACCGCTTTGCAGAACACGTCCGCTCAGTTCACAATAAACAACTGCACCTCCCAGTCATGAACCGTTTCCACTCCCCCTCCCAATCTTTAGATGACATGTCCATCATGGGCCTCCTGCAGTGCCACAATGATGCCACCCGAAGGTTGCAGGAACAGCAACTCATATTCTGCTTGGGAACCCTGCAGCTCAATGGTATCAATGTGGACTTCACCAGCTTCAAAATCTCCCCTTTCCCCACCGCATCCCAAAACCAGCCCAGTTCGTCCCCTCCCGCCACTGCACCACACAACCAGCCCAGCTCTTCCCCTCCACCCACTGCATCCCAAAACCAGTCCAACCTGTCTCTGCCTCCCTAACCTGTTCTTCCTCTCACCCATCCCTTCCTCCCACCCCAAGCCGCACCTCCATCTCCTACCTACTAACCTCATCCCACCCCCTTGACCTGTCCATCTTCCCTGGACTGACCTAATCCCTCCATGCCTCCCCACCAAAACTCTCCTCTCCACCTATCTTCTTTTCTCTCCATCTTCGGTCCGCATCCCCCTCCCTCCCTATTTATTTCAGAACCCTCACCCCATCCCCCTTTCTGATCAAGGGTCTAGGCCCGAAACGTCAGCTTTTATGCTCCTGAGATGCTGCTTGTCCTGCTGTGTTCATCCAGCCTCACATTTTATTATCTCTGACAGTCTCTGTGCTGTTTGATGTGATGCAATGCCTCCCTCTGCTGGCCTCCATACGCCACTGCACAGGCAGCAGCATGGGATGGGCACCATCAGGGATTTGTTCAGAGAGGGACTGGGAGGGCAGCAGCGCACGACACCATCCAAACTGATTTCTTCCTCATGTACTTATCTAAATGTCTTTTAAACGCTGTAACTGCACTCACTTCCACCATTTCCTGTGGAATTTTATCCCATACGTGAACCACTCTCTGTAAAATAATTGCCCCTCATGTCTCTTTTAAAATGTTTGATCCTCAAAATTTGAAACATCCCCACAGCCTTGAAATCCTCCATCCCCAAGAAAAGGTAACCGACATTCAACTTATTTGTGCACCTCATGATTTAGAAGCCTCAATCATTTCACCCCTCATCCTCCCTGTGCATAAGTCCGTAAAGTCCCAGCCTATCCAGCCTCTGAAAACACTCTGAAGTGGTGATGTATCCGGATTGAATCAGGCGACAGTGTTGGACCCATGCAGTGTTTTCGGTGTAAGGGAGTATGTCTACATGTCAGCATTCTGAAACTTGCGAACACATCCTTCCATGGCACTGTGTCTCTATCTGCCCCTCTCTATCTATATATCCAACCCATCCCATTTGTTCATATTTAAACCGATTCCAGACCATCTCTCTCTGGCAGTGACACCCATGGCACCCCTTGTCCTGGCACAGGCAGCACAGTGGCTCAGTGGTTAGCACTGCAGCCTCACAGCACCAGGGACCTGGGTTCAATTCCAGCCTCGGGCAACTGTCTGTGTGGAGTTTGCACTCTCTCCCCGTGTCTGCGTGGGTTTCCTCCGGGTGCTTCGGTTTCCTCCCACAGTCCAAAGATGTGCAGGCTAGTTGGATTGGACATGCTAAATTGCCCGTAGTGTTCAGGAGTGTGTGGGTTATAGGGGGATGGGTCTGGGTGTGATGCTTCAAGGGGTGGTGTGGACTTGTTGTGCCAAAGGGCCTGTTTCCACACCGTAGGGAATCTAATCTAATCCTTATATCTCAAACCATCCATTCCCACCGACATCCTGGTAAATCTCTGCTGTTCCCTCTCCAGATTAATATTATCCTTACTATAACAGTGCGACCAGAACTGGACACAGTACATCAGAAGATGCCTCACCTACATCCTGTACAATGTGAAAATGACATCCCAACTCCCAAACTCAAAGGCCTGAGCAAAGAAGGTAACGAACGAAATACCTTCTTAACCAGCCTGTCTGTATGTGACACAGAATTCGAAGAATTATACCTGATGGCCGAGTCTCTGTTCTGCAACACTACCAAAGGCCCTAATTTAAATTGTATAAGTCCTGCCCTTGTTTGTTTTACCAAAAGCAATGTCTTGCATTTATGCAAATTAAACACAATCTGCCACACCACAGCCCAGTGAGTGATATTCCCACCCGCCACACAACCCTGACATGTTTTGAAAGACCCGCCCATCTCCAGAAGGCCTTCAAACTCCTGCCTTTATTTTGGCAAAGACCCTGAGCTTGGTTTGCCTTGTGCGGGCAGCAGGAGGCGTGGGGTGGTGGTGGTGGGAGTGTGGATTGCAGACCAGCCTGTGATGGGGAGATTCATTTTCTTCAGGGTAGAGAGTTTGCCATGGGCACCCAGATGGGCCCTAGTTATGCCTGTCTCTTCATTGGGTACGTGGAACATTCCTTTTCCCAGTCCTATTCTGCTACCCTCCTCCACCCACAGCTCTTTCTCCACTGTATCAATGATATCATCGGAGATAGTAGGAACTGCAGATACTGGAGAATCTGAGATATCATCAGTACTGCTTCTCTCTCTCGTCTGGAATTGGAAAGCTTCACATATTTTGCTTCCAACTTCCACCCTGCCCAAACTTTCACCTGGTCTATCTCTGACCTTCCCTTCTTCAACATTTCTGTTTCCATTTCTGGGATAGACTGGCCACTAATATTCATTACAAATCCACTGTCTCCCACAGCTACCTGGGCTATATGTCCTCACACCCTCCTTCCTGTAAAATCCTGTAAATGTCTTGCATTTATGCAAATTAAACACAATCTGCCACACCACAGCCCAGTGAGTGATATTCCCACTGCACCCCCACACAACCCTGACATGTTTTGAAAGACCCTCCCAGCTCCAGAAGGCCTACAAACTCCGGTCTTTATTTTCGCAAAGACTCCCTCCATCTCATTCTCTCAGTTCCTCCGTTTCCAGCACATATGTTCAGATGAGGCTAACTTCAACAAGAGAGCCTCCGACAAGTCCACCTTCCTCCTCAACTGAGGATTCCCCAGCTCCTTTGTTGACAGGGCCCTCAACCAGGTCTGATCCATCTCACACACTTCTCCCCTCACTCCTTCTCCTTCCTCCCGCAACAGTGATAGGGTTCCCCTTAGCCTCACCAACCATCCCAACAGCATCCACATCCAGAAGATCATCAGACGCCACTTCTGCCACTTTCAGTGAGATGCCACCACCAGACCACCTCTCCCTTGATAACAAAGTGTGAAGCTGGATGAACACAGCAGGCCAAGCAGCATTACAGGCCTGCCTTCCGCAGGGACTGTTCTCTCCGGGACACCCTGTTACACACTTCCTTCACCCCCAACAATTCCCCACAGCCCTACGGCCCTTCCCCTGTAACCGGTGAAGGTGCTACACCTGCCCATTTACCCCCTCCCTCCCCAGTATCCAAGGGCCCAAACATACCTTCCAGGTGAAGCAACACTTCACCCGCACTTCCCAGAATCTAGTCGACTGCATTCGCTGCTCACAATGTGGTCTCCTCTACATTGGGAAATGAAGTGAAGACTTGGTGAATGCGAGGTAGAACATCTATGCGCGACTTGTAAAAAAAAGTCTCTGAACTGCCTGTTGCCTGCCACTTTAATGCACCACCTTGCTCCCTGGCCAACATCTCTGTCTCGCTGCAGTGTTACAGTGGTGCCCAAAGCAAGCTGGAGGAACTACACCTCATTTTCCACTTGGGGACCCTGCAGCACTCCGGACTCAGTATTGAGTTCAATAATTTTAGGGGCTAAGCTCTCCCATGTCCCACACCCCACTGCACACACCAGGCCTTGTTACCACACAGCCTGCCATTACACACTCCCTGTTGTTAGTCACTAACAGTCCCTATTAGCAACTACTCACCCTCCCAGCCTGATCGTTATTAACTCCTTTGTCTGTCCAACTTCTTTCTCTCTCTTTGGGCCCTAGCATCTCGGTTACTCTCTACCCCACCCACCTCCCTATTTTCAGCATATAAACTGACATTTTCTCAGCCACCAACAATTCTGAGGAAGGGTCACTGAACCCCAAACATTGACCGTCTTTTTTTCCTTCAAAGATGCCGCCAGATCTGCTGAGCTTTTCCAGCAACTTTGTTTTTGATCCTAGAATATAATTTGTTGCTGTGTAACGTTTAATGCTTTTAAGATGAGAGCATTCACACCTTAGAGGTGGGAAATAGTGATCTGCAATATGATCTTTTGGGGTTGGAAATTACACTCTTTTGTCATGTCTGGTGTTCAGTAATGTCTAATCGAGATTCTTCATAGTGCAGAACATGTCTGCAGAATTTCTTTCCCGAACATTGCAGTCTCCAGATATAGTAGGAACTGCTGCTGCTGGAGAATCTGAGATAACAAAGTATCGAGCTGGAGGAACACAGCAGGCCAAGCAGCATCAGAGGAGCAGGAAAGCTGACATTTCGGGTCTGGACACTTCTTCAGAAATGGGGGAGGAGAAGGGGATTCTGGAATAAATAGAGAGGGAGAGGGAGAGGCGGATGGAAGATGGATAAACGAACAGATAGGTGGAGAGGAGACAGACAGGTCAAGGAAGCTGGGATGGAGCCAGTAAAGGTGAGCGTAGGCGGGGAGTTAGGGTGGAGGTTGGTCAGTCAAGGGAAGCCGGACAGGTCAAGGAGACAGGGATGAGACTGGTTGGTAGGAGGTAGGGGCGGGGGTTGAGGTGGGAGGAGTGGATCAGTGGGAGAAAGGATGGACAGGTCACTGAGTCAGGGATGAGCTGGGCTGGTTTTGGGATGCATTTGGGGGTCGGGAGATTTTGAAGCTTGTGAAGTCCACATTGATACCATGAGGCTGCAGGGTTCAAAAGCAAAATATGAGGTCCTGTTCCTGCAGCCTTTGGGTGGTATCATTATGACATTGGATGAGGCCCAGGATGGACATGATATCCAGGGTGTGGAGCGTAGATGTTCCACAAAGCGGTCTCAAAGGCTCTGCTTGTTTTCCCCAATGAAGAGGAGGCCACATCAGGAACAGGGGATACAATATACATCAGCAGATGTGCAGGTGAACATCTGTTTGATGTGGAAGGTTTTCCTGCGGCCTGGGTTGGAGGGTATGGGGTGGTGGGGTAGGGGCAGGTTCTGCACTTCTCGCAGTTGCAGGGAAAAGATCCGGGTGACGTGGAGCTGGAGGGGAGTGTAGAGCGGACAAGAGATTCATGGAGAAAGTGGTCCCTCCAGAAAGCAGGGAAGAGTGGCGAGGGGGAAATGTCTTTGGTGGTGGGATCAGATTGCAGACGGCACAGGTGCTGTAAGATGATGTGTTGGATCCGGAGGTTGGTGGGGGTGGTCGGGGCGCATGGGGTGCCTCAGGATGAGAGGATTCTCTTTTGGTTTTATCGAGGGGAGGGGGTGTGAGGGATGAGTTGCAGAAAACATGAGAGATGCGTTCGAGGGTATTTTCAACCACTGTGGAGGGGGAGTTGCAACCCTTGAAAAATGAAGACATCTGGGATGACTGCAAGTGGAAATCCTCATCTCAGGAACAGATGCAGAGGAGGCGAAGGAATTGGGAATAGAGAATAATATTTTTGCAGGAAGGTGGGTGGGAAGACGTGTATTCAAGGTAGCTGTGGGAGTTGGTAGGCTTGAAATGGATATTGTTTTCCAGGTGGTTTCCAGAGATGGAAACACAGAGGCCCAGGAAGGAGAGAGATGTATCACACATGGTCCAGGGAAACTCAAAGTTGGGATGGAAGATGTTGGTGAAGTGGATGAACTGTTTGAGCTCCTGGTGGGAGCATGAGGTGGGACCGATACAGTTATCAATATAACGGAGGAAGAGGTGGGGTTTAAGGCCAGCGTAGCTTTGGAAAAGGGATTGTTCTATGTAACATACAAAGAGGCAGGCATAACTTGGGCCCATGCCGGTCCTACGGCCAACCCTTTTGTCTGTAGGAAGTGGAAGGACTTGAAGGAGAAGTTATTAATGGTGAAGACGAGTTCAGCTAAGCGGACAAGGGTGTCAGTGAAGGGGGACTGGTCGGGCCTGGGGGACAGGAAGAAGCAGAGGTCCGTTAGGTCATCTGTTTGGGGATTACAAGTATACAGGGATTGGAGGTCCATGGTGACGATGAGGTGTTGGGGACCAGGAAATTGGAAGTTCTGGAGGAGTTGGAGGGCGTGGGTGGTATCATGGACATTGGTGGGGATTAGCTGGACCAAGGCGGGGAAAATGGAGTCCTGATAGTTGGAGATAATTTCGGTGGGGCAGGAGCAGGCAGAGACAATGGGTTGACCAGGGCCGACAGGTTTGTGGATTTTGGGAAGGAGATAGAAGCGGGCGGTGCAGGATTAGGGAACAATGAGGTTGGAGGCTGTGAGTGGGAGGTCACCTGAGGTGATGAGGTTGAGGATGGTCTGGGAGATGATGTATTGGTGGTCAGGGGTGGGGTCATGATCAAGGAGTCAGTAGATGGAGGTGTCAGAGAGCTGGCATCTGGTCTCAGCAATGTCGAGGTCTGTGTGCCATTCTACAAATGTGCTTCCCTTGTCCGTGGGTTTTATAGTGAGGTGAGGGTTGGAGACAAGGGAGCGGAGGGCTGTATGTTCTGCAGGGCTGAGGTTGGAATGGGTGAGAGGGGTGGAGAGGTTGAGGCAATTGATGTCTCAATGGCAGTTGGAGATGAAGAATTCGAGGGAGGGTAGGAGGCCTGGGAATGGTGTCCAGAAGGAGGGGGTGTGCTGGCGGTGGGAGAAGGGGTCAGTAGAGGGAGGATTTCAGATAATAACCATTTAAGCTGGAAATCATAGCCAAGCAATTAAAGATGCTAATAGTTTATCTAAATGACGCAGCACATTCCCTCAACATCCTCTCGTTGAGGCAAGTACCTTGCATTTGTTCAACACTGAAAAATCTTCCCTGTGTAATTCAGTAAATTTAACCAGAATTTGATAAATTCAAATTCAGCTGAAATTTGGCACGTAAAATGTGACTCAAAATCTGGGCATGACTTTGGTCTTGTGTAATGGGTAGCACCAATGCCTGTGCCAGAGGTCTGATTCAATTCCAATCTCTGAATCTATGATAATGTCACTGGCTCTGGATCAGAAGTTCTGGATACAACTCCTGCCAGCCACAGAGGTGTGTCACAGCCTCTCAGAACAGGTTGATGAGCAAATATACGGGACAGTCATATTGTAGATTCAGGGGCCATTGCAGTGTGGTGGCCTTCACCTTTGGACCAGAGGCCTCAATTCAAATCCCCCAGCAGTGTTTCATAAAATGTCTAAACAAGTTGGTGAAATTTTTTCCAGAATTGTGGCTTGATTGAGAAGGACCAGTGTTGAATTTCAGAATTCAGGCCCGGGATAACAGAAAGCACAGCCATTCGTGTTGATTGGAGTAAAATGTGCATCTGATATATGTTTATAAAAACATGAAGGGCATAGATAGGGTGAATAGTCAGGGTCTTTTTCTAGAGTATGGGGAGTCAAACATTAGAAGGCACAGGTTTATGGAACAACGGGAAAGATTTAAAAAACCATACGAATGAACTTCCAGATAAAGTGCTGGAGGCTTGTGAAAACACCATTTCAAAGGATGGGTATATGTATTGGAAGGGTCCAGAGGAATGTAGGCCAAACGCTGGCAAATGGGATGAGATTAATTTCGGCTACCTGGGCAGCATGGACATGTGGACCAAGGGATTTGTTCCCATACTGTACATCTTTATGATTCATTCCTTTGCTCAGGATCTCTTTGTAATCTTGGATAACCTTGTCTGTCCATGGTTCATATAATCTCAGTGTCATCCGTAAACTTGCTAACCTTGCCTTCTATAATTTTCATCTGAATCATTCATTTAAATGACAACCAAAAGTAAATCTAGCACTGACCCCTGTGGATCACCACAAACCACAGGCTTCCCGTCTGAAGGACAATCCTCCATGACCACCCTGTCTCCTGTCATAAAGCAGGAACACACACACACACACACACACACACACACACACACACACACACACACACACACACACACGCAACACACACACACACACACACACACACACACACACACACACACACACACACACACACACACACACATGGACACGCACACGCACACGCGCATGCACTTGCACACATGCACACAGCCGTGGAGATAGATACATTCTGATGAATAAGCAGTTCAAGGGTTATGGTGAGAAGGCAAGGGAATTGTTTTGAGAAATATGTCAAGCATAATTGAACAGCAGAGCAGACTCAATGGGCCAGATGGCAAATTCTGCTCCAATTTCTTAAACTGTCTGGTCTGAAGGTATTGGGAATATTTAGAGGAGGTAATTTGCTGTGTGGCTGACGCACTTTAAGGAGCCTCCCAATTAAGACTGAGGTACGAATATATCTTTCTCTTTAACATTGTGCTGTCTGTGGTGTTCTCATCCCCAGGGAACAGTGAACACTGGGTTAGTGAAGATATTCAAGGCGGAGCTCAACTGACCTTTAACGGACAAGAGAGTCCATTATTGGGAATAAACAGGAAAAGTGTGTTCAGCCACAAACAGATCAGCCATGATCTTTCTAAATTAAGCAGCAGGCTCGAGGGTCCAATTGGCCAACTGCAGCTCGTATCCTGTTTGTTGTTGTCTCACTCCTCCCTTCAAAGCTGTTACAGAGGAAAAGGATGTCCCCATTCAAACAGTCATGGTTGCTATCATAGAGACACAGAGATATACAGCATGGAAACAGAGCTTTCGCTCCAACTCATCCACGCCATCCAGATATCCGAAATAAATCTGGGCCCATTTGCCAGCATTTGGTCCATTCCTCTCTAAACCATTCAGAAACATATACCCATCCTGATGCCATTTAAATGTTGTAATTGTACCAGCCTCCACCACTTCCTCTGGCAGCTCATTCCATAAACACATCACCCTCTGCATGAAAATGTTGCCCCTTAAGTCCCTTTTAAACCTTTCCCCTCTCTCCTTAAAGCTGTGCTCTCTCGTTTTGGACTCCCCCACCCCAGGGAAATGACCTTGGCTGTTTACACTCCTGTGTCCCTTATGACTTTGCAAACGTCTGTAAGGTCACTCATCAAAGACTTTTTATTTTATTGTGTACCAATTGTGGCAACGTTTTCACACAGCACCCACAGCCAAAAATGAAATTAACCAGAAGCTTAACTATATTTGTGATGTTCTTAAAGGGACAGATGTTAACCAGACTGATAGGAAACCTCCCCTTCTCCTCGATATATTTCTGGAGAAAATTGAACACCTGATTGAGAGGGCAGACTAGATGTATTGCTGCATCTAAAAGACAGCATTTCTGACCTTACAGCATTCTACTCAAATGTCAGTCTATATCCTGTGCTTGTTTGTTTAACACTCAAGGATCAAAATCATTGACAGTACAACCTCGGCCTGATGATCTGACAACAAATGGCCCTAATGGTGTAATGCTGAGCTCAGATACTTCTCGACAACCAGCTACACACCACAGGAGAGGCCCTGCAACCTTTCCCAGCTGCTACACAGCGAGTCCTGGTTCACTAACAAGAAATGCAGAATATAGATAATTATTTAGTTTCAGGTTGGAAAGCAGCGATTAATGGAATTCCTCAAGAAATGTTGTGAGTTCATCAACAGTTTACAATCCAGATTAATGATGTTGATGAAGGGCTGATAGGATTGGAGCTCAATGTGCTAGTACAGCATTATAGTCACCCAATAAGATGACAAGTGGAGGGAGGTGATCTACACTGGTGTGTAGACAGGGGGTGTTTGGGAGCAAACTTCCAGCAATGCAAATAAAACAGTAGAGTGTGGGTTGTGGGACATTTGTGTTTTGGGGAAAGGATAAAACAGCAGTAAATTATACGACTGGAGAAGTAACAACAGAGATTGGTGCTACTGAGTGATTTGTGTGTCCTGGGACAGAAATCATATAAAGTTAGTTTGAAGATGTCGCAAGCGATTTGCAAAGTAAATGGAATAGTGCTGTTTCTTGAAAAGGGTGCTGGGTATGATGTGAGGCATGTTTCTCTGCTTCTGTACAGAGCATTGCTGAGAATCCATCTCATGCTCTGTCTGCAGTCATGATGCCTGAAACTAAAAAAAAAATCACAATGGCCTTTGAAACTTTTCAAAGATGGTTCTCTACACACTGTCCTGTGATGAAGGCATTATATTATGGAGGATTAATAGTTTAATTCTGAGAACCAGAAATATTCTTGACTATACAGGAACTTGAGGAGAGTGTAAATGGTGAATACCTGACGGATAATTTGTCTTGATTGGGAGAATACAACTGGGGAAATAATTTAAAAAATAAAACAGATTCTAAAGAAGGTACACTTGACCTGAAGCATTAATTCTAATTTCTCTTCATAGATGCTGCCAGGCTGCTGACCTTTTCCACTAATTTCTGTATTTCGTTCGGAATAAGACACATTCATTTTAATATAGATGTTGTGAAGACATCTAGACTTGTTATTTTTAAATTATACAGGCACATATAAACATGTCTTTAAATCAAGTCGGCCCTTTTGTTGCTCAGGAAATGACGCTGTGTATGACAGCAGCAATGATGCACCAACATGGAGCAGGGAATGTGATGGAAACTAATAGCTCCGACAATGTTCAAGAGGACCTCACATGTTCATGTTGGGGGTTGCATAGCATGATTGCGCGATTCAACTCAGAGAGGAGAAAAGAAACGCAACCTACCTGAAAAGCAACAGCCTATCGCTTCCTCTCTATTTCCTTGTTCCTCATCGCATCAATGTATGAGAGCTGAAAATGCACCAATCATCATTACCACTCATGGAGGATTCATGATGAGGATTAAGTGGAATCTCCCACTGCCTGTAGCAAAGGGAATTCAGCCAAATCTAACAGTTCGAGGAAATAATCCCATTGCCAACAACTTGTGCGAGCAGAATAAATTTGGAAGCAGAATAATTTGGGACAATCTCTCACATTTTTCCTTTTATCATGAGTTCAACTGTTACGTGGACAAAGTTCTTTTAAATTAATATTTCAGTTTGTCATCAAATATACGTGTGTGTGTGTGTGTGTGTGTGTGTGCGTGTGTGCGTGTGTGTGTGTGTGTGCATGTGTGTGTGTGTGTGTGTGTGTGTGTGTGTGTGTATGTGTGTCTTTCTTCTTTGCATCATAGTTTGAGTAAAATTGGTTTGGTCATAAATATGTCATTTTAGCAGATTAAAGAAAACTGTCTGACTCTTTCCTTACACTGACCCTGACCCAGTCTGAGACCTATATTATCAGCCACATCTCCAACCTGGCTACGTTTAAAATTTGTAGTGATCAGGGGAGAGGTGGGACTGGAAAAGGAAACACTGTGCCGGCAAGCCAGTACGCCAGAGACCATTGAGCTTGACATGAGAGCTGGGTAAGTTGTTGGAGGCGATTCTGAGGGATAGGAATTACATGCATTTGGAAAGGGTAGAAGTGAATAGGGATAGTAAACATTGCTTTGTGCAGTGTAAATCACATCTCCCTAACTTGATTATTTTGAAGAGGTGATAAAGAAGGTTGATGAAGGCAGTGTGGCAGACATTTTCCAAATCGGCATCAGGAAGGTGCTCCATAACGTTCCAAACGGTAGACAGATTAGCAATGGGTAATCACATGGGATCCAGGGGGAGCTAGTCAATTGAATTCAAAATTGGCTTGAAGGTGGAGGATTGTTTTACAGACTGGAGACCATTGACCTGCGGTGTACCGCAAGTATCAGTGCTGAGTTCACTGCTTTCCATCATTAATATAAAGGATTTGGATGTGAATATCAGAGACATGGTTAGTAAGTTTACAGGTGACATTAAAAAGTGGTGCCGTGGACAGTGGTGAAGTTTATCTCAGTGTGCAATGGAACATTGATCAGATGGGCCAATGGGCCAAGGTGTGGCTGATGGAGTTTAATTTAGATAAATGAGAGGTTTTGCGTTTGGTAGAGTAAAGCAGGGCAGGACTTTGGGCCCCACAACTCAGGAATGACATACTAGCTCTGGAGCATCTCCAGCGGAGATTCACACGGATGATCCCTGGAATGGTACGTTTAACGTATGATGAACAGCTAAGGATCCTGGGATTGTACTCATCAGAGTTTAGAAGGTTGAGGGGAGACCCAATAGAAACTTACAAAATAATGGATGGCTTAGAAGGGGTGCACGCTAGGAAGTTGTTTCTGTTAGGCAGGAGACTAGGGGAGACTAAGTTGTTTCTGTTAGGCGGGAGGAGAGCGAGGGCCAGACAGAGAGAGCGCCAGGAGGCTGTCGGGAATGTAATGTTTTTTATTCCCACTTTAAAAAGCTTACCTCGAGCGGGGGCCGTCTTCATGTCCTTGGGCAGGAAAAAGAGTGGAAGGGCGATAGTCATTGGGGATTCAATTGTAATGGAAATAGATAGGCGGTTCTCCGGTGGAAAACGGGACTCCCGAATGGTATGTTGCCTCCCAGGTGCACGGGTCAGGGATGTCTCCGGTCGGCTGCAGAACATTCTGAAGGGGGAGGGTGAACAGCCAGTTGTCGTGTTGCATATAGGCACCAACGATATAGGCAGAAAATGGGATGAGGTCATCCAAGCAGAATTTAGGGAGTTAAGAGCCAAGTTAAAAAGTAGGACCTCAAAGGTAGTAATCTCAGGATTGCTACCCGTGCCACGTGCTAGTCAGTGCAGAAACGAAAGAACAGCTAGGATGGATGCGTGGCTTGAGAGATGGTGTAGGAGGGAGGGGTTCAGATTTTTGGGACTTTGGAACCGGTTCCGGAAAACGTTGAACTATTACAAATTGGATGGTCTACAGCTGAGCCAGACTGGAACCAATGTCTTTGGGGATACTTTTGCTAATGCTGTGGGGGAGGGTTTAAACTAATGTGGCAGGGGGATGGGAACCAAATATTGGACAGAAAAGAGGTAGGAACGAAAGCCTGTAAGGAACTAGTTAATGGAGTCAGTGTGACTAAAGGGAACAGTAGTCGGGGAGCAGATGATGAACACAAAGTGACAGGTGGTCTGAGGTGCATTTGTTTTAATGCGAAAGGTGTAGTTGATAAGGCAGATGAGCTTTGGGCTTGGATCAGTACCTGGGAGTATGATGTTATTGCTATTACTGAGGCTTGGTTGAGGGAAGAGTATGATTGGCAACTAGTTGTCCCAGGATATCGATGCTTCAGTGGGGTTAGAGAGGGAGGTAAAAGGGGTGGACGAGTTGCAGTACTTGTCATGTCAAAGACGATAACACAGCCGTACTGAAGGAGGGCCCCATGGAGGACTCAAGCAATGAAGCAATATGGGTAGAACTCAGAAATAGGAAGGATGCAGTAACAATGTTGGGGCTGTATTACAGGCCTCCCAACAGCGAGCGTGAGATAGAGGTACAAATATGTAAACAGATAATGGAAAGTTGGAGGAGAAACAGGCTGGTGGTGATGGGAGATTTTAATTTTCCCAACATTGACTGGGATTCACTCAGTGTTAGGGGTCAAGATGGAGCATAATTTGTAAAGTGTGTCGAGGAGGGTTTTCTAGAGCAGTATGTATGTAGTCCAACTCGGGAAGGTGCCATACTGGACCTGGTGCTGGGGAATGAACCCGGCCAGGTGGTTGATATTACAGTAGGGGACTACTTTGGAAATAGCGACCACAATTCCGTAAGTTTTACAATACGCATGGACAAGGATGGGAGTGGTCCTAAATGAAGAGTACTAAACTGGGAGAAGGCTGACTATACCAAGTTTCCGGAGGATGTGAGGAATGTAGATTGGGAGAAACTGTTTGAAGGTAAATCCCCATTTGGTGTGTGGGAGGCTTTTAAGGAGAGGTTGATTAGCGTACAGGAGAGACATGTTCCTGTGAAAATGAGGAATAGAAATGGCAAGATGAAGGAACCATGGATGACAGGTGAAATTGTGAGACTAGCCAAGAGGAAAAAGGAAGCATACATGAGGTCTAGGCAACTGAAGACTGGCGACGCTTGGCAAGAATATCGGGAATGCAGAGCGAATCTGAAACGAAGGATTAAGTGGGCTAAGAAAGGTCATGAGATATTGCTTGCAAACATGGTTAAGGAAAATCCCAAAGCCTTTTATTCATATGAAAAGAGCAAGAGGGTAACTAGAGAGAGGATTAGCCAGCTTAAGGACAAAGAAGGAAAGTTATGTGCTGATTCAGAGAAAATGGGTGACATTCTTAACGAGTATTTTGCCTCGGTATTCACCAAGGTGAGGGACATGACAGATGTTGAGGTTAGGGATAGATGTTTGCTTACTCTAGGTCAAGTTGACATCAGGAAGGAGGAAGTGTTGGGTATCCTAAAATTCATTAAGCTGGAGAAGTCCCCTGGTCTGGATGGTATCTATCCCAGGTTGCTGAGGAAAGCGAGAGAGGAAATAGCCCGGGCCTTAACAAATATCTTTGCAGCATCTTTAGACACAGGTGAGGTCCCGAGGGCTGGAGACGTGGTAATGTTGTCCACTTGTTTAAGAAGGGCAGCAAGGATAATCCAGGAAATTATTGACTGGTGAGCCTGACATCAGTGGAAGGGAAGCTGCTGGAGAAGATACTGAGGGATAGGATCTATTCCCATTTGGAAGAAAATGGGCATATCAGTGACAGGCAACATGGTTTTGTGCAGGGAACATCATGTCTTACCAACTTAATAGTATTCTTTGAGGACGTGACAAAGTTGATTGCTGAGGGAAAGGCTGTAGATGTCATATACATGGACTTCAGTAAGGCGTTTGATAAGGTTCCCCATGGCAGGCTGATGGAGAACGTGAAGTCACATGGGGTCCAGGGTGTGCTAGCTAGATGGATAAAAAACTGGCTAGGCAACGGGAGACAGAGAGTTGTAGTGGAAGGGCGTTTCTCAAACTGGAGACCTGTGACCAGTAGTGTTCCACAGGGATCTGTGCTGGGACCACTGCTGTTTGTGATATATTTAAATGACTTGGAGGAAGGTGTAGGTGGTCTGATCAGCAAGTTTGCAGATGACACTAAGATTGGTGGAGTAGCAGATAGTGAAGGGGACTGTCAGAGATTACAGCAGAATATAGATAGACTGGAGAGTTGGGCAGATAAATGGCAGATGGACTTCAATCTGGGTAAATGCAAGGTGATGCATTTTGAAAGATCAAATTCAAGTGCGAACTATACAGTAAATGGAAAAGTCCGAGGGAAAATTGATGAACAGAGAGATCTGGGTGTTTCAGTCCATTGTTCCCTGAAAGTGGCAACACAGGTCAATAGGGTGGACAAGAAGGCATATGGCATGCTTTCCTTCATTGGACGGGGTAATGAGTGCAAGAGTTGGCAGGTCATGTTGCAGTTGTATAGGACTTTGGTTTGGCCACATTTGGAGTACTGTGTACAGCTCTGTTCGCCATATTACCAAACGAATGTGAATGCTTTGGAGAAGGTGCAGAGGAGGTTCACCAGGAAGTTGCCTGGTATGAAGGGTGCTAGCTATGAAGAGAGGTTGAGTAGATTAGGATTATTTTCATCAGAAAGACAGAGATTGAGGCGGGACCTGATTGAGGTCTACAAAGTCATGAGGGGTATAGACAGGGTGGGTAGCAAAAAGCTTTTTTCCCAGAATGGGGGACTCAATTACTAGGGGTCATGAGTTCAAAGTGAGAGGAGGAAAGTTTTAGGGAGATATGCGTGGAAAGTTCTTTGCACAGAGGGTGGTGGGTGCTTTAAATGCGTTGCCAGCGGAGGTGGTAGACGCAGACACGTTAGCGTCCTTTAAGATATATTTGGACAGGCATATGGATGGGCAGGGAGAAAATGGACCCAGACCGTTAGAAAATAGATGACATGTTAGACAGAGGATCTTTTGGATGTGAGTGTGCTCGCTGAGCTGGAAGGTTAGTTTTCAGACGTTTCATCGCTATTCTAGGTAACATCATCAGTGAGCCTCCGATGAAGCGCTGGTGTTATGTTCCACTTTCTTTTGATCTGTTTCGGTTTCTTTGGGTTGGTGATGTCATTTCCTGTGTTGGTGATGTCATTTCCCGTTCTTTTCCTCAGAGGATGGTACATTGGCTCCAAATCAATGTGTTTGTTGATGGAGTTCCGGTTGGAATGCCATGCTTCTAGAAATTCTCGTGCGTGTCTCTGTTTGGTTTGACCCAGGATGGATGTGTTGTCCAAATCAAACAGGACAAATGGACAATCAAATGGACAAACAGGCAGAAAGCTAGCCACCAGGGTACATGAACATCAACTAGCCACAAAACGACATGACCCACTATCACTAGTATTCTTACATACCGATGAGGAAGGACACCACTTTGATTGGGACAACACATCCATCCTAGGACAAGCCAAACAGAGACATGCACGAGAATTCCTCGAAGCATGGCATTCCAACTGGAACTCCATCAACAAACACATTGATTTGGAGCCCATCTACCATCCTCTGAGAAAAAGAACAGGAAATGACATCACCAACACAAGGAAACCTAAACAGATAAATAGAAAGCGGGACATAACACCAGTGCTTCATCGGAGACTCACTGATGATGTTACCTAGAATGGTGACGAAACGTCTGAAAACTAACCTTCCAGGTCAGCGAGCAAAGTCACATCCAGAAACTCAACTTGAGCTACAAATCTTCTCAAAACTCACTAACAGATGATCTTGATTGGCGTAGGCTTGGAGGGCCGGAGGGCCTGTTCCTGTGCTGTAATTTTCTTTGTTCTTTGTTCTTTGACCCATGGGCACTGCCTTAAAATTAGAGGCGACAAATTTTAAACTGAAATGAGATGAAATTTCTTCAGCCAGAGAGTGGTGGGCTTGTGGAATTCATTGCCACTGAGTGCAGTGGAGGCCAGGACGTTGGATGCCTTCAAGGCAGAGATCGACAAATTCTTGATCTCACAAGGAATCAAGGGCTACAGGGAGCGTGCAGGGAAGTGGAGTTGAAATGCCCATCAGCCATGATTTAAAAGGCAGAGTGGACTTGATGGGCCGAATGGCCTTACTTCCACTCCTATGTCTTATAGACTTCTGGTCTTATACAGTTAATGTTGGGGCCCTGGGGACTGTTGCTGAATAAAGAGACCTTGGCTGCACTCACATAGTTCCTTCAAAGTGGAGTAGCATGTGAGACAGGGTAGGGAAGGACACATTTGCCATGATTGCCCTAATCAGTCAGGGCATTGGGTATAGGGGTTGGGATGGCATGTTGCTCCTGTACAAGACATTGATGAGGTCACTTTAAGAATACTGCGCACATATCGATTGGCTCTGCTAAAGGAAGAAAGTTGTTATTTTTGAGAGGGCGCAGAAAAAAGATTTACAAGGATGTTCCTCGACTGGAGGGTTTGAACTGTAGGGAGAGGCCGAATAGTTTGAAAGGTTTTCCCCTGGAGTGTCAAAGCCTGAGGGCTGACATGACAGAGGTTTATAAAATTTCAATTCCATGAATATTCTGAATAACCAAGGTCCATTTCTCAGGGGGAGGGGTGGCCAAAAGTCAAGTGCTAAGTTCAAAGCTGAGAGGGGAACAACTTCGAAGTGAACTTACAAAGATCAAAAAACAAAGAAAATTCAGCCCTCCAAGCCTGGTCAAGCCCAGGCAGGTGGGACTAGGATAGTTTGGGATTATGTTTGATATGGACTGGTTGGACTGAAGAGCTGTCTGACCCTGTAATTCTTTCACTAGCTCTATTCCCACCTCCATGTATTCTCTGGGGCATACCAGAGCAAAGTACCAAACTTCAGATCAATTAGTTTTGAGCAATTCCTCTTTATTAATTCTAATCTCGCACAGTTTCTCATTTTCACAGTCACTGTCCTGTAGAATTTCTGGAAGGTTTTCTGTATCATCTTCTGTGGAGACAGAATTAATGTATTTCACTCAACAGTGGGTCAGTGGGGTTGGGGTGAAGAGAGACGGCCTCTGTCACCAAGTGAATACATCGGAGCACTGCACTTAGGAGATGATGGACATGGCACCCACTCCTGCTCGGAGAGTTCTAGAATCTAAACAGTTCAGTGAAACTGTCATTTGATGACCATCGATGGGTTATGCTGAAACCAGTGACACAAAGCCGTGACCACCTCATTTTCGAATCAATCTGTCTTCACACTTTGCAACTGGCATAGGTCCAGGTAGAGACAAGAATCAGTCTCCAGTCAAAATTTTAGTAACTGCAAGTGTGTCCAGAAGAGAACTGCAACTGGAAAGGAGCAGATTATGATTTATTTATAAACAGCACTGAGGCAGAAGTGAAGACTGGGGATATTATTGGTGATAAAGTGAATATTATGATACAGATCAGCACAGGGCAAAATGGGCCGAAGGTGGCTATGAATACTTTTCTTCATCCTCAGATGTTTGTAAGTGAAGCCATGGCATTAGAATTGAGTTTGTGACTGATAGTGAATACAATAGTTTCCATGAGAGATAATGGGAACTGCAGATGCTGGAGATTCCAAGATAATAAAATGTGAGGCTGGATGAACACAGCAGGCCAAGCAGCATCTCAGGAGCACAAAAGCTGACGTTTCGGGCCTAGACCCTTCATCAGAGAGGGGGATGGGGGGAGGGAACTGGAATAAATAGGGAGAGAGGGGGAGGCGGACCGAAGATGGAGAGTAAAGAAGATAGGTGGAGAGGGTGTAGGTGGGGAGGTAGGGAGGGGATAGGTCAGTCCAGGGAAGACGGACAGGTCAAGGAGGTGGGATGAGGTTAGTAGGTAGCTGGGGGTGCGGCTTGTGGTGGGAGGAAGGGATGGGTGAGAGGAAGAACCGGTTAGGGAGGCAGAGACAGGTTGGACTGGTTTTGGGATGCAGTGGGTGGGGGGGAAGAGCTGGGCTGGTTGTGTGGTGCAGTGGGGGGAGGGGATGAACTGGGCTGGTTTAGGGATGCAGTGGGGGAAGGGGAGATTTTGAAACTGGTGAAGTCCACATTGATACCATATGGCTGCAGGGTTCCCAGGCGGAATATGAGTTGCTGTTCCTGCAACCTTCGGGTGGCATCATTGTGGCAGTGCAGGAGGCCCATGATGGACATGTCGTCAAGAGAATGGGAGGGGGAGTGGAAATGGTATGCGACTGGGAGGTGCAGTTGTTTGTTACGAACTGAGCGGAGGTGTTCTGCAAAGCGGTCCCCAAGCCTCCGCTTGGTTTCCCCAATGTAGAGGAAGCCGCACCGGGTACAGTGGATGCAGTATACCACATTGGCAGATGTGCAGGTGAACCTCTGCTTAATGTGGAATGTCATCTTGGGGCCTGGGATGGGGGTGAGGGAGGAGGTGTGGGGACAAGTGTAGCATTTCCTGCGGTTGCAGGGGAAGGTGCCGGGTATGGTGGGGTTGGAGGGCAGTGTGGAGCGAACAAGGGAGTCACGGAGAGAGTGGTCTCTCCGGAAAGCAGATAGGGGAGGGGATGGAAAAATGTCTTGGGTGGTGGGGTCGGATTGTAAATGGCGGAAGTGTCGGAGGATAATGCGTTGTATCCGGAGGTTGGTAGGGTGGTGTGTGAGAACGAGGGGGATCCTCTTGGGGCGGTTGTGGCGGGGGCGGGGTGTGAGGAATAACCTATTCCCAATTCCTCCGCCTCCGCCGCATCTGCTCCCACGATAAGACATTCCACTCCCGCACATCCCAGATGTCCAAGTTCTTTAAGGACCGCAACTTTCCCCCCACGGTGATTGAGAACGCCCTTGACCGCGTCTCCCGCATCTCCCGCGACACATCCCTCACACCCCGCCCCCGCCACAACCGCCCCAAGAGGATCCCCCTCGTTCTCACACACCACCCCACCAACCTCCGGATACAACGCATTATCCTCCGACACTTCCGCCATTTACAATCCGACCCCACCACCCAAGACATTTTTCCATCCCCTCCCCTATCTGCTTTCCGGAGAGACCACTCTCTCCGTGACTCCCTTGTTCGCTCCACACTGCCCTCCAACCCCACCATACCCGGCACCTTCCCCTGCAACCGCAGGAAATGCTACACTTGTCCCCACACCTCCTCCCTCACCCCCATCCCAGGCCCCAAGATGACATTCCACATTAAGCAGAGGTTCACCTGCACATCTGCCAATGTGGTATACTGCATCCACTGTACCCGGTGCGGCTTCCTCTACATTGGGGAAACCAAGCGGAGGCTTGGGGACCGCTTTGCAGAACACCTCCGCTCAGTTCGTAACAAACAACTGCACCTCCCAGTCGCATACCATTTCCACTCCCCCTCCCATTCTCTTGATGACATGTCCATCATGGGCCTCCTGCACTGCCACAATGATGCCACCCGAAGGTTGCAGGAACAGCAACTCATATTCCGCCTGGGAACCCTGCAGCCATATGGTATCAATGTGGACTTCACCAGTTTCAAAATCTCCCCTTCCCCCACTGCATCCCTAAACCAGCCCAGTTCATCCCCTCCCCCCACTGCACCACACAACCAGCCCAGCTCTTCCCCCCGACCCACTGCATCCCAAAACCAGTCCAACCTGTCTCTGCCTCCCTAACCGGTTCTTCCTCTCACCCATCCCTTCCTCCCACCACAAGCCGCACCCCCAGCTACCTACTAACCTCATCCCACCTCCTTGACCTGTCCGTCTTCCCTGGACTGACCTATCCCCTCCCTACCTCCCCACCTACACCCTCTCCACCTATCTTCTTTACTCTCCATCTTCGGTCCGCCTCCCCCTCTCTCCCTATTTATTCCAGTTCCCTCCCCCCATCCCCCTCTCTGATGAAGGGTCTAGGCCCGAAACGTCAGCTTTTGTGCTCCTGAGATGCTGCTTGGCCTGCTGTGTTCATCCAGCCTCACATTTTATTATCTTACAATAGTTTCCATCTTTGTCAAATACAGAAAATAGAAGTCGAGGTGCTGTTCACAAAGTCTTACAGAATTAATAAATGGAAAGACACAGAGAAACTTACCAGGAACACCAACAAAAGTGAGAATGAGACAGTAACCTGCTTGAATAATTATCAGGACAGCTTCTATTCGCAATGTTAATCGTATCCAATTGAATGTAAGCCAGTCAAGGCCATCAGATAAACTCCTGTCCATTATTGGAATATTCCAATCTATTCCTCTCAAATTCTGGTGCGTTGTCGTAACTTTCCACTCCATTGTTCTCACATTCTGATCCAATATTGGAACATCCCAATCTGCTGGTCACAGATTCTGATCTCGCTCCTCTCTGGAACTGCTGATCACAATCGTATTGAGGATGACACAGCCACTGATACTATTTGATAACACATTGAAAGAAACCACTTATTAATAGAAGCGGGAAACCCTCCAGTGACACAGTCAGTATCCATGGGGACAGACATTAATTTGATTCACGGAACAAACAGTTCCAGTTAACCCCTTTCACTGCAACACTTTAAATGTAACATAAATACCTGTTCTGGGTGGGAAGTTGACATTGCCTGCTATTGGTCTTTGTGCTCATCTCCAATTACTCTCACACTATTAGACATAAAGGGGAAAGGTGAAGATTTCTTTTCACAGGCTCAATGACTCTACTGTGTTATCCACATGAGGCGTTCGGTGCAACCACATTCCTAAGAGCCATTCAAGAGGTTGTCACTGCGCTGAAGCCTCCTCCACTATAAGTGCCAATGTAAGCCCTGTCTCTGGACACAATTGCCCTGAAGAAAGACAGGAAATGCTGAACTTTCCTCTCATTTCCCTGGTAAGGCAACATTTTATCTTTAACACAATACATTCAATAATTTGCCTCTAAAGTTGCAATCATTTTTTCACGGTTTATACACATTTTCTTTCCCGTTTCCTTTGGCCTTAGCTTAAAAGTTAGCATTACATTTCCAATTGCTGTATTTATTGGGATTAAAGAGTCAGAGACAGCATCTATGTGACTGGTTAGCAACCAGAAAGGAATAGGAGAATAGGAAATGCAGACTGGGCAGGAGTAAAGCGCTATCCCCCAGACACCAATATCTTCTTATAGTCAGAATAAAATAAAGTGCAGAGAAGGGAAAAGAATATCCTTGTCCAAAGGAATGGCGAGTGACGATGTAAACAAAACACAATAGTTTGGAATAGAGGAGAAATGATTTGATATGTACTCGGTCAGTGTGTGCAGATAGAAAAGACTGTTCAGGTATGCACAAGACATGCAGAGTTAATAATTGAGACATAGTTCACAAAATATGATGCAGACGATGTACGAAATTTATAAAACATTTAAACATTGTTTGATTGTCAGCTGATGTGTTCTGTTCCCATTCTCTCAAGAATTTCCCCTCTCTGGGTTTCCATGCTCTCCTCTCTCATTCTTATCAGTTTGTCTGTTATAAATTCCTGCTGCGTGTGTCCCACCTTATTTCAATTAATTAACACACGACACGGAAACAAATATACTGACCTGCTGGGTTCTGTCAATGGCTGGCGTCTGTCATATTAGTGTAGATAAAAGTTCTGGCATCAGACAGAGAATGCGAACATATCACTCTGTTGCACATTCGTTATACTGAGCAACACAGCACACAGAAATTGCCAGAGTAGCGAAGTACATTTACTTCTGTCAACAATCTATTTTTCTCTATTTTTACACCTCTTAATCCATACTCCCTCTCTGTTTCAGTCTCCCTCTCTATTTATATCTTGTTAATAAATCCTCCAATAGTGCCCGGTATCACATCTCTCAAACCTCCCTCTTTCAGTTAGATCTGTTGCTCATTTGTGATTATAATTGAGGAACATCACCACAAAGGAGGAAGGAAGTTGCCAGAGTTGATAGGAAGGGAAGCCGAGCAGGGAAAACAGTGGAGCAGAAATGGCAGGAGTTTCTTGGGATAATTCGAAGGCACATTTTAAATTCCTCCCAAGGGAGAAGAAGCATACTCAGGGAGGACAAGGCAGCTGTCGGTAATACAGGAAGTCAGGGACAGCATAAGAGCAAAAGAGAAAGCGTTCAAGTGGTGAAGACGATTGGAAATCCAAAGGATTAGTAAGACTTGAAACTCCATCTTAGGGGAAATGATAAAAACAATAGGGAGGAGAAGATGAAATATGATGGCAAGCTTGTTAATAATATAAAAGAAGATTGCAAGAGGTCTTTAGATATATAACAAGGAAGAGAGGGAAACATGACCAAACACGGGACTGCTGGAAATGAGGCTGGAGTACTTATGGGAAACATAGAAATGGTGGTGTATCTGAAGAGGGACTTTGCATCAGTCTTCAGGGTGGAAGACACCAGCAGCCAGCCAGAACATAAAGCGAATCAGAGGCAGAGGTAAATGAGGTGACCATCAGTAAGGAGAAGGTGCTGGGGAAGCTGAAAGATTTGAAGGTAGATAAATTAACCAGATCAGATGGACTGTGCGCCATAGTTCTAAGGAGATAGCAGACAAGTTTGTTTGGCTTTGCTGGTGATCTTTCAGGAATCGCTGGAGTCAGAGAGGGTCCCAGAAGACTGGCAAATATCACCCCGCTGTTTAAAGAGAGAGAGACACAGAAATCAGGAAATTATAGGTGATGGGGCAATGAAAAATATTTTGAATAAGGCTGAGTGGATCCTTAGTTTTATGAGTAGAGATCCAGAGTATAAAAGCAGGGAAGTGGTGGAGTATATTGAAACAATATTTGATTAAGCTACAGCATGACAAGGGTTAAATTTATAAATCGTATTACAAACAGAAGACTTGAAAGTGCAGTTGAAATGAAGGAAATCGGTTTAAAGCATACAGGAGCGCACATGACAAACAAATTGTTGCCCAGACCCTGTCGCTAAGGATGTCAGGAACTGCCTGTGAGTAAATTGAGTTTAAAAAAGTCTGAAAAGCACAATGAAAGCTGTTGCTGCAGAGGTCCCGATGTACAACAATGTCATCAATATTGAAGATGAAATAAAGCCGGTTATTTGAAAAGATCGCACTTATTCCTCCTTCCTCAGCAACCCAAAACACACCTTCCAGGAGAACCAGCATTTCACTTGTACTCTTTCAATCCAGTCTACTGTCATTGCTGCTCACAGTGCTGCCTGCTTTACACTGGCAAGACCAAAGAGAGACTGCTTTGCCAAACACTTCCACTCTGTCTGTAGGAATAAACCTAACCTTCTTGCTGCTTCCAATTTCGATACTATACCTTGTTCTCATGCTAACGTTTCGATCATGGGTTCCTGCAAAGCTTCAACGCAGGGCATCCCAAGCTCGAGTTACACCTCATTTTACGCTTTGAGCTTTCTAGCTTGTAGGCTTTAATATTCAATTCCATAACTTCACAGCCTGACACCATTGGGAATGTTCTCCATTTTTTGTACGTTCTCCCTCCCGGCGTCCGTGTGACCTTGTCATGTTTGTTTAACTTGCACTCAATGGAAAGAAACCATCTTCCCCCATTCACACCTGCATTTACTCCCATTTTGCATCTGTTTCTCTTTCACCACAACTAAATGTCCATTTGTCTTTTGCACTGTACACCACACCCTCTGTTTTCTGTCACTCCTCCTGCACATCTGTCAAGGTACTTTTTCAATCCATTTCAGTTCTGAAAAAGGCTCACGCTGGACTTGAAATCTTAATTCTGTTTCTCCATCTCCACAGATGCATCCAGACTTGCTGAGTTTCTCCAGAAATGAATCAGCACAAAATAAATTTTCAACAAAACATAGAACTGTGGACACTGGAAATCTGAAACAAAAACAAAAATTGCTGATGAAACTGAGAGCTTTGAAGAAGTGTCACCGGATCTGACAGATTAACTTTGCTTTCAATCCACAGATGCTGCCAGACCTGCTTAGTTTCTTCGGCAATTTCTATTTTCAAATAAATTCCAACAGTGTGTGTCAAAGCTGCACAAACGCCCTGTCCAACATGGAGCATCATACACTGGGAAGTGAATGGCACAGCAAGGTGCACTAATTCATTGGTTAAGGCTGGCATCACTGGCACTACAGAGCACTTCATCATGGTCAGGCAGATAAACAGGGAGAAGCACATTCACTTTAAAAACAGAAGATTTCACTGGGGCAAGCGAAAAGATTCAGATGAATATGTTAAATGTGCTTTGAGGAATGTGACAAATTGGAGGCGTGACATCACTCTGAGAAGAATAAGAACATTAAAATAGAAGTGTTACCACATCAGAACCCACAGTAGGTCACTGAGTACAGGAGCGATGGGGACTCGGACTGAACTGGGGGACAGGCAGTACAATTACATTGCACATATTGCAGCTCAAACCTGGGCATTCATGTGGTGATGTAAACCACAGCAGCAGCAGCAGCAGAATTGTGTTCAACCACAATCTGGAACTTTTTGTCCCAGAGAATCCCTCAGTCTATGGTTACCATGAAGCTGATCAATGGTTCAGTGACAAATGCAGGCAAACACGCCAGGGTCAGAACCATCTGAACCTAAACTGATGCCAGCCCATTATAAATGCCAGATTTGGCTGCTTGCATTCCAAACAGCAGAACTAACCCATTACAGACAGGGCAAAGTGATTGCATGACCAACAGACCAGAAGTCCTGCCACAACCAGTCATAAATGGTGATTGACAGTTAAACAACCCCCTGGAGGAGAGGGCTCCACAAATATCCCCATCCGAAACAATGGAACAGCCCTCCACATCAGTACAAAAGTCAAGGATGTAGTATCTGCGCCATCCTCAGCCAGAAGTATTGAGTGGATGACTTAGCTCACCCTCGTCATGATCTCCTACAAAATCACAGATGCCAGTCTTCAACCAATTCAATTCACTGCACATGATACCAAGAAAAAGATGATAAACTAAAGACACGAAGAAGATAACTGGCCCTGATGCCATTCCTGCAATGGGACTGAAGGCTTGTGCTGCACAACAAGCCGTGCCCCTGGGGAAGCTGTTTCATTCCAGCCACAACTCTGACACCGACCTGGCAATGTGGACAATTACTCAGCTGAGCCCAGTCCCCTAAGAGGAGAATAGTTACAATGTGACCAACTGCCACACCCTCAGTCTCATCAAGATCGTCGAATTGTTGGAAGTTGTTTTTGACAGAGCTGTCAAGCAGCACAGAAATAACCTGCTCAGTGTGGTTTTTGATGGGTCCCCATGTGGAGATGTTGCTGTTGTGGATATATCATTAGATTACTAATCCAGACCAGGCTAATGCTTTGGCAGCCAAGGAATGTTAAGACAATGAACAAAAGACCAAAATTTCAAATCTGATGTCAGTAAAAGTGGGCCTTGAAACCAATATCGATTGTAAAAACCAATGTGCTTTAACAATGTACTTTCAGAATGCAAATCTACTGTGCTTTCCTGGTATGTCCTAAAAGTGACTCCAGACCAGTGTTGAACTCTTCAATGGTCTCTGAGACAGGACAGGCTGCAACATTACCTGCCAATTTTTATACTCAATGCCTAGGCCAATGATGGTTGGCATGTCGTATGCCTTGTTGACGACCTTTTCTACCTGCGTAGCCACTTTCAGTGACCTGTGTACCTGGACACCCAGATCCCACTGCCCATGAGTGCTCTTCAGGGTTCTGCCATTTACTGGATATTTTCCAGCTGGATTAGACCTTCCAAAATGCATTACCTCACATGTTTCCACATTGAACTCCATCTGCCATCTCTCTGCCCAAGTCACCAAGCTATCGATATTCAGCTTTGTCCTTTGACAGTGCTCATCGCTGTCCGCAATTTCAACAATCTTTGTGTCATCAGCAAACTTACTAATCAGACCAGTTATATTCTCCTCCAAATCATTTATATATATATATATATATATATAGCAAAGGTCCTAATACTGATTCCTGAGGAATGCCACACTTTTGATCTCAATATGACCCAAACTATCTACACACCCTTCCCCAGACTCATCATCCACCACATCGTTCTCTATGGTAAATACTGACACAAAGTTCTCATTTAATACCTCGCCATATTCCTCTGGCTCCGCATATAAATTCCCTTCCCTGTCCTTGAGTGGGCCATCCCTCTGCCTGGCTACCCTCTTGCTCTTTGTATGTATATATGGGATTTTCCTTAATCTTGTTGGTCAATGACTTTTCATGACCACTTTATAGCCGCCCTGTCTCCTCGCTTAAATTTCTTTAATCTTTCCTTATATTCCCCCCTCGAGTCATATATTCCCAGCCTCCTAGCCTCAATAAATACTTTCTCTTTCTTTCTAATTAAGCTCACAATATCTCCCATTATTCAAGATTCCCAAAACTTGGCGTACTTTCCCTCATCCTTACAGTAATGTACTTGTCCTGAGTTCCCAGCAACTTACACTTGAAAGCCTCCCACATACCAGATGTGAAATTGCCCTCAAACATCTGTCCCAATCTACATTCTTCAGTTTCGGCCTAATATTGTTATAATTAGCCTTTCCCCACTTTAGCAACTTCACTCGATAACTACAACTATCATTATCCATCAGGACCCTTAAACTTACTGAATTGTGATCACAGTCTTTGAGCTATTCCCTCATTGAGACATCGACCACCTGGGCAGGTTCATTCCCAATACTAGGTCCAGTACGGCCCCTTTCCAAGATGGACTGTCTACATTGTGTTTCAAAAAGCCCTCCTGGATTCTCTTGACAAACTCTGCCCCATCCGAGCCCCAAGCACTAAGTGAGTCCCAGTCAATGTATGGGAAGCTAAAATTACCCACAATAGCAACGTTGTACTTTTACATCTTGCCAAAGTCTGGCTACAAACCTGTTCTTCTATCTCCTGCTGACTGTATGAAGGCCTATAGTAAACCCCAAACATTGTGATTGCACCCTTCCTGTTCCTGAGTTCTACCCGTATTGCCTCGCTGTATGAGCCATCCGAGGTGTCCTCCCATGGTACAGCTGTGATGTTCACCTTAGCAAGTAGTGCAACTCCCCCAACCATTATCTACCTGCCTCAATCCTGCCTGAAACACCTGTATCCTGGAACGTTAAGCGATCAATCCTGCCCCTCCCTTAACCAAGTCTCTGTAATAGCAACAAAATCACAGTTCTCAGTACTAATCCCAGCTCTAAGTTCTCCTGCCCTACCTGTTACACTTCTTGCATTGAAACAGGTGAACTTCAGTCTACTAGATCCGCTTTGATCAGCAACTACACCCAGTTTGTTCTTTCTCTGAGTCTTACTGGCCCTATTTCGCTAGTTCCCTTTCAGTCCATTCACTTTGCATTGATTCCCACACCCCCGCCAAGCTAATTTCAATCCTCCTGAGTGACACCAGCAAACCTCCCAGCCAGAATATACACCTATCCTTTTCAAATCCCAAAACATCAACTTTCCTGAACCTTTGATACTGCCTGGCCTGTTGTGATCATCCAACTCTACACCTTGTTATCTCAGATTGCAGCATCGGCAGTTCCTACTATCTCTGAGGAAGTTCTGGAATGAAACCAGTTCACTTGATGGCCATTGTCAGTACTGGCCTCTCCCTGGTGCATACAGGGCGCACTCTCTCAGTGTTGAAAATGCCTTCCTCTCCTTAGTTTATTTTTCTGGCTGATAAACCGTTATATCTCTGTACGGTCACAATGAACTGAAATTTTAATGTGCCCACACTGAATAGAAGCAGTTAACAATGTAATTGCACAATTTTCTGTACCACAGTCACAGTAACAGCAACACCACTATTGCTGCTGGAGTTGACAGGGGATGTTGGGGATGAGATGGCCTTGTGGAATTATTTCTGAATACTAATCCAAGGATCCAGGTCATGACCCACACCCCAATTCAAATCCCGCCACGGCAGATTGTGGAATTTGAATTCATTGAAATACCTGGAATGATGGAACTATTATGCCATCATTGATCATTGGGAAAAAAAAACACCTGGCTCACTAATGGCTTTCAGGGAAGGAAATCTGCCATCCCTACCTGGCCTGGCCTACATGTGACTCCAGACCAACAGCAATGTGTTGAACTCTCAACTGCTATTTGGAATGACCAAACCAGCCACTCAGTTATATCAAGCACCACAAAGTCTCACAGAAATGACACAGCACAGACCTATTTACAGCAATACACAGCATGTGTATGGTAGAGATGCAAGAAAAATGCTCACAAACACCTTCTCAAGGGCAACGAGGAAAGGGAAGTAAATGCTGGCCCAGCCAGTCACACCCACAAACCATTAATGCATAAAGAAGATGACCACATTCAGGAAAGACAGACTGAGGTGACACAGCTTACTTTCAGCAGGGACTTAGAAGTACATCAACATGGGCATGATATTCAGGAATATGGGAAAAGGTAAAAAAAGTAATTAATTCCACATTTTATTTCCATCCGGCCTGATCATCAACAATCCCCTTTTTCGCTTGTATTTTTCTCTCACTGTCTCTTTCTCAATTTATTCAACTCATTCCTTCCCCCTTCAAAACAAATATCCCTGTCACCAGCATAAATCACAATCTCTGCCAGCAGATTTCAGTTCTGATGTTTATTCAGTCGACTTGAAATGTTAACTCAATTTTTATTTCATCAGAGACTGCCAAACTGTTCACTTTCCTCAGCACTGTTCACTTCCTCAGTTTTATTTTTGTTTCAGACCTCTGACATATTTCTTTCTTTGGTTTTACTGGTTTTTTTTCAAATAAATTTCATGGGATGACAAAATCATTGGCAAAAGAAGCATTTAATGCCCATCATTAATTACCTTTAGCTGTGACCATTCGACATGACAGTTTGAAGCCAGAAACATTTTGTGGGTCTGAATTCACACTTAATTCACCCCGGGTAATAACGTTAGATTTCTTTATCAGAGGAGATCAGTGAAATGAGATAGGTTTTTTGACAAATTGCTGCTGGTTTTATGGTTGCTATTAGTGAAATTGGCCATGGTTACAATTCTTATCATTAGAATGAAAGTCCTACCACCAATTGTGATAAGATTTGAAACAATACCCGTAATAAACAATGTAATAACCAGTGTCTCTGCATTACCTGCTGAGTGACTTAACTACTCTAATATGGAGTCCCTATCGTTAGTTACTTTGAAAGCAAGAACAAGGGTGTGATCAAATTATTTGTAACTTGGAAGACTGGTCAGAAGACAGCTGGAAACATTCAGCCTGAATTTTACCAAGGCATAGATAATGGTTTATCCAGCCACAGCACAGAGGCAGGGCGGGAGATTGCAGATATTATGGAGCTGGTGTTGGACAAATTTGATGATGGAAACAATAGTAAGACATAAATCAAAAAAGGCCCTCAATGTTGTGAACAAGCCTTGTTTTCAGATGCTTGCGAAGGATGAGTCTGAAATTCATGGACAATGAAGCGAGGTTTTAATTGAAACTGAAGATAGTTGTTTCCATCTTTTCCAAATACAGGTAACAGAAATGGCAACAAAGTTGGACATGCCTTGCGGCAGTAATGACTGGACAGAGATAGAAAGGCTTACCAGGAACACCACCAACAGCGAGAATGGGATAGTAACCAGCCTGAATAATCATCAGTGCACATAGTATTCGAAGTGGTAACGGTGACCAAGATGCAGTAAGATAATAAAGACCCAAGGATAAACCCCTGTCCATTGTTGTAACATTCCAGTCTGTTGGTCTCAGATTCTGATCCATTGTTATGACATTCCAGTCTATTGTTCTGAGACTCTGATCCATTGTTGTTACATTCCAGACTATTGTTCTCAGATTCTGATCCGTTGTTGTAACATTCCAGACTATTGTTCTCAGATTCTGATCCATTGTTGTTACATTCCAGACTATTGTTCTGACATTCTGATCCATTGTTCTAACATTCCAGTCTATTGTTCTCAGATTCTGATCCATTGTTGTTACATTCCAGTCTATTGTCCTCAGATTCTGATCCATTGTTGTAACATTCCAGTCTATTGTTCTCAGATTCTGATCCATTGTTCTAACATTCCAGTCTATTGTTCTCAGATTCTGATCCATTGTTGTAACATTCCAGTCTATTGTCCTCAGATTCTGATCTCTCCACCCCCTCTCTCTGCAGCTGACAATCCCTGTTAGTGCTGTCACTGATGCTCCTGCTTATATATGGGATAAGACATAGACCAGAGAGCCTTATTTATAGGAGAGGGAAAGCTTTCTGTGACGCAGTTAGAATCCATAGAGACTGACATCAATCATAGTCACTGAACAAATAGTTCCAGTTAACCCCTTTCAATACACCTTCAGTGAACCTTTGGTTCACAATTGAAACTGGGCTGGATTGGATCTTAACATCGTTGTCTATTTGTTGTACATTCCATCACCAATTGCTCTAAAGATGTATGTGGTGAGGGAGAATGATGGATGTTTTCATTTTGCAGGTTAAGTGGCTCTGCCTTGTTGTCCACGTGCAATGCTGTAACCACCTGCATCAATACACGACCCCCCCAAAAAAAGACAAGCAAAATGTCATTCCTGTGCTGATTGTACAAAAAAATGCTGAGCAAAATTGGGTTGGCCTTGTAGAGAAAGTGTAGGTTTCTCATTGCTGCAATAAAACAACATTGTATGTTGAAGATACAAAGTTCTTCATTGCAGTTTATGTGCTTTAAAGCAGTAACATTTACATTTCTTGATTCAATATACCAAAACTAAAATCAAATGTGTTGTGTACAATGATGCTGTTCATTAAAGCCCATGGACTAAAGAGCCAGGGACAGAAGGAATGTGACATTGGTTCGGAGACAGAGAGGAATGGGGGCAGTGGCTGTTGTGACTGGACCGGAGCACGGTGATATCCCAATGTCACCAGTATTTGGCTAGCACTTATTCTGACAGATGGAAAAAAATGTAATGCAGAGCAAGGAAAGAGATTATATTTGGGAGATGGATTGCCAAACAACAATATGAACACACCATGATAATTTTAAATATAATAGGAAACTATATTTTATGTAAACACTGTTTAATCATGGGGCATGCAGAATGATAAAATTGTTCATATACGAACAGGATATTCAGAAATAAAAGCAGACAAAGATTTCAAAATGACAAGGTTTAGAGCTGGATGAACACAACAGGCCAAGCAGCATCTTAGGAGCAGAAAAGCTGACATTTTGGGATTTCAAAATGTTAGGTGTATAGGGATTTTACAGGATAATGATGGTAGGGATATAGTTCACCGCCAGCTGGTGCAGAGATGATGGGCTGAGTGACCTCCATCTTGCTGTAATTATTCTGAGATTTGTACGAAAATGCTTCAGAGCCTGAGGGGAAACACTTTCAGTGAAGGTCACAGATTGTGCCATCATGAGTAATCTATTTCTGTTGTCTCATGAAGTGCAGCTGCCTTGGAAATTTATTTTCAATCAAAATCAATTTCCTGAAATTCCTGCATTGAGGACGATATTCACAGAATATTTTTAAGAAAGAAACAGACACTGGTGTAACACACCTGTTGTCAGCCCAATGGCTCTCACAGAATCAGGGATGGACGATATTGTCCAAATATAACCAAGTTCAACATCTGGACCTATCAAGAAAAGCAAAATTCTGGAGATTAAGGAAACCTGAAATAGAAGTTAGTGGGGAAACACAATATATGAGGCAACATCTGGAGACAGATATTGAGTTAACAGATCTGGTCTGTAATGAATCTATTCTGAAAAAAGTCATATTGCAGATGCTGCTAGACATGATAATTTTTATTCCAGCATTTCTTTTCTTTCTTTTAGACTGTCACAATTTGTCTGATCTGAATCACAACAGTGAAGCTGCCATTTGAGTTGACCTTCAAGTATTTGTGAAAGATCATTAAAGGAGACATTGCAAAGTTTCTTTAATAAAGATCCCAAGTTTCGATGGCATGTTACATTGAGATAAACTGCCATGAAAAGTTTGAACTCAGTGGCACTGATATCGCACAATCAGTCCTCTTCTTGAAAACGATGTGGATCCTTAACTCAATGACATACCGTGCTCCTGATTTCGCTGGGGTCACACTCATCCAGCAAAGTCTTACCTTTCTGAGACTTTGGGCTCAACTTTGAAAACATAAAATTTCCTGATATTTTTAATAGGACGCACTCAACCATGGGTTTTAGCAGGCACCAGCAAAGGCTGAGTTTATTTGTCATCACCAATAGCTCTGGAGAAAGTAATAGTGAGCTGCCTTCCTGAAACACTTCCAATCCAAATGCTGCAGACATGCACACAGAGCTGTTTGTTAGGGATTCCAGGATTTTTTTTCAATACATTATAGTCAAGGAACAGCAATTTAGTGCCTATGCAGGACGACAAGTGACTTGAATGACTACTTTCAGAGACTGATTTCCCCATTGTCGAGTCGAGGACATTACCAGTGCAGGATTGTCTCCAATTTGCATTGATCACATTTTTGTTCAGGGTCCACAATGCCATAATGAGTGAAGTAACATGGGTGGCATGGGAAGTTACTCTGATCTCACTTCAAATGATGTTGGAACATGAGTTAAAACACTAAAGAGTGAAAGTGCAGAACACTGTGCTCATTGTTCTCACAATATTCCAAAGCTTTTTTTTCGGTACGGACTTCCGATTCTGTCAGCAGATGTTTGTCCTATTTGTGATGAGGCTAGTTGGTGTCTGGATTGCACTGCTTAGGAGCGTGGTTGAGGCAGGTAACATCCCAAACTTTAAAAGCATTTGGATCAGCACCTTTTGGTGTAGTCTCAATGGGCCTTTTCTCAATTGTATGGTTCTGTGTGGGAGCAGCCATGAAAGATCTGATGTATTCTGAAGTACTGGCCAATGGTACTTGTTTGTCTGTTCCATCAACTGTGCTCAAGATGTGTTTCAAAACAGCATCACTCAGAAAATATCAGCACTTACTCAGCCGAGGACAGCCCAGCTATCTCTGAAGACATACAGGATTTTTCAAATGGTCAGTGCAAGATTATTCCAACAGTTTGTCGTCATTATTTTAATGAAACCAATAAAATGGATACAGCTTTCCCTTCATTAGAATAAAATATTTTAGCTGTTATGGCGTCATTCCTAAAAGATGAATAAGCTCCTTCTTCCCATGCACACACTTTGAGAATGTATTTGTTTTCCTGCCGGTTTTTAATCCCCACTCCACTCCACTGCTGTTTCCATGATCTGGTTCCATGTTCGTGCCACTCGAATATACATTTCCAAAGAGAATGTTTCTGTTTGAGCCAAGATTGTGAATGCTTACAAACTAACAGATCATATTCCTCAGCACCACTTCACAGTCCTCAGTTCCTGCAGTAGTCTATGTCGTTATTCCAAAATATGTGGCACCATTCAGGTTTAGCTGATGAATGGCTAACACGAACAGTTCTTCAACGTTGCCGGGCAGGAATTATCTCCAACAGGAGGCAATCCAAAAGCACCACCTTGATATTCAATGAGATAATCAACTTCCAGTGACAAATATCCTGTGTGTAACTATTCATCAGAAATTCACCAAATCATAGAGTCAGAAAGTTGTGAAGAATGGAAACAGAGGCTTCAGTTCACTTCATTCATACCAATTACATATACCGAATAAATCTTGTCCCATTTGCTAGCTTTTGACCCGTATCCTTCTAAACCTTTCCTAATCACAGACCCATCTTTTCAAATGTTGTTATTGTACCAAACTCCATTACATCTCCTTGCATCTCATTCCAAACACTCACCTCCCTCTGTCTGAAAAAGTTACCCCTGAGGTTCCTTCTAAATCTTTTCCAGCTCACCTTAAACTCGCACCCTCTAATTTTGGACTCCCCCACCCCGCTGAAAACACCTTGTCTAGATACCCTATCTATTCTCCTCCTGACTTTATAAATATCAGTAAGTGCACCCCTCAGCTTCCGAATCTCCAGGCAAAAGCCTATTCAGTTTCTCCCTGCAGCTCAAACCGTCCAACCCAGGCAACATTCTTATAAATCTTTTCTGAACCTTTTCAGTTTTCACAAAATCCTTCCGATAGCAGGGAGACGAGAATTGCATGCAATATTCCAAAAGTGGCCTAACCAGTGCACAGCCGCAACAGGACCTCGCAACAACTACACGCAATGCACTGGCCAATAAAGGCAAGTTGTACCAAATGCAACAGGAGTAGACTCCCAACTTTAAGGGCATTTAAATGGGCATTGGATAAACATATGGATGATCATGGAATAGTGTAGTTTAGATGGACTTTAGATTGTTTCACATTTCGGCACAACATCGAGGGCCGAAGGGCCTGTACTGCACTGTAATATTCTATGTTCTATGTTAAATGCTTTCTTTACTATCCTATCTATCTCTTAATCCACTTTCAAGGAACCAAGTGCCTGCACACCAGGACTCATTGCTCAGCAATACTCCCCAGGGCCTTACCATTTAGAGTACAAGTGCTGCTCCAATTTGATTTCCAAAATGCAACATGTCAGATTTATTCAATTTAAATCTGCCTACCATTCCTTGGTCCATTGTCCCATCTGATCAAGATCCCATTGTACTCTGAAGTAACCTTTTAAAATGTCCACTACATTTCCAATTTGGTGAACTTCCAGCTGGAATTTTTCAAGGTCAATTAATGCCGGTCCAGCTACACTAAAATCCCAAATGAATTAAAAAGGTCTGATTTTCCAGAAAAAAATATTGATCTATGGAGCTAATTGCTGTCTTTGAGGTTTTCGGATATATTTGCAAAACGCAGTTCATGCATAATGTGAAAGAAAAAGACAAATCACAGCTCAGGTCACAGATCATTAAAGATAACGCAGCATTGTTTTGAAGCAGCTGGAGGAGCACTCAAAATGCTATGCCCAGTGGGTGTTGACTTCAAGATAAGTGTGATTAATGTAGTTTTGTTTTTTTGATTGGAATAGACTTGTTGATGTGAAGGTCCTGTTTTTATGCTGAATGGCTCTCTGACCTTAATTTTTGAAAACAGAAAAAGCAGTCTCACAATTTCCATAATACGTCAGCTTTTGTGCTCCTGAGATGCTACTTGGCCTCCTGTGTTCATCGAGCTTCACACTTTGTTATTTGGATTCTCCAGCATCTGCAGTTCCCATTATCTCTGATCACAATTTCCATATGATGTGAGCATCAAGTGGTGAGGATTACAATCTCCAAGACCACACAGCATCCTGGCTTGAATCTATATCATTGTCCATTCACTGACACTTCTTCAGAATCCTGAAAGTCTCCATGAAACATATGTTAGTGTCCCTGGGTTTCACCATCATATTCTGAATGGAAATTAGACAGAGGCAATAAATGCTTGTCTTGCGAACAAAAGTCATCTCAACACTCCAAATAAAAGTAATCTGTACTATTAAAGACATATATTCAGCCCAATCTGTTTACTCAAGCAGTTTTATTGAGATATTAACTTTGATCTGTCTCTCTGATCTTGCTGAAAAACCATGAAGCTTTCCTGAGTATTTTCATAGTGTCGTTTAAAAATCGTATTTGGAAGTTGTACCCATCATTCTGAAAGGCAGAGCCTTCGTGGCCATGTGAAAACTTGGATCAGCAGTAAGTGATGAGAAAAATCAAACCAAGTCCTCCATGCGGTGAGCTCTTGAATGATGTGGCCTCAAATAAACGTTCCTCTCCACCCCTTATAACATTGGTGTGTTATTCTCAGTCAAGAATCTGTCTGCCTCTCCCTTAAGAATATTCAATGATTTATCCTCCATCTCTCTCTGGAAAGATTTCCATAAACACACAATCCTTTGAAAGGGTAAAAGAAATAAGTCACCATTGTCTAACTGAGATATTCTCCAGTTTTACAGTTCATCCACTGGTGGTAATCTCGTGCACAAATGGAAATAATGTTTCAGCATTCAACTTGAAAAGACTGCTCGGAATATTTTGCGTTTAAACAAGATGGCGTGTCTTCGCCTAAAGTCCAATAAATCCAGGGCCAGTCTGGTCATGATTTCCTCTGAAGATAAATACTTCTCAAAGGAATCAGTTCGGTGAATCATCCCTGGATGGCTTCTGATTTCATCATGCACACAGCCTAATGCAGTCTCACCATTACCCTGGAAAAGTGGCCAAAAAGTGTCCTCTTCGGCCTTGAAACTGCTCGACCATGCCCTGCAGCAAACCAGGTACTACAGCCACATCACCTTCCTTAGTACCTGCCTACGGAACCAGATCATCCCCATTGGACTACAGTCCACATTCAAGCCTTCCCAATTTGGTCCCAAATGTGACAATGTCTACATCCAGAACATTAAGACACTTCAGAAGCACCTTTCCCTGTGACTCCTGAAACACACACTCGCAGAAATGCGATGGCAACTCCAGGCACTGCAATCCAGCCTACCCCAGCTCAGAGCCTCCCTCTCTCAGACCTGCAAAGGACCTCACCTGTTTTTTTTTTATTCTTCGTAGGATCTAGAACCTGAACTCACAATTCTACTCAGCTTCAGTAGAGACAAAAAACCGTAAGTACAGTAAACTTCCTGGTGCCTACCATCCAAAACGGGCAACCTACACCTCCCAAATCCCCAACCCGACACAAGAACTCGCCCACAATGTGCCCGCCAGCTTTGGCCATGTGGCCACTCTCGGAGCAACTGGGGATGGCGGCACATCCTCCGCCGCAGGATACCCCGTTTCCGGGACAGCGAATGCCACCACCTCCATTTCCATGTCCAACACCATAGACACTGAGGACACACCTACCGTCAACGCAGCTGCCTCCTCCTACCCTGCTCCTCCCACCACCAGCGCAAACGGCACTCTGCCCACCACCGATCCAACTCCGCCCATGCCCATGCACCTCCACCCACAACCATCTCCGATGTCACTCCACCCACAGCCTCCACAGCTAGCAGCTCCAGAGGAGACAGAAACACTGAGCCGTGTCGAGTCTTCACCATCCCCACAGACCTCCCCCTTACTGAGGACAAACGATCAGTCCTCAGTATGGGGCTCACCTTTGTCTCCCTTCACCCACACATCAATCAATACTGGTCACGCTTGGACGTTGAGTAGGTTTTCCGCCGCCTCTGCCTCCATGCTTACTTCTCTAACTGTGAGCCTAACCCTCCCTCTACTGACCCCTTCATTCACCTCCAATGCACCCCCTCCTCCTGGGCATCATCGAAGGTCCTCTACCCTCCCTCGACCTCTTCATCACCAACTGCCATCGTGACATCAAATGCCTCAACCTCTCCACCCCTCGCACTCACTCCAACCTCTTCCCTGCAGAACGTACAGCCCTCTGCTCCAATCCCAACCTCACCATAAAACCCATGGACAAGGAAGGCACAGTTGTGGTACGGTGCACTGACCTCTACATCGCTGAGGTTACACGCCAACTCTCCAACACCACCTCCTACTGACCCCTTAATCATGGCCCCACGCCTGACTATCAAAGCATCATGTCCCAAACCATCCACAATCTCATCATCTCAGATGACCTCCCACCCACAGCCTCCAACCTCATCATTCCCCAACCCTGCAATGGCCGCTTCTATCTCCTTTCCAAAATCCACAAACCTGCCTGCCCTGGTTGACCCATTATCTCTGCCTGCTCCTGCCCCACTGAACTTATCTCCACCGAACTGGAATTCATTTTTTCACCCTTAGACCAGGAACTCCCTACCTATGTCTGTGAGACCACCCAAGCTCTCCATCTCCTACAAAACTTACAATTCCCCAGTCCCCAACACTTCATCTTTACCATGGATGCCCAGTTCCTATACACCCACATTCCCATTGCTTCTTCCTATCCCGCAGGCCCAACCAGTGCCCCAACGCTGACACCCTCATCCGCCTTGCCAAACTCGTCCTCACCCTCAACACCTTCTCTTTCAATTCCTCCCACTACCTACAAAAGGGGTGGCCATGGGTACCTACATGGACCCAAGCTGTGCCTGCCTCTTTGTAGGTTATGTGGAACAATCCCTCTTCCATACTTACACAGGCCCTAAACTCCACCTCTTCCTCCATTACAGTGATGACGACATCCACGCCGCCTCTTGCATCCACGAGGAGCTCAAACAGTTCATTCACTTCACTGACACCTTCCACCACACCCTTAAGTTCACCTGGACCATCTCTAATGCCTCTCCCTCCTTCCTGAATCTCTCTGTCTCCATCTCTGGCAACCACCCAGAAACCAATATCCATTTCAAGCGCACTGACTCCCACAGCTACCTGTAATACACCTCCTCCCACCCACCTTCCTGCAAAAATGCCATCCCCTATTCCCAATTCTGCCGCAACTGCTCCCAGGTTGATGAGTTCCACCCCTGTACATCTCAGATGTCCTCGTTTATCAAGGACGGCAACCTCCCCCGACTCAGTGGTTGAGAACTCCCTCGACCGCGTCTCCCACATTTTGAACAACTCATCCCTCACACCCCGTCCCCACCCTTGTCTGCTTTCCGGATGGACTACTCTCTCCGTGACTCTCTTGTCCGATCCACACTCTCCTCCAGCCCCACCACACCCGGCACTTTTCCCTGCAACCGCAGAAAGTGCTCCAGCTGCCCCTACCCCTCACCTCGATCCCAGGCCGCACATCTGATAATGTGCTAGACTGCATCTGCTGTTCCCATTGTGGCTCCGCTACATCGGAGAAACCAAGCGGAGGCTTGGGGACAACTTTGCAGATCATCAATGCTCGGTTCGCACTAAACAACTCCCCCTCCCATTCTGCAAATGACATGTCCATCCTGGGCCTCCTGTAGCGCCACACTGATGCTACCTGAAGGTTACAGAACAGCAACTCATATTCCGCTTGGGAACACTGCAGCCCAATGGTATCAATGTGGATTTCACAAGCTCCAAAATCTCCCCTCCCCCACTGCATCCAAAAACCAGCCCAGCTCGTCCCCACCTCTCTAACCTGTTCTTCCTCTCACCTGTCCCCTCCTCCCACCTTAAGCCGTACCCCCATTTCTTACCTACAAACCTCATCCTGACCGCTTGACCTGTCGTCCTTCCCGGACTGACCTATCCCCTACCTACCTTCCCACCTACACTCACCTTTACTGGCTCCATCCCCGCCTCTTTGACCTGCCTGCCTCCTCTCCACCTCTCTTCTCCTACGCAGCAGCAGCTACGCACTGATGATGTCTTCTCGACTGGAGACGAAACGTTTGCAATTCATTTGCCAAACTCAGCGAACAAACCAAGAGCCAACTACCTTCTCCTCTCTCCATCTTCAGTCCGCCTCCCCCTCTCTCCCTATTTATTACAGAACCCTCCTCCCCATCCCCCTTTTCTGAAGAAGGGTCTAGGGCCGAAACACCAGCTTTTGTGCCCCTGAGATGCTGCTTGTCCTGCTGTGTCCATCCAACCCCACAGCTTGTTATCTCACACTCTCCAGCTTCCGCAGTTCCCATTGTCTCAAACCGGCGTATTCAGCTATGGAGCATGCGCACAGCTCATTGTGATTGTGAGCATGTGTACTGGGAGAGATAGCCGGAATGAAATGGTTCTCCATGAGAGCCACAAGCGGTGAGTACAGGTTAAAGGGGAGGGCAGCTTCGGTGCTGTATTCCAGCAAGAGGGCTGCGTGATTGCTCAGTTTAGGTCTCAGGTCTCAAACAGGGGTATTCCAGTGCTGCGTTTAGTTTTCAGAGAGCCTCAGGCTTCCTCCCTGAAAGAGGCCTAGACTGCCCTGTGAGAGGGAAAGTCCTGTCAGCTTTTACCCTGTCAAGCCACTTCAGAATGTGATTACCGCAATGAGAGGTGTTCTCAGTAAAGCAGAACTCCAATGTGTACTCACTGGTCATAGGTCTTTCCACTGCGTATTGTGTTAGCACCCTCGCTGACTTTTGTTTTGAGTTTTTAAAAAGTCATTTTTGGCTTGAATCTGAGAGTTGAACGGTGACGTCTGGACTGTGAGCAGCTGTTGTGCTCCAAAAAATACAAAATCAATTATTGGTTTCTGAGGCCAGGCCTGGAAGTCGATTGCAGGTTGTTTCTTATTGGAAAACTGTGTATACTCTTTTGGCCATTAATAAGGTCAGCATCTGGGAACTGGTGCCAGCAAGTCTGGGAGAGAATGTTGTCAAACAGAAGGACTTTAAAACTGGGCCAAATGCACATCTTTGATGCTGAGCTGGCTGCTGGTGTGATAGAGGCTCAGAGAAAGTGGAGGGAGAGAGCTGAACAGGTTGGGGCCGTGTGGTTTGGATATTGGGGTTATTCTTCACCCATCCCCCCCCCCGACAAAATCAGCCAGTTGTTTCTCTCATTGTCCCTCTTCCCCCACTTTACCACCTTCTGTACCTCCAGCCCCTATCCCACCCCTTGCTTCCCCCAGTATCAGCAAACTTCCAAAGATATTTCTGACATACTCTGTTACGTTTCTCAGGGCATTCAACAACTTGAAAACTGGATTGAAAATGAGAGACAGAGCAGCCACTGCAGAAGCTTCCAAAATCACTCTGCACCTTCTTGAACTGCTGCAATCCACGTGGTGATGTAGCTCCCATGTTGCAAATTGGTAAGGAGTTGTAGGATTTTCATCCAGTGGTGATAAGGTCGTGCTGTTTTTTGTGTCTGTTGTTGTCATTTTGTTCTTATATTCCACCTTCAACAGAATAGAAACATAGAAAATAGGAGCAGGCGCAGGCCATTGTAGCTTTCGATCCTTCTCCGCTAGTCACTTTGATCATGGCTGATCATTCTACTCAGCCTCCTCCCACTTTAGAGCCAGATCTTTTGATCCCTTAAGCCACGACAACTATACATGTTATCGTCTTCTTGGAAACATCCAGTGTTCGGCCTTAACTGCTTTCTGTGGCAGCAAATTTCACAGGGTCACCAGTCTCTGTATTTTTTTTTAAATTTCCTCATTTCAATTCTTAACAGCCGAGTCCATGCCCCTAAGCTCCAACTCCCTGGTCATTGACAACATCCTTCCTGTATTTACCTAGAATTTTATTGGTTTCTGAGAAATCTTTCCTCGTTCTTCTAAACTCCAGTGAATTTCATCCTAACCAATCCATCCTATCCTTATATGTAAGTCTTGCCATCCCAGGAATCAGTCTGATCAACTGTTGTGAACAGCCTCTGTAGCCAGAAATTCCTTCCACAGATAAAAATCCCAAATTTACACATACCATCCCAGGTGTGGTCTCACCAAGATCCTGTACAATTTCAGTAAGACATCCCTGCTCCTGTACTCAAATGCTCTAACTCTGCAGGTCAAAATACCATTTGCCTTCTTCACCCCCTGCTACACCTGCATGCTTACTGTCAGTGACTTGTGTTATCCTAGTTTTGTAATCCAACTGGATAATCTCGAACTGAGACGCATTTCTCATTTAAATGACTCATTGATTGTATGAATACCTGGGATCCACCATGGACCACAGTTCCACACTGGTCACTGATTGGCATACAAGAAATGACTGTTTATTCTGACTGTTTCTGTGTGCCAAACAGTTCTGTATCCCTGTGAATACCCAATCTCTCATGCTTTAAATTTACGTGCTAATCTCTTATGTGGGGACTTTGAATGCCTTCTCAAAGCCTACATAAGCCACATCCACTGCCTTTTCAACTCTAAATGTTGCATTTTTGAAACATTCCGGCAGTTTTGTCCAACATGATTTCCCTTTCATAAATCCATACCAACCTAACTCTGTCACTGTTTTCCAGTGTCAGGCTAAGGTTCATAGTTCTCAGGCTTCTCCCACATCCCTTCTAAAACAAAGGGATAATATCAGCCACTCTCCAGTCATGTCACACCCACCCATATTTATAGATGATACGAATATTTCTGCAACTTCCTCCCTTACTTCCCACAATATCCTCAGATACACTAGATCAGGTACTGGAGATTTATCAACCTTTATATTTTCTGAGACATTTAGCACTTCATCTCCTGTAATGTGAACTATTTTCAAAATATCAAAAAAATTTCTGCGTTCTCTCGCCTCCTTCATTACAACTTGTCCATGCTGACCAGGCTTCGCAAACTGAACGAGTCCCATTTGCTTGAGTTGGGTCCATATCCCTCTAAAGCTTTCCTATTCATGTACCTGTACAAATGTCTTTTAAATGTTGGAAGTGTACCTACATCTTTCACTTCCTTTGGCAGTTCATTCCACATAGAAACGACCCTCTGTTTGAAACAGTTCCCCTTTACTGCCCTTCAAATTTTTCTCCTCTCCCGTTAAAAAAAATACCCTCTAGTTTTGGACTCCCCTATCCAAGGGAGAAGGCCCTTGCTGTTCACGTTATACCCCTCACGATTTAATAAACCTCTCAAAAGTCACTGCTCAACCTCCTATTTTCCAGTGAAGCCCCAGTCTCTCCACATAATTCATACCCTCCAGTACTGGTAACCTATAGACTGTAAGTGTAGCATGAAGCCACACAGAGTAGAAAGCTAATCCAGCCACGAGAAGCATCACCTAACCTCCATCTGTTTGGCCCTTCGTCAAATACTCTGGCAATAAGAACTGTCCAGATTCAGGCATGAACTGGGAATGTTTCAGCTTGCTTCGTCCAGCTCCCTTGTCTTGAAATTCCCCTCCCAAATGAAAAGGGATCTTCCATTCACCTTAGGTGTACTCTTCATGATTATATAAACATATAAATCACCCCTCCATTCTGAGACTGCAATGGAAAAATGCCTCAACCAATCAAGCCTCTCCTTATGATTCTCAACCTCCACTCCTGGCAACTTCCTGCTAAATCTTTGCTGAATCCTCCCCAGGTTGATGATATCCTTTGAAGAACAGGAGATCTGAAGTGGACACATTACTCCAGAAGAGGCCTCACTGATGTTCTGCACAATTTCAACATGACGTCCCACCTCCTGTACTCAAAAGGTCTGAGCAGTGAAGGCAAGCAGGCTAAACACCGACTGAACCACCCTTTCTACATGTGATGCCAACCTCACAGAATTAAGGGCCTGAGCCCTGAGGTCTCTCTGTTCGACAAAATTAACCCCAAGGCCCTACATTTAATTGTACAAATACTGATCTTGTTTGTTTTACCAAAATGAAATACCTCGCCTTTATCCAAATTAAACACCACCTGCCATTCCTCAGCCTCTTAACCCTGTAAGTCAAGATCTCTTTGTAATCCTGGACAGCCGACGTCACTGTCCACTATCCTGCCTATTTTGGAGTCATCTGCAAACTTACTGACCATGTCTCCACTATTTCAATCTAAATCGCTTTTTTTATGTCAGGTCAAACAAAATTGGAGCGAAGACTGACTCCTGTGGAACACTTCTGGGAACAGGCCTCCGGTCTGATAAACAACCCTCCACCACCAGTCCCTGTGTCCTGTCACGAAGCCATATCTGTATCCAGTTGACAAGCTGCCCCTGAATCCCATACGATTTAACTTCACTAATTAGTCCACCTTGTGGAACCTTGTCAAAGGATTTACTTTTGTCAATATAAACTACTTCCACCACTCTGCCCTCAATTATCTTCTTTGTTACTTATCCAAGAAAATCAATCAACTAATCATTCCTACCTCTCCAAATACATAAATCCTGCATTTCACGATCACCTTCAACTACATACCCAAAACCGAAGTCAGATGCTCAGCTCGATAGCTCCCAGGCTTCTCCTTACTTCCCTTAAAGGAAGGCACAATTTTAGCCACTCTCCAGTCATCTGGCACCTCGCCCGTAATTATAGATGATACAAATATTTCTGCAAAGGGGCCCCATGTTTTCTCTTTAGCTTCCCACAACATCGTTTGATGCACCAGAGCAGGGCCTGGAGGTTTAAAGTCAGAGTGTAATACAGCATGGAAACAGGCCCTTTGGCCCAAACTGGTCTGTGCTGACTATGGCGCGCACTCAGCAATTTCTAGCTGCCTGCATTTGGTCCATATCCCCCTCCAAACACTTTCCATCTGTACCTACCCAAGTATTTTTTAAACGTTGTTTTTGTGCCTGTCTCAACCACTTTCTCTGGCAGCCCATTCCAAATATGCACTACTCTGTGTGAAGAAGTTGTCCCTCACGTCCTCCTTAAATCTGCCCCCTCTCACCTTAAATCTATACACTTTAGCTTTCCATTCCCCATCCCTGGGAAAAAGACGATGTGCATTCATCCTATCTCTGCCCCTCATGATTTTATTCACCTCAGTAAGGTCAGCCCTCATTCTCCTCCATTCCAAGGAATAACGTCCAATCCTGGCCAACCTCTCCTTAGAACTTTCATACTATTCCTAGCAACATCCTTGTAACTCTTCGTTGCACTTTTTCCTGTTTAACTATGCCTTTCCTGTAACAGTGTGACCAAAACTGTACACCACACTGCAGGTGTGGCCTCACCAATGACCTGTACATCTTTAACATAACATCGCAACTCTTATATGCAATGCCTCGACCGAAGAAGTCCAGCATGCTAAATGCTTTCTTCACCACCCTGTCTACCTGTGATGCTGCTTTCGACCAACTATGCACTTGTGCTTCTCGGTCTCTCTGCTCCACAATATTCCTCAGAACCTCACCACTTACTGTATAACTCCTACCTTGGCTGAACTTTCCAAAGGCCAACACTTAGCTTAGCTGTATTGAATTTCATTTGGCATTCCTCAGCCCACTTCCCCATCTGATCACAATCCACCTGTAATTTTTGATTCCTCAGCGATACCTCTTAAGTTTGCAGATGATACAAAATTACTCATCATGCCATATACATTCACATCCAGATCATTTACGTAAGTGACAAATAACACAGATCCCAGTACTGACCCCTGTGGCACTCCATTAGCCACAGGCGTCCAGTCCGAGAACCAACGTTCAGCCATCACGCTATGCTTCCTACCATCGACCCAATTTCGAGCCCCATGAGCTAGCTCTCCCCGGATCCCACACAACCGAACCTTCATGACTAGGCTGCCGTATGGGACCTTGTTAAAGGGCTTACTAAAGTCCATGTGGACAGCATTCGCTACCCTAAACTCATTGATCCTCTTGCTTACCTCCTCAAAAAACATGAATAGTTTTGTCAGAGATGATTCCTGTGCACAAATCCATGCGACTATCCCTAATCAGATCTTGAATATCCCAGCTTTGGTTGATCCACTCCCTAAATATCATCTTCAATACCTTGTCTACCACTGGTTCACTGGCCTGTAGTTCTCTGGCTGGTCTTTGCTACCTTTCTTAACCAATGGGACAACATTAGCCACCCTCCAGTCTTCTGGAATTTCAGTCGTGAGAAAAGCTGAAGGGAAAAATCTCTGCAAAGGTCTCTGCAATTTCTTTCCCAGCCTGCCACAGTGTCCAAAGATGGACTTCATCAGATCCAGTGGAATTATCAACCTTAATGTGCTTTAAGGCTGGAAACGCCACCTCGATGGCCCAAAACATCCCAACTTGCTTCACTTGTTTCCTTAGCAGCCATGATTCTCTGCTTAGTAAACACTGAGGAGAAATATTCATTAAAAATCTCCTCCATCTCCGTGAGCTGTTTTCAAACCAAAATATTTCTACCCCTGACTTAACCCCCTCCATTTCTTTCTCAACAGTAAAACCTGATGCAATATATTCCTTTCAAATCTCTCTCCTCTCCTGATGCTCAACACAGAGTTGACCTCTTTCATCTTCATGGAGCCCTGCTTGCTCTCTCGGTGCTCTCTTGCTTTTAATGCACTTGTAGAAACTCTTCGAATTATTCTTAACCTTATCAACCAAGGCAATTTCATGTTGCTTTTTTGCCATCCTGATCTCCTGTTTAAGAATGCACCTGACACTGTTCACACTTTCAAGAGATTCATTTGAGCCAAGTATTTATTTATATCTACTAATTTATAATTTTTTTATTCATGACTAAAACCTGAGTATCTTTTTTCACCCATTTTTCTCTAATCCTACCAGCCTTACCTTTCACTCTGACAGAGACATAATGACTCTGAATTGTCACATTTTTGAAAGCCCCCCACTTATCAGACATCCTTATCCCTGCAGTCTACTCATGTCAACTTTTGAAAGTTATAAAAACAGAAGCTGTTGGAAAAGCTTGGCAGGTCTGGCAGCATCTGTGAAGGACAAATCAGTGTTAATGTTACGGGTCTGTTAATCCTTCCTCAGAAGTGTTGAGAGCTCTTTTCTTACACCATTAAAGTTTGCCTTACTCCAATTAAATCTTATACTTTTTCTGGAAGGCATATCCTGTTCCATAATTGTGTTAAAACTGATAGTAATTCTGTCACAAGACTCAAAGTTTCCCTGTACTGTCACTTCAGTCACTTGCTACGCCTTTTCCTTTCATAGGAACGTTGATTTTATGGATAAAGAAAAAATTCTTGAACACATTTCACAACTTACTCACTATCTAAACCTTTAACACAATTGCAGTCCCAGTAAATGTTTGGAAACTGAAAATCACCAACTATTATAACCTTGTTATTCTTACACATATCTGAGATCCCTCTGCATATTTGTTCCTCAGTTTCCCTCTGACTGTTGGGAAGCCGATGGTACAATCCCATCAGATGATTGTTCATTTCTTATTTCTTATTTCTAATTTCAACATATGTTTTCATGGGATGATTTTTCAGAAACATCTCTTCTATGGAAAACAGAAATGTTTTCCTTATTTAAAAAAAAATTCCTGCAATTGGCCCATATTCGCTCCAAACCATTCAAATTCATGTACTTATATGAATGTTTTTCAAACATTGTAACTACCCACATCCACCACTTCCTCTAGCAGTTCATTCCACACACTGAGCACTCTATATAAAACAAAAAGATGCCAGTCATGCCTTTTTTTGAAAATCTTTCTCCTGTCATTTTAAAAATATGCCTCTGGTTTTGAAACCCCCCACCTGAGGGATAAAACCTTTGCTATTCGTTATCTGTGTGTCTCATTATTTTATTAAACCTACATAAGGTCATCCCTCAACCTCCTACCTTCCCGTGAAAGAAGTTCCCGCCAATCCAGCGTATTTTTAGAACTCAACCCCTCCATTCCTGGCAATATCCTGGGAAGTTTTTCCTAACCCACTCCAGTTTAACAATATTCTTCCCATAACAGGATGACCAGAGCAGCGCACAGTCCTCCAGAAGAGGACTCGCCAACATCACTTCCCAGCTCCTGTACTCAAAGGCCTGAGCAATGAAGACAAGTGTGCTAAATGCCTTCCGAACCATCCTGTCTACCTGTGATGCAAATTTCAAAGAATGATGTACCTGAAACCCGAGGTTTCTTTTCTGTTCTGCAACACTACCCAGAGCCCAACCATAAATTGTGTAAGTCCTGCCTTTGTGAAGTATTGCGTTTTGGTAGAACAAACATTTATCCAAACAAAATTCAATCTCCCATTCCTCTGCCCATTGCCCCGATTGATTAAGATCTCTCTGAAATCCAGAAAGCTACGAGGCCATCTCCCTTGTTATGACAACGAATAATCATCAATGAAAAGATGTTCTGCTTCATTTGTACAAGGAAGGGGTCAGACCAAATCTCGAATACTGTCTGCAGGTTTTGGTCTTCTGTTCGTTTATTCAAAGTGGCTCAGAGGAGGTTTACAAGATTGAAACCTGGAACAAGTGGGTTGTCTGAGGAAGATGGATTGGGCAGGAAAGAGGGAAAAGGATTTGTCAGGAGCTGCTGATTAAAAGAGGAAACTAACGTGAACCAGGATATCGGGTGTATTGTATTTATAAGGTGAACTTATTCAAACTTGTGCCACATACACGCGGAAGAAGTCTATAAGCCTATCTCGGAGACACTCTTCCATTTACAGCTACTCATAAATGGCATATTAAGGCATTTTCACGTCAGAATCATTGCATATAACATTGATATAAAATAAATTTATATGTCAGTTACTTACTACAAAACAAGATGTTGTTCAGTTTCTGACAAAGTTCTGAGTCCTCTAATTTCAACTGGACTGCCACTTCCATACTATCTTCAGAGCTTCTCTATCCCACCATCAGCTCACAGCTGGGTGAGTAATACTTACATGACTATCATAAGCTATACAGATAGTTTCAGAGCCCTAAGTAACTGTTGATGTTTCGCTGTTATGGACCTGCAGTTAAACTGTCTGAGAGATGTTAATGTGATAACATCCCATTCATTTGTATACTTCTATAAATTAAAGTCTTTTGTCTGCATTTGATTCCTACACAGAGACTTTATTTTACAGAAGTAAACTCTTATCTCTCTACACATCGGTATGCAGGCACTGCCCTGAAGCTTCCTGCCCAGCTAGGAATTCGGTGTAATGCTTTTGTAACTCCTTATCTTCTCACACATCGCTATCCAGACACGGTGTTAAGCTTCCTGACTGAATTAAAATCCAAATCAAACTGTTTCAAATAGGGTTAGGTGGGGAATATTTGTAAAGGTGTGAAACCTCTGAAGCATGTAACTTCTGTCGCTGGCAAAGGGACCAGGGCACTGAATTGGTTCTAGCCAGACACACTGGCCACTTGAAATCAGAATCTCTCCCAGACAACAACTTGAAATCGCCTCCTGCCATTAGCAGCTACTTCACTAGCAATCGATAGTATATCCTGGTCTTTTATGTTGTTGATGTAATAATTGCTTGGTATCCTGTTTTTGTCTATTGTAGTAATTGTTTTATGTATCATGTCATTGTAAGTTGTGAAATCATTTTCTGTATCATGTCTTTTGTAAAGTATAAAAAGCGGGCACTGTCCGCTGCTCGGGGAGAATTGCTTGCAAGACTCTGCCCTCTGTGCCAGGTTAAGCACAATAATTCTCCACAGCTTGTACTTGCTTGGTAATAAAGGGATTTGTGTTTTTCTAAACAGGTCAGTGTCTTGTTATTGCAGCAAGTCTGTGAGGGTCTCCGAAAACGAACTTGACATTTGGCGCAAGAGCAGGGTTCCAACATGTACAGCAGTCTCACGTGGAGGGCTGAATAAGTGATTGCTCGAGTGTCAGTGGAGTGAGACGGACGGGCCCGCAAGATACGATTCACCTTGGTCTCTCTCACTAACCTGCCAACCGTGCAACCCTTCGTCCCTGCGTGTCGCTGTACAAACGGAACCCGAGACAACTCATGGCCTTGAACACTGCTAAATGCTAACGCCTGGAGGTTTGAGTCCCCAGGTGAGTGAAGAAATCCAGGAGGCTCGAGTCCCCTGGTGGGCGGGGTTGTAGTCCCCAGGTCAGATAACTGGTAATTTTTAAAATCTGGGAGGATAGATTTCACCCGGTGACTGGGGGTGAAATCCTGTTTCGGGCAATAGGGAAAAGGTAGGGCGTTTAGTGTAAGACCTAGGTACAGTGTAGTTACAGTGTCTGTCTGTTTCAACCACCCTGCCTTAGACCGGTTGTTAAGGGGGGAAATCCCCCACGCGAAGGTCAGGACCCTGAAGTGGGCGTTGAGACTAAGGACACTGCAGTAGTATATAGGGATAGTAAAAAGTGAAAGCGCTAATAAAAAAAAGCAAAGGGAAAAATGGGACAAACACTGGATAAATCAGGTGTCGGCACTCCTTTACATCGATTGTGCCGGGATAATCCCGAAAATGAAGTACAGTACAGACGTCTGTCAGCATGCTTAAACAAAAGATTGAGAAATGAGAATTGGCCATTGGGGAGAACGCGGGATATAGATCTATGCACGAAAGCAGAAGAGGCACTGGAAAGGGTTAATGTCATTCTGGAGAAAGAGAGCTGAGGAGCTGACTGAAAAATCAAAACTGGCCAGTTGGGTGGATAATGCACGGAGGAGAGGGATCAGTGCCTGTGATAACGAGGGGAAACCAAAAACTTGGGAAGTTTTAAAACTGCAGTGTGAGGATCATGAGACGAATGAAAGGGAAAGAGTTAACCAAGAAAGACAGGAGAGAGAACAGCGAGACAAAGAACGGGGGCTAGAGCGGCAGGCCGCATTGACAGAAAACAAAAAATCGGAGGTACCTCCTGACATATCTGGCATGCCGATGTTGTTCCAAATTAATGACACAGATGAGCAAGACCGAGGAGGACTGGGGAAGGCATCCTCCTGCCTCATCGGGACCGCTACCCCCTCCAGAACCCTACCCGTCCTTGGCCAATCTACATCTGCAGGCACCCCAACACTGCCATCAGTCCCAGCAACCGCCACCGTACGCTGCCCAAACTAACCCTCCCATCGAGTCTCCAAGCCCTTCAGTAGGCAGCCCACATGAATCCCCTGACAAGCCCACGGCTTGTACAGACCCTACCTCCTGTCATACCAGATCTAAAACAAAACAGGGAAACAGGAAACAGGGCACACGCCAGATGGTCAGTGAACAAAAGGAGGGACGACAGGATCCTTTTAAAACGCATGAGAAGCCCAGGAAGACATAAGTCCTGGGTGCAGCCTACTTGACCCTCTAACGACTGTTTACTGTTTCCTGGCGATTCCACAAGTAGCGAAGAATATGATCGTCCCAACTCACATGCAGAGGATAGTGAATGTGAGGACAGAGTTTGGAAGAGACCCTCGAATAGCCATCCCCTAAAGAAGGACCCCTGTCAGAAAAAAATCACCGGCAATTCCCTGATCGCACGGTCCCTCACCCGAGCCCAAAACAAGGGGGTCAAAATGCAATGCAAGTCGATGCCCCTTGGAAGCCACAAAAGATGTGTTTCATGATGTCAAGGGCCCCTGATCGAGCCTGTGCTGCGTCTATGCTGCGCTCTCCAGCCCTGGGGGTCAGTCCCAGGAACTTGACCTCCCTCAACCCTGTCGGTGCCGCCTTAGTGTTTACCTTCAACTCGCTCTTGCACAGGAGTTGTAACAACTCACTAAGTAGGGGGCCATGTTCCTCACTATTGTCTGTGAACAACACGATGTCATCCACGTACTGTACAAGCCTGTGTGGCTCACTGAAATCTTTTAAACAGTCCGCCATACACTGGTGGAGAATGCTGGGGCTATAATGGAAACCCTGTGGCAGACAACTCCACGTGCACTGTTGTCCTGTGAAAGTAAACGCGAATTTGTACTGGTCCTGCCGAACCGGGATAGACCAGAAACCATTCGAGATATCCAGCACTGTGAAATTTCACCCCACCCCCCTGCTTTAAGGCAGGAGAGCGCCTTTCCATCAATGGCACACGCCACTGTTTTGAAATTCACGCCCACTTCTCCAGGTAATGGATACCTCTTGAAACTTGCAGTTTCTCCCACAGCTGTGGCTCCGCTGGGTCCTAGGGCCCACCTGCAACATTAATTTTTTTTTCCCAAGGATTTCTGATTTTTGTGTATGGTAAATTTGGTTAATTTTTTTAGCACGTATAAATCCAACTCTTGCTTGGTAATTTTTTAAACGAACTGGAGTTTTCTTCCCCTCCTGCCACACTCGAAGTTCAGGACACCATTGCAATGTTAGTGCCCATACTGCCTCCCTGGTTCAGTTTGGTAAATGGGATATGGTGACACTGTGCAAATGAGACATGACACGGGGCAGAGATTCCTCCTGTGCACTCACCCTGTTGCCCTTCCTCCTGACTGACAGCAATCATCATGCGGAGTGGGTATTGAAACTGCCCTACCCCGTGTGGTACTACATCACTTACACACGTACAGACATCATACTGAAACCGACAGGTTTACAATAGGCCCTTTCAACTTGAATTATAACGACCAGTTGCCTCCGACTCCACTCGCCTGGACACTGTATCTCAAGGATTACTCCCTTGTTCCCAGGTACTCCCTGTGATTTGTCCCTTATCTCTTCCTGCTCCAGTATTAACCCAGTCACATTTCTGAGCGAACCCCGACATGACTGCCTGCTGAGGAACCAATTTCTATTCTCTCCCCGCCCGGCCCTTACTGATGCCCCACTCCCTTCTCCGGACCGAATGTGGATTGTTAACGTCCTCAGGTACACCCATCCAGGATTCCCTGTCTGTTGAAAACCTCCAGGCAATCCTCCTCCCTACACAGTTTCACACTTAAAGCTAAACAATTAGCTATTATCAAATGCGCTGCCCATGCCTCTGATTCTTGAGTTACTCGGTGCAGCGCTTGGACGGGTCTGGCTGCTAAACAGGCTGCTGCAGACCAAATTTTTATTATACCCTCTATGAACAAACAGGCGGTAAATCGCACGCCTTCAGACAAGACGGGCGTGCAAGATATGGTCACTGTTCGGCACTTACCGGAGGACTCCCCTGCTTCTGAAAAGAATATTTGGAAGGCGCATGGATGTTTGCATTCTGCGTCCTCAGGCCTTTGGGTTACACCAATCGGCCAAGTGTGTGTATCTGATACTTTATTACCTATGCTTGGTGACTGTGTGCTTCTGACACCCACCTTGGCAAGGAGGGAATGAGTGGTATTATGCTCCGTACCTGGTAGCACCCCAGACTGGCTGAGGCAGCCCAGTCTCGTGTAGCATCTTGTCTCACATGCCAGCAAAACAATGTGGTTCAGGGGGTGAGATGCTCACCAGGAAAAACACCCTTGCCAGGTGGACCGTTTGAATGCATTCATCTGGATTCTATTGAACTGCCACGCGTAAACTGTTACAAATATTGTCTTGTCATTGTAGATGTATTCAGTCGGTGGATAGAGGCTTTCCCAACGACAAACAACAAAGCCTCAACAGTAGTAAAACTGTCATTAACCGAAATAATACCAAAGTTTGGAGTACCGCGACAAATTAGTTTAGACAACGGCCCTCACTTTGTAGGGAAAATTAACAAGGAACTGTGTGGTACATTACACATCCAACAACAATTCCACTGTGCCTTCCACCCTCGGGCAGCAGGGATAGTAGAGAGAGCTAACGGACCACTTAAAACCAAACTGACCAAGTTGACATCAGAAACCAGCCTGAATTGGCTAAAGGTTTTGCCACTAGCCTTGATCACATGCGAATAACACCCCACTCTACTACTGGGCTCTCAGCAGCGGCAATAGTCTATGGCCCACCCAAAAGAACACCATGGGATGCCAATACCAGCCCACCCACCAAAACTGACCTAAATGTGATGGGAGAAGAAATGCAAAAGGTACTTCCGACAACTAACATCATCTTTAAAGTTTCTCCATTCGCAGGTGAAGTGCGCCTTCGGGCCACCTCCGCAGACACCGGAACAAGACCTCGAGATTCAGGATCGATCTTCGTGGCCGCAGATTGGAGATTTTGCACACGTCCGGGATTGGGATCGCCCCAAGTTTGGACCAAGGTGGAAAGGACCGTACCAATTGTTTCTTCAGACCTCGACAGCTCTTAAAGTTAGAGGACAGGATCACTGGATCCTCTTAAGTGACTGTAAATGATGGATTTCCTCATCGGCATGCAGTTAACCATTGGACTGAGTGTTATTCTGCACATGCATGGCCAGCTGGACACACATAAAACACACATCTGGCTGCACGGGAATCAGACAGCATGTTACCCACTAGCACGATCTGTAGAAGCATTATTTATGGCGACACCTGCCTGGATCCCTAGTCAGCTTTATGAAATAGAGTATTCCGGGAAGCCTTGCCGAGGGGAGAGGGGAACTTGGACAGGGGTGTGCAGGGTAAATGTGTGAAACTGGTAGTTAGTGGCCTCTCTGGTTGTGTGGACACTCGACCTGGGCATGGGAAGAAAGGGGCTAGCTGTACAAATCCCAACAGCTATCCGTTTTGCTTTAATGAAACTGGAACTTGTTTTGTGCATGCTCTCGTCACTAATCACGCCCAAAATGTTTCCTGGCCCCATCAGTGCGTAAAGAGAAATTGCACCACTATAGGAGGATTGTTGAACTTCCCCTGCTTAGAATCTAAGCCAATGGCTGTGACCCTGGGCATACAGTAGAGTTGTGGGGATTGCAATAGCACCCATGTACAAAACGGACTATGGGTCATGTCCATTTAACTCTGCAAACTTCCATATAAGAGTCAGTCCTCCTGGCACAGCTATCAAGAAATACGTGAGTCTGTCATCTTCTACTGGGCTAAAAAAGGGATTAGTTTTCCTCCTTAATTGGACCTTCACTAATGCCACTCCAACCCTGACGTGCTGTTTGCTGTTGGGACCATTGGGATCCTCACGGTCCCTTGTCCCCAACAAGCATGAATTCAACGGCGAATTGTCACACGCTACCTGACCCGGGAGTTTTGCGCTGCATCGCAGAAACCAGTTGCCCTGGGCTCTTCCTTGGGATACGGCTTCATGGGAACTGTCGGCTTGGGAGGCTCCCCTGGGGTGGTGGCCACAAAAGAAAATTCAAAATTACCTTGTATGTGGACTCACCGCCCTGGGAAACAGCACAGTGACGGCATTGGAGGCAATCAACTAAGAATTAGCCAAACTTTGGCTCTATGCTCAGCAAACCCGGTGTGCAGTGGACTATCAGCTGGCTCAGCAAGGAGGAGTATGCGCTATTATCGGGGACAAGTGCATTACCCACATCACCAACGAGTCCTATAACATTACCCAGGCTGTCCAAGCCATACAGGGGCAGTTGGAACAGCACAGTGAGGGACCCCGGCCTGGACAGGGTTTTTGGGATGGCTTCTGGGCGGTTCTTGGGGCTCATATTTGCTGCATGGGTTAGCTGTTCTAGTGGTTGTCATAGCTGCCTGCTGTACATTTATGGCATGCCTGAGCCCTTGCTGCAGATTTGTGTTTGACAGGCTGGCAGCTCCCCACTCGGCCCCGTTATAGGTTATCATGAAACAATAAAAGGAGGGAATGAGAGGTTAATGTGAAAACATCCCATTGATTCCTATGCTTCTATAAATTAAAGTCTTTTGTCTGCATTTGATTCCTATACAGAGACTTTAACTTATAGAAGTAAACTCTTATCTACCGAAACATAGGTATGCATGCACTGCCCTGAAGCTTCCTGCCCAGCTAGGAATTCAGTGTAAAGCTTTTGTAACTCCTTTTCTTCTCACACATCGGTATGCAGACACTGTCTTAAGCTTCCTGGCTGAATTAAAATTAGAACCAAACTGTTTCAAATAGGGTTAGGTGGGGAAAATTTGTGAAGGTGTGAAACCTGTAAAGCATGTAACTTCTGTCGCTAGCAAAGGGGCCAGGGCACTGACTTTGTTCTCGCCAGACAAACTGGCAATTTGAAATCACAATCTGTCCCGGACAACAACTCGAAATCGCCTCCTGCCATTAGCAGCTGCTTCATGAGCAATCAATACTATATCCTGGCCTTTTATGTTGTTGATGCAATAATTATTTGGTGTCCTGTTTTTGTCTGTTGTAGTAATTGTTTTATGTATCGTGTCATTGTAAATTGTGAAATTGTTTTATGTATCATGTCTTTTGTAAAGTATAAAAAGCGGAGACTGTCTGCTGCTCGGGGAAAATTACTTCCAAGACTCTGTATTCTGTGCCAGGTTAAGCACAATGATTCTCCACAGCTTGTACTTGCTTGGCAACAAAGGGATTTGTGTTTTTTACCAAACAGGTCAGTGTCTTGTTATTGCAACAAGTCTGTGAGGGTCTCCGAAAACAAACTTGACATGTCACACAGGAATAAGAGGAGGCCATTCAGCCTCTCGAGACTGTTACAGAGCAACAAGAACCCACTTAGCCTCTTAAGCCTGTTACACAGGAACAGGAAGAGATCATTAGACCTCCCAAACCTGCCACAGTGTAATAGGCCATTGAGCAGGTGAATGTGAGGAGGCCATTCAGCCTCTTGAATCCAAGGATGATTGATGAACAAGACTTAATGTGTTACAGAGATAGTAGGAGCTGCCGATGCTGGAGAATCTGAGATAAGGTGTCGAGCTGGATGAACACAGCAGGCCAAGCAGCATCAGAGGAGCAGGAAAGCTTGATGTTTCGCTGAGCCTGCTGTGTTCATCTAGCCTCACACCGTGTTATCTAACATTTAGTGTGTGTTCGGATGATAGAAATTATTGAATGAGGTTTTCTTCTGTAGCTTTGTAACTGGGAGAGGAATCAGAGCATTTGACTCCTTTTGGCTAAATCTTACATTAATATGGTGGTGTCATTTTCATTGTGTTTGACGGAGGGTTTCTCTCTGCGAGGCCAGGCTGGTTTTCAGGTGCTATCTTATTGAACTCCCTTCATGATATAACTACCTCACACCATGACATCCATTTCAGTCAATGCCAGCCCGATTCTCCCACCCATCATGGCTGAAGCTACTTCCTATTGCCGGGTGCTGCTGGATATTCAATTATCCCTGGCACAGGTGCCATCTTTAAAATGCCAATGGGTACATGGTTGAGCTTTCTCATTTCAGTGCTGCCGTACTCAGTTTGCTGCAGCCTGCACCATAATTCATCGCCTGGGACACGGAGGTCTTTGTGATTGGGCCAGGACAGTGGAGGGCCATTCTCTTTCCAGAGGAATCCACACCACCAGACCCATGGAGCACGGTCTGAGCTCACCATCCAGCTCAGTGCAGTATGTGTGGTCTGAAGAAATGTCCAGCAATACAGGACATGCATCAATAACCTGCTCTGCTCTGCCAGGATGAGTGCCACTGTATTACATCAGCTCCCTCACACTCACTATATCTGTTTTCGCACCTACTGCCAAACAAGACTCATGCTTCACCACACTCACGATTGCATGCAGCACCTTCCCTCTACCCTCCCGCTTTTGTTCTCTCTCTCTCTCTCTCTCTCTCTCTCTCTCAGTCCTGCATCCACTATATCCCCGACACTAATAACACGCTGTACATGGATTCAACACTGTCAACTTACTCACTCCAAACACCTCACCATTTCACACCCTCACACCAAACCCCCTCCCACCTACACCAGCACGATCAACTGGGCCACCACTTTCATCCTCACGCACTGCCTCTCTTGCTCTAATTCCAGGAGAAACTGCCTGTAATAGGATAGGAATGTGCAAGCCAGATGATGGAGTGCCTGACATCCGTTTCCTCACAATCGTGCCCCCAATTCATGTCGAGCAAATCCTGGTATGAGTCAGGGAGAACGAAAACAACTCGTGTGGAGATTCCAAAACTTCTACATCCCACCAAGGTACCATATTCAGTGAAGGGTAATTCTCACTTTAAACCCACTTTCAGTTGTGTTTCCACCTGGCAAAGCTTGGAATTATGCCCCTGATGCGATCTCTCTTTGAAATTGAGCTGGTACAAATGGAGTCTGCATGGTCTTGATGGGCAGGAGGGTGGGCTCACAACACATCGTCTCCACCAGCTGCCAGGAAGGGAGCATGGAATCCAACACCTCCTCCTTCAGACAGCTTAGAGATTTAAGCCAAATATTGAACTCGCCCCCATCTATATCAATTGAACTGACTTTGAGAGAGCAGACAGCGCCAAGTTCCTCGGAACGACAATAACCAACAACCGGTCCTGGAGTTCCCACGTAAATGTGACAGTCAAGGAGGCAGAGCAATGCCTCTTCTTCCTTGGGTGGCTCAGGAGTTTTGACGTGTCTATAAGGTCCTCAGCAATTTCTACAGAAACTCCATTGAAAGCCTACTGTCCGGCTGCATAATGGCCTGGTATCGTATCTGTTCTGCCTCGGGTCGTAAGATAAGACAGAAGATGGTGTGTACGGTTCAGACCATCTCAGAAGTGAAACTTCCATCCATGGGCTCCATTTACACGGCTTGCTGCCGTGGAAAGGCTGCCAACATCGTCAAAGACCAATCGCACCCCGGTGATGATCTTCAACAACCCCGTCCATCAGGCAGTAGATAATGAAGCCTGAACACACACACGCACATGTAGGCTCAGGAACAGCTCTATCCTGACCATCGTTGGACTGATGAATGTTTTTTTTCGTCTCAAGTGATGCTGTTCTTGCAAATGTTGGTCTTGCCAAATACACACCGGTGCATTGCAATCTGTCTGCCTCTGTCTCAGTCATTTTGATCTGTCCATCCTTTGCTTTCTATGATCTGCCTGTACCGCTCATAAACCAAGCATTTTACTACATTTTAATACACAGTTTTAATTAATACATAATTTCAATGACAATCAATCAATCTGACAGATTCATTGCACTCCCCACTCACAAAGACCAAAGAAAATTACAGTACAGGACCAGGCCCTTCGGCCCTCCAACCCTGCACCGACATACCACCTGTCACAACCAAAGTCCCCTCTCCTTCCGGGGACCATATCCCTCTATTCCCATCCTATTCATATATTTGCCAAGATGCCCTTCAAAAGTCATAATAATATCTGCCTCAACTACTGCGTGGCAGCGAGTTCCAGGCACCCACCACCCTCTGTGTAAAAAAAAACTTGCCTCGGACATCACCTTTAAAACTAGTCCCACGCACCTCAAACCCATGGCACCTGGAATTCCTCTGAAATTCCAGTCTGTCCATGCCCTTCATAATTTTGGAAACCTTCATCAGGCCACCCTTCAACTCCTATCATTCCAGTGAGATAAACCCAAGTTTCTCCAACCTCTCCTGGTAGATAATGCCCTCTATACCAGGGAACATCCTGGTAAATCTTTTTCTCTACTCTCTCCAAAGCCACCACACCCTTCTGGAGGTGTGGCAAAAGGAACTGAACACAATATTGCAAATGCGGCCTAACTAAGGTTCTATGAAGGTGCGACATTCCCTGCCAGTTTTTAACCTCAATGCCCAGGCTAAGATGGGCAAGCATGCCATCTACCTTGCTGACGACCTTTTCCATTAGCGTAGACACTTCCAGTGATCTGTGTACCTGGACACCCAGATCCCACTGCCTATCAGTACTCTTTAGGGTTCTGCCATTTACTGTATATTTTCCATCTGGATTAGACTTTCCCAAATGCATTACCTCACATGTTTCTGGATTGAACTCCATCTGCCATCTCTCTGTCCGAGTCACCATCTAATCTATATTCAACTGTATCCTTTGACGGCCCTCATCGCTGTCCGCAATTCCACCAACCCTTGTGTCATCGGCAAACTTACTAATCAGACCAGTTATATACTCCTCCAAATCATTTACATACATGACAAATAGCAATTGTCCCAACACTGATTCTTGAGAAACGCCACGAGTCACTGCCGTCCACACAGAAACACAGCCTTCCACTGGTACCCTCTGTCTTCTATGACTGATCCAGTTTGTCTTGTTTTCTATCCATTTTTCAAGCTCACATCTAACACGATGCAACTTTACTTTCTCTATAAGTTTGCCATCAGGGACCATGTTAATGGCTTTACTGAAGTCCATGTAAACAACATCCACTGCTCTACCCTCATCGATTATCTTAGTCGCTTCCTCAAAACCTCAACAAAGTTAGTGAGACACAACCTCCCCTTCACAAAACCATGTTGCCTCTCACTAATACGCCCATTGATTTCCAGGTGGAAGTAAATCCTGTCTCAAAGAATCCTCTCCAAGAATTTCCCTCCCACTGACATAAGGTTCATCAGCCTGTAAATAGCTGGAATATCCTTGCCACCCTGCTTAGACAAAGAAGCAACACTGGCTATTGTCCAATCCTCTGGGACCTCCCCTGTAGCCAGGGAGGATATGAAGATTTGTCTCAAGGCCGGAGGAATTTCCTCCCTTGCCTCTGTCAGTATTCTGGGGTCTATCCCATCAGGCCTTGGGGACTTGTCTGCATTAATGTTTCTCAAGGCCCCCAATCCCTCCTCCTTTTTGATCTCAAAATGAGCCAAACTATCTGTACACCCTTACCCAGACTCATCATCCACCATATCCTTCTCTTTGGAGCATACTGATGCAATGTAGTCAGTTAATACCTCACCATTTTCCTCTGGCTCCACACATAAATCCCCTTCCCTGCCCTTGATTGGGCCAACCCTCTCCCTTGCTACCCTTTTGCTCTTTATATGCATATATGGGATTTTCCTTAATCTTGTTGGTCAATGACTTTTCATGACCCCTTTTTAGCCTTCCTGATTCAATACTAAAATTTCTTTAATCTTTCCTTCTATTCCACCCTTGCTTCATATCTTCCCAACCTCCTGGCCTTAATAAATGCTTCCCTTTTCTTTTTGATTAGACTGACAATATCTCCCGTTATCCAAGGTTCCCTAAACTTGCCGTACTTATCCTTCATCCTTCCAGTAATGTGCTTGCACGGAATTCCCGGCTTTCAATTACAATTGAAAGCCTCTCAATGCCAGATGTGAATTTGCCCTCAAACATCTGCCCCAATCTACATTCTTCAGTCCCTGCCTAATATTGTTATAATTAGCCTTTCCCCAATTTAACACTTTCACTTGATAACTACAACTATCATTATCCATGAGTACCCTTAAGCATACTGAATTGTTGTATCTGTTTCTGAGCTATTCCCCTCGTGAGACATCGATCACTTGGCCAAGTTCATTCCCCAATACTAGGTCCAGTAAGGCCCCTTTCCTAGTTGGACTATCTACATTGTTTTTGAAGAAGCCCTCGTGGATGCTCCTTACAAACTCCACCCCATCTGAGCCCCAAGCCCTAAGTGAATCCCAGTCAATATACAGGAAGTTAAAGTCATCCACCACAACAACCCTGTTACTTTCAGAGCTTGCCAAGTTCTGGCTACATGTCTGTTCTTCTATCTCCTGCTGGCTGTTGGGAGGGTTATAGTAAACCCCAAACATTGTGATTGCACCCTTCCTGTTCCTGAGCTTTACCCATATTCCGTCACTGTATGAGCCATCCGAGGTGCTCTCCCACAGTACAGCTGTGACATTCCCTTTTGCAATTAGTTCAATGTTCCCACACCTTCTCTACTCCCTCAATCCTGCCTGAAACATCTTTTTCCTCGAACGTTAAGCTATCAATCCTGTCTCTCCATTAACCACATCTCTGTAATAGCAACAACATCATAGTTCTACGTACTAATCCAAGCTCCAAGTTCTTCTGCCCTACCTGTTACACTTCTTGCATGGAAATGGGTGAACTTCAGTCTACTAGATCTGCTTGGAACAGCAAGCACACCCAGTCTGTTCTTTCTCTGAGCCTTACTGGCCCTATTCTCCAGTTCCCTTTCAGTCCATTCACTTTGCATTGATTCCCACACCCCTGCTAAGCTAATTTAAATCCTCTCGAGTGACACCAGCAAACATCCCAGCCAGAATATGTGTGCCCTTCCAGTTTAGATGTAACCCGTCCTTCTTGTACAGGTCCAACTGCCCTGGAAGAGAACCCAATGGCCCAGATATCTGAAACCCGCCCTTCTACACCATGTGTTTAGCCACATTGAGCTGTACTATCCTACTATTTCTAGGCTCACTGACACGTGGCACAGGGAGTAATCCCAAGATTACAACATTGGATGTCCTGCTTTTTAAACTTTCTACCTAACTCCCTGAACTGCTGCTGCAGGACCTCGTCACTCAGCCTATCTGTGTTGTTAGTACCAATATGTACCACAATCTCTGCCTGTTCACCCTCTCCCTTCAGAATACTTTCTGACCTTTCAAAGACATCCTGGACCCGAGCACCAGGTGGGCAACATACCATCATGGAGTGTCTTTTACATCCACAGAAGCGCCTATCTGTACCCCTTAGTATAAATTCCCCTATAACTACTGCTCTAGTGCTCTTTGTCCTTCGCTTCTTGAAAACAGAGCCAGCCATGTGTGCCTGCTGCTGCTGTTACCCTCTGATAGGTCATTCCCCCCAACAGTATCCAAAACAGTATGCTTGTTACAGAGGGGATTCCTGTACTGGCTGCCAGCTCCTTCTAGCAGACACCCATCTCTCTGCCTGCACCTTGGGTCAACACATCTCTAAAACTATGGTCTATGGCACTTTCTGCCATCCTTGTGCTCCGAAGTGCATCCGATTACTGCTCCAACCTTTCAATACAGTCCGCAAGGAGCTGCAATTGGGTGCACTTCCTGCAGATGTAAGCATCACCAATCTCCCACATCTCAACAGTGCAGTACTTAACCTCACTGAATGATACTTCTATTCCCAATCCAGAAAGTTTATTTAACACTTAACCTTACTCATTGCTGCAAACATCCAAGGTAGGTCTTCCCTCACTCACCTTCCCAGGCTGCTCACTCCATCCTCCTCTTTGCCTTTGCTGCCACTTTACGACAGCCCCTCCACAAATCATCTTCTGGAAGAAGTGAATGCGCTGATGCAGATCTTCCCACGTTGGCTGATCAGCATTAACACTCTGCTGCCCTCTTCAAGGTGACTTGTTTTCAACTTTTCAATAACCTGTGTTCAGAAACATCGAGGACCCTCTGCTCCTGCATACACTTTGTAACAGTACAGCCTATTTTATATTGTCTTTCCACCAACTGCATCGCATCACTCTGTTCTATATTGGTCCTCATCTGCCACACACTTGAACACGATACGAACTTGTCTCTGTCCTGTTGGTTTTCCACACTGTCCTTCACACACTTTACAATCCTTCTAGGTTTGGTGTCTTCAGGCATTGAATTTGTAACACAGTCCCCTCAGAGCAACAGACATATTGACACACGCCAGACAGATTGAGTGAAATATTGAGAAAATCATCAGAGAACAAAATAAATGGTAGCAGACACCCCTTATCCGTATAAATGTCAGTGCATTAGTTTGTATATCTCTGTTTCTCTTTTAGTGCCTGTGTGTCTTTGGCTGTGCGTGTATTTCCGTGTGTGTGTGTGTCTGTGGGGGCGGTGGGTCTGGCAGTCTCTGCGGTGTGTAATGTGATGCAATGTTTCCCTCTGCTGGCCTCTACAACATAATGCACCAAGGGCAACTGAAGGTGAAAAGGGATTCATTCAGTCTGTGAGGCAGGGTGGGCGTGCAGCAGCTCAGAGCACCATCTAAACTGACAGCCCATCAACACAGACATACACACAGACGTACACATACAAGGCTAATGTCGGGAGGATTGCATTTGTACTAACGTTCTGAACAGTCGGAAATGCTCATGTGGAGAACTGTCTCTGCCCTCCCTGCAACGTGGAAGTGGTTTGTCTTTGGACATTATTTGTGGCTCTTAGTGTACACATTAAAGAGTATTTCCACTGCAATTGTAACCAAACAATTCTGAGTGAACCATTTTGTAAGGAGATGAATTGAATTTCATTCCATGGTCTTCAGGTCACAATGTTTTGTAATGAACTCTTACAAGTTAAAAGTGAGAAAGGAGTGTAAAGTCCTAAAACATACACGATGGTGATGGCAATGCGTCAGGAACAACGTCACTATTTATCGAATGACACTGATTTGTGCCTCCAAAGATATTATTAAAGAAACAATGTAAGAGATTCACAGTGTTTGATGTTGTCTCAAAGAAAACTGAAAACTGTGTAGTGGTGTGGGGAGGCCAGCAGGGGGAGAGATTGTGTGATTGTAAACACAGCAGGAACAGACAGCGTGAACGAGTGGAGATAACAAGGTGTTGAGCTGGATGAACACAGCAGGCCAAGCAGGGAAGCTGACGTTTCGGACGTAGACCCTTCTTCAGAAATGGGGAAGGGGAAGGGGTATCTGAAATAAATAAGGAGAGAGGGGGAGGCGGACAGAAGATGGATGAAGGAGAGAATAGGTGGAGAAGAGATGGACCAGTCAAAGAGGCAGGGATGGAGCCAGTAAAGGTGAGTATCGGGGGAGGGGAAATTTTAAAGCTTGTGAAGTCCACATTGACACCATTGGGCTGCAGGATTCCCAAGCGGAATATGAGTTGCTGTTCCTGCAACCTTCGAGTGGCATCATTGTGGCACTGCAGGAGGCCGAGGATATACATGTCAGCTGAGGAATGGGAGAGGGAGTTGAAATGGTTCACGGCTGGGACGTGCAGTTGTTTAGTGCAAACCGAGCGTAGGTGTTCTGCAAAGCGATCCCCAAGCCTCCGCTTGGCTTCTCCGATGTACAGGAGGCCACAACGGGTATAGTGGTGGAGTGGGTTTGATTCCTATTTCAATGGATTTACTGCAAACACAAGTGACCTCATTACACAGGGATGCAGACAGTGATTCACACACGAATACACACAATACATACGCACAGAGACATGACACACATCAAATGCAAACACATAAACAAACCCATATACACGGACACAATGGTGTCTTTAAGACAGAGATCATACGTTTTCCATCAATAAGGGGATCATTGGTCAGTTATAGAAGGCAAGGGAATGGGGTTGAGAAACAATTCAGACATGATCAAATGGCATTGTAGACTTGATAAGCTGAGTTGCCCAATTCTGTTCCAATTTCTTATGCTATTACAATCTTATGGTGCCAGGAGATAATGGGAACTGCAGATGATGAATAATCCGAGATAACAAAGTATGGAGCTGGATGAACATAGCAGGCCAAGCAGCATCAAGATGCTGCTTGGCCTGCTGAGTTCATCCAGCTCCACATTTTGTTATTATGGTACCTGGACTTGTCTTTCTGTGATTACAGTGGAGGTTAAATTCGTTAAATAATTCATTAAGACCGTACCCAAGACGTCAGCCTTCCTGCTCCTCTCATGCTGCTTGGCCTGCTATGTTCATCCAGCTCTACACCTTGTTATCTCAGATTGCAGCATCAGCAATTCCCACTATCTCTGAGGAAAATCTAGAATGAAATCAGTTCCCTTGATGGCCATTGTCAGTGCTGCCATCTCCCTGGTGCATACATGGCTCACTCTCTCAGTCTTGAAAATGTCTTCCTATCCTTAGTGTATTTTCCTGGCTGATAAACTGTTATATCTCTATGCAGTTGCAGTGACCTGAAATATTAATTGGTCTGCTCGTAATAGAAGCAGTTGACAATGTAATTGCACAACTTTCTGTACCAGTCACGATAATAGCACCACTATTGCTGCTGGAATTGACTGGTGATGTTGGGAATGAGATGGCCTTGTGGTACTATTTCTAGACTATAAATCCATGAACCCGGATAATGACCCAGACACCGATTCAAATCCTGCCATGGCAGAATGTGGAATTGGAATTGAATGAAATGGTGAAACTATTAAGCCATCGTTGATCATTGGAAAAACCCACCAGGCACACTAATGGCCTTCAGGGAAGGAAATCTGTCATCCTCACCTGGTCTCACCTACATGTGACTCCAGGCCAACGGCAATGTTGTTACCTCTCAACTGCCTTTTGGAATGACCAAGCCAGCCACTCAGTTACATCTGTCACCACAAAGTCTCAAAGGAATGACACAGGACAGGCTTATATACCAGCAATGTACAGCACGTGGTCTGTAGTGATTCAAGAAAGCAGCTCACAAATACCTCCTCAAGGGCAACGAGGAAAGGGAAATAAATGCTGGCCCAGCCAGTCACACCCACAACCCATTAATGAATAAATGAAGATGAACACACTCAGGGAAGACAGACTGAGGAGACAGAACTTACTTTAGACAGGGACTTAGAGGTTTATTTACATGGGCATGATATTCAGGAATATGGGAAAAGGTGAAAAATGAATGTAATTAATTTCGCATTTTATTTCCATCCACCTGATCATCAACAATCCCTTTCTTTGATTTTCTTTTCCCTCTATCTCTCTTTCTCTATTTATTCAACCCATTCCTTCTCCCCTTCCAAACAAACATCCCTGTCACCAGCATAAATCACAGCTGTTACCAGCTGATTTCAGTTCTGATGTCTGTTCAGTGGAATTGAAATGCAAACGCTGTTTAAATTCCATCAGAGCCTGTCAAACCTGCTCAGTTTCCTCAGCACTTTGGTCCTTTTTGTTTCAGATCTCTGACATCTTTCTTTCTTTGATTTATATGTTATTCTTTTTTATTTCATGGGATGTCAAAATCACTGGCAAGAGCAGCATTTGTTAACCATCATTAATTACCTCTAACTTTGACCATTCCACAGGGCAGTTTGGAGCCAAACATATTGTTGTGGGTCTGAATTCACACTTAATCCAGACCAGTTAAAAATGTTAGATTTCTTTACCAGAGGAGGTCAGTGAAATGAGATGGGTTTTTAGATAAAATGCTGCTGGTTTTATGGTTGCTATTAGTGAAATTCACTTTGGTTACAATTCTTATCATTAGAATTTAAGTTCTACCACCGACTGTGGTGTTATTTGAAACAGTATCTTTAGTGTAATAACCCTTGTGTCTGAATTACCTGCTGAGTGACCTAACTACTCTGACATGGTGTCCCTATCATTAGTTACTTTAGAAACAAGAACAAGGGTGTGATCAAATTATTTATAACTTGGAAGACGGGTGAGAAGACAGCTGGAACCATAAAGTCTGAATTTTACCACGGCACAGATAATGGTTTATTCAGCCACAGCACAGAGGCAGACGGGGAGAGTGGCGATGTTATGGAGCTCGTGATGGATAGGTGATGGAGACAGTAGTGAAACATAAACCAAAAAAGGCCCTCAACGTAGTGAACAAGGCTTGTTCTCAGATGTTTGTAAAGGATGAGTCTAAAATTCATGGACAATGAAGTGATGTTTTAATTAAAACTGAAGATAATTGTTTCCATCTTTTCCAAATCCAAGTACCAGAAATGGCAATAAAGTTGTATATGCCTTGCGGAAGTAATGATTGGACAGAGATAGAGACACTTACCAGGAACACCAATAATAGCGAGAATGGGATAGTAACCAGCCTGAATAATCCACAGTACACCTAGTATCTGAACTGGTAATGTCGCCCAATACACACTGACAAAGAAAAGTCCCGAGGATAAACTCCTGTCCATTGTCATAACATTCCAGTCTATTGTTCTCAGACTCTGATCCATTGTTGTAACATTCCATTCTATTGTTCTCAGATTCTGATTCATTGTTGTAACATTCCAGTCTATTGTTCTCAGATTCTGATCCATTGTTGTAACATCCCAGTCTATTGTTCTCAGATTCTAATCCATTGTTGTAACATTGCAGTCTATTCTCAGACTCTGATCTCTCTGCCCCCTCTCTCTGCAGCTGCCAGTCACTGTTAGTGCTGTCGCTGATGCTCCCGCTTATACTATGGGATAACACACTGAATGGAACCCCTTAGTTATAGGAGAGGGAAAGCCTCCTCTGACATAACTAGAATCCATGGAGACTGACATCAATCACAGTCACTGAACAAACAGTTCCAGTTAACCCCTTTCAATACACCTTCAGTGAACCTTCAGTTCACAATGAAAACTGGACTGGATTGCATGTTAGTGATAATGGGAACTGCAGATGCTGGAGAATCCAAGATAATAAAGTGTGAAGCTGGATGAACACAGCAGGCCAAGCAGCATCTCGGGAGCACAAAAGCTGTTCCTGAGATGCTGCTTGGCCTGCTGTGTTCATCCAGCTTCACACTTTATTATCTTGAATTACATGTTAACATCGTTGGCTATAATCTGAGAAACCAACGCCAATTGTTCTAACAATATCTGTGGTGAGGGAGAATGATTGATGTTTTCATTTTGCAGGCTAAATGGCTCTGACCTGTTGTCCATGTGCAATGCTGTAACCACCTGCATCTACACCCTCCCAAAAAAAACACAATCAAAATGTTATTACTGGGCTGAGTACTCTTACACGACCAATGGAAAAAAAAGAAATCGCTGGCATAGGTGGGCTGACCTTGCAGAGAAAGTGTGGATTTCTCACTGATGTAACAAAACATTGTATCTTCAACATGCAAAGTTCTTCATTGCAGTTTATGTGCTTTAAAGCAGTAATGTTTACATTTCTTGATTCATTTGACCAGAACTATAATCAAACGAGGCGTGTACAATAATGTTGTTCATTAAAGCACATGGACTGAAGAGCCAGGGACAGAATGAATGTGGCATTGGTTCAGAGACAGAGAGGAATGGGGGCAGTGGCTGTAGAGACTGGAGAGGACAGTGAGATCCCAATGTCGCCAGTATATGACTCACAATTATGCTAACAGACAGAATGAAAAGTCATGCAGAGCAAGAAAACAGGTTATATTTGGGAGATGGAATGCCGATGAATGATGTGAACACACCATGATAATGTTAAATGTGATGCAGGAGATGAAATATCAGGTAAACACTGTTTAATCGTGCAGTGTGCAGAATGATAAAATTGTTCATATATGCACAGTATATTCAGAATTAGAAGCAGACAAAGACTTCAAAATGTTAGGTGTATAGGGAGATTACAGGATAATAATAGTCGGGATACCATTCACCCCCAGCTGGTGCGAAGATGATGGGCTGAGTGACCACTGTAATTATTGCTGTAATTATTCTGAGATTTGTATGAAAATTTTTCAGAGCCTGAGGGGAAACACTTTCAGGAAAGGCACAAGTTGTGCCACCATGAGTAACCCATTTCTGTTGTCTCATGAAGTGCAGCTGCCTCTAAAGTTTATTTTTAATCAAAATCGATTTCCTGAAATTCATGCATTTCGGAGGGCATTCGCAATTTTGTTTTGGAACTTTAATAAGAGACAGACTCTGATGTACTACAAGTGTAATCAGCACAATAGCTCTAATGGAAACGGGAATGGATGATATTGTCCAAATATAACCATGTCAAGCATCTGGGCGCATCAAGAAACGCAAAATACTGGAGATTATGGAAATCTGAAATGGGAACAGAAATTGGTGGAGAAACGCAACAAATGAGGCAACATCTGGAGACAGGTTTTGAGTTAACATTTCTAGTCTGTTATGAACCTGTTCTGAAAAAGTCACATTGCAGATGCTGCTAGACTTGACCTTTTTTATTCCAGCATTTCTATTCTTTCTTTTGCACTGCCGCAATTGGACTGTCTGATCTGAACCAGAAAAGTGAAACTGCCATTTGAGTTGACTCTCAAGTATTTGTGAATGGCCATTAGTTGAGGCATTTTTTCATAAAGACTGGTAAAATCGATGGCATGTTGCATTGAGATATATTGCCATGAAAAGCTTGAACTCAGTGCCACTGATATTGCACAATCAGTCCTCTCATTGAAAACGATGCAGACCCTTACCTCAATGTCATGATGCGCTTATGATGTCATTGGGGTTACACTCATCTAGCAAAGTGTTACCTTTCTGAGACTTTAGACTAAACTGTGAAAATATAAATTATCTTGATCTTTCTAATAGGACACACTTCTCCATGGGTTTTAGTGGGCACAAGCAAAGGCTAAGTTTATTTGACATCACCACTATCTCTGGAGAAAGTAACATAGAGCTGCCTTCGTGAAACACTTCTAATCCAAGTGCTGCAGAAGTAGACACAAACTTGTTTATAAGGGGTTCAATGATTTTTTTTCAATACCTCATAGTCAAGGAGCAGCAATTTAATGCCTATCCAGGATGACAAGTGACTTGAATGACAACTTTCAGAGATTGATTTTCCCTTTTTTCGATCGAGGACATTTTTCGTGCAGGATTCTCCCCAATTCGCATCGAGTACATTTTTGTTCAGGGTCCTTGATGCCGCAATGAGGGAAGTAACATGGGTGGCATGGGAAATTAATCTGTTCTCACTTCAAATGATGTTGGAACATTGGCTGAAACAATAAAGAGTGAAAGTACAGAACACTGTGCTCACTGTCCTCATAATATTCCAAAGAAATATTCGGTATGGACTTCGGATTCTGTCAGGAGACGTTTGTCCTATTCGTGATGAGACTATTTGGTGTCTGGAATCCACTGCTTAGGAGGGTGGCTGAGGCAGGCAACATCCCAAACTTCAGAAAGCACTTGTATCAGCACCTGGTGGTGCAGCCTCAATGAGTCTTTTCTCAGTTCTATGATTCCATGTGGTAGCAGCCATGAAAGGTCTGATATATTCCGAAGTACTAGCCAATGGCTCTTGTTTATCTGTTCGAACAACTGTGCTCAGAAAGTTTTTTTTTCAAAACCACATCACTCAAAGTATCAGCACTTTCTCAGCCTAGGAAAGTCCAGCCATCTCTGAAAACATCCAGGATTTTTCAATGATCAATGCCAGATTATTCCAGCAGTTTATCACCATTATTTTAATGAAACCAATAAAATGGATACAGTTTTCCCTTCATTAGAATAAAGTATTTTCGCTGTTACGGTGCGATTCCTCAAAAGAAGAATCAACTCCTTCCCATGTACCCATTTTGAGAATGTATTTGTTTCCTGCCAGTTCTTAATCCTCACTCCCCTCCAGTGCTGTTTCCATGATCTGGTTCCATGTTTGTGCCACTCGAATGTGCATTTTCAAAGAGAATGTTTCTGTTTGAGCCAAGAATGTAATGCTCACAAACAGGCCATATTGACAGGGAGTGAAAACATCAGACACCCAACTGTACTGAAACTGATTCCTCAGCAGAGTTTCACGGTCCTCAGTTACTGCAGTCATCTATGTTGTTATTTCAAAATATGTGGGCACCGCTCAGGTTTAGCTGATGAATGGCAAATAAGAATAGTCCTTCAATATTGCCGGGCAGGAATTATCTCCAACAGGAGGCAATCCAAAATCCCCACCTTGATATTCAATGGGATAATCAACTTACAGTGACAAATATCCTGTATGTAGCTATTCATCAGAAATTCACCAAATCGTTGAATCATAAAGTTGTGAAGAATGGAAACAGACCCTTCAGTTCACCTCGTCCATGCCAACTACATATCTCAAATAAATCTTGCACTATTTGCCAGTATTTGACCCATATCCCTCTGAACCCATCCTAAACACAGACCCATCCTTTCGTATATTGTAATTGTACCAAACTCTATCACTTACCCATGCAGCTCATTCCACACACTCACCACCATCTGGGTGAAAACGTTACCCCTGACGTCCCTTCTAAATCTTTTCCAGCTCACCTTAAACCTACACCATCTAATTCTGGGCTCCCCCACCCTGATGAAAACACCATTTCTCGTTACTCCATCTATTTCCCTCCTGGCTTTATAAACCTCAGTAAGGTCATCCCTCAGCCTTCAAATCTCCAGGAAAAAGCCTAATCAGTTTCTCCCTAAAGCTCAAACCTTTCAACCCTGGCAGCATTCTTATAAAACTTTTCTGAACCCTCTCAATAGCAGGGAAATGACAATTGCCTACAATATTCCTAAAGTCGCTTAACCAGTGTACAGCCGCAACAGGACCTCCCAACTACTATATACAATGCACTGACAAATAAAAACAAGTGTACCAAACGCTTTCTTTACTGTTCTATCTATCTCTGACTCCACTTTCAAGGAACTATGCAACTGCATGCTAGGACTCATTGTTCAGCAATAATCCCCAGGGGCTTACCATTTAGAGTATAAACCCTGCCCTAATTTGATTTCCAAATTGCAGCACCCCACATTTATTCAAATTAAACTCTGTCTACTACTCTTTGGCCCACTGGCCCATCTGATCAAGATCCCATTGTACTCTGAAGTAGTGTCCACTACATTTCCAATTTGGTGAACTTCCAGCTGGAAGTTTTCAAGGTCAATTAATGCCGGTCTAGCAACATTAAAATCCCATATGAATTAAAATGTACGTCTGATTTTCTATTGATCTATTAAACTAATCAGTGCCTTTGATATTGTGGGATATATTTGCAAACCTGTTCATGCATAAATTGAAAGAAAAACCCAAATCATAGTGCAGGTCACAGAATAAAAGATAACGCAGCATTTAAGAAGCAACTGGAGGAGCACTCAAAACGCCAGAGCCTAGTGGCTGTAGACTTCAAGGTAAGTGTGATTAATGTAGTTTTGTTTTTTTGACTGGAATAGGCATGTTGAACTGAAGGTCCTGTTTTCATGCTGAATGACTCTCTGACCTTAATTTTTGAAAAGAGAAAATTCAGTCTCACAATTTTCTCAGAATGTGAGTATCAAGTGTTGAGGATTACAATCTCCAAGACCACACAGCATCCTGACTTGGATATATATCATTTTCCATTCGCTATCACTTGCTCAGAATCCTGAACCACTCCACAAAATGTATCTGTTAGTGTCCCTGGGTTTTACCATCATATTCTGAATGGAAATTAGACAGGGGCAATAAATGCTGTTCTTGCCAATGAAACTCATCTCAACAGAACAAATAAAAGTAATCTGTCCTATTAAAGTTATATATTCAGCCCAATCTGTTTACTAATGTAGTTTTAATGAGATTTTAACTTTGTTCTATATCTCTGGCCTTTCTGCAAAACCATGAAACTTTCCTGAGTATTTTCATACTGTCATTTAAAAATTGTATTTGGAAGTTGTACCCATCATTCTGAAAGAGAGAGGCTTCGTGACCATGTGAATTTTCTCACCATTTTCCGGTATCTAAAGACAAGAGAAATGTAGAAACTTCGAGCAGGAGTAAGTGATTAAAAAAGTCAAACCAAATCCTCCGTGTGATGTGCTCTTGAATGATCTGGTTGTGGCCTCAAATAAACATTCCTGTCCACCCCTTATGACATTAGTGTGTCATTCTTAGTCAAGAATCTGTCTGCCTCTCCCTTAAGAATATTCAACGTTTTCCATCTCCCTCTGGAAAGACTTCTGTAAACACACAATCCTTTGAAACAGTAAAGAAAATAAGTCACCATTGTTTGAGATATTCTCCAGTTTTACAGTCCATCCACTGGTAGTAATCTCTTGCACAAATTGAAATATTGTTTCAGCATTCAACTTGAAAAGACTGCTCAGAATATTTTGGGATTAAACAAGACCATGTGTCATTTGTCGAAAGTCCAATAAATCCGGAGCCAGTCTGGTCATGATTTCCTCCGAAGACAAATACTTCTCTCAGGAATCAGTTCAATCAATTATCTCTGTGTGGCTTCCGATTTCATCACATCCACAGCTCTCTCAATGCAGTCTCACCATTACTCTGGAAAACTGTCCAAAAACTGCCCTATTTCTGAAAGCATAATAAAATGTGAGGCTGGATGAACACAGCAGGCCAAGCAGCATCTCAGGAGCACAAAAGCTCAAGTTTTGGGATGAAGGGTCTAGGCCCGAAACGTGAGCTTTTGTGCTCCTGAGATGCTGCTTGGTCTGCTGTGTTCATCCAGCCTCACATTTTATTATCTTGGAGTTCTCCAGCATCTGCAGTTCCCATTATCTCTGAGACTATTTCTGAAAGCATTTTGTTTTGGAATGTTTCAGCATTTGCATTGCCTCCCTAAAAACCTAATGTACAAGGAAAGTTTTATTTTCTAACACAGGTTTCTGGTTCCTCGCTACCTCATGTTTGCAACCTCTCATTTGAAATAATACACAGATTTTCCATTCAAACCTTCAACATGTTTGAACACAGACACATTTTCCCTACTGTGCTTCATACACCAATAGTTCTTTTTTGTTCACGACACAGCAACGTCTCTTTTTAGACTCGTGCTCTTAGTATTTCCCCCTTCTAAGGTTTTCAATGTTTACATTTTTCCATAATACAATCCGAACATATAAATTGCCTGCTTTCGGGGGTGACAATGGCCTCTTGGTATTATCACTGGATTGTTAGTTCAGGGATCTCGGTAATGTTCTGGAGAGCCATGTAAGAATCCCACTACGGCAGGTGGTTGAATTTGATTACAACAAATATCTGGAATTAAGAGTCTAATGATGACCACAAATCCATTACCGATTGCTGGGAAAGCCCATTTTTTCACGAATCCCCTTTTGGGTAAGTAACTGCCATTCTTACTTGTTCTGCCTACGTGTGACTCCAGACCGACTCTCAACTGCCCTCTGAGCAATTAGGAATGCGCAATAAATCATGGCCTAACAAGTAACACTGTCATCCTTTGAATGAACAAAAATAAAACAAAGCTCCTTTGGAATTGACAATATAATACTTTTACTCCATATTCAAACTGCCAATTTGTGACAATGCTGACATGTTGTGCAGTCCCATCACCCAATTCCTCCTCTGCAGTGCAGAAAATAATTTTTAAAACTCAAAACAATGGACCCCCCCCCTTTACTTCTGATGTAAATGGTCATTTGCCTTTTTGTTATGACATTGACATATTAATTAAGGACTTTCTGTCTGACTGTGACATTTGGATTTTGTTTACTCAAGGCAATTAGACAACAGGAATTAGGAACAAGAATAGGCCGCCTGGTTCACAGGCCTGCTCTGGCAATCAGCAAGACCTGATTCCGTTTTTGTATCCACATTACTGTCTTGCTCCACACACACCAACAAGCCTGCATTAACTGAACCCCTCGACTCCCGCCACCCCAACCTTCACTGAAGTCTGAATGCCAAACGACTTCAGATGGAACAACATTGGAACACAGGAATAAAGAGCAGAAGAAGCAATTCAACCCTTGGAATCCACTGTGATTCTTAATATGATCAAAGCTAATCTTATCCTGCCTCAGTTCAACCTTCTTGCCTCATCCCCACAGCCCTTTGTCCCACTTTTCATTAGAAACCCATTTCTTTGTTTGTTGAAACTGTTGATTGACTTTGCCTCCACTACACTCTGGGGCAGTAAGTTCCACATTCACAACACTCTGAGAGAAGTAGTTTCATCTTATGTCAATTTTATGTCATTCTGTATCTCTGACAACTTGTTCAAGGCAAGTTGGTCCCATAAGAGGACATGTTGCCAATCTCCACATTATCAACATCCTTCAGCATTTCATGTGCCTTAATCAGATCCTCCCTTATTCTTTTGTACTCCATCGATGTATAAGCCCAAGCTATTCAACCTCTCCGCATATGACAACCCTTTCATCCCTGGAATCAAAGTGCTAAACCTCTTCTGAACTGACCCCAGTGCCAACCACATCCTTCATAAGTAAGGAGACCAAAACAGGACACAATACTCCAGGCGTGGCCTCGACAAAGCCTGATTATAACAACCCTTTTTCGTTTTATAACGCAGTTCTTTGGCAATAAATGCAAGGGATTCATTTGACTTTCTTATTGTATACTGCACCTGCACACCTCCTTTGACATTCATACACAGAGAAACCTAAATTCTTCATCATTCACACACTTTGAATCTGCTTCCACTTAAAGAAGAATTTATCCTTTAATTTTCTGTCCAAAATAGAACACCTTGCACTTATCCACATAAACCTCCATCTGCCAAATTCTGGCCCATTCTCCGAAACTCTCAATATTCATCTGAAACAAAAACAAAGCTGCTGGAAAAGCTCAGCAGATCTGGCAGCATCAATGGAGGAGAAAACACAGTTAACATTTTGTGTCTGCTGACCCTTCCTCCAAACCATTCTGAGGAAGAGTCACCGGAACCGAAAGGTTAACTCTGTTTGCTCCACCATAGGTACTGCCAGGTCCGCTGAGTTTTTCCAGCAACTTTGTTTTGCCTCCTGATTTACAGCATCCACAGTTCTTTTCTTTCTTTTTACTTAATATTCATCTGGAAACTCTTTGTCTCCCCATCACAGCCTGCATTACCAACTCTTTAAATGTCATTTGGGAATTTTGCTATATTACATTCTGTTTCTGGTTCCCAAGAAATGAAAATTACAGCATCTTGCTCGCTTCAGAACACCATGCAGAGAAGATCCCATTTAACCTGCTGCTCTAGAACATAGATCATAGAACACTACAGTGCAGTACAGGCCCTTTGGCCCTCGATGTTGCGCCGACCTGGAAAACCAAACTGAAGCCCATCTAACCTGTACTATTGCATTATTATCCATATGTTTATCCAATTACCATTTAAATGTCCTTAGACTTGGTGAGTCTACTGCTTTCGCAGGCCGGACGTTCCACATCCTTCCTACTCCCTGAGTAAAGAACCTACCTCTGACATCTGTCACATATCTATCACCCCTCAGTTTAAAACTATGTCCCCTCGTGCTAACCATCTCCATGCGAGGATAAAGGCTCTCACTGTCCACCCTATCTAATCCCCTGATTATCTTGTATATCTCTATTAGGTCACCTCTTAACCTTCTTTTCTAGCATGCAAACAGCTTCAAGTCCCTCAGTCTTTTGTCGTTATGCCTCCCCTCCATACCAGGCAACACCCCGCTAAAACACCTCTGCACACTTTCCAATGCTTCCACATCCTTCCTATAATGTGGCGACCAGAATTGTGTGCAATACTTCAAGTGCGGCTGCACCAGAGTTTTGTACAGCTGCAGCATGACCTCATGGCTCCAAAACTCAATCTACTACCAATCAAACCTAACACCCTGTACTTCACTCCCCTATCAACCTGGGTGGCAACTTCCTGGGATCTGGGCACATGGACACCGCGATCTCTCAGCTCATTCACACTACCAAGAATCTTACCATTAGGCAAGTACTCTGTGTTCCTGTTACTCCTTCCAAAGTGAATCATGTCACACTTATCTGCATTAAACTCGATTTGCCACCTCTCAGCCTATCTCTGCTGCTTACCTATGTCCCTCTGTAACCTGCAACATCCTTCTGCACTATCCACAACTCCACCAACTTTAGTGTTAACCGCAAATTTACCCCATCTGTCTATGCCCTCATCAAGTTCATTTATAAAAGCGACAAACAGCATTGGCCCTAAAACAGCTGCTCACAGCACACCACTATTAGCTAAACTCCAGGATGTACATTTCCCATCAACCACCACCCTCTGTCTTCTTAAAGCTATCCAATTTATGATCCAAACTGGTAAATCACCCTCAATCCCATGCCTCAGTATTTTCTGCAATAGCCTACTGTGAGGAACCTGATCAAAAGCCTCACTGAAATCCATATACGCCGTATCAACTGCTTTATCCTCATCCACCTGTTCGGTCACTTTCTCAAGGAACTCAATAAGGTTTTGAGGCACGACCTACCCTTCACACAACCGTGTTGACTACCCCTAATCAAATTATTCCTTTCTGGATGATGAGAAACCCTATCTCTGACAATCCTTTCCAACACTTTACCCACAACCAAAGTAAGGCTCACTGGTCTATAATTACCAGGGTTGTCTCTACTTCCCTTCTTGAACAACATTTGCTATCCTCCAGTCTTCTGGCACTATTTCTGAAGATAATTACGACACAAAAATCAAAGCCAAAGGCTCTGCAATCTCCTCCCTAGCTTCCCAGAGAATCCTAGGATACATCCCATCGGTCCCAGGGGACTTATCTATTTTCACACTTTCCAGGGTTGCTGACATCTCCTCCTTGTGAACCTAAGTGCTGTCTCATCTCTAAGCCTGTATCTCAGTATTCCCCCAACAACATTGTCCTTTTCCTGTGTGAATACTGATGAAAAGTATTTATTTAGCCCCTCTCCTTTCTCTTTGCACTCTACGCACAACCTTCCCACTGCTGTCCTTGACTGGCCCTAATCTTACTCTAGTCATTCTTTTATTCCTGAAACACCTATAGAAAGCTTTAGAGACTTCCTTGATCCTAACTGCCAAAGACTTCACATGTCCCCTCCTGGCTCTTCTGAGCTCTCTCTTCAGGCCCTTCCTGGCGAACTTGTAATTCTCAAGTGCCCTAACTGAGACTTCATGCCTCACCTTTACATAAACCTCCCTCTTCCACTTGACAAGAGATTCAACTTCTCTGCCTGAAAGGTTCATGTTGATTAAGGACACACAGTAGCTGTTCCTTGAACAAGCTCCACATTTCAATTGTGCCCAACCTCTGCGGTTTCCTTCTCCATCCTATGCATCCTAAATCTTGCCTCATCACCTCATAATTCCCTTTCCCCAGCTATAACTCTTGCCCTGCGGTATATACCTGTTCCTTTCCATCGCTAAAGTAAAAATAACCAAACTGTGGTCACTATTACCAAAGTACACATCTACCTCCAAATCTACCACCTGGCCTGGTTCATTAACCAGAACCAAATCCGAATTGGCCTCACCTCTTGTTGGCGTATCCGTCCTGCACACATTGGATAAAAACTGACCCACCTAAAGTGTTTTACCTGTTGTGTTTCCAGTAAATATTTGGAAAGTTAAAGCCCCCCTATCAACTAACCTGTTACCTTCGCTCCGATCCAGAATTATCTTGGCATTCCTTTCCTCTACATCTCTGGAACTTCTGAAGCCTATAGAAAACTCCGAACAGGGTGACCGCTCCTTCCCTGTTTCTAACCTCAGCCCATACTACCTCAGTAGATGAGTCCTCACCAAACGTCCTTCCTGCCACCGTAATACTGCTCTTGACTAACAATACCACACCTCCCCCTCATTTCCCACCTTCCCTGATCTTCGTGAAACATCTAAACCCCGGACCTGCAACAACCATTCCCGTCCTTGTTCGATCCAAGTCTCCAAAATGGCCACAATATCAAAGTTCCAGGTACCAACCCATGTTGCAAGTTCACCCACCTTATTCCGGGTGCTCCTGGCGTTGAAGTAGACACACTTCAAGCCACCTTTCTGCCTGACAGCACACTCCAGTGACCTTGAAACCTTATTTATGACTTCGCTACTCCCAACCTCCTGTACACTGTGTCTACAATTCATGTTCCCATCCCCCTGCTGAATTAGTTTAAACCCTCCTGAAGAGCAATAGTAAATTTCCTCCCCTGGACATTGGTACCCCTCTGGTTCAGGTGTAGACCATCCTGTTTATAGCGGCACTGCCTACCCCAGAATGAGCCCCAATAATCCAGGTATCTTAATCCCTTCCTCCTGCACCATTCCTGCAGCCAAGGGTTCAACTGCTCTTGCTCCCTATTCCTCACCTCGCTAGCATGTGGCATGGATATCAACTCAGAGATAACGGCTCTGTTTGTTCTAGCTCTAAGTTTCCACTCTAACTCCCTTAATTTCTGCCTCACATCCCCGTCTCTTTTCCTACCCATGTCATAGGTACCTATGTGGACCACGACTTGGGGCTTCTCCCCCCACCACTTTAGGATCCCGAAAGTAGAACCCAAGACATCATGGGCCCTGGTACCTGGGAGGCAACACACCAACCGCGAGTCTCTCTCATCACGAGAATCTCCTCTCTTCCCCCCTAACTATGGAGTCCCCAATGACTAATGCTCTCCTCTTCTCCCTCCTTCCGTTCTGAGCACCAGGGGCAGACTCTGCGCCCGAGACCTGTACCCTATGACTTACTCCTGGTCAGTCATCCCCCCCAACAGTATCCAAAACAGTATACTTGTTATTGAGGGGGATGGCCAAGGGGGATCCCTGCACTGTCTGCCTGTTCCCTTTCTGTCCCCTGACTGTAACCCATCTACCTTTGTCCTGTACCTGCGGTGTAACTACCTCCCTGTAACTCTCAATTACCCCTTCACCCTCCCAAACGCTTCGAAGTTCATCCAGCTCCAGCTCCAGTTCCCTAATGCAGTTCCTGAGGACGGGAGTTGGATGCACTGCCTGCAGATGAAGTCAGTGGGGTCACTAGTAGTGACTCTTACCTCTCCCATCTTACTGGAGGAGCATGCAACTGCCCTGTCACCCATTCCTCGGTTCCAAATTCACACACAGATGATTGCAAAAAAAAAGAAGCAATCCTACCAGATCAGTGCTCAGATCCTTTTTTTGATGCGAGGCGGAGGATGGGTGGGAGACACCACTGAAGTAGTGTTTTGGGGAAAGCAACCACCCAAATATATTATCTCACTTACCTTCCTGTTGGCGCTCTGGTTCGTGCTGCTGCTGCTGAAAAGAAGAGGGTGGCTGCTGCATGAGGTGCGTTTTTATAGCACGGCCACCAAAAAAACGACCTTACCTTCCCGTCGGTGCTCTGGCTCACGCTGCTGCCGCTGTAACCAAGTTTTGCTTCCTGAATAGCTTATCCCCGCCAGCTGACAATATTTTCCCAAAAATCTCTTGCACCATGTTCAGAGATGAGGAATTTCCGTTTGGGGGACAGAATCCCAAGGCCGAGAATGTTCTCTTTGGAGCAAAACAGGAGATTTCCTGGGACTGTATGTAATGAGGTGGTTGGATGGGTGTGGGGATGGGCCGGTTGATCATCGGCAGAAACTGTGCCAACGACAAGATTTGCCAGAGGACTGGGATTGAAGATATTTCGTGAAAATAGCAGTTATTCAGAATAATCGCACAGAATACTGCAGAAACTCAACAAGCCCAGCTGTATCGGTGGGAAGAGAAACAGAGCTAAGGTTTTGAGTCCAGTTAGATTCTTGTTCAGAATATGTCTTTCCTGAATATCAACACACTGGCAGACCTGAGAAAACGTGAGTTTGTTGGCATCAAGAAGTCATTTAAAATGAGTTGCAGAAATGCACTTGGCAGGATTCAAAACTACACAGGGAAACCCCAATGAATTTCAAATCTATTGCTTCAACAAATCAACCACAACTGCAGGCAACACCCCAACCTTTAACATGCCTTATGGAATGTTCTGACAGAAACGGCGAGTACTCGATTTGAGATGTCTGTGCTACTACCCGAATATTTAACATCACCCTGCACTTGATCACAACAGAACGGGCTGTTGGGGGAGAGAATTGAACTAAACACATTGTGAGAGAGTGTGAATGGAAATGATTAACTTCCATGAGCAGAAAGTTTAATTATCAGAGCAACGGGTCGAGAAAGAATTATGTCCTTGTATTTTTATCGCGCCTTTCACCACCTAAATCATAGCCAATGCCGTATATTTGGATAAGATACCTCTTTGGCAAATCTAACGTGCAAATCAGGACGGTTGCTTTAACTAGAGGTCTCAAAACAAAATGTTTTCAGCACTTACAGCTGACACTGGAGACGTCGGTGAGTTCACACTGATCCTTGGAGGCTTGTTGTGTTCTGATTTATACCCGGGTGTGTTATCTCAGGGAAACGAGTTGCCCATTTAAATCAGAGAGAAGGTGGATGTTCTCACGCTCAGGCAGAAGCACATCTGTGGATTTCTTGAAAACAGAGGCTGTCAATGCTAGGTATATTCAAGGCTGAGACAGACAGGCATTTAGTCATTTCAGGATTCAAGTCGATTGTGGGGAAAAACCTACCTGGTTCACTAATATTTTTGAGAGAAGGAAGCAGCCATCCATGGCTTATATGTGACTCCAGAACCACAGCAATGTGGTTGACTCTTCACTGCCCTCTCTGGCAATTAGGAATGGGTGACGATTGCTGGCCTCACCAAAAATCGCCCTCATCCTGTGTACGAATAAAGGATCTGCAGCTCATGCTATCTCCTGTTAACAGCAACTTTTCTGCAATATATCTACTGAACAACATCAGTTTATCACAGCCCCGCATTCTCCACTTTGAAACCCAGGGTGATAATATGAATCATTTCAAAACTTGGAGAGAGACACTTCGCTGGTGAAGGTGCTACTGGTGTAAGAACAGGCGCCGGAGTGTGTACAAGTCAGTTCGCATGGATTAGTGTCAGTAATCTGGTTGGCATTCAGGGTTTGCGTCACTCAGGCGTGGCTACAATTCCCAGTTGGGAAATGAAGATTTATATCTCTTCCTGTTAACTGTAGGAATGAAAATGAATTCCTGGCTATGCAGACAACACACACCCTGAATCTACCAGAGTCAATCCAATGAGAATTTGCCCTCACGTTGAAGGATAATGGCAGCAGATGCACGGGAATACAGCCACCACAAACTCCCCTCCAAGTTTCTCACTGTTCTGAGTTTGAACTATGCCGCTGTTCCCTTACTGTTGCTGCTTCTAAACCCTGGAACTCCCTCATGGCATCAAAGCTGTATCTACGTGCCAAGGAGTTCGAGTGTTCAAGAAAGTAACTCGTCACCTCCATCTGTGGGGTAATTAGGGATGGGCAATAAATCCAATCCCATTGAATGAAGTCCTATCCCAGGCACCCGTGTTCCAATTGCAGTTTCTAACTGAGCACCTATAATCGGTCAGGAACACATTCAGAAGCAAAGTGTAGGAGTGAAGCAAAAGTGAAAGACAATGATGGCTGGGGGTGCGGAGGCATGAGGCAGGAAGTGAGCATGGAGCTATTGGTGCAAGGCTCAATGTTGGTTCCAATGGATCAGGCTTTACACCTGGTCAATTAACCAAAATGAACCTATTCCTCTTGTTAGGTTCCCTCAGTGTGCGTTACTATTGTTAAAGGACCCCAAGAGGATGAGCCCATGCTCTTTTTCCAGTCATCTTAAACAGGTGAAAATGGCAGTTTTAAACTAAAGCAGGAGGAGATTGCCTCTTTCCGTGTATTTTCACAGGTGAACATTCAGCTGTGAACGGTCCATGTTTGAAAAGTGGGTTAGATTGAAATTCTCACTGAGTAACACTGATACAGGAAATTTCCTCAAATTACTGTGATTGCATGGTTAAGGAAATGCCCTAATGGATGGGTAAAAAAAAAAACAGTGTGTAGTAAACAGGCGATCTTGAGTTAAAATCCCAGCGGTGCCTGAGCTTTACACTTAAGGTTCCTCATTTCAACTTCTCTGAAATGCCATACTGTTCATCTAAACCGTAAAGTTATTTTTGCCCCTTTATTCGTTCATGGAATAAGGGTGGCACTGGCTCGGGGATTTAGCCAATCAGCCATTGCTAATTACCCACCATGACTTCTGTGGGCCTGGAGTCAGATGTAGGCACGATCAGGGAAGGATAAAAGATGCCAAAAGGACATAAGGGAATCAAATGGGTTTTGGTTCCCCTGACGATGGATTTATGATCATCATTATATTCTTAATTCCAGATATTTGTTGAATTCAAATGCCATCCTCTTCTCGGGGTGATATTTGTACCTAGGTCTCCAGACACTACCTGGCTTTCTGAATAAACAGTCCAGCGATAATACCACTGGGCCGTTATTTGCCATGTTGGAGGAGAGAAATGAGCATGGTTCCTCGGCTTGAATGCAGACAGTTGTCATTCGGTGCTGGTATTCCTGTTGCCTATTTTCTCCCCACCAGGGAATGGTTTCCTGCTAACAAATAATTCATCCTGAGGTTTGGTAGGAATCACAAGGTAAGGCAGAATCAACTGCAGCCTTACTGTGGAATATGGTGGAAATGAGACAGACACCAGGAACTGATCACCCTCATTCTCTGCTGTCACCATTCATTCATTTTACACCAACAGTAAAAACAGCACTGTCATCGTATAATTGTGGCATTTTGTTTCTTTATGGTGGATTAGGAATTCTATTTCAAAGTCGAAACACTCATCATTTTTTGAGGGAATAGATGTCTCCTTGCCTCAGTCCCGAAGTGACAGAAACACTATTTGGAGAATGTGAGCCCAGTTCCAGGCTTTACAGTCGGGGTGGGAGTGGTGCTTGTGGTGAGGAAGCCTCTCAGCAGCTCCACTCTCAAACACTCCCCGATTTTCAGACTTTTCAAAGAGCAGCAATGGGAAATGAGGGATATAGACGGACAGAGAGTAGGAGAAAATAAAAGGGGGTGAGGTGAATACCCAGACACAAAGAGAGACAAACAGAGACGCATATTGAGGTAGAGCCTAAAAGGGCCAATTCTCCATTCGACACCGTTGCTAACTAACTGAAAGGAAAAGGCAAAAAGAACCATTTAAGCAGAACCTTTTACCACCTGAGGGTGAAGGAAGCAGCATTACAGCCGATAAAAGTCTGTTAAAGTTGTAAAGTTGACGACAGGAAACTAATGCGATATTCTGATAAATATACTGATTCGACAAATAAAAGTGGTAACTTCCCTGCATTATAATATGGAAGGGCATAACTGACTTGGTTCTGACGTACATTCAATGGATCTGAAATGTTAACCCTGTGTCTCTCCACAGATGCTGCCAGGCCTGCTAGGTTTCTCTGTCAATTCCTGTTTCTGTCAATTCCCAGCATCTGCAGTTCTTTGTTTCATGTTAGCTTGAATATCGTTTGGGACACAGTTAGTTACCTCACAGCCCCTTTCCTTCTCCTCATAGGGGAGGTGATACAATCCATGCAATCGATTGTTGGAAGAACCCATCTGGGTCACTAATGTCCTTTTGGGAAGGAAAATACCACCCTTACCTGGTCTGGCTTACATGTGACTCCAGACCCACAGCAATGTGGTTGATTGAATTAATGCTGCCAAGCCAGTGGTGCCAGTCAATGAATAAACTTACAATTAGTCAGCAAAGCTGTCATCAATAAAAGCTAGGAGGGAGGATCTTCCACTCAACAGTCCAAACCAGGGCCGTGGTTCCAAAAGCACCAAATCCGAACCACTAGACAACCAGAGAAAACATTGGAGGTGCTTGCATCATTTCTCCACGACAGTTTTTGCCTTTCCCTTTTTGATCCTTTTGGTGACAGGTCAGTTTCTCCCTGTCTTCGAGTTTTTATCACGTGGAAAGAGACTATCTGGGCCATTGTATTGGTGCGTGTCATCAGGCATCTATCTATTCTAATCTCAGTTTCCAGCACTTGGCCCATGTACCTCTGACGTATCAGGGACAAATATCAATGAGATTAATGCTGTAATCTACAAACGGGACTGAGGCTTTGTGACAGTAAAACTGTGTTACAGCTGACTTATGGAACTCATCCTCACGTTTAGCCACAGAGGGAGATGCACAGACACACCCCTCAGGATGACACTGACTCCAGGTGCTTCACGTTCACTCTCTGTCCCCACACGTTTCGCCGACAACAGGCAGATTTACATGGAACACAAATAAGTTCTCCAGGCCATGAAGCCTGTTGTTGTGAGCTCGGAATTGAAACTAACAGAGAGCTGAAAAAGGTTGCCAACACAGCTCATGCGCAACTTCCAATTTCCTTCTTTAGCTTCTGGGAATCTGGCTGCAAAATCACCTGCTGTACGTTCCAACTTCAGGTGAAGGTGTCACCTTGCTGGTATTGAAAATGGACCAACTGTGCTCGAGCCAGGCAGGAGTCAGATGTACAACCTGATCCGAAGTCAGATGCGTTATCCATTATGCCACTGGCCCACAGTGGGCACCTGGCTTCTTGTTGAGTTGAGATGTTTACAAGGACCAAGGTGGAAATGTGATACACGAGTTGAGCACCAGCAAAGGCAATCTCTGTCACTGCTTCACTTCAATGGGCATCACTTTGGGAAACAGTAAATTTCACTTGCAAAAGAAACAAATTTATCCTCAGGTGCCTGCTTCACAGTCACCTCTTTATCCATGAAGGCTTGCCATCATTTTATTCAGTTACTGTGCTAGTTTATGAACCAATCCAATGAAACGTAATTTCCGATGATTATTAATGCTAAACCTTCATCAGTGAAGTGGATGCATATGATATATTTGCAGGAAACACCTTTTGGGAACATAGACTGAAATCGATTTCATAAAGAATCACCCCCTGGCTCTCCTGAACATTAAAAAACACAGAGGCAACAATGGCTGATGCAGGATTCAAGCCAGCAGCTTCTCACATTTCTAACAGCCAGCTGATGTGAGATGCAGACCAGAAGACCAATGATGCTGTCTGCTGCTGGGCAACTTAACAATAAATGAGGTGTCAATCATGCAGTGATAGTCTCCCTACCTCGGATGTAGGAGACAGAGTTCAAGTTTTATCTGCTCCGGAAGTATATAATAACATATCTGAAAAAGCTGCTGAAAAAAAAATCTATTCCCCGTTGCTTCAATGAACATCTTCTCATTCTGTCACCATTCTGCTGGGATAGAGCTCTCTCCATTGGCAAATGCATTCAACGATTGGGCCACAGGCAGGCAGTGCTGAGGGGTGGTATACACTTTGTCGCTGTCTCTCAAATGCTGGAAGAGGGAAGGGGCAGAAGGGGTGGAATCAGACTTGTGCAGCAAATTGTAAAGGTGATTTGGAACTTTCATCAAATGACATTTATCAGAGGCAGACAGAAAGATTGTGGGCTGCTGGGAAAGATAGAAGTCAAAACTCGAGATTAATCTCTACAGCAACTTAAAATGTGATCTTTCTGGGATGTTTGAGTGAACAATTTCTAAACTTAAAGCAATTATCGAGTCCGAGAGATATTCAGCACAGAAACAGTGTTTTTGGTCATTCTCGTCCATACCGATCAGATTTCCAAAATTTATCTCGTCCTTTTTGCCAACATTTGGCCCATATCCTGTTAAACCCTTCCTGTACATGTATCCATGCCGACGCTTTTTATATGTTGTATTTATTCCAGCCTACACCATTTCCTGTGTGAGTTCATTCCATGCACACACCATCCTGCGTGTCAAAACATTACCCCTTTAAAATCTTTACCCTCAAACCATAAACCTATAACCTAAAGTTTGGACTCCACTACCCTGGGAAAAAGACCTGATCACTACCCCTCATGATTTTATTTACTTCGATAAGGTCACCCCTCAGTCTCCAACACTCCAGTGTAAAGAGCCCGATTTTATTCAGCCTCTCCTTCTGGATCATCTGCTCCAGCCCTGGCAGATTCTCTGTAAACCCTTTCATCTTTCCTTGAGCAGGGAGAGGAGGATTGAATGCAGTTTGCGAGGTTTCGTCTGTGTGTATTAACGTGGTTAATGTATGCAGAGAGGATGAACACATCCGCTTTATCCCGCCAGTTTAAATTGTGAAAATATCGGTTTTAAAGCAGTGTAAGAGGAGACTGTATCTTTCTGTGCATTGTCACTGGAAATGTTCAGCTGTGAACGATCTGCCTTTAAAAAAAAACGGTGTTTGACTTAAATTCTCACTGATTAACTGTGAGATAGAAAACAAGTTTCTGTGTTCGGGTGTTTAAGTTCATGAACATATGGATTGGAGCTGAAGCAGCTTGTGTGGAGCTGAAGCAGCTTGTGTGGAGCTGAAGCAGCTTGTGTGGTGCTGTGGCTTAGTTGGCTAATGTGCCTTTCTAACAATCAGCATAGGGGTGGTTTGAGTCCTACAGGTGCCTATGCTTAGATTGACAGTATGTTGTTTAAACCTCTTGTAAATAGTGCCAGTTGCTTGGTTCCTGAAAGCTGAAGTGGCTTGCTTCTTGTGTTTAAACTCAATGCATTATTATTCCTCTGCTCCCACTCCAGTTACCTGAGCTTAACACAACTGGCTGTTTTGTTTGTTGCTGTTTTGTGAACTGTAACAATTAACTGTTGTCAGCCACTCAGAGAGAGAAATTTTGATAAATATCCCGATTTGACAGATAAACCTGATCACTTTGCCGAAGATGACATGATTGAAATGCATAACTAATCTAGTTCCAATTAACGATCTGTGGGCCTGAAAGGTTACCTCTCTTCTGCTCCACAGATGCTGCCAGGCCTGCTGAACTTCTCAGTCAATTCCTGTTTCTCTTTCAGACTTTCAGCATCTGCAGTTCATTGACTTCTGTTCACTTGAATAATTTCTGGGACAAACCAGCCCATCTACCAGCTCCAGAGCTTCTTTCCTGCTCCTGAAAATCAGGCATCACAATAAGCGAGCAGAATAGATCTCCCATTCCCTGACCAAAAACGGAACCCAGCCTGCGGCGGTGAAAGCACCAAATCCTAACCTCTGCACCTCCAGGAAGGGCACTTGAGACTCTTGTATCTTTTCTCACCGACACTGCTTCTGACTTTCTATTTTGTACCATTTTGGCTGCAGATCAGTTTTTCCCTTTCACCAAAATTCCATTTGCGTTTTTAATTACCTGCTGCACCTGCAATCCTACTTTTAGTGATTCATGCACAAGGGCACCAAAGTCCCTCTGCACAGCAGCGTGCTGCATTTTTTTTATCATTTAAAACATAGTCCATTTTGCGTTATTCCTACCAAAATAGATGACCTCACACTGCTCAACATTGTACTCCATCTGCCAGGCCTTTGCTCCCTCACTTAGACTATCTATATCCCTCTGCAGATGTTTCGTGACTTCTGCACACTTTGCTCTATACTCGTCTTAGTGTCATCTGCAAATTTTGACACACCGTAAATTGCAAACAATTGTGGTCCCAGCACTGATCCCTGAGGCACACCACTAGCCACTGAACACCAATGAGAAAAACACTCATTTACCCCTACTCTTTGTTTTCTACTGGTCAACCAATCCTCTATCCAAGCCAATACATTACCTGTAATATGGTGCAACTTTATCTGATGTAGCAGCCTTTGATGTGGCACCTTGTCACTTGCCTTCTGGAAATCAAAATACACCACATCCACAGGTACCCCATTGTCCACATTGCAGGTAATGTCCTCAAAGAAATTCACCAAATTAATTCAGCAGGACCTACCCTTCATGAACTCATGAACATCAGTGGGACAATTTATATCCAGCTGTCTTGCTATTTCTTCCTTGAACATAGATCAATCATTTTCCCCTGTGCCGAAGTTAAGCTAACTAGACCAAAGTTACCGGCTTTTTGCCTATTTCCTTTTTTAAACAGTGACGTCACATTGGCTGTTATCAATCTGCAGGATCAACCCCAGAGTCCAGTGAATATTGGTAAATAATTACTAGTGCATTTGCTATGTCCCCCATCGCCCCTTTTAGTATCCTGGGATGCAGTTAATCATCAGGGCCAAGAGACCCCCATGTCCACTGTTAGCCCCGTTACCTTGCCCAGCACAGCCTCCTTAGTGATAATGATAATCTCTATCACAATCAATGAGAGTTTCACATCATGAGAGGTGAATTAAATGGGAAGAAACATTGAAATACATCACTTTCATAAGCTCAGAAACAGTACTACAAAAATGCTCTTTATTGAAACATACAGGTGTTATTGGCGATGTAACGGATTGGATGCAGAAAGGTTCGATCCCTCCTGGGACCGTCTGGGAACCGAGTGTCTAATATCAGAATGGAGGTCGCACATTTAAGGCAGAGTCGAGGTGAAGTTTATTCTCTCAGATGGTTGTGAATCAGTGGATTCTTTTACAGAAGAGGATTGTCAGAGCTGGCCCACAAAGTACATTTAAGGCTGAGGTTGAAAGATTTTTAGCAACAAGGGTATCAATGGGTGTCGGGAAATCCAAGAAAGTGCAGTTCAGGATTATCAAGTCAGGATTTTCCGCTCATTTAATAGCGGAGCAGACTTGATGGGCTGAGCTGTCTCCTTCTCCTCCAAAACTGCATTATGTTAATATAAAGCTGCAAATCTGACCGGAGCAAATTTTCCTTTAAAACAGGTAGATCCCATCGGGACACTGAACTTCAGTGATATTTACAAAGAGGCAGTCATTGTCAGAAGTGGGATTTGAACCCACGCCTCCAGGTGGAGACGAGAACACCCGGCTTTACAGTGGAAGGAGTCTATTCTTTGAGTCTGGCACCTTAGACCACTCAGCCATCCTGACACACCTTGGCGGCTCCAGAGCGATCTGTATACCAGGGTAAACAGGAAAAGCCAGTCTTCAGCACCCACACTGAGCCTGGCTCCATTAGGCCCACAGTCACCTCTCACAAACCACCATTGCCCTTCACTTTTCCCAACCTCCCCCTTGTTCTTGTCTGAAACAAATTGCACGTCAGGCAATTGTAGCTGACATTGCCGATGTAGAACTGTAATGTAGATTGAACTGATACCGCCTTTTCTATGACATAATTCTGCTTCAAAGATCAGTCAATATTTCATAGTTACTATTGCAAATAATAACCATGAACATGCAATGGCAGTGAAGGCACTGAATCCTAATCAGCAGACTGCAAGGGAAGAGGTATATCTCTATCACCCTGGTCACTGCCTGATTCAGCATTGTGTCTCTCATCCTTCTGCACATGATTCCTTCAGCTCCATCACGGTTTTGTCACATTGTCTTGGTTTATAATGCACAGACTACCCTGCCATCTATTACATTGCAGTTTCTAATGCATGAAACCCTACCTTACAGGGCACAGCCTTCGCTCTGTAGTGCAGTATTGAAAGCAATGGTCTTGTAAAGCACCAGTCATGAGTTTACTTCTAACTGGAGGAGATGAGAATGTTTGTACAACTGTGGCATCCAACATCTAAAAGAGGACTTTCAATATTGTCTGAAATTATGCCAGTGTCATTTCCCCCACAGGCCAGCAGTGAGGTGAGGTATTATAAACTGCAGGTTGACAAGGAAACAATGGGGAACAAACACAGAGAGGGGAGCGGCTGAATGCTTTATTTCTTTGCTGTAATCAGATTCTGGTTTTGAAGTGTGAAATGGGACTATAGAACCCAAATGGATGAAATCCTACTTTCTGGGGGTTGGTCTCTGCTGAGGCCTTTGTCATCTTCTGGGAAATGTGTCTGTGTGTTACCTTCTGAGGGTGAACATGCGGCCCAGTTCCCCAAGAGAACGTGAACATCTCAAACAGCCAGTCCATCGTCTCGTAGTGCACAAGGCTATGGGCAAAGGCTAGAAACTGGGATGTTGAGCCTCTTTCTGTGCTGTAAAACACGATGATTCAGTCATTTTGCAGGAGAAACAACTGTCGTAGAAAGAAAAAAAAAGCCAGAAGTTGTACCATTAAGAAACGATGCACACTCGTCCGCCTATATCCCTGGTGGTCTAGTGGTTAGGATTCGGCGCTTTCACCGCCGCAGCCCGGGTTCGATTCCCGGTCAGGGAATCAAGTTTTATTTTTCCTGATGGTGACAACGCAAAGGCGGTGCAGCTCTGTCTGCAATCCTTTCAATGTCAGTTCCTGTCCCCGAGAACATCAGGGTCCATATTCCAGCCGCTTAAAGAGGGGAAAGGTGCCTTAGCCGTCACTGCTCAGTCAGGCTACTCACCTTTGTGTTGTGTTGTTAGCAGGGACATCAGCAGTAAGGGGAACATTCACAAGGTAAACAACCAGCAAAGATAATCACAGTCGCCACTTCAATTCAATTGTCTCCCCTTTGTGACGCACTGAGTTTCACTGCCATATGTCGGCAGGAAGCGACAATTCACCCGATCGAGTCTGCTCAGCCAGTCAATGAGATCACTGCTGATCTGATAAATGTCAACTCCGCTTTCCTGCTCTTCCTCCATAACCTGAGGTAAACTCGAGCCTAATCACAACATCATATATTACCGATATTTTTCGGAAGTTTAGATGACTTCAGTGACCTGTGCATGTTTGCATGAAATTGAATACAATGAAATGAGCGAAAAAAAGCCCTTCCCAAAATTCAACCCAGTGCAGGGTCAGCCATATGACAAGAGTAAGATAGCAAAAATGTTACCTCTATTTCTCCCAGCACAGATTTCTCTCTTGATGGGTTGAATATTTGCAACATTGTCATTATAATTGTGACATTATCATGGACAGATCCTCACTCAATCCACAAATAACTGTGCTTCCAAAAACTATTTTGCCTCAGATTAAAATTGTTGTGTATCTTTTCATGCAGCTTGAGGTCCCAATAATCCCTGCTCCATGTCAATAGATGCTGCACCGGGTGAGGTTGGAGCTCACAGACTCGGCATTTCACGCGCCTCTATGGCCATAGAAGGACTGCACGCTCATCAATTGCATCACTTCTATCTGTATCCCCCTGGTCACTGTCTGATTCACCACTGTATCGGTCATCCTTCTGCACATCATCCCCGTGGCTCTATCTCGATTTTGTCACATTGTCTTGCCTCATAATGCACAGACTATCCCGTCATCTATTTTCACAGCGTATGGCTGCACGCTCATTGCCATCCCCATTTCCGGTTATATCTTCGCGGCTGGGTCACTGAGTTTCCCTGGTTCTGGGCCCAGGAACTGGGATTATATGGTTGTATGCAGCAATGGTTACTTCCTTGTGTGAAGGAGCTGATGAAATATCCAATGTTAAACTAGATTACTATTGAAAGGTACATTTCAACAAGAGCCAGCACAATACACTGAGTCTTTGATATTTCGTAGAAATCTATCAATCTCAGTCTTCAATATAATCATTGATGGAATCTCCACAGTCTCTGGTAGCACCGTAATTACCGATGCCAGCCCTCTGTGAATCCCCGCAATACAGCGCACTGCTTGGAAAGAATTCCAGTTGTCGATCTGGTGCTGTTCCTAACATATCCTCTGCCACTGTAGTTATTGCTTGTTGCACACCAGTGAACTCATGTGGTGCCGTGATCGTATTGTGGTTAGTACTCTGTGTTGTGGCCGCAGCAACTTCGGCTCGAATCTGAGTCATGGCAGTGGGTGCTTGCTGTATTTCTTTTTAATCCTTGTGCCATGGGCCACAGAAATGCAGCAAGTATCAAACATTTTTACGTGAAAATATTCTTTGAGGTGGTGACAATCATCTCCCAATCCTGGCTCTCTCACATATCTGCATTTGATGTGTCAGAATTCAAACCCACCACTTAGAGAATTTTCTCCCTCCCACAATCACTAACTCTCGTTGACGTCCCACCTTCCGCTTCACTGAGGCACTGCACAATCTAACATCCATTTTCACATTGACATTGTTCATTCTGTTTTGTTGCAGTCTGTGTTGCTGAGTGAACGTGGCCTGTCTCACCACCAGGAACGCTAAGCCAGATGAAATATTTAGATACTGGGACGGTCAGATCAAGACTCATGGAGCAGCTTTTACTAACATGGACCAGTGATTATTGGAACATCAGGCCTAGGAAAATGACCCATGGCAATAATGAGCAACATGGACTGCATCGGAAAAGACCAGTTTCTGTGGCTCTCTGCACATTCATTGTATTTGTTCATTTTGCTATAGCGAGAGTATTGTGCGCAGTTCATTAATTCACATTATTGTGGGATGTGGTAGCACCAGAAACTGTGCCGAAGAGATTTACCAGGATATTGTCTCAGCTGAAGAGTTTCCGTTATGAAGCGAGATCGAACAGACTGTGGTCGTTTTCCTCAGAGCAGAGGAGATGTACAAAATAATGAGGATAGACTATGTAAACGCTTCCCCTTGAGGGAGGGATCAATCACCGGGGACCATAGGTTTAACGGAAGAGGAAGGAAGTTTTGAGTAAATTTACATAAAAATGCTTTTAGCCAGTGGATGTTTGGAATCTGGAAGCCACTGCTTGCAAGTGTCCTCGAGGCAGAGATCCTTATGACTTTAAGAAGCATTCAGATGTGAATTTGTGATTCTGTGGCATTGACGATTATGGACGAAGCAATAGAAGTAGAATTTGGATACTGAAGCGATTGTATGTGATTGGTGCACATGTAAAGGGCTTAAGGGGCATTTGCACCTGATGCCCTCATTAGCATTGTGGTCACTCTCCCCACCTTTCACGAGGGAGACCAGGGTTCAATTTCCTACTGGACCCGACCCAAGCATTTTTGGGGCCTTTCAGCAAAACGGACACAGCTTTGATTTCAGCTTCAGCTGGTGTCAGCATGGAGTTTGCACATTCTCACCATGTCTGCGTCTCAGTGCTTCAATTTCTTCCCATGGTCTAAACGTATGCAGGCTAGCTGAATTGAACACATAGAACACAGAAGTGTACAGCACAGGCTCTTCAGCCCACAATGTTGTGCCAAAATATTATCCTACTCTAAGATCAAACTACGCTGCTTACTCTATATTTTACGATCATCCTCGCAACTGTCCAAGACTTGGTTACATGTCCCAAATGTATCTGACTTGAATACCACCACCGGCAGAGCATTCCATGCACCCACCACTCTCTGTGTAAAGAACCTACCTCTGACATCGCCACAATGCCTTCCTCCAATCACCTTAAAAGTATGCCCCCTCACAATAGTCACTTATGCTCTGGGAAAAGGTCTCTGGGTATCCATTCTATCTATGTCTCCCATCATCTTATTTACCTATATCAAGTCACAGCTCATCCTTCTTTTCTCCAAAGAGAAAAGCCCGAGCTCCCTCAACCTTTCCTCATAAGACCTGCCCTCCAGTTCAGGCAGCATCCTGGTAAATCTCCTCTGCACCCACACGGAAGCTTTCGCATCCTTCCTATAATGAGGCGATCAGAACTGAACACAATATTCCAAGTGTCGTCTAACGAGTGTTTTAAGCAACTGCAGTATATCCTGTGAGGCTGGATGAACACAGCAGGCCAAGCAGCATCTCAGGAGCACAAAAGCTGACGTTTCGGGCCTAGACCCTTCATCAGAGAGGGGGATGGGGAGAGGGAACTGGAATAAAAATTTTTTATTCCAGTTCCCTCTCCCCATCCCCCTCTCTGATGAAGGGCCTAGGCCCGAAACGTCAGCTTTTGTGCTCCTGAGATGCTGCTTGGCCTGCTGTGTTCATCCAGCCTCACATTTTATTATCTTGGAATTCTCCAGCATCTGCAGTTCCCATTATCTCTGCAGTATATCCTTGCGGCTTTTAAACTCAATTCCCTTGCCAATGAAAGCCAACACACCATACACCTTCTCAACAACACTATTAATTTGGGTAGGGACTTTGACGAGTCTAACGATGTGGACCCCAAGATCCCTCTGTTTCCCCACATTAGCAAGAACATTAGGTTAACCCTAAATTCTGTATTTAAAGTCAACCTTTCAAAATGAATGACTTCACACTTTTCCAGGTTGAATTCCATCTGCCACTTCTTTGCCCAGCCTTTCATCTTGTCAATGACCTATTACAAACTCCAACAGCCCTCCACACCACCCACCATGCCACCAAACTTCGTGTCATCATCAAACTTACTAACCCAGCTTTCCACTTCCTCATCCAAGTCATTTATGAAGACCACAAAGAGTGGGGTTCCCAGAACAGATTCTTTCAGAACACCACTGATCGCCGAGCTTCAGGCTGAATAATTTCCATCTATTATAACCCTCTGGCTTCCATTCTGTATACAGACAACCAAATTTCCATGAATCCCATGTCTCCTAGCTTTCTAAGTGAGCCTACCTTGGGGAACCAAATCAAATGTTCCTCTAAAATCCATATGCACCACATCCATTGCTTGATCTTCATCAATGTCATTTGCCACATCCTCAAAGAATTCAGTAAGGCTTCTGAGGCATGATCTGCCCCTCACAAAGCCACACTGACTATTTCTAATCAAATTGTGCTTGTCCAAATAATCATAAATACTGTGTCTCAGAATCCTCTCCACTAATTTGCCCACCACAGAATGACTGACTCTTCTGTAATTCCCAGGATTATCCCTATTCCCTTTCTTGAACAAGGGAATAACATTTGCCACCCTCCAATCATTTGGTATTACTCCAGTAGGCAGTGAGGACACAAAAGTCATCACCAAAGGCAAAGGATTCTTTCCCTCACTTCATCCTCCTTCCTAACATCAACCTGTTTGAGCGTATCTGTCTTTTCCATGCTATCCTCACAAATGTTAAGGCCCCTCTTACTGGTGAGTACTGAAGCAAAGTATTCATCAAGGACCTCCCCTACCATGTCTGACTCTGAGCGCAAGTTCCCTCCCACTATCCCTGGTAGGCACCACTGTTACTCTCACCATCCTCTTGTTCCTCACATAAATATAGAATGCTTTGGGATTTTCCTTCATCCAACTGTGGATCCGTGAGGACTGTGAGAGGTGTTACAATTCCCCATCCAAGCTGCAAGCACATCGGCGCAATCATATCAGGAAGAAACTGTTGACTTGCTGGATGTGTGAGAAGGCATTCACAGCGGTTTCACACTGGAAAGGGGCTGTTTCCCTGCTGTGGGAGTTGCAAGGAATTCATTCAGCCATTCTGCCTGCTGACGCACCAATGGGTCCACACTGGGGAGAGACCATTCACCTGCTCCAGGTGTGGGAAGGATTTCTCCCGGTCATCCAGCCTGTTGAAACCTCAACAGGTTCACTCTGATGAGAGACCCTTTAAATGTGCAGATTGTAGGAAGCGCAATAAAAGCTCAAGTAGACTTTTGTACTGCCAACGTGCTCACAGGTGCTGTCACTGTGGGGCTGGGTTCAGGGCATCATCAGCCCTCACTGTACATCAGCAAATACACACTGGGGAGAGGTCATTCACCTACTCTGTGTATGGGAGAAAATTCACTCAGACATATAGCTTGAAGAAACACCAGTGGGTTCACAAGTAACTTCAGTAATTGGACATTTCTTTTGTTTGTTCATGGGATCATGGCATCAGAAGCTCAGCTAACTTTTATCATCCGTTCTAACTGCCCAGAGGATGGTTCAGAATCAAACTAATGGTTATAACATGGATTCACATGGAGGTCAGAATAACAATGGTTCCCAGACCCAATGGCATTGAGTTGATTTTCTGGTCTCTTGTCCCGTTTCTGGAACAATAGTGAATAAATTGGTGCAATTGATTTAAAAGCGAAAGACCAAAATGTTTCGTTTTTCTCTCTGATTCAGCGTGCACTGCTGTTTTCTCAGTTGTTATTGACAACCTCATGGCCCTCACACCATCACCTGTTCCGGAGGGTGTTACAGGAAAGAGGGAATGGTCAACTGTATCTGGTCACTCAAAAGGTCACTGGACCTGAAAGGGTAACTCGGATTTCTTTCATAGATGCTGCCGGGCCTGCTGAATTTTTCCAGCAACTTCTGTTTTTGTTTATGATTTCTCTGCATTTGCAATTATTTTTGCAATTTTTTAATCAATACTCACCTTGTCTGTTTCAGAGGAGCCTCGTTGATAGGTTTGGTCGGTTTTGGGAATTGAAAGTTAAGCCACAGATCAGGCAATGATCTAATTGAATGACAGAACAAGCTTGAGGGGCCGAATGGTCTACTCCAGTTCCGATAAAAGTTTTCCATCTGCAGCATGTGGCATTATGTCCCCTCACTCTTCACTTCACATCCCTGACTGTTACACTATGTGCTATTACTGGCTGAGCAAATCTCCTGTGTTTGAACTCCATCTGTGGCTATTCAGTGCCCCGTCTTTGACTGCCTGGGTTTGACTCTCATCAGAGAATGTTGTCTCGACTGCAGAAATTCACCAAAGATCCTCAGGCAGCACCTTCCAAACACGTAACCACTTCCATGTGGAAGAACAAGGGCAGCAGATATATGGGAAGATCACCACCCCCTCGTTCCCCTCCAAGTCACTCACCATCCTGACTTGGAAATGTATCACCATTCCTTCGCTGTCGCTTGGTCCAAATCCTGGAATTCCTTCCCTAATAGCATTGCGGATCACCACACATCAGGAGGACTGCAGCAGTTCAGGAAGGCAGCTCACCACCACCTTCTCAAGGGCAACTACAGATGGGCAAGAATTGCTGGCCCAGCCAGGGACACCCACATCCCACACATTAGCTAAAAAAAATACTGTGAGAACAGTCACAACAGAAGGATCCTGGAGTCTCATTCCCCTGGAACAAAAACAAAGTTGCAGGAATAGCTCAGCAGGTCTGGAAGCATCTGTGACCCTTCCTCACTCCCCTGGGATCTACCAAACCTGTTTATTATTTCCACTTCCTCTTTCATTCTGACTCTTTAATTTTTCAATTGCCATCCACTCGCCTTTTGAGCTCTTCAAAAAACCCCATTTGGGAAAATTAGAGAAAGCTGGAATTAACGCAGGAAACTGGGACGTGGGCAGAAGAACGAGGAGAGGCCACATCAAAGAAAGCTCTCATTCCAACAACAGAGCTTCTCAAAACACAAAGGCAGCATGAAAGCTTGAGCTGAATGAACATGGTGATGTGTGGCCTGTCATGAGGAAAGTGTGACCATGATCACAAATGGTTAAGATCACAGGATCCTGACAGTGCAGAAGGAGGCCATTCAGTGCATCCAGTCTGTGCTAGCTCTCTATCCCATCCTACTCCCATAAACCCCACATTTACCGCAGCGAACCCAACCACCGAACCTGCACACTCGCGGACAATTTAGTGCGGCAAATCCACCTCACTTGCATTTTTTGACTGTGGGAGCATCACTGTTTAGCTCGAAAGAGGCGAAATTGTGGATTAATGCTAAAAAAAATCAACTCTGAAACAATTTCATGGTTTTTGTTTCCAAAAGTAAAATCTGGGGAAAACTGCACCAACAACGATTTCAGATTCTCTCTGGAGGAAGAGAATTTAAAACTCTGACCCAGCAGCACAGTGAGTTGACAGAGGCCTGGGACCAGAAATGTAACAGATTCTGAGCAAGGTGGGGTGAGACAAGGGCAAAAGGCACATGTCACGGGGGGAAGGCAGGAGAGATGAAATTGCAGAAATGTTATTGGTTCTTCAAGGCGGCAGGGAGTGGAGTTAGGGCTGGAAAAGAAACAAATAAACAAAAGATGTGCCTGGAGCCAGGTGTGCAGTGGACCCAGACACAAATTGAAACAAGAAATGTAAACAAATTGGGGCAGAGTTCACAGTCTGATATTGTTGATCTCAATGATGAGGCCAGAAATCTGTAAAGCCTGGCTCGTTCTATTCCAGCCAACACACACATGATGGGCCAAGGGTGAATGCTGCTGGCCAGCCAACAATACGCACATCACACAAATGAATTAAAAAAGGCCTTGCTCTGCGCTGTAATTTTCTGTTACTTTTGTTCTGACATTTGCAGTTTGTTTCTGATGATGGCTATAACCCTAAAATTAAGCTAGAGTTTAGTATCCGAGCGAAATGTAAAATAAGTCAGCTTTGCTTCAAACACATCATTGTAGTTTGTTGCATTCGTTCTGAGGGTTGAACAGCACCTAGAGCCCAGAAAGGACAATCTTAGCTGGCTGGGGTGGAAATCGTATGGTAGCTAGCTTCAGACGTTACCGCCCTGCATAGATTTTGGAGTCTGCACAGAATAACACAAAAGACAGGGAGTACAAGTCCCTTTATAGATCAATATTTTTCAAACAATCCCTCTTCAAATATTGTGCTGTTGTTCTATTACTTCCCGCAAAAGTGCACAATGTCACATACATCCTCATTGCTCTTCATCTGCCAGATGTTTACCCAGTCATTCCACTTGTCTCAATTGCCTTGGAGAACCTTTACATCCTACGCACCACTCACAGCCCCAGTTTTGTACTGTCAGCAGACTTGGAAAAATTGCATTTGATTCCCTCAACCAAACTTTTGATATGTTTTGTGAATATCTGGAATCTCTAATTTACACCACAAAACTTTCAATCCAACAAAAAAGCATCCATTTATTCTTGCTTACTGTTTCCTGTCAGCTTCCCCATTATGGCACCATATATTTGGCCCAATCCCATGTGTTTTACTTTACACATTGGGCTTGGGAATGTATCAAAAACCTTTCCAAAACTCCAAATGCATTGCATCTATTCCATCTCCAAAATTTATCTCCAGGTTGGTTTGTCAAATACGAATCCCAGATCATAAACCAACATTGGCTTTGTCTGTGCCCATTAAAACCGGTCGCAATAATTTCTCTAAATTAGTTTATTTGCTAATTTCATTCTACTTCTATTTCTCACCACACTCAGATTTCCTAGTATTGCTCAGAAGGTTATCTTTTTATCTTTTCTTCTGTTAATCAAAAACTGAAGGAGTTATGTCATACTTCTGCCATTTCCTTGTTATTTATTCTCCACTGTCTGGTTTCAGAATGTTTTCTCATGTGTTCCCTACGGGTATCCTTTTGGAAGCAATTGCAGTTCATTCTTATAGCCTTTGTTATTATAGACTCCAGAAACCCAACAATTCTTGCCCTATGCTGCTCAATGGTTGAACATCCACAACCATACAATCACAGAAGCATGCCCATTAGTACCACTTTCCTAAACGAGGCCCGTAGTCCTGAATATTATGACACTTCAAGCGCTCATCCAAATACTGTTTCATGGGTTGTGAGGTTACCCGTGACAACTCCTCTCAGAAAGTGCATTCTAGACCCCAGCACTCTCTGGGTGAAAACAACCCTTAAATTTTCTTTAACTCTCAAACGCTTCAATTTAAAAGTGTGCTGCCTCTTTCTTGGTCCTTTTACTGAAAGGAGCAGCTCCTTTCTTTTGACACTGTTCATACCTCTCATTCTTGTATATCTGAATGACTTTGGTTATTATTTGGTTATTAATCCAAAAATGCACGTAATTCTCTGGGTCTCTGAGTTCAACTCCTGCCAAGTGAGATGTTGGAATTTGAATTCAAAAAAATTATGGAATTAAAAGTTGAATGGTGAAGGTTAAACCATTGGCAATTGTCAGGAAAACCGATCTGATTCACTCATATCTTGTAGGGAAGGAAACTGCCATCCTTCACTGCTCTGGCCTAAATGTGTCCCCACACACCCAATAATGTCACAGGCTCTAACTACCGTCTGGGCAATGAGGGATGGAATGACTGTTGGCTCAGCCAGTGAAGCCCACATCCTGTGATGGAACAGAGAAAAGTGTCCGGGCTGGTTCTGGGAGTGGAATAGAGAATGGGATATAACTAACCATTTCAGCTGATCTGAAAATACCTACATTTAATGTTTTCTTTCTTGTGATTGAACCCTTCAAACCCTCACTCCATTAACATTGCAGTGTGACCATACACACTACATCATGGTGGTGAAGACCCACTGTCCTGGCAGCACCCACAGCCTCTTCATTCAGAAGCAGGCAGCCATTCCCATTGTTTTAAGATCTTCATGTAGAAATATAGGATGGTATCTTGGATAAAGGCCACGCCCTTGATACACACTCCAAAACACTCTCCTCCTCACGACTGCTCACCACCAACCAACCACATAAAAATATTTCGTGTGTACTGAGAGTAATGAGGCAACTCGGACCATCAGGGAGTAGCCATCAGGATGGTAGACCAATGCTTCCAATGTCTGAAAGTTTCAGAGAGAACCCTCTGGCACACACAGTATCACTAGGTCCCATAATCTCCCTCCATTCATGTAACATATAGCCTTTTGTTCTTCCTGAAAGTCTCACAGGTTCACAATTACCAACATCATATTTCATCTGCCAAATTGTCCATTGCTTATCCACTTACATTCTCTCTACCTCCTCCTGATAGCTTAATTTCCTGCTAATCTTAGCATCACTGACAAATATGGTTAGAGTACATTTTGTTGTGCTTATCTAAACCATTGATACAGGACAATGCCCAAATATAATAGTTCACTTCCCGGCTGGCACTCTCACCACCCCCGCCACTCGGATCAGGAGGCCGCCGACTCACGAGGTAAGTTTTTAAATGCAGAATATTGCCTTCCTGGCTGCCCCCTGTCTCGTGCTCTCACCATTCCCTCCAAAATCGTAAATCTTATTGTAAATTGTTGATGACCTTACACTGGTCCCTGAGGAATTCCATTGGATACAGCTTTCCAATATACAACTAGGTAGTTATTTCTGCTCTGTATTTAATTTTAGAACCCAGGGCTCCCTGTTCCTGTGTAGCAGCCGAGAAAGATTGCATGGCCTCCTGTGTTGTGTAGCCGGCTGTTGAGGTGTTTCTGAGCTCTGCAATACACCATTAGGGACATTTGTTGTCAGATAATGAGGCTGAGGTCGTATTGTCATTGATACTGATTCTTGAGCAACTAAAAGATGAGAACAGAACATAGACTAACACTTGAGTAGAATGCTGCACTGTCAAAAATTGCAGCTGCAGCAATAAATCTAGTCTGCCCCCTCAATCGGGTTCTCAATTTTCCCCAGACATGTATTGAACAGGAGGGGAAATTTCTTGCTAGCCTGGTTTACTTTTGTCCCTTTAACAGTCCCACCAGTACAGATAATGTTAACGATTAATGATATTTTTGGCAGTGGGAGCTGTGTGGAAAAATTGCTGCAGTCCCTACACAATAAAATAAACAATTGTCATTGAGGGGTGACCTTATAGAGGTTTGTAACATTATGGTAAATCTGGGTAAAGAGTCAAGGTCTTTTCCCTAGGGTGGGGGGAATCCAAAACTAGAGGGCAAAGGGTAACACGAGAGGGGAAAGATTTAAATGCGACCTGCAGGGCAACTGGGTGATGTGTGGATGGAATGAGCCGCCAGAGGAAGTGGTGGAAGGTGGTACAATTACAACATTTGAAAGGCATCAAGTTGGACATATGAATAGGAACGTTTGAGAGAGGTATGAACCAAATTGCTGGCAAAGGGGCTAGATTTATTCAGGATATCTGGACAGCATGGATGAGTTGGATCAAAGGGTCTCTTTCCATTCTGTATATCTCTATGACTCTGACTGAATATTTCTAGAAATAACAATGATTGCCTGCCTGCCACTAAATTTTATCTTGAACTTTCCCAATTCATTACAGCTAACCTGGCAATCTAGACTCATGGATTCCATGATGTTTGACAGTAACATTTAAAAATTCAATGTTAATGTCATGTAATATGCAGGATATTGTTGTCACTATTCCTCAAAAGCTCCTTCAGACCAAAGTTATTAATTAGCGTTTCTGACTGCACAACACTAAAGTCAAAATTACTTGGTCTCTGGTTTGTTTCACAACATTCTCTTCAACCTACCTCATATACACGTGTGGATTTTATTTTTTCATATCGTTAGCAGTCACTTACTTCACGGAATTTACATGCAACTTGAGATAATCCATTATTTCTTCAGATTCCACAACACTTGCGTATCTATTCTTCAAAGCATAAGTTGTACAAAATTTGTCCTGCAGTTTTGGTTCAGTTATAAAATATGTTAATGTTTGCTTCTTCTTGCTGTTTGTAAGCTCCACCCAAACTGATTCAGTGGAATCTGAGGGGGTGGCCTGTGGTGCTATTAGTGATGGACTTGGACAAGACATTCAGTGGGGGCCACCTTGATGCTGAGATGATCTGATGAAACATTCAGAAATATAGGACGAGTATCTGTAACCATTCCATTACTGCCAGTATAAGTGCCACTGTATTCTTTCTGCTCCTTCACACCCATTCTATATCTGTTATAGCAACTAACTCCGAACAAGGTTCACACTCTATCACCAAGCGAGGCTCAAACTCTTACCACTCCCACTACTGAATGCAAAGCCTTTATTGCCTCACACTCTCTGTCACCTCAGCAACATCCCTGCAAAAAATAAAACGCATGGAGTCAACACTGTGGACTGACTCACTCTGGACACCTCATCATTTCACCCAGCCTACACTATCTCTTACACCAGTGCCATTCTTTCACCCTCACTCACAACTGTCCCTTCCCTCATTCGAGGAGAAACAGCCTGTAATAAGACAGTAAAAGCTAAGCCATATGGTACAGTGCCCGAAATCCATTCTCTTACCCCTCCCACCCCCAACTCCCATTGTTGAGTGGACCCTGGCACAGGCTGGAGATGACCAGAACGATTCGTGTGGAGATTCTGAAAGATCGAAGCTCCACCAACTGAGAAGTTTTGTTCAATTAACGGCAATTCTCACCTTAAACCCACTGTCATTTCTGACATCAGTTGTCTCATCTCCAATATAGATATCTCATTGCACAGAGATGCAGATACAAAAATACACAGAAACATTGGTAAACACCCCAATATACTAACACACACAACACATTTACGGAGATAAACATAGTTACACACACACACACACACACACACACACACACACACACACACACACACACACACACACACACACACACACACAGATACAATCAAGCGCAAATAGATATAAACACACACAGAACCACACAGGCTGATTCATAGACGGATAACCATAGACACAAGTACACAGACACATGCGCAAAGAGATACATGCACAGGTACAGACAGAGGTACAGAGACACCAGTATCTTGAAGACAGAAATAGATGGTTTTTCAGTAATAAGGGGATCAAGGGTTACAAGGGAAGGCAGGAGAATAATGCTGAGAAATATGTAAGACATTATTGAACAGCATATCAGATCCGATTGGCCAAATGGCCTAATTCTGCTCCTTTTTTATGTTTCCATGGTGTTACGCTATCTGATATTCTCTTTCCAAGAGAGCAGTGAAGGCTGAGTTTGATGCATATTTGATTGGAAAGAGTCAGTGGTAATGTGAGTCAGGTTTTGAGAGCCAAATGGTTTCTGGTTAGTCTAATTATTGTGTCCTTGTGTCTCAAAAGAGTTGGTGGTTTGATGTTAGGTGAACACATCTTTAACGTAACAGACCTCCATTGAAATAAGGATGTCCCTTCATCTTTATTGTTGTGCTATCTGTGGTACCCTCATCCACAGGAAGCAGGGAAGCCTCGGTTATTGGAGATATTCATGGCTGAACTCGGCTGATCATTGCTGGACTGGACAGTCAATTGGGAAAAAAATAGGAAAGGGACCGTTAGACACATTCAGATGGTCAGACACAATCTGATCAGCCATGAGCAAACAACTGCTGCCCCTAACTGATGCCTTGTTCTCTCAAATCACCCCTCACGGCTGTTACAGAGTACAGGACCACTCCATTCAGCCAGCCAGGTTCGTTACAAACGATCCGTGTTCTCCATAGAGATCAGAAGCTGGTGGGAATCGTTAACTGATTTAGAACGAAGGTATTGTGGTTGTTGCTGGGATTGCAGATAACGGAGCACTCACTGCAGGGTCACACACCAGCTGCACATTAATGTGGTGAGACTTTATTCAAAGTCTTGACACCTCTCTCTCTCTCTCCCTCTCTCTCACTCCCTCTCTCTCTATCTCTCTCTCTCTATATATACTTGGAGAGTGGGGGTGGGATTGGAGAAACATCCTCAGAGGCAATTAAACTATCCAAAATCATGCATCTTGAGAAAATAAAAAAAGTGAGTCATGGAATTTATCACTTTATTGGTGTCTGTTTAGAACATATAGATAGACCACAACCCTCAAGTTTAAATGTAATCATCTTTCATTTTCTCACAGTGCTACAGATTAATCTTCACTCACTCCTCATGGTACCATCATACCAGTGATTAGCCTGGTGAAGCTCCATTCTCTCTGTGGCAAGGATATAATTCCTTATAAAAGAGAGAAAATCTGTCCAAAATTCCGAAAATGCTGCCTCAGTAACACTCACAGGTTTTTCATAATATTTTGTTATCCTTACTTATCCATCTACAAAACAGACAACAACGGGAGGACACAGTACGACCTAACATACCGGCCACACTGCCCTACATCAAGAGCATATCAGAATTGACAACAAGACTCTGAAGAGCACAAGGAATCATGGTATCCCACAAACGCAAAGCCACTCTCCGACAAGGGTTAAAGACCCTATTCCCACAACATGCAGAACGAACATGGTTTACAAAATACCAGGCAATGAATGCATCAGACAGACAGGAAGGAAGCTAGCCATCAGACTTTTTGAACATCAGTCAGCAGCAAAACGGCACGATGAACTCTCCTTAATGTCTGTATATTCCGACAATGAAGGCTATCAATTTAATTTTGGCAAGGTAGCCATAGGAGCTCAAGCCAAAAGTAGACGTGCATGGTTGGTCCTAGAGCCAAAACACCTGAACAAAAGCAAGTCTGCTTGGCGAGCAAGCCAACAACCTCATCCACAATCCAAGCTACAGATCTTTGCAAAAACCTATCTGTTTATTTCCTGTGGCGGATAAGGCCATTCCTTCTCTATGCATTGTAGCTGATATGGAATGTAAAAGCTCCTTGCGTATGTAAGTCAGCATTAATAAAGCCAGCACCAGAGGTGCCTGTGGAGATGACCATCACTCTCAGGGAGAGACTCAGTGAGAGAGAATGCACTTGAAATAGGGAATTGCCACATGCCTGAATGGAAATGAGTTGTAGGAATATGGTAAACAGGCACCGGAAGGGAGTTATTTTTACTTTTGTTCTACTTTCATGTGATGTATGCAGCCCTGGTTATGCCAGCATGTTATACCTGTCCTGAACTGAGTGGCTGGTTCAGCTGTTCCACATAACAAGAACGAATAAAACAGTTTGCTGTGGGTGTGCAGTCACATGGAAGTCACATACCCAGGGAAGGGTGACGCATTACATTCTCCAAAGGACATTTGCTTGGGTTTTTTATTAAACAACAAAGATCATGGTTTCACTTAAATGTCGCCAACTTCCTTTATGAAATACCAACAGGCTTTTATTCTGTGCCTCTAGATGATGAGTCAATGACTTGAGCACAAGGCACTGTCTTCCCGTCTGATAGATTCTGTGCCAAGAACAAGTTAAACATCTCAGGCATCATTATTTTGCAACAGAAACATAGTTAGAAGGGACTTGAAGTTGTATCCGGATTTAATAAAGGCACAAATGATGGCTTTTTACAAAGTTGCACTGAGGCTGAGGAAGACACTGCGAAAACATGATGGCGGTAATGGGGAAGATCAGTGAGTGGCGAGGATATGAAGACGCAAATCTGTGCAGGGAGCAAAAAAGGGTCATGGAATTTGAGAACAATCCAGTCCCTCCTCACATATTGGTGAGTAACCTTTAAATAGTAACCAGCTGGCTATAATTTGTAAAGAGTGGAACTTTTGATTGGAACGGAAAATGTTGAATTCCACCTTTCCAAAATTTATACATCATGAGCCGCAAGTCAGTTCAAACTGGTTTAAGAGACAAAGCGACTTACCGGGAACACCAACTATAGCAAGGATGGGATAGTAACCAGCTTGAATAACCATCAGTACATCATAAATCCGCAATGCTAATGATATCCAAGGCTGAGAAAGCCAGTAAAGACCATCGGATAAACTCCTGTCCATTGTTGGAATATTCCAGCCTATTGTTCTCAGGCTCCAGTCTCCACTCTGCCTCTCCCTGGAGCTGCTGATCCCTGTGGGTGCTGTAGGCGATGTTCCTGTGCATGCAGTGGGATAACACATTGAAAGGAGTCCCTTATTCATAGAACAGGCAAACCCTCCAGTGACACGTTTAGGATCCACAGAGACTGACAATAATCGCAAACACTGAACAAACAGCTTCAATTAACCCTTTTCTTGATTGATTCAAATTCCAAATAACATTTAACTTTTAGACATTTTGGATGGGCCGTGTGAGCATAACTGAGAGGAGGAATGTTAGAGATAGTCAACCAATTGTGCTCAATCATTCAACCTGCTTTGGATATGAGATTAATGCCAAAGGATTGTTGGAACATAAACATGCTTATCTGTTCATAAATGGTTACATCCATCCTGTAAAGACTGATCAGTCATGACACTATCAGTAAAACTTTTATTGTCCATAATGTAGGGCCGAATGGCCTACTCCGGCACCTATTGTCTATTGTCTATTAGGATACTGATTGTGGATGATCAGCCATGATCATAATGAATGGTGGTGCTGGCTCGAAGGGCCGAATGGCCTACTCCTGCACCTATTGAATATTGTCTAATCTGAGGGGAAGATGTGCATAAAATAACAGACAGATGGTGTGGATATGTTAACAGAGAACTGTACCTGACAAACACAATTCAGGTTGTTGTTCCAGAATCAGAGAGTGAAGATGAGAGTTGTGCCATTGATGTTATCGATGTCAAGGGACTGCATGTGAATTCTAATAAATGATACTTACTCAAAGTGTGATTTTTTTTTTCTATTTATTTGTGGGATGTGAGCCTTGCTGGCTGGCCAGCATTTCTTGCCCATCCCTAGTTGCCCTTGAGAAGGTGGTGGGGAGCTGCCTTCTTGAATCGTTGCATTCCTCCTGCTGTGGGTTGACCAAAATGATTGCGAATTTGGAGAATATACAGAATACAGAGAATCGGAGGACACAGCTGTTGAGATTCGAAGAAAGGACAATGATATTTGTTCCGTCCCAGTCTATCTCCCCTCATTCTGGCTTCTGATTTATTTAACTTCCACCTCTTCTAGCACCCCTTTCATTCTCATTCTGTCTGTTGCTCCCCTTTCTCTTCTCACTCAGTTTATCGCCCTTCACTTTCTTTCTCTCTGTTTATCTCTCTTTCAGTCCACCTTCATACACACTCTCTGTCTCCAAATTGTGCAGTTGAACAGCTCATGGACCGCAATGGGCTGAATGGCCTCTAACTGTGCCGTAATAATTCTGAGGTTCTCTGACCTACAATAAAAACTTTAGATGGCTGGAGAGAAAAGTTGGTCGAATGGTGGACACGGTGTACAATCAGCCGTTATCTCTTCCTGTTCTTCTCTTCTGCAGCTGCCTCAAAATGTCTGTTCAAATAGATTAAATGTAATTTAAGCCGGGTGGAGGATATTCACCGGAGAACATTTCAATCAGGACTTAATGAAGAATGGAATTACAGTATAATATAAATAATAAAACAAGAACAGAGCAGCACAAGAAATGAGAACAGAATAGAACTTATCATTGCAAGTTATTACAAGTTCAACACCTTGATGTGACAAATTGCCTGATTTGAAAACAAACAGAAAAAAAAAGTGTTTCTTATTCTGAACACTATGCAAGTAAAGATTCAATTTCTTCAGTTTAGACTTTCCTATAATTAGACAGGTTTCAAATATTGCATAATTTATTCTTGCTGAAGGCTGTGATAAATGTCACCGATGGTGTTGAATTCAATGGCACTGGCACCACAGGATTGATCCTTTGAAAAAAAAGACTGGAAATGACAATCTTCGTACAGACAATGTGCTGCTGGCAAATGGGACTCACTGATGGCAGGTGCATTCAACACATTATTGGACTGCTGGCCGACACTGAATCTTCCCACTATCTGTATCATAGGGCTTAGCATTGACCAGAATGTGAGATCGAATTGAAATGAATATACAAGTGTACAAGAGCAGGTCAGAAGCTGACAATTCGACAGTGAATAATAGATGGAATGCTCATTAAGACATAAGAGAAAGCAATATATTTCGGACAACCAGCCCATCGAATCACCTCCAACATTCAATCATTGCTGATATGTTTGTAATCCCGATTAACCTGCTTGCTCCCTTAACACGTGTTCTGCTTTTAATCAAGAACCGAATTATCTCTGCCTTAAATAATGTGGCCTGCACAACCTTCTGGGGCAAATGTTCCATAGATTGACCAACGTCTAGCTGAGGAATTTCCTCCCAATCTCAGCTCTAAAGTGTCATCCCTTCAATCTGAGACTGTGTCCTGGAACCATGGTCTATCTGACTAGTGGAAATATGTTCTACATGTTCACTGTATCCCAACCTCTTGGTATTCTGCCAGTTTCAATCAGACCCCTCCCCTTATCTATCTAAATTCCACTGGGTACAAACGCAGAGTCCTCAACTGTTCCTCATATGACATGCTGTAACTCCCAGGATCATTCTGGACCTCATCCAATATCAGCACATCCTTCCATAGATACAGTGCCCAAACAGCTCACAATATTCCAGATGCAGATGACCAGAGCCTTTATAAAGCCTCAGCAGTACGTCTCTGCTCTTGCATTCTAGCCTTGTTGAAATGAATGCAAACATTGCATTTACTTTTCCCACCACAAATTGAACCTGCAGATGAAACATATGAGAGGACGAGGACTCCAAAATACCTTTGATTTCACAAAATCTTTCAGAATGTAGTGTATGCATATAATTCTGCGTTCCAAAATGCATAAATCTCACACATTCCCACGTGGTGTTCCATCTGCCATTTGTGTGCCCACTGTCCGAGCCTGTCTAAGTCTTTCTGCAGCCTCCCCACTTCCTCAACGTCACCTGTCCGCCCAACTATCATTGTATCATCGTATCATCTGCAAACGTATCAGAAATGCCGTCAGGTCTTTCTTTCAAGTTGTTCATGTATACGGCAGCTCATAACTCCCTAAGGACTGTCCACCATCCACATGGTACAACACTCAGGGTGCTTGGTGCCATTCAGGTTAAAGCAGTGGCTTGCTTGGAATCACATCTGCAAAATATTCACTTTCTGCATCAGCGGCACTCAGTAGGAGCACATGCTGCCCCCATTTTGTTGTGAATTTACCCCATTAAGGTGATGCAGAAACTGATGGACCGTGGCCCTGGTCTATTGATGTCTCTCTGTCTCAACACAAACTGTGTGGTGCTCACACCAACCAGTATTGCCATGTGTTGATGATGACTGAGAGATGTCTCTTATGAATGACTATGTGACTGTCACTAATTGGGGGCTGATGCCTGCCCCAACAGCCCTGGATGTGCCTGTGTCCACTGTCACACTGCAGATGTCAGATCTGTCTTCTGAGAGTCAACCCAAGGAAAGCACGGGGTTCTTACTATGTCCCCAGCCGAGCACTCAGATCCTGTGCAGACTAACAGATGCAAGGTATTCACCAACATCTTCAATGTCTCCCTCCTACAAGACAAAGTCTCCACCTGCTTCAAAAAGACCACCACATATCCCCTCTCTATTAGGGAGGGAGGGAGACTGTAGAAACTGACTCCTCACCATTAACTCATTGCCCAACCTCTCAGAAACTAAAACCTGGGGGCAGTCAGAAAGTATTTGCCCTTTAATTCCAGTTGAAACCTTTCATATTCTCTGGGTTTGAAATCAGGGGACAGTGGCGACAATTGGGAAGATTTTGGAAGTCAGTCAGTAATGGGATCTCATTTGTCTCTGTTTATTTTTCTTTCAAATCATCTTAACTTTGATTCAATCGATTTCTATCTCTCTCCTTCACTCTTCATGGGGGCTTTCTGAGAGACGGAAGTTTGGACACAGGGAGAGGAAGACACACAGTGTCTGAGAGTAGGGAGCTCATAACTCTTCTGTCCTACCTTCGAACAGAAACACTGCTGCAGTTATGAGGAGTTATGAGACACGTTCATATGCTCTCTTCTTTGGGTTTGATATCAGGGGCAATGCTGGTTGGGTTGAGAAGGTGTATGGGAGGTGGGGGTGAGATGGGAAGTGCAGGAGATATTGTTTGGTTTTGCAAGTAATTCTCTTTATTTGTTCACTGTGAGGGTTAAGTAAATAAATTATTACTTGCTACATATAAAGTTGATATCAGGCATTTGATTTCATTTAATCTCTGTTTTTAAAACATCATACATGGGAGGCGAGCTTTTCTGTGTGACTCATGTTTAGTCATTAGAGGGGAATCCCGCCTCCCTCCATAATGGTCTGGAGCTTCTGTTTTGGATTAAATAACAAAGGGATGCCTTTATTCCCTCTCTAACAGATTGGGGGCTCAAGTCTGGAATATGGCCAGTTCATGCACAGGATTTGAATTGATATGGACGCATTTGGACAGAATTAAACAGAGTGGGAGATTTATGTGCAAGATCATGAAATAGAACTTAGGTGAGAAAAATCTGTTTAATTTTGTTTACTTGTTGGGGGTAAAATTAAATGTGAGGGAAATGTCTCTGAACATTTCTAAAGAGAATCTGGAGTTTGGAGATGCTTCCCAAATTTGCCCAAAAAGTTTAGAAAGACAGAGGAAGTATATATATTTTCGAATTAGCATGCAGGCGAAAATTGGATTCAAGGGAATCGGGTCAGAGAAAGGCTGAAATTGTAATGGAGTTGGTCAAGCACTTAGGTAATCAGAGAAACAGGCAAGTTCAGATGAATGAGAAGAAAATGCAAATAAGACAACTGGAGTTAGAGAATGAGAGGGAAGAGAGAGTGTTTGAATTATGGTTGAAGGCAGAAGAGAAAGAACGGGAAAGAAGAGCCATGTTGGGATATAAAGAAAGGCAAAGGCAGCTCGAGTTGGATAAGATGAAGTTGGAACTTAAAACAAAATAATTTCAAATGGCAGAAGGAGAAGTACAAGCTGGAAGTGAGGATGAGCAAACTCATCAAACCAACAGCCTAATAAGGATACATCCAAATATATCCAAACATTATAGAAATTCAATGAAAAGAATACAGAAGCTTTTTTTTACCATTTCCTTTCAGAAACTGGCCAGGAACTCTGTGGGTAATGTTACTTTCGACCACATTGGTAGGCAGGGTGAGTGAAGCATTTGCAGCTCTGTCAGATGTGGTGTCAAGAGATTATGGAGGTGTCAAACAGGTTATTGTGAGTGCCTACAAATTGGGACCAGAAGCACATTGACAACAGTTGAGAAATACAAGGAAGGAACCAGGTCAGTTCTATGTCAAAACTGAAAGAATTAAACAGGGTAACTTTGATTGATGGATGAGAGTATTAAAGACAGAAAAGGCTTATGAGGTTGATTGAGAGATTATTCTGTTGGAGAAGTTTAAAAACTCATTTCCAGAAGTGATAAGAACTCATGTTGAGGAACTGAAAGTTCAAACACTGAGAAGAGCTGCTGAGGTGGCGGATGAATACATATTCATGCATGAATCGAAATCTTGCATCCGACAGCAATTTCATTCCATGAGGGATGTGAATCGAGGAAAAAAACAGGCGATTCTTCAATGAAAAAAAAACAACGTGGATCACACAGTGACCGGTTTACCATTGGTGAAAAAATAACCCCATGCGGGTGTAAAGGAGGCAAGAGGCACCAGGTGTTTACACTGTAATGGAGAGGGAGACATAAACATACAGTGCCAGTGGCTTTAAAAAGGCACCGGCAAAAGGTGTTTTCACTGTCATATGGTGGGACACACATAGCTACAGTGCTGGTAGCTGAAGAAAGGCACTGGTGAAAAAGGATGTGATAAATGAGGCTAAACCATGTGATTAGTGGAGACAGGGAAGGAATTCCCAGAAGATTCCTAACAAGCTGCAAAAGAGTGCACAGCCGAGTCACAGACTGGATAGGAAGACGGTACCTGACCTCTATAAAGGTTTCACCTCTGTGGATAAGGTTTACTCAGGGAGAAAAGGGGGAGGGGGTAAAGAAGTAAAAACATTGAGGGATATGGCAGCTTATCAGTCTCTAACAGTAAGAGATGAAAGTATTTGCACTCCTTCTGAAATGTTACCTGTGACAGTGGCAATCTGTGGAATAGATGGAGAGAGATGTATCATTCCACTGTGTAAGATCAGGTTGGAAAGTCCTATCAAGACTGGGGAAGTGACAGTGGGAGCCATTGAAAGAGCATCAATTCCAGGAATACAGTTGGTTATTGGAAACGGCCGATCAGGATCAAAGGCAGGAGGCATACCCTTGTCATGGAGAAGCCAAAGGTATACTGGGGCCAGCGGAGGCAAAAGAGAAAAAGCCTGGAATTTTTCTGGAATGTATGGTAACAAGATCTCACAGCCATAAGTTACAGCAAGAAGGGGAAAAAAAAGTAAAAACAAAAAAAGAAGTCAAAGTTCCAGTTAGCTGCCGTGTTTGATGAAATGGGAAAGGAAATATCTGAACAGGGAGCGGGTCAGGGAGAGGCGCTTAGTTCTGATGATTCCTGGAGTTACATCAAAAAGATGAAACAAGAAAATATTTATATCATAAGATTCACTCGGAAAAGGAATCAAAACATATTCCAAATGGTTATTATCTTAAAGTTAGAATCTGAAGGCAAAAATGGAGTCTGCAACAGGTTCGTGCAGAAGAGAAATTGGCGGAAATGCACCAAATGTTGTTGCTGGTAGCAGACAGACAGGAAGTAATGCGGCTAGCACATGAAATACTGACAGGAAGTCATTTGGAAGTGAGGGAGAGTGAGGTTAAAATACGAAAGGAATTCTATTGTCCTGAATTAAATAAAGATGTGGTTGAATTTTGTCATTCCTGTCATACATGTCAAATGGTAGGAAAGCCACAGGCAGGAATAAAATTAGCGCCTTTGGAATGGACACTGAGGAAAAGGTATTAGTCACTGACACTCAGAACGAGGCACATCGAAATACAAATTATCTGCTTTTGATCTGCCACAACTTAATCTAAAAGGTAAGGAACTCCTTAGGAAATGGGATAGGACAGTGAGCTATCTGCCGGAAGAACAGGTCACTGAATCGAAAGACTCATTGCAGCAATATGAGAACAGATAGAGGAATAGAATGGGGAAGAGAAATTCTATGCTGCATGAAGATGCTTTGGGTAATGCTGTTCAGGAAAAAAACTCCTACAGGCTTAGTCTTCTCGAAGCCACCCAGATGCAGAAAGAATTGGAAGCGATGCTGCAAAAATTCCTCCACCTCCGCCGCATCTGCTCACATGATGAGGCATTCCACTCCCACACATTCCAGATGTCCACGTTCTTCAAGGACCGCAAATTCCCCCCGACAGTGTTCGAGAACGCCATTGACTGCGTCTCCCACATTTCCCGCAACACATCCCTCACACCCCGCCCCTGCCACAACCGCCCAAAGAGGATTCCCCTCGTTCTCACACACCACCCCACCAACCTCCAGATACAATGTATCATCCTCCGACACTTCTGCCATCTACAATCCGACCCCTTCACCCAAGACATTTTTCCATCCCCACCCTTGTCTGCTTTCCAGAGAGACCACTCTCTCCGTGACTCCCTTGTTCGCTCCACACTGCCCTCCAACTCCACCACATCCGGCAACTTCCCCTGCCAGCGCAGGAAATGCTACACTTGCCCCCACACCTCCTCCCTCACCCCTATCACAGGCCCCAAGATGACTTTCCATTTTAAGCAGAGGTTCACCTGCACATCTACCAATGTGGTATACTGTATCCACTGTACCCGGTGTGGCTTCCTCTACATTAGGGAAACCAAGCGGAGGCTTGTTGACTGTTTTGCAGAACACCTCCGCTCGGTTCGCAATAAACAACTGCACCTCCCAGTCGCGAATGATTTCCACTCCCCCTCCCATTCTTTAGATGACATGTCCATCATGGGCCTCCTACAGTGCCACAATGAGGCCACCCGAAGGTTGCAGGAACAGCAACGCATATTCCACTTGGGAACCCTGCAGCCCAATGGTATCAATGTGGACGTCACCAGCTTCAAAATCTCCCCTCCCCCCACCACATCCCAAAACCAGCCCAGTTCGTCCCCTCCCCCGACTGCACCACACAACCAGCCCAGCTCTTCCCCTCCCCCCAGTGCATTCCAAAACCAGCCCAGCCTGTCTCTGCCTCCCTAACCTGTTCTTCCTCTCACCCATCCCTTCCTCCCACCCCAAGCCGCACCTCCACTTCCTACCTACTAACCTCATCCCACCTCCTTGACCTGTCCGTCTTCCCTGGACTGACCTATCCCCTCCCTACCTCCGCACCTATACTCTCCTCTCCACCTATCTTCTTTTCTGTCCATCTTCGGTCCGCCTCCCCATCTCTCCCTATTTATTCCAAAACCCTCTCCCCATTCCCCTCTCTGATGAAGGATCTAGGCCCGAAACGTCAGCTTTTGTGCTCCTGGGATGCTGCTTGGCCTGCTGTTTTCATCCAGCTTCACACTTTGTTATCTTCAAAGCGAATGGAGTTCACGGATCTTGTTGGTTGCCACACCACATGGCACTCAACACTTCTGCATGGATTATTGGAAGGTAAATGCCATAACCAAATTGGATTTTTTCCCAATTCTAAGGCTGGAGGACTGTGTTGGAAAAAGTTGGAAAAGCCACTTACCTGACCAAGTTGGACTTACTTTGTGGTTACTGGCAATTACTTCGGTCAGTGACAACAAGAGAAGTTTGTGTGTTTGTAACCCCAATTAAATGTGATGCCTTTTGTTGTGATGAATGCGCCAGGCACATTCGGAAGACTTATGAACAGCGTTCTGGCAGGTTTGCGTAATTGTTCTGTCGAGAGAGGTGCCTTTGTGATCTTTAGCCATTCATTGAAATATCACATGGTACTTTTGGCAAAGCTCTTTGAAAGACTGTGGGTGGAAAAACTGGTTATAAATTCAGCAAATTCTGTCTTCGTGAAGGCCGAAGTGATGGCCTTGTGACACAATATCAGATGTGGAAGGATGTGTCCGCAGAATGTGTAAATGAAAGCCATTGAGGAATTTTAAAGATCATCCTCGAAGAAAGAGGTGCTTCAAATTTTTGACCCTGACAGGTTTCTACTGGAATTTCATACCAAACATTAGTAGCATGGTGGTGCTGCTGATGGTTTTACAAAAGAAGAATATGAAATATCGGTGGACAGAACAATACCAGGAGGCATTTGAGAACTTAAAAGCGATATGAAACACAGCACCGGTTTTAGCAATGCCAAATTTTTGAAAAAATCTTTTTAACATCACTATCAATGCCAGTGGTGTAGTAGTTGGAGCTGTGTTAATGCAGGAGCATGATGGTGGAATTAAAAGGCCAGTTGGATATTTTTCAAAGAAACTCAACATCCACCAGATAAAATATTCCACCATTGAAAGAGAGTTATTGAGTTTGGTACTGGCCTAACAACATTTTCATGTTTATGCGACAAACAATGCATCATAAACGGTTCTGTAAACTGATTCAACTGTCTCACCTTTTTGAAAAGACTGAAGGACAAGAATATAAGTCTATTTCATTGGGGTTTGACTTTACAGCCTTTTACTTGGCAGATTGTACATGCTGTGTGTCATAGAAGTATTATTTCAGATACGTTATTGTGAGTTTAAAAGAAAATGTACAGATAAGATGGCTCAATATTATATATATATAATATATATATACATACATATATACATAAGAGAATTAGTAGTAACATTTGATTAGTGTCCTATGCATCTCATGATAATGGTATGATTTTTTATTAATAAAGCCATCTATTCAGAAAGATGTTTTTTTTCTTATGTGGGAGGAGATATGATGTCGTTGAGAGGAGTTGTGAAGTGGAAGGCGGGAAGCTCAAATTTGTTTGTAAAAACATGATAACGGAGAAGAATTCAGTTTCTTTAATGGTAATTTGCTGATTGAAGTGTGGAAAATTATACAGAAAAATGTGCCTGTGTGTAGCTGAAGATGTACAGCCAATTCTGAAATTGAAATATGTATCATTTGGTTGTGGTATTGTTGACCTAGTGCTTGTTTTGATGTTTTGGCAACGAGCTAGAATCAGCCAATTGGTTTAAACAAGGATTTAGTAATCGAAAGCCAGATGAATTTAAAAGTGATGGTTTTGACAATCTCAGACCAATGCTGTTTTAAGAAAATTGAAATAATATTTAAGGTATACAAGACGAGCGTATTTTTTTGAAAATCAGGATAAGAGTGAGGCACCAATGAGAAATAAGCATCTAGCTCTCACATGAAATCACTAAACACTCTCGGAAAGCAGCACCAGCCAATAAAATGTGCACTGGCACTACGAGCTAGGAGTACTCACAGAAGGCTTCAAAGAGATAACGTTCCTGAAAACTGGGTCAGTGGAAGAAAAGTGCTTATGACTTGACGATAGCAAAACAAAGGCTTGCAGACTTCCAGAGATTACATTCTAATTTATTTTCTTTTACTTGGGTTTATATAAGTGAGAATTGTTTATTGGAACAGTATACCAGTACAATTTAGTTCAATTTGGAAAGACTCTGTTGTAAAGGGGAGGTTTTATCATTTGTTGAGAGTTGTGTTAATTTGTTCACGATTATGATTAAATAAATAAATTGTTACTTTTTACTTGTAAAGTGAATATCAGGATTTTCCTTCATTTAATCTCCCCTTGTTCGCCAGTTTAGGGGCCCAAGTTCAAGATCTGCTCTGTTCGTGTAAGGGATATGAACAGACCTGAATGGATTTTTACAAACTGAAGGAGACTTGGTGATGAGTATCCTCGATCAGGTGAGACAAATCTGTTTAATTTCGATTACTTATTGTTGGTTAATTCAAAATGAGGGAAATGGCTCTTAACATTGAAAGTTTGTGATTTGAAGATGCTTCCCTAATTTGCCAAAAGTGTTTGCATAAACAGAGGAATGATACAGTTTTAGAATCAGCCAACAGTTTAGAATTGGGTTTGCAGGAGCAAGAGGAAAGCTGAAATTGTAACAGGGTTACTCAAACATTTGCGTGTACCAGAGAAATGGAAAATTGGAGGGGAGCTAGAAAAAAATGCAAATAAGCTGGAGTTAGACAATAAAAGGTAATCGAAAAAGTCCGAACTACATTTACAAGCACAGCAAAAACAAAATCAAAGAGAGAGAAGAGAGGGAAAGACTAAGAGGGAGAGAAGAGTGGGAAAAAGAATACAGGGAGAAGAGGGGGGAAATAATGAGACAGAAATGGGAAAAGAAGAGAGAAGAAAGGGAAAAATGCTAGCATTCAAAAAGATAAAGTGTTAACTAGAAGCAAAAAGACTACATGTGACAAAAGTACAAGCCAGAAATGAGGATGAATAAACTCATTGTCACCAACAGCCTGGTTCGGACATGGACAAATATGTCCAAACATTCCCAAAATTCAATGAAAAAGATGCAGAAAACTATTTTTATTTCCTTTCTAAATTTGACTAGACTGATGAATCGACCAGACAATGTGTTATCTCTGTAACCACTGCTGGAGCAGGTTACAGAGATAAGGAAGGGTGTCAGCATTGAAAGACTTCACAGTGATAGGGAAGATTGGGTTCGGGAGCTGGAGGAGGTTGCAACAATAAGCAAGAGAATGAGGGCTGGAGGGGGTTCAAGAGATTGGAACAGGTATAGTTGCTGGTGGAGATTACTGCAGTAGGGACGGATCTCACAGTTGGAGAGCAACCACAGCGAGAGCAACTTGACGAGAAGAAGAGGGGTGTAGGGGATAGAGGATGTTTCAGAGATAGGAGTGCATGGCTAGTGGAGGTTACACAGAATGGGAGGGATGACTTCTCCTTACAGGGATGAGGAGGAATGGAGGGGCTGAAGGTTGTAAGGGGAATACATGACTATGTTCATGCTGCAGGAGGTTACAGCAATAGGGAGGTCAGGAATAACTGGTGGGAGTTACAGTATGAAGAACTGTTGTTGGGAATGGAGGAGGTTCCAGAGGCGTCGAGCAATATATATGCTGTTGGAGGTTACAGACATAGAGAGGGCAGTATCAGTTGCAGAGATAGAAGGAGTTCAGGGACTGGAGGAAGTTACAGAGATAGGGAGGGTTACAGGGCTGGGCAAGCTTACAGAGATAGTGAGGAGAGGAGGAGCTGCAGGAGGGTCCAAAGACAAAGAGCAGTATACATGTTGCAGGAGGTTACAGTAATCATAAGGGCTCAAACAGCTGGTGGAGATTATAGAGATGGGAGGAATGTAGGAGTTGAAGGGGTGACCGAGATAGTGAGAGAGATATTTGCTGGAATTAGCTACAGTGAAAGGTAGGACTGTAATATGTGTTGGTGGCTACAGAGATAAGGGGGGATTTACGGCCTGGAGGAATTACAAAAATAGGGAAGCGGGTCTGGGCTTCAGGGCATTACACAGTTAGAGAAGGCTGTCGGGCCTGGAAGAGGTTTCATGGCTCGGAGGATTGCAGATGCTGGAGGTAGATTTTCATATGGGAGGATTGTCCATCCTCAAGCAGGATACAGATTTAGGGAAGAATGTAATTGCTGGAGGAGGGTACATGGACAGGGGATAATGTATGTGCTGGAGGATGTTAGACAGATAGGGAGGGGCGGAGGAGATGTACTAATATAAAGAAATAGGGAGGGCTGGAATAGCTGTTGGAGGTTAGAGATGAGGAGGGTGCAGGGAATGGAACAGGTTACAGAAATAGGTAAGATGATCTGATCTTAAGGAGGTTACAAAGGTAGGGCAAAGTGAAATCCGGAGGTTACAGGGATAAAAGTTTAGTATCCCCGCAGTGATCCAATAAGTCCACATCTGCAACCCGCACACACCATCGATGTAATTCCCATATCCAGTCCACGGAACCTACATATCACTGGACACTGTGGGCAAATTAGCATGGCCAGTCCACCTAAACTGCACAGCTTTGGACTGTGGGAGGAAACTGGTGCACCCGAAGGAATCTCATTAAAATAAATAGGGAGAATGTGCAAACTCCGCACAGTCACCTGAGGCTGGAATTGAACCCAGATCCGGGGCGCTGTGAGGGTTCAGTGCTAACCCATGAGCCACCGTGCCACCTACTACAAGAATGTTCTAGGGGCTGGGGGAGGTTACAGGGACAAGGGGCATGTGGACATGCTCGAGCGGGTCTCAAAGACACGGAGGAGTATAGGTGGTGAAAAATGTTACAGGGTTCGGGATCACATGTAGATGCTGGTGAAGGTGACAGAGTTATGGAGTTTATCAGAGTCATGGAAGGCTTAAGAGATGCAGCGGAGTGCAGATACTGCAGAAACTTTTAGAAATATGGAGAGTTGAAGGGGCTGGTGGAGATATGAAATGGTGTATATGTTGGAGGCTGTCACTGAGAGGAGGATGCAACAAGAGAAGCAGGTGATGGCATAATTTGGGAGCTGATGGATGAGGTGCCAGAGATTGGGGTGAGTAAATTCTGAAGGAGGTTCAAGGTTTTATGGGCTGGATGAAGCCTCACAAATAGGAATGCGTGGCTAGAGACATTACAGAGATAGTGAGTCCTATGCATGCTAGAACAGCTTCCAGAGATTTTGTTTTTTCATTCATTCACATAATGGGAAAAGGTGCAGGAGCTGGGGGTGGCAGAGGAAAAGACAGTTGTATGAGCTGGAGGAGGTTAGATCGAAAGCAAAGAGTGGAAGGGTTGGAGGAGGCTCGAGAGAGAGAGAGAATTGTAGGCTCTGGTGAAGTTTTAGGGGCTGGGGGAGGGTGGCAGGAGGAGGAACGTATGCGTATGCTCGAGCAGGTTACAAAGGTATAGAGGAGTACAGGTGTTGGAAAATGTTACGGGGATTGGGAGCAGATGCAGATGCTGGAGAAGGTGAAAGAGATATGGAGGTTATTGGGGCTGTTGAAGGCTACATAAATGTAGAGGTGTGTAAATGCTCAGGAAATTGTAGAATAGGGAGAGCTGAAAGAGCTGGAGGAGATATGAAGTGGAGTAGATGCTGCAGGAGGTTAATGAGAGGGTGATGGGACAGGGAAAAGGAGGCAATAAAAGAATTTGGGAGCAGTGTAGCTGATGGATGAGATTACAGAGCTAGGAGGGAGTGAAATCTGGAGGAAGTTTGAGATTTTATGGACTGGAGGAAGCTCCTGAAATCCGAATGCAGGGCCAGAGACATGACAGAGATAGCGATTCCAGTGCATGCTAGACCAGGCTACAGAGCTTGTTTGTTTGTCTCTTTCATTCAAAGGATGGAAGAGAGGTGTAGTCGCTGGAGGGTACAGAGAAACAAAGGGTTGTACGAGCTGGAGGAGGTTAGATAGTAAGGGAGGAGTGAAGCGGACAAGGAGGTTCGAGAGATAGAGAGCGTTGTAGAGGCTGTAGGGTGTTGGATGGACAGGGAGAGTGAGTGGGGTTGTTGGGGGTCAGAGACGTATGGAGGGCAAAGGGGCTGGAGGAAGTTCGAGAGACGAGAAAGCTATATGCAGCAAGGACATAAAAGGGATAGGTAGGGTGAGTGGGCCTGGATGAGGTGAGAGAGATCGGTATGTTGAAGGGGCTGGAGGATCTTATCGAAGTACGTGGGGTGAGGCGACTGGAGGTGGTGAGACATATAGGGAGGGACGCAGATGGAGATGGATGTAGCCCTTGGAGGCGATGACAAGAAAAGTTAGAGGGACAGCTGAGCAGTTTAAAAACTCCAAATTGCGCAATGGCTTAATGGAGACCACATTGTAGGAATCTGTGCCACAGACAAGGTACTGGGAGTGAGACCTTGGAGGGCCCAATCACAAGAAATATTGAATCAGTGTTATACAGCATAGTCAGCCCCTTTGGCCCCTTCAGTTGACAGCAACAAAAATAAAAAGCCCTGTAGACACTGCAAAGTCATCCTTGCTAATGTCTGGGGACTCGTGTCAAAATTGGGAGATAATAAAATGTGAGGCTGGATGAACACAGCAGGCCCAGCAGCATCTCAGGAGCACAAAAGCTGACGTTTCGGGCCGAGGCCCTTCATCAGAGAGGGGATGGGGTGAGGGTTCTGGAATAAATAGGGAGAGAGGGGGAGGCGGACCGAAGATGGAGAGAAAAGAAGATAGGTGGAGAGGAGAGTATAGGTGGGGAGTTGGGGAGGGGATAGGTCAGTCCAGGGAAGAAGGACAGGTCAAGGAGGTGGGATGCGATTAGTAGATAGGAGATGGAGGTGCGGCTTGGGGTGGGGGGAAGGGATGGGTGAGAGGAAGAACAGGTTAGGGAGGCAGAGACAGGTTGGACTGGTTTTGAGATGCAGTGGGTGGAGGGGAAGAGCTGGGCTGGTTGTGTGGTGCAGTGGGGGGAGGGGATGAACTGGGCTGGTTTTGGGATGCGGTGGGGGAAGGGGAGATTTTGAAGCTGGTGAAGTCCACATTGATACCATTGGGAGAGCCATCCTACAGACCAGTCAAGCAGCAATGTGGCATTACGAAGCCTCATGGTGTCAGATCAGACTTTGACACTGAAATTTCTGGCTGAATCATCTCCCTGGACTGGTGAATCAGCGTTCCTCCACATTGAGCCGCACTTCGAGGAAGCACTGAGAGAGTGGGAAAGATGGAGAATGTATACAGTGTGGTTCATTTCAAAACCAGCAACAAGAGAGAATCAGCAGCAGCATTGCTGTTTGAGATGGTTGGGTGTGAAAGCACATAGCTGCTGGGGCTGGGGCAGCAACTGCTGGGGAAGGGCTGACTAAGAGGGCGAAACGTACTGAACCTCACCTTCACCAATCTGTCGGATGCTGGTACATGATCCATGACTGTATCAGTAACAGTGACTACTGCACACACTATTTCAAGAGATGAAGTTCTACTTTTACATTGGGAATACCCTCCGTCATGTATATGACACTACCACTGTCCTAAATGGGCTAGATTTCAGTCAAATGTAGGAACTCAACGCTGGGCTGTGTGAAGTGATATGGATCACCAACAACAGCAGAATTTTACTCCAGGACGATTTTGAATAGCATTACCCAGCATATCCCACACTTCATTACGACTATCAAGCCAGGGGTCAACCCTTGTTCAGTGAATAACACAGGAGAGGCTGCCAATAGCAGAAGCAACCCTATTTAAAAATAAAGAGAAGACCACTTCCTCAGCAAATAGGACAAGCAGAAAATGATCGACAGATCAATATGAACCCAGAACCAACGAATCAGACCTAACCTCTGCAATGCTGTGAGATCCAGTCCTGAATGGTTCTGGACAATCAAAGAACTCACTGGAGGAGGAGGAGGAGGAGGCTCCACAAATATCATCTCCCACAATGATGAAAGAGCCCAGCAGAAAATGTAATAAAAACAGGAATTGCTGGAAAAGCTCAGCAGGTCTGGCAGCACCTGTGAAGAAAACAAAATAGAGTGATTGTTTCGGATCCAGCAACCCTTCCTTAGAAGAGGAGAAAAGACAAGGCCAAAACACTCACAACAATGTTCAGACAGAAGTGTCGATGGAATGATCTGTTTCACTCTCCTCCAAAGATTCCTAGCATTCCACGAGGCAGTCTTCAACTAATTCCATTCATTTTCTGTGATATGAACAAACAGCTGGAGGGACTGGATAAGACAAAGGCTGATCCACCAACTAAGGGGGGCGATTCAGCAGGAGGTTTCCTCATCAAAGTTTGATCTGACACCCTGGCATTGTTGCCATGAAAAACAATTGTGTGTAAATATTAGCACATGTATTAATACAAGGGAAAATAATTGTGTGTTTTTAAAGTCCTGGCACTTAATAATCATTTGATCTTGGGTGTGGCAACAAGCGTTATCATTTCAAAGTCCCTCACTGTGATTTGTGCACTGTTTGCTCATATTTTTATCATAATATTGAACTGAATAAATGGGGAGATGTGTGCTTTTTGGACAATCAGAAAGTGGTTATTATCGAAGGATGGTTGCATTCAGTGATGTGACTTTGCTATTAATAGTTAGAATGCTGAGAACATTTGCATAGAAATTTATATTTCCAGTCATGCGCAAGGATGTTGGTCTGGGAACATGCCGACCATCATTGTCACTGCACAATTCAGTTTGGACACTGATGTGTGGAGCTGACATGCACTGGATATTGTTAAAAAGGGATTCAATGAAAGGCGACGCATGCTGCAGGAGTCCATCACCTTTATAACGCCTTCATTCAGGATCGGGTCAAAGATGCACAATTACAAGGGTTAGTTGGCACATCAGAAGTCATCAGCAGAGATAAACTTATGAGGCGTGGTTTTTGGCAGGTTATTTTTCACAAACGTTAAACTGCATTTGGACCAGTACTGAGTCTGGTGCTAGTTCATTGGCCAAGCTGCCCCATGCACTTCCTTGTTGCTCAGGGATGCCTCTAAAGTTCTGTTGTGAGCCATTGTGTGAATACCAGTCCAAGTCCGGTTTAACTACTCTTGGGACAGATTTAGGAGATGGCCAGTGTTTTGGAGGTAGTGGTGAGGCCCGGTAATACAGCAGCTGAGAATTCAGTGTTTTTGTTTAAGTCTATTTTTCACAAATTTGCTGACTGCAAGATGATGTGTTCACTGACCTGAACATGATTCAACTGTTCACCACAGTCACTAAATTCTGTATAATTAGGCGTGTACTCTGGTAGTTTAATTATTGTCACTTCAGTTGTTTGCAAATGGAAAAAAAAACGTTGCATTTGGTTTATTTTAAACATATAAGAAGTAAAGTGATATTAACTCTTTGGAGTACGAAATGTAAAAGTGGGTTGCATTATATTTTCATGGACGAATTAAGCAACGGTCAGACATTCTCTGTAGAGCAGGATTCTGTGAGCAGGATTATGTCCCAGGCAAAATCATCACCCTCTCTGCTAGTTCCTGTCCATTTGACCAGACAGAACCAGGCAGAGGAGGCAGCGACTTGGTATCTAGTCACTATAGTGCTCAGCATTGATGTCTGAAAGTAATTGATTGAAAACGATGCGGAGTGTAACCTCAATGTCATGCCATGTTCCTGATGTCACTGGGGTTACACTCATCTAGCAAAGTCTTACCTGTCTGAGGCTTCAGACTAAGCTATGAAAAAAATCTTGATATTGTAAGTAGGACATTTTTATCCATTGATTTTGGCAGGCACTGGCAGGGGCAGACTTTATTTGTCACCACTAATAGGTCTGCAGAAGGTGACACGGAGCTGCCTTCCTGAAACTCTTCTCAACCAAGTGATGCAGATGTATGCATCGAGCTGTTTGTAAGGAGATACCAAGGTTTTTTTTACCATATTATAGTGAAGGAACAACAATTTATTCCCTCTCCAGGATGACTTGTAACTTGAATAACAACTTGAAGAGACTGGGTTTCCCATTGCTCACTCACCGACATTCCCAGTGCAGGATTCTCTTCAATTCTCATTGGTCACAGTTTTTTCTTCAGGGCACTTGATGCCACAATGAGGCAAGTAAAGCTGGTGGCATGGGAAGTTACTCTGATCTCAGTTTGAGTGACATTGGAACGTCAGCTGAAACAATAAAGAGCGAAAGTATAGAACACAGTATTTTTGAATAATGTGCTCACGACCTCACAATATTCCAAAGAAGTTTTAGGCACAGACTTCCGATTCTGTCAGGTGACATTTGTGTTATTCTTGATTCGGCTGTTTGGTTAAACGCCCTGTCAGAGGGCAAGAACGAAGCTTCACTCTGTTCGACTGTGAACAAAACTATCCCATTTCCAGCGCATCAGACAGTGGCAAGCATACACTGCTGTCTGCTCCTTGTGGGCATTGAGCATTTCAACCTCATCATTCACTGATGACCAATAGCAACATGGAAATCAGCAACTTCTATCATCGTAGTTGGAGGATAAAAAGTGAAAGAGAGGATGGGGAGGTGGGAGAAACCAGGACAGAGGAATGACTTGCAGTGGGGGTGGTAGAAGTGGAGTGTGAAGGGAGACGGTCAGTGGAAGGGTATGTAGCAGCAGAAGGGGCAGTGCAAGGGAAGCAGAAGTATAAGGAAGAAAGAAGAGGACTGGCAGGTGAAGTATGAGTGACCATGTAAAGCATGTATTTCAAGAAGAAAGGTTGATGCGCGATCAAACATTGCTGTTCACCAAAATTGGATTCTGATTTCCTTTGAAAATTAAGAAAATATTTCTCATGTTTCTTTTCCAATGCTTGATTCTTGTTCAGATTTTACACTGTCTCGGAAATTCTGTATTTCCATCAAGTGCAGATGAAATGTTCTTCTCCCCACCTTCCCCCGCCCAACTCCCGTGCAATGTCTTAACATTTTTCTCAAGGTAGGCATGAGAATATGGTGTGATTGCCTACAATGTGTCCGTAATGTAGAATTTAATTGTATCTTTCTCCTCATTACTCGCGCTCTCACACAATCTTCAAGAATGAGGCTGTGTCCATTCTGCAAGTGAATAATTCCTTCTGCTCTGACTATTGCAGGGACTGTTATGATAAACATGCTCCAGGTCCATGTAAAATATAAAAGTTTCAGGGCAAAATACCAAAACCTAGCCCAGCATTAATGACGTCAAAGCCGTAAGAATATAACATGCAGAATGGGCAGAATGTTAGAGGATAATTCAACTCCATGTCCAAAATAATATTTGTGTCTCCCCCATCAAAGAACTCAACTGTATCACATTGTGAATTCACCAAATTAATAGTATCAAGAGACTGGAATTTTATATTCTTTCTCTGTGAATAATAGCTGGAGAACAGGAAGAAAATCAAGGTTAATTTTGTGATATTTGTAAATAATAGACAATAGGTGCAGGAGTAGGCCATTCGGCCCTTCAAGCCAGCGCCACCACTCATTATGATCAGGGCTGATCATCCACAATCAGTATCCTGTTCCTGCCTTATCTCCATAACACTTGATTCTACCATCTTTAAGAGCTCTATCCACCTCTTTCTTGAAAATATCCAGAGAGTTAGCCTCCACTGCCTTATAGGGCAGAGCATTCCATGTATCCACCACTCTCTGGGTGAAGATTTTTTTCCTCAACTCTCTTCTAAGTGGCTTACCCCTTAGTTTTAAATTGTGTCCTCTGCTTCTGGACTCACCCATCAGGGGAAACACGCTTCCTGCCTCCACAGGGTCCAATCCCTTAATAATCTTATTATGTCTCAATCAGATCCCCTCTGATCCTTCTAAACTCAAGTGTATACAAGCACAGTCACTCCAGTCTTTGAACATATGATATCCCGCCACTCCGGGAATTGACCCCGTGAACCTATGCTGTACTCCCTCAATAGCCAGAATGTCCTTCCTCAAATTTGGAGACCAAAACAGCACACAATACTCCAGGTGCGGTCTCACCAGGGCCCTGTACAGTTGCAGAAGGACATCTTTGCTCCTATTCTCCATTCCTTTTGTTATGAAGGCCAGCATGCCATTAGCTTTCTTCACTGTCTGCTGTACCTGCATGCTTGATGATGATGAGAATGTGGGAGATGGCGGATGGAGAGGATATGATAAATAATTTTGTGGATGTCACAAAGATTAGCCGGGTGTTTCACAGTGAGGAGGACAGGGCGATATAAACAGGCTGTTCAGGTGGCCAGAACAGTGTGACAAAATTTAACACTGATAAATGTGAGTTAATGCACTTCAGAAGTAGCAAGGCAAGAAAATACTCAAACTGTGAAGAGAGACTAGATTTGTTCACGATTATCTTTGGAGCAGAGAAAGTTGAGGGGGGAGCCTGATCGATGTGTGTAAGAGCATGAGAGGTTCGGACAGGGTGAACAGACAGCAACTGTTCACCTTCCACGAAGGATCAAGAACAAGGGGGCACACCTTTAAAGTGAAAGGTAAGAGGCTGAGAAAGGATTTGTGCAATTTGCGTTGAATCCAGAAGGTGGTACGTGTCTGGAATGCACTGCTTAGGAAGGTGGTTGAAGCAGGTAACATCACACACTTTAAAAAGCACTTGGATCAGCACCTGGTGGTGCAGACTCGATGGGCCTTTTCTCAGTTGTACGATTCCATGTGGTGGCAGCCATAAAAACTCTGATGTATTCCGAAGTACCAGCCAACGGCACTTGTTTTTCAGTTTCATCAACTGTGCTCAGTAAATAGTTATTTTACAAATCAGCATCATCTCATGGAGTATTGGCACTAACTCAACCCAAAACATCCCAGCTATGTCTGAAAACATCCCGGAAGTTTCAAATGGTCAGTGCAAGATTATTCCAGCTGTTTGTCACTATCATTTTAACTAAACCAATGGCATGGATACAGCTTTTCCTTCATTATAACAAATACTTTTAGTCGTAAGGGTGTCATTTCTCAAAAGAAGAATAAACTCCTTCTTCCCACGTACGCACTTTGAGAATGGACATGTTTTCCTGTCAGTTGCGAACTCCCATTGCCCTCCAGTGCTCATGAACTCGTTGACCGTTTCAGTGATCTGGTTTCATGTTCCTGTGAGTCGAAGTTGCATTTCGAAGACAATATTTCTGTTTTTGCCAGGATTGTGAATGATCAAAAAATAACAGACCATTCCTGACAGGGATGAAAACACTATCTCTCAGCACTGTTTCACAATCCTCAGTTCCTGCAGCAGTCAATAACTTTCTTCCAAAATATGTGGACACCATTCAGGTTTTGCTGATTAATGTCTAACAAGAATAGTTCTTCAAAACTGCTGGACCGTTGTCACATCCAACACGAGGTAATCCAAAAGCTCTTCTTTGATTTTCAGCATGAAGATCAACTTGCAACGAAAAATATCCTGTGTGCAACTGCTGATCAGAAATTCAACTGGTGCAGCCATCTAAAAGAGCATATCTGATGCTGGAAATTCGTGGCGAGTAACTCACCTCTTAAAACTCTCCAAAGGCTTTCCACTACCTACAAGGAACCAGGCAGGAGTGTGATGGAAGATCCTCAGGTACCTGGATGAACACAGCTGCACAAACTCTATCGAGGAAAACATAAGCGGCTTGTTTAACACTCTACCCCTATCCAGTAATGCTCACTGCCAGCAACACTGACACACAAGGTACACTGCTGAGATTTCCTCCCAACAGCACTATGTATGCACCAACAGCAAATCATAAAGCCGTTGAGTTATAATGAACGGAAACAGACTTTCAGCTCAGCTCCTCCATGCCAACCACAAAACATTCACTGGGTGTGGGCGTCACTGGCTGTGCCCATCACTAATTATCCAGAAGGCAGGTAAAAGTCAGCAATATGGCAGTAGGCCTGGAATCACATGTAGGCCAGGCCAACTAAGGATGGCAGGTTCCTTTCTGACAGGACATTTGTGAACCACTTGGGTTTTTCCTGACAGTTGCTTCATGGCCAGTATTGGTCTATTAATTCTCAATTTGAATTCAAACTCCACCATTTGGCACAGCAGGATTTGAACCCAGGTCCCCAGACCATTGTCTGAGTCACTTAATTAAAAGTCCAGTGATAATACCACTCGAACACTGCCTCCCCAAATACTCCAAAGAGCGACGAACTTGTGCAGTATGATATGTCCAAGGTTTTGTCTTCATGTTGTCACTGACTTCCTTGTCAAGCCATGGATGATTTTTTTCACCTTCATACAATTCCTCTTCCTCCCAGACAATTACTTTAATGGGGGGGTATTCAGCATTTTCCTAAATATTTGCCTGTATTCGTCAGCTGTCCAGTCCTTTAATGTTTTTGCCCAGTCTACTCAGGACGCCTCCCTCCTCAGACATGGACTGTTATCTTTGCAAAACCTCAAAGCTCTTGCATGAAACTCATGTGTTCCGGCTTTCAGTCCGAATTTGCAGCTCCCCCATGTTGTGGTTACTCCTCTAAGAATGTCCTTAACGACAAGACCATTTGTCAATGCTTCCTCGTTACATAATACCAAATCTAAAGTAAACAGCCCTCTGGTTGTTCCTATGACATGTTGCTGTAAGAAACAATCCCTCATACCCTCTATGAATTGTTCTTCGAGGCGATCCATGCCAAATTGATTCATCCCATCAATATGCATATTCGAACCACCCATAATTACAATTGTGTTCTTCTCACAAACACTTAATTGATCTGAATTTAGAGAGACAAGACTTGATCAGGGATAGTCAGGATGACTTTTTTTGAGGGAAGTCTCATTTTGATTGATTTCTATCAAGATGATCATTTAAATGTTTTTTTTTCAGCAAGGGCTGTTGACAAAGTCCCACATGAAAAACTGACAAAGAAAGTTAAACACAATGGTATCAATGGTAATTTGGCAAGTCACATTCAAAATTGTCTTAATGGCAGGAGACAGGGGATGGTGTTAGAAGGCTGTTTATATTACTGGAGATCAGGTCCTTGATGAAACCATATCTCAAACATTGTGCAGTGTTGTGTGCAGTTTTGGTCTCCTTACCCCATTAAGAATAAACCTGGTATTGAGGGAGCGCAGCAAAGGATCCCCAGGCTGATCTCTGGGATGACAGCCTTTTTGTTTGAGCTCAGTTCGAGTCAACTGGGTTGAAATTCCGTGAGGTTTAGGAAAATGAGTGAAGGTCTCATTGTAATATATAAAACTCTCACAGAGTGAGACACTTTAGAAGCAGGGAGAATAAAGCCCTTGGCTGGAATATCTAAAATAAGGGTCATAATGTCAGGTACAGGTAAGCTAGTGGACAATGATATGAGCATGAATGCCTGCACACAGAGGCTGGTGAACCTTCGGAACACTCTGCCACACAAGGCTGCAGAAGCCAGGCACTGAATACAAATAAGGATTTCTTGACACTAAATGGATGGGCAGAGAACAGGCGTATAGGATATAGGACCAGCATCATTATGTTGAGTGGTGGAGAAAAATCAATGGGCTGAAGGAATGACGACAGTTCCTACTTTATATTTATCTGTTTTCTCATGATTAATCACTTCCAGGGCTATCAGCACTGTGTGGAAGAAAAGCATTGGAGAGATGTACAGCCATGAACTAGATTGGGGGACACTAAATGGGTTGAATGGCCTTCTCCTTTCCTGATATTTCTGTGCCGCCCATGGGAAAGCTCTTTAAATGTTCCCACAAGCTCTCAGATATCAGGAAGGAGGCCTGTGTATGTTCAGCCATGAACTAGATTGGGGGACACTGAATGGGTTGAATGGCCTTCTCCTTTCCTGATATTTCTCTGCCGCCCATGGGAAAGATCTTTAAATGTTCCCACAAGCTCTCAGATATCAGGAAGGAGGCCTGTGTATGTTCAGCCATGAACTAGATTGGGGGACACTGAATGGGTTGAGTGGCCTTCTCCTTTCCTGATATTTCTGTACCGCCCATGGGAAAGCTCTTTAAATGTTCCCACAAGCTCTCAGATATCAGGAAGGAGGCCTGTGTATGTTCAGCCATGAACTAGATTGGGGGACACTAAATGTGTTGAATGGCCTTCTCCTTTCCTGATATTTCTGTGCCGCCCGTGGGAAAGCTCTTTAAATGTTCCCACAAGCTCTCAGATATCAGGAAGGAGGCCTGTGTATGTTCAGCCATGAACTAGATTGGGGGACACTAAATGGGTTGAATGGCCTTCTCCTTTCCTGATATTTCTGTACCGCCCATGGGAAAGCTCTTTAAATGTTCCCACAAGCTCTCAGATATCAGGAAGGAGGCCTGTGTATGTTCAGCCATGAACTAGATTGGGGGACACTAAATGGGTTGAATGGCCTTCTCCTTTCCTGATGTTTCTGTACCGCCCGTGGGAAAGCTCTTTAAATGTTCTCACAAGCTCTCAGATATCAGGAAGGAGGCCTGTGTATGTTCAACACAACAGTGTTTCTTTGTCCCTTTTCCGATGAGACATCGATGTTTTATTAATTATTCTTCACATCCCCCAGCTGCCAGAGCATTAGCCTGGTCTGGATTAGAAACCCAATGATATTTCCACAACAGCACCATCTCCACAGGGGGAACTATCAGAAACCACACCGAGCAGGTTATTTCTGTGCTGCTTGACAGCTCTGTCAAAAACAACTTCCAACAATTCGACAATTGCAATGAGACTAAGGGCACAGATATCGGTCAGATTGCAATTATGCTCCTCTTAGGAAACTGGGCATAGCTGATAAATGTTCCACATTGCCAGGCAGATGTCGGAGTTGGGGCTGGAATGAAGCAGCTTCCCCCAGAGGCACGGCTTGTTGTGAAGCACAAGCCTTCAGTCCTATTGTAGGAACGGCATCAGGACCAGTTTTTTTTCGTATTTTTACGTCATTGTTATCTTTTTCTTGGAATCACATGCAGCGAAGCTAATTGGTTGAAGACTGGCAACTGTAATTTTGTGCACATCATGATGACGGTGAGGTGAATCATCAACTCGATACTCCTGGCTGAGGGTGGTGTGGATACTACATTTTTGAAGTTGCACTGATGTGCAGGGCTGTTCCATTAGTTACATTAGTAGTATCTCTGGAACCCTCTCCTCCAGGAAGTTGTATAACTGACCATGCAGATGGCCTGAAAGCCCTCCGCTTCATCCTCTCCTACAGGCCCGACCAGTCCCGCTCCACTAACACCCTTATCGATCTAACCAAACGCATCCTTACCCTTAACAACATCCCCTTAGCACTTCCTATGAACAAACGGGGGTAGCCATAGTTACCCACACGGGCCCAAGCTATGCCTGAGTCTTTGTCGGGTACGTGGAGCAGTCCCTCTTCCACGCCTATCCTGGCCCCATTCCCCACCTCTTTCTCCGTTACATCAATGTCTGTATCAGTGCCGCCTCATGCTCCCGCAAGGAGATTGAACAGTTCACCCACTTTACTAACACCTTTCACCCAACCTGCAGTTCACCTGGACAATCACTGATACCTCTCTCTCCTTCCTGGACCTCTGTCTCCATCTCTGGTAACCGTCTGTAAACTGATATCTATTTCAAGCCCACCGACTCCCACAGCTACCTCGATGACACCTCATCTCATTCACCTTCCTGCAAGAATGCTAGCCCATATTCCCAATTCCTTCACCTCCACCGCATCTGCTCCCAAGATGAGGCATTCAACTCCCGGACAATGCAGATGTCTTCATTTTCCATGGACTGCAATTTCACCCTGACAGTGGTCGTAAATGACCTTGACTGTATCTCTTGCATTTCCCGCACCGCAGCCCTCACACCCCCTCCAAACAAAGACAAAATTCCTCTTGTCCTCACGTATCACCCCATCATATCCGGATCCAAAACATCATTCTTGGCCACTTCCGCTACCTGCAACCTGACCCCCACGACCAAGGATATATTTCCTTCCCCGTCCTTATCTGCCTTCCAGAAGGACCGTCGTCTCCATGATTCCCTTGTCCGCTCCACATTCCCTATTAGTCCCACCACCCCTGGGACATTTCCCTGCAACCGCAGGAATTGCTTCGCCCGCCCTTCCACCTCCCTCATCACCTCCATCCCAGGCCCCAAGAAAACCTTCCACATTAAACAGGTATTCACCTGTATATCCACTAATGTGGTCTCTGGGATCTGCTTTTTCAGATGTGGCCTCCTCTACAGCATGAAAACCAAAAGGATGCTTGGAGACTGCTTTGTGGAGCACCTACACTCCCAGCTCACTGACCAACCCCCACCCAACTTCCTACCGACACTCAGCTCACCTCGAATAGCCTCATCCCTGTCTCCTTACCATGTCCGTGTTCTCTCTCACCTACCCGCACCTCCCACCTCACTGAACAACCCCCAACCCCTACTTCCCACCTACACTCACCTCACCTCAATGAGCTTCTTCCCTGCATCCTCGACCTGTCCGTGTTCCCTCCCATCTTCCCACCTCTCGTTCCTCGCTGACCAACACTCGTCACATCTCATGACCTACACGTACCCTTACTGGCTTCAATGCCACCTCCTTGACTTGACTGTCCTCTCTCCACCTATCCGCACCTCTATCTAACTTCTAATATCGCCTCCAAATGCTCTACTTATTTCAGAATCCCCCTCCCCTCCAATTTCTCTGAAGAAGGGTCCAGACCTGAAACATTAGCTTTCCTGTTCCTCTGATGGTGCCTGGCCTGCTGTGTTCATCCAAATCCACATCTTGTTATCTCAGACTCCAGCAGCGACAGTTCCTGCTGCCCCCACCACCATTCATGACGAGTTATGGCATGATAGTTGGTCTGTTGATCTTGTAATCATTTTGCCCTGTCAGGCATGTCTTAGTTCTGCTGTCTGACATGCAAGCAGTCGAATGTGGTAGTGACAACGGGTTGCCATCAGTTTCAGGTACGCATGGTTCTAACCCCGGCATGTTTTCCTGCACTTGTCACTGAATCATTAATCAGCTTCATGGGAACCACAGACTGAGGGATTATCCGGGACAAAGAGTCACAGATTCTGGTGGAATACAATTCTGCTTCTGCTGCTGCTGCTGTGGTTTCCATCACCACATGGATGCCCAGTTTTGAGCTGCAGTAAGTGCAATGTAATGCCCCTCCCCATTCAGACTGAGTCCCCATCGCCCGTGTCCACAGTGACCTACTCTGTTTTCTGATGTGATAACACTTCCATTGTCATTCTTCTGAGGGTCTTTGCATGGTGTCGTGCCTCCAATTTGTCACATTCCTCAAAACGCGTTAACATATCCATCTGAACCTTTTCCCTTCTAGTAGGGGCATCTTTGGGCAGTGTGGTGGCTCAGGGATTAGCACAACTGCTTCACAGCACCTGGGATGTAGGTTTGATTCTACTCTTGTGTGATGATGTTTGTGGAGTTTGCATATTCTCCCCCGTGTCTGCGTGGACTTCCTCAAGGTACTCCCGTTTCCTCCCACAGACCAAAGATGTGCGGGCTAGGTGAATTGGCCGTGCTAATGCCCATCGTGTTGAGGGATGCGTAAATCAGGTGGGTAATAGGGGGGTGGGTCTGGATTGGATGCTCTGAGCATCGGTGTGGACTTGTTAGGCTGGAGGACATGTTTCCACACTGTAGGAAGGTTTTTAAAGAGAATGTTTCTCTCCCTGATCATGATTAAGAGCTCTGTGGCGTCAATGATGCCAGCGTTATGCAGTTTGGAACTAATGCATTTGCAAACCTTCCGCTGCCATTCACTTCTCAGTGTTTGGTGATCCATGTTGGACAGGGTGTTTGGGCAGCTTTGACACACATTTTTGCAATTTATTTGAAAACACAAATTGCTGAAGAAACTAAGCAGTTCTGGCAGCATCTGTAGAGTGAAAGCAACGTTAAGCTGTTGGATCCAGTGTAACAAAGTGTGAAGCTGGATGAACACAGCAGGCCAAGCAGCATCTCAGGAGCACAAAAGCTGACGTTTCGGGCCAGGACCCTTGATGCCTCTTCAAAGCTCCCAGTTTCTCCAGCAACTTTTCTTCTTGTTTCAGATTTCCAGCATGCACCTTTCTTTGTTTTGTTGAAAATTCAGTCAGTGTTGATTCATTTCTGGAGAAACTCAGCAGGTCTGGAGCATCTGTGGAGACAGAGAAGCAGAGTTATGGTTTCAAGTCCAGCAAGACCCTTCGTCCCAACTGAAAAGCGTTGGAAAATTATCTTTTTAATACCTTGACAGAGGTAGAGGAGGGGTGAAAGAAAACAGAGGGTGTGGGGGTGCAGTGCAAGATTCAAAGAGGTTTTTAATTGTGGTGGAAGAGAAACAGATGTACAATGGGAGTAAATAAAGGTGTGAATGGGGGAGATGGGTTCTCTCTATTGAGTGCAATGTTAACAAGACACAAACAAGACAAGGTCACATCGTCTGCATCACATTGTGTTCACTCTGTCTTTTTAATAACTCTGAATATCTTGAGCATATATGAGCAATCTTATCTATCTGCACGCACACTGATTAAACAGTATATATGAAATCATTTCTCCTCCATTCCATTTCAAACTACCATGTTTTGTTAATATTGCCAGTCACCATTCCTTCAGCCAAATTTATTCTGTTTCTTTCTCTGTGTTTTATTTTATGCCGTCTATGAAGAAGAAATTGCCTACTGGGCGATATCATGTTAGTCCTGCCCAGTCTGCACAGCCACTGTCCCCTCTTCCTTACTGTTTCTTAATCACTCACATAGATATTGTCTCTGACCCTTTACTCCCAATAAGCAAAGCAGTTACCAATGTTACGTTTACTTTTGGTATATGTCCCAAAAATCGGAAAAGAAAAGATGTATTAGCTGCAAAAAAAAATGATGTTTGCAAATTTAGGAGCAAATTATTGAAAGCGTTGAGTTAAAGATAAAATGTTGCCTTATTAGGGCAGTGAGAGGAAAGTTCGGCAACATCCACATTTCCTGTCTTTCTCCAGGCAGTTGTGGCCAGAGACCGTTTTTAGATTGGCAGTTGTTGTAGTGGAGCAGGCTTCAGTGTAGTTGCAAGCTCTCGATTGGCTCCTCGGAAAACAGTTACATATGGCATTGCATGTGGATAACACAGCAGAATCATTGAGCCTGTGCAGGGAAAGCATCACCTTTCTCCTCTAACTCTATCATTGTGACAGTAATTGGAGATGGACACTAAGACCTATAGCAGGCAATGTCAGCATCCCACACATAACAGGTATTGTTGTTACATTAAAAGTCTCAGAGTGGAAGGGGTTAACTGGAACTGTTTGTTCTGTGACTCGAATTAATGTCAGTCTCCATGGATACTAACTGTGTCACTGGAGGGTTTCCCTCTTCTATTAATAAGGGGTTTCTTCCAATGCGTTCTCCTATAGTATCCGTGGCTGTGTCATCCTCAACACGATTGGGATCAGCAGCACCAGAGAGAGGGAGAGATCGGAATCTGTGACCAGCAGATTGGGATGATCCAATCATGGATCAGAATCTCAGAACCACACACGGGAATGTGACAACAATGTGCCAGAATCTGAAAGGAATAGATTGGAATGTTCCAACAATGGACAGGAGTTTATCCGATGGCCTTTACTGGTTTTCTATTGATGGGGTATCATTAGCATGGCGGATATATGGTGTACTGATGATTATTCAAGCAGGTTACTATCCTATCCTAGCTATTGTTGGTGTTCCTGGTAAGTGTCTCTATCTCTCAATAATCATTTAATCTGTAAAACGTTGTGAACAGCATCTCAATTTCTATGATCTATGTTTGACAAAGATGGAAAATATTGTCTTCAGTTTCCATAACACCCTCAATTCTTACTCCATGGCTTTTAACACCTTCAATTAGAAACACCCGAGGAGGAACAAACGAGTTCATAACCACCATTGGCCATTTTGTCCTGAGCTGATTTATATCACGACATTCCCTTTATCACCCATAATATTCCCAGCCTTCACTTCTTATTCAAAACTCTTTCTGAATGAACTAAAATCTTTCCAGTTGCGGTTCTCGTCTGGCCACACTTGCAGCTTTGATTAATAATACTTTGATAAATAATACTTAGATTGTATACATATTCTTATCTCTACCTGGACCTATGCCAGTTGCAAAGTGTAGAGACAATGTTTTTCTATAAAGAGGTGTTCACAGCTTTGTGTCACTGGTCTCAGCATAACCCATCGATGGTCATGAGTGAGTGCCTTGTTCATCATCTCCTAAGTGCAGTGCTCTGATGTATTCACTTGGTGACAGAGGCCATCTCCTTCACCTCACCCCCACTGACCCACTGCTGAGTGGAATGCATTATTTCCGTCTCCACAGAAGATACAGAAAGTCATCCCGAAATTCCACAGGACAGAGTGACTGTGAAAATGAGAAACTGTGGGAGATTAGAATTAATAAAGAGGAATTGCTCAAAACTAATTGAACTGAAGTTCGGTACTTTGCTCTGGTACATCCCAGAGTATACAAGTAGGAGGCAATAGAGCTAGTGAAAGAGTTACAGGGTCGTACAGCTCTTCAGTCGAACCAGTCCATGTCAAACATAATCCCAAACTATCCCAGTCCCACCCGCCTGGGCTTGGGCCATATCCCTCCAATTGTTTCCTGTTCAGGTACTGATCCAAATGTCATTTAAAAATTGTAACTAAAAGAAATAATTATTGGCTACCATTCAAAATTCTAAAGATTGTGGCATTTCCGGTTCCCGCAGAATGGAAAACTGCTGTTGTAACTCAGATAAAATGTGGAGTTGGAGGGAAAACAAACAAAAAAACAAAATTGGACAACTTGATTTCCGTTATGAGGAAAATATTGGAATCTTTTATGAGGACTGTAAAAATTAGACACTTGGGGGATCATAATACGACTTGGTAGAATCAACATGGATTCAGGAAAGTGAAGTCATATTTGATAAACCAGTGGAGTTTGTGTTAATTAAAGCATCCACAAATTATGGACCTGCGTCCAAATTATCCTCAGCAACGTCTTATATTGCTGCTTCACAGTCTTCCCTGCTGAGGCTGTATTTCTGGTAACATTGGCCAGTTCCTCCCTCGAGTCTTTGTCGTTTCATTCCTCAATTATAATTGTGTCACATCCAAATGTGAGCAATACATTTAAACTGAAAGAGGGAGGTTTGAAAGATAAGACATGGAGAAAGATTGGAGTATTTATTAACTTGATATATGTGATTTGTTAATGAGAGAGAGAGAAAGTGAGAGAGAATATGGATGATGAGATGTCAAAATAGAGAAAACTAGATTATCAACAGAAGTTGCTGTACTTTCCTATTTGTTTTGGCAATTCCTGTGTGTTGTGGTCCTTTTTCCAGTGAGTGTACGACTGAGTAATATGTATATAATCGTTGAAGCATCCACAAATGAGAACCAGTGGGAGTGGTGTATTTGAATTTCTAGAATGCTTTGGTATGGTTGCACGCAGATGAATGAATAAAGTTGGAGTCCAGGGGTAAGGGAGAATATACCACATGGATTGAGAATTGTTTAGTTGAGACCAGACAGAGAGTCAAGCCTTTTTTCAGATTGAACTTTTGGTGCTGTTACTTTAGGTGTATCACATGTATCAGTGTTTGGACCACGGTAATTTGAAAGGCTTACAAACAATTTGGATGTAGCCAGCAAGAGCAGACATCTCATTTTGTAATGATTAGATGGTGCAAGGTTGGGAAGTCTTGTTGCCCGAAACGACCTACATGTCCTTGATCATAGGTCACCAAAAATAGTACATATAGGGGTATCAGTAATGAAGGAAATAAAAGTTATACTGTTCTTCATTGTGAATGATTCAGGTATATATATAAAGCCATCTTTCTGCAGTTGTAGAGCCTTGATCAGAGAGTATTTAGGATCATTGTGTACAGACTTGGTCTCCTTCGTTAGGAAAGATCTCCTTGCCACAGGCACAGTGTAAACGAGTATCGCCAGTCTAATCCCTGAGATGATGGTACCGTGAGGAAACTGACTGTTTAATCTGTAGTGTTGTGAAAGAATAACAGATAATTCCATTAAAACGCACGGTTGGCAGTGAACACTTACGTTCACAAAACACATTGATATGGTGAGAAATTCCAAAACATACCCAAGTAAGTATATATATATAGGTTTTACATGTCAGATTACATAGAGCCCCATGTCGATTGAGGGAGCAATGCAGATTCTGAATGAAATCTCCCCACATTAATGTGTAACCCGACACTGAATGTCATGTTGTTCACAATCCCGACATTAACCATAATACCTTACTTCTAAAGCAGAATGTCATTCCAACCACATTCTGATCTTCACAGAGAACACAAGTTGGAGGATGCAGCCTTGAGATTTTGAACAAAACATTAGGCTTCCTTTGCTTCTTATGAAGGGTTGAAGCCTGAAACGCCAGCTTTTGTGCTCCTAAGATGCTCCTTGGCCTGCTGTGTTCATCCAGCTCCACGCTTTGTTATCTTGGATTCTCCAGCATCTGTAGTTCCCATTATCTGTAATTAGGCTTCCCACCTCACTGCTAGAAAACCGCTTTAAAGTACCACATGTGTATCACGAGCAACGGATGCAAGATGAACAGTGTGGAGCAGACTATCTGTGCAGCCCCTGCTCCATTTGCTTGTCGTGTTGGAGCATCAGTCACCTCACTCTGTTTCCATGTAAGTGACTGTAAGGGCTGAATGGCATTCTCCTGTTCATATGTCAGTGACTCAAGGGGCTGTACAGCAGGGCCAAGTGCCTCATTGGTCTTCCCCGGGTTCCTGTGTAACAGCTCGATGTTCGAACTAGTGTGACAATGCTGTAAATGATGAGGTTATTTTGTTCTGGATTCTTTTAAGAGAGGGATTGAACAAGAGGCACAAAGTTGTCTTGTTAATAAACGTTGAGTAAACAACTTGAGAGACTTTGGTTTTTTTCACAACATCTGTCAACTATTTCACTAATGTAGCTCTGAATAAATGTAAACAGAAAGGCACCACAGATTTCTGGGGAAGAGAATTTCCGGTTGAAATGCCCTTTTCGAATTTCTTCTCATCCATCTTATAGAATCAGAAATTCACACAGCGCAGAAACAAACACTTTGGTCCAACCTGTCCACACTGACCAGATACGTAATCCGATCTCGGCCCATTTTCCAGTATTTGGCCGATATCCATCTAAACCCTTCCTATACATTTACCAATCCAGGTTCCCTTTAACTGTGTAAATGCACCCATCTCCACCACTTCTGGCTGCACTTTCTGTACACACACCACTCTCTGCATGAAAATGTTGCCCCACGTTCCCTTCTATAGCTTTCCCCTCTCACCTTCAACATATGCACTTTACTTTTTGACTCCTGGGAAACAGAGCTTGGCTATTCAGACTATTCATGCTCCTCATTATTTTATAAGCCTCTGCAATGTCACCCCTCAGCCTCCAGCACTCCAGGGGATAAAGCTGCAAACTATTCAGCATCTCCCTCTCGCTCAAACCCTCCAATCCAGGAACATGCTTGTCAATTTTTTCTGCTCCTCTCAAAGCAAACAACAACCTTCCTTTAGCAGAGCCAACCAAAATGTGCGCAATAGTCTAAACATGGCCTCATTGACGTCTTGTACAGAAGGAACATGCCATCCCAACTCCTGCACCCAAAGCTCTGAGTGGTTAGGACAAGCGTCTCAAAACTGTCCTTCAGCATCCTGTCTACCTGCTACCCCACTTTCAAGGAACTAAACTCCTGCACCCAAGGTCCCTTTATTTGGCAACACTCCCCAGGACCCTAGCATTAGTTGTATAAGTCCTGCCCTGCTTCACCGTAACAAATGCAAAACCTCTCATTTGTCTAAATCAAACTCCATCAGCTACACCTTGGCCCCTTGGCCCATCTGATCAATGTCCCATTGCGCTCTGAGATAATCTTCACCACTGTCCACTGCACCACATTTTGATATCATCTGTAAACGTACTATCCATGCCTCTGATATTCACATCCAAATCCTTTACATTAATGATGGAAAGCAGTGAACTCAGCACTGATACTTGTGGCACACCGCTGGTCTCTGGTCTCCAGTCTGTAAACAATCCTGTACCTTCAAGCCAATTTTGAATTCAATTGTCTAGCTCCCCGTGGATCCCATGTGTCCTCCCATCAATAACCTGTCTACCATTCAGAGCATTATCGAACACCTTCAAAAAGCCCATGCAGACAACATCTGCCACACAGCCTTCATCAACCTTCTTTATCACCTCTTCAAGATAATCAAGTTAGTGAGACATGTTTCCCACCACACAAAGCCATGTTTACTACCCCTAATCAACGTTTGGCTTTCCAATTGCTTGTAAATCCTATCCCTCAGAATCCCCTACAACAACTTACCCAGCTCTCATGTCAGCCTCACTGCTCTATGGTTCCCTGGCTTGGCTGGTCACTGTTTCCTTTTCCAGTCCCACTCCTCCACTGGTCACAGCAAATTTTATTTGTAACCAAGTTGGTGATGTGGCCGATGATATAGGGCTCAGACTGGGCCAGGGTCGGTGTTAGGAACAAGCCAGGCAGTTTTCTTTAATCTGCTAAAAAGCATGTTTATGAGCAAAATAATGTTACTCAAACAATGATGGAAAGAAGAATGTGAAACAGTTTGGATCTGCAAATACGTACATTAATGCTTTCCCTTTAATGATACACACACACACACACACACACACACACACACACATTTTTTACGTACCTTTGATGACAAACTTAAATGTTAATTTGAAATAACTTAGTCCACATAATAGTTGAACTCCTGACAAAAGGAAAAAAAAATGTGTGATTGCCCCAAATGTTATTCTGCTTCTGAATGTGTTCTGTTCGCACAAGTTGTTGCCAATGGGATTACTTCCTGGAACAGTTAGATTTGACTGAATTCCCTTTGCTACAGGCAGTAGGAGATTCCAGTGAATCATCGTCATGAATCTTGCACGACTGATAAAGGTGACTGACCAATGTTTAGCTCTCATACATTGTTGTGATGAGGTAGAAGGAATGAGACAGGGAGCGATACACTAAACAGGGAGGTTATATTATTTTTCCCTCTCTGTGTTGAATCACACAATAATGTTATTCGACCCCCAAACTGGAACATGTGAGGTCTTCTTGAACTTTGTCTGAAGTATATGTTTCCGCCACATTCCTGCTCCATGTCGGTGCATCATTGCTGCTGTTGTACACAGAGCGATTTCCTTAGCAGCAAATGGGCCCACTTGATTGAAATATATGTTTATATATGCCTGCGTAATTTAAAAATAAAATGCTTAATGTCTTCACAATATCTCTGTTAAAATGAATGTGTCTTATTCCGAAATAAACACAGAAATTACGAGAAAAGCTCAGCAGGCTGGGAGCATCTATGAAGAGAAATCAGAGTTCATGGTTCAGGATGAGTGAACCTGTTTTATTTTTTAAATGACTTCCTCAAATTTATTCTTCCATACACGAGCAAATATCCATCAGGTATTCACCAGCTACACTCTCTTCAAAATCTTATATAGTCGAGAAGAACATTTCTTGTTCTCAGGTCTGAGCTGTTAATCCTCCATAACATACTGCCTTCATCCCAGGACAGTGTACAGAGAACCATCTTTGAAAATTTTCAAACACAGTTGCGTCTTTTTTTTCAGTTTAGGGCATCATAACTACACACTGAGCATCAAATGTGGACTCAGCAATGCCCTGTACAGATGCAGGGAGACGTGCCTAAGATCATAGCCGGCACCCTTTGCAAGAAACAATATCATTCAACTCACTTTCCAAATCAATTACAACATCTTCAGAACAATGTTATGTGATTTATGTACCAGGACACACAAATCCCTCTCTAGCTCCGACCTCTGCGTTCCTTCTCCAGCCATATAATTTACTGCTGTTTTATCCTTTCCCCAAAACACAAACTTCCCATAACCCACACTGTACTGTTTTACTTGCATTGCTGAAAGTTTGCTCATTATCATCCCCTGTCTACAACCCGTTATAGATTCTCTGCCACAATTCGACATGGTATTGGACAACTGGCTGATATAAAATTGGACAAGCCCACTTGTCCGGCTGATTTTAATCACAGGCTGCTGTAGGCGACAAGAGAGGGAAGGCTCTGGACCTTTTTTTTTTCAGAATTGCCACAGGGGAGGTGTCAGAGGGCTGGAGAACAGCTAATGTTGTTCCCTTTTACAGGAAGAATGGCAGAGATAGACCTGGCAACATTAGGCCAGTGAGTATCGGATCAGTGTTCGGGAAGCCATGGGTGAACATAGGAAAGGAGAAAATTGATCTGCATTCGGGTTTAATCAGGGATAGGCAGGATGGCTGCATCAAAGGGAAGTCATGTCTAACAAATGTGGTTGATTTTTTTTCAATGTGGTCATTTCAATGGTTTTCCAGTGAGGCCTTTTGACAAAAAAATCACATAGGAATCTTATAAGGAAAGTAGAATCTAATGCTATCAAGGGTAACTTGGCAAGTCACATTCAAAATTGTCTTAGTGGCAGGAGACAGAGGGTGGTGATAGATGGCTGTTTGTCTGACTGGAGACCAGGTCCTTGGTGAGATCTTAACTTGAACAGTGTGCAGTATTGTGTACAGATTTGGTCTCCATACCACATAAAGGACGAACCTGACACTGAGGGACTGCAGTGAAGGATGACCAGACTGATGTCTGTGATGACAGGCCTGTTGTTTGAGCGGAGTTTGAATCAGCTGGGCCAAAATTCCTTGAGGTTTAGGAAAATGAGTGAAGATCTCAGTGAAATATCTCATACTCTCACAGGTGAGACAGATTGGAAACAGGGACGATAATACCCCTGGCTGGGACGTCTAAAATAAGGGCCCACAGTATTAGGTACAGGCAGGCCACTGTGCATTGAGATGAGAATAAATGTCTGTACTCAGAGATTGGTGAACCTGGGGCATTCTCTACCATGCAAGGCTATGGAAACAAGGCTCTGAATTTAGATAAGGATTTCTAGACACAAAATTGACACAGAAAGGACAGGTGTATAGGATGGATGATAGAGGATTGGCCATCATTATGTTCTATGGGGGAGAAAAATCAACGGATGGAAAGGACTACTGAAGTTCATATTTTATATTTTTCAGCAGATTAATCACGTTAAGGGATATGCATATTGTGTGGTTGAAGTGCATTGAGGAGATGTTTGGCCATGAACTAGAATGTGGGAGACAAAATAGATCGAATGGCCTACTCCTTTCCCGATGTTGCTGTGCAGTCTGTGGGAAAGCTCTGCACATGTTCTCACAAGCTCTCATATGCAAAGGAGGTCTCTGCAGGTTTGACAGGACAGTGTTTCATTTTCCCTTTCCCAATACCGAGGCTGAGGCAGGGTGTTCTGTCCAGGTTTTTCCTTTCCGATGTCGGAGTAGTTTGATACGAGTGACTGCCTGGCATTGCTGTTTCAGACACCATTGAAGATTTCATCACGTCTCTGGAGTTACTTTTAGGACATACCAGGAATTCACGGTAGATTTCCATCCTGAAAGTACATTCTTGAAGCACCTTGGTTTTTACAATCGATATTGTCTTCAACACCCACTTTTACTGACACAATATTTCAAATTTCGATACTTTATTAACTGATATTAACATCCCTCGGCTGCTAAAGCATTAGCCTGGTCTGGATTAGTAATCCAGTGATATTTCCACAACAGCACCATCTCCACATGGGAACCCACCAGAAACCACACTGAGCAGGTTATTTCTGTGCTGCTTGACAGCTCTGTCACAAACAACTTCCAACAATTCGACAATCGTAATGAGACTAAGAGTGTGGCAGTTGGTCAGATTGTAACTATTCTCCTCTTAGGGGACTGGGCACAGCTGAGTAATTGTCCACATTGCCAGGTAGGTGTCAGAGTTGGGGCTGGAATGAAGCAGCTTCCCCAGGGGCACGGCTTGTTGTGCAGCACAAGCCTTCAGTCTATTGTAGGAACGGTCCCAGGGCCAGTTATCTTCTTTGTATCTTTAGTTTTTTTCTTGGTATCATGTGGAGTGAATTGAATTGGTTGAAGACTTGCATCTGTGTTTTGTAGGGGGTAATGATGAGGGTGAGCTAAGTCATCCATTCAATACTTCTGGCTGAGGATGGTGCAGATACTACATCCTTGACTTTTGTACTGATGTGGAGGGCTGCTCCATTGTTTCGGATGGGGATATTTGTGGAGCCCTCTCCTCCAGGGAGTTGTTTAACTGTCAATCACCATTTATGACTGTTTGTGGCAGTACTTCTGGTCCGTTGGTATTGCAATCACTTTGCCCTCTCTGTAATGTGTTAGTTCTGCTGTTTGGAATGCAAGCAGCCAAATCTGGCATTTATAATGGGCTGGCATCAGTTTTTGGTTGAGATGGTTCTGACCCCGGCGTGTTTGCCTGCACTCGTCACTGAACCATTGATCAGCTTCATGGTAACCATAGACTGAGGGAATCTCCAGGACAAAAAGTTACAGATTGTGGTTGAACACAATTCTGCTGCTGCTGTGGTTTACATCACCACATGAATGCCCAGGTTTGAGCTGCAATACGTGCAATGTAATTGTGCTGCCTGTCCCCCAGTTCAGTCCAAGTCCCCATCGCTCCTGTACTCGGTGACCTACTCTGGGTTCTGATGTGGTAACACTTCTACTTTAATGTTCTTATTCTTCTCAGAGTCTCTCCATGATGCCACGCCTCCAATTTGTCACATTCCTCAAAACACATTTAACATCTTCATCTGAATCTTTTCGCTTCCCACAGTGAAATTTTCTGTTTTTAAAGTGAATGTGCTTCTCCCTTTTTCTCTGCCTGACCATGATTAAGTGCTGTGTAGTGCCAGTGATGCCAGCCTTAACCAATGAATGAGTGCACCTTGCTGTGCCATTCACTTCCCAGTGTATGGTGCTCCATGTTGGACAGGGCGTTTGTGCAGCTTTGACACACACTGTTGGAATTTATTCGAAAACAGAAATTGTTGAAGAAACTGAGCAGATCTGACAGGATCTGTGGAGTGAGAGCAAAGTTAACCTGTAGGATTGGGTGATGCTTCTTCAAAACTCCCAGTTTCATCAGCAATTTTTGTTTTTATTTCAGATTTCCAGTGTCCACAGTTCGATGTTTTGTCGAAAATTTATTTTGTGCTGATACATTTCTGGAGAAACACAGCAGGTCTGGACGCATCTGTGGAGACAGAGAAACTGAGTTAAGGTTTCAAGTCCAGCATGAGCCTTTTTCCAAACTGAAAAGGATTGGAAAATGATCTTTTTAATACCGTGACAGAGGTGGATGAGGAGTGACAGAAAACAGAGGGTGTGGGGGTGCAGTGCAAAATACAAACAGATGTTTAGTTGTGGTGAAAGAGAAACAGATGTAAAATGGGAGTAAATACTGTTGTGAATGGGGGAGATGGGTTCTTTCCATTGAGCGCAAGATAAACAAGACACAAACAAGACCAAGTCACAGGAAGACCGGGAGGGAGAACGTAAGAACGATGGAGAACATTCACTATGGTGTCAGGCTGTGAGGCTATGGAGTTGAATATTAAGGCCTACAAACTAAAAAAACTCAAAGCCGAAAATGAGGTGTAACTCGAGCTTGGGGTGTCCTTCATTGAAACATTACAGGAGCCCAGGACTGAAATGTTGGCGTGAGAACAAGGTAGATTATCGAAATTGGAAGCAACAAGGAGGTTAGGTTTATTCCTACCGACAGAGTGGAAGTGTTTGGCAAAGCAGTCTCTCTTTGGTCTCGCCAGTGTAAAGCAGGCAGCATTGAGAGCAGCAATGACAGTAGACTGAAAGCATGAAATGCTGCTTCTCCTGGAAGGTGTGTTTTGTGTTGATGAGAAAGGAGGAACAAGTCTGCGATCTCTTCAAATATCGGATTTATTTCATCTTCAATATTGACGACATTGTTGTACATTGGGACCTCTGCAGCAACAGCTTTCATTGTGCTTTTTAGGCTTTTTAAAACTCAATTTATTCACAGGCTGTTCCCGACATCCTTAACTACAGGGTCTAGGCAACAATTTGTTTGTCATGTGCGCTCCTGTATGCTTTAAACCGATTTCCTTCATTTCAACCGCACTTGCAAGTCTTCTGTTTGTAATATAATTTGCAAACTTAACCCTTGTTATGCTGTAGCTGAATCAGAAAAAAATCAATACACTCCACAACTTCCTTGCTTTTACACTCTGTACCTCTGTTCATAAAACAAAAGATCCACTGAGCCTTCTTTACAATATTTTTCACTTGCCCCCATCACCTATAATCTCCCGTCTCTGTGCCCCTCTCTTCTGAAAGTGTTGAGGGGGTATATTTGATGGTGGTCTGGGGCCCTCCCTGACTCCAGCGATTCCTGAAAGATCACCAGCAAAGCCAAACAAACCCATCCGCTATCTCCTTAGAACTATGGCGCGCTGATCTGGTTAATTTATCTACCTTCAGATCTTTCAGCTTCCCCAGCACCTTCTCCTTACTGATGGTCACCTCACTTACCTCTGCCTCTGATTCGCTTTATGTTCTGGCTGGCTGCTGGTGTCTTCCACCGTGAAGACTGATGCAAAGTCCCGATTCAGATACTCTCCCATTTCTATGTTTCCCATAAGTACTCCAGCCTCATTTCCAGCAGTCCCGTGTTTGGTCATGTTTCCCTCTCTTCCTCGTTATATATCTAAAGACCTCTTGCAATCTTCTTTTATATTATTGACAAGCTTGCCATCATATTTCATCTTCTCCTCCCTATTGCTTTTATTATTTATCCGAAGATGGGATTTGAAGTCTTACTAATCCATTGGATTTCCCATTGTCTTCACCACATTTTATGCTTTCACTTTTGCTCTCATGCTGTGCCTCACTTCCTGTATTATCGACAGCTGCCTTGTCCTCCACTGAGTGTACTTCTTCTCCCTTGGGAGGAATTTAATATGCACCTTTGAATTATCCCAAGAAACTCCTGCTATTGCTGCTACACTGCCAGGCTTCCCTTCCCATCAACTCTGGCAATTCCCTTCCTCCTTTGTAGTGACGTTCCTCTATTATAATCACATCACATCCACAAATGAGCAATAGATCTGACTGAAAGAGGGAGGTTTGAGAGATGTGACACCAAGCACTATTGGAGGGTTTATTAACAAGATATAAATAGAGAGAGAGAGAGAGAGACACCGAGACAGAGAGGGAATGTAGCTGAAGAGGTGTAAAATAGAGAAAACTAGATTATTGACTGAAGGAAATGTACTTTGCTATTTTGGCAATTTCTGCGTGCCGTGGTCCTCTGTACAATGTATGTACAACACAGAAACATGTTCACATTCTCTGTCTGATATCAGAACTTTTATCTCCACTAGTATGACAGACACCAGGCATTGACAGAACCCAGCCGGTTAGCGTATTTATTTTCTCTCGGTGTGTTAACTAATTGAAATTATGTGGGACACCCGAAGCAGAAATTTATAACACACAATCTGACAAGAATGAGAGACTAGTGGATGGAAACCCAGAGACGGGAAATTCCTGAGTGAAGGGGAACAGAACAAATCAGCTGAGAATCAAATACTGTTCAAATGATTTTTAAAATTTGCATATCGTATGCACCATATTTTGTTAACCATGTCTCCATTGTTAACTCTGAATGTCCCCTGCACACATCAACAATCTTATCTATCTGCACATACCGACAGAGAGTACATATCAAATCATTTCTCCTCTATTCCAAACTGTCATGTTTTGTTTTGCAGTATCACTCGCCATTCCTTCAGCCAAGTACATTCTGTTTCCTTCTCTGCAATTTATTTTATTCTGACTATAAGAAGATATTGGTGTCTGGGGGATATCACTTTACTCCTGGCCAGTCTCCGCAGGCACTGTCTCCTATTCCTTTCTGTTTGCTAACCAATCACACAGATGCTGTCTCTGTCTCTTTAACCCCAATAAACAAGGCAATTGGAAATTTTACGCTTACTTTTGAGCTGAGGCCAAAAAAAGTAAAGAAAAGGTGTATAAACTGTGCAAAAAATGTTTGCAATTTTTGAAACAAATTATTGATTGCATTCTGTTAAAGATAAAATGTTGCCTTGTCAGGGCAGTGAGAGGAAAATTCGGTGAAATCCACATTTCCAGTCTTTCTTCAGGGCAGTTGTGTCCAGAGACAGTTTTTAGATTGTCAGTTGTAGTGAACAGAGACTTCAACGCAGTAGCAACCTCTCGAGTGGCTCTTAGGCATGTGGTTACGCTGAGCATCTCATGTGGATAGCAAAACAGAATCATCGAGCCTGTAAAGAGAAAGTATCACCTTTGTGTTTTGCTTCTGTCATTGTGTGAGAGTAATTGGATATGGGCACTAAGATCAAAAGCAAGCAATGTCAGCATCCCAGTCCGGATATTGTTGTTACAATAAGAGTGTTGTATTGAAAGGGGTTAACTGGAGCTGTTTGCCCTGTGACTTGAATTAATGTCAGTCGCCATGGATACTAACTGTGTCACTGGAGGGTTTCCGTCTTCTTTTAATAAGGGGTTTCTCCCAATGTGTTATCCCACAGTATCCATGGCTGTGGCATAGTCAACATAATTGGGATCAGCAGCTCCAGAGAGAGGGAGAGAGATCAGAATCTGTGACCAGCAGATCGGGATGTTCCAATTATGGATCAGAATGTGAGAACAATGGAGTTGAATGTTCCAATAATGGATCAGAATCTCAGAACCATAGACAGGAATGTTACGACAACGTACCAGAATCTGAGAGTAATAGAATGGAATCTTCCATCAATTGACAGGGTTTATCCGATGGCTTTTACTGGCTTTCTATCGATTGCATACCATTGACATTGCGGATAGAATGTGTACTCATGATTATTCAAGCGGGTTACTATCCCATCCTCACTTTTGTTGGAGTTCTTGGTTAGTCTCTCAATCTCTGTCCATTTATTAATTCTGGAAGCCTTTGTGAACAGCATCTCAATTTCTAAGCTCTGTATTTGGTATTGATGGAAACTATTGTACTCACTTTCAATTACAATCTCAATTCTTATTTCATGGCTGTTTTCACCTTCACTTACAAACACCCGAGGAGGAACAAAAGTGTTCATAACCAGCATTGGCCCATTTTGTCCTGAGCTGATTTATATCACAATTTTCCCTTTATCACCAATAATATTCCCAGCTTTCACTTCTGCCTCAGTGCTGTTTCTGAATAAACCGTCATCCACGTCTTTCCAGTTTAAATTCTCTTCTGGCCACACTTGCAGTTATTAATATTTTGATTGTATACTTATTCTTCTCTCTACCTGGGCCTATGCCAGTTGCGAAGTGTGAGGGCAGGTTGATTCTAAAATGAGGTGGTTACAGCTTTGTGTCACTGGTTTAAGCATGATCCGTCGATGGCCATCAAATGACAGTTTCATTGAACTGTTTAGATTCTTCAACTCTCCGAGCAGGAGTGGGTGCCAGGTCGATCAATGCCTAAGTGCAGTGCTCCGATGTATTCACTTGGTGACAGAGGCATCTCTCTTCACCCCAACCCCACTGACCCACTGCTGAGTGAAGATACAGAAAATCTTCCAGAAATTCTACAGGACAGTGACTGTTAAAGTGAGAAACTGTGGGAGAGTAGAATTAATAAAGAAGAATTACGCAAAACTAATTGAACTGAGGTTTGATACGTTGCTCTGGTACGTCCCAGAGTATACATGGAGGTGGCAATACAGCTCATCAGCCCAACCAGTCCATGCCAAACACAATCCCAAACTATCCTCCTTTCACATACCTGGACTTGGCCCATATCTCTCCAACTGTTTCCTGTTCATGTACTTATTCAAATGCCATTTAAAACTTTTAACTACAAGAAAGAATTATTGATTTCCATTCAAATTTCCTTAGATTCTGGAATTTTTGGCTCCCACACAATGGAAAGTAGCTGCTGTAACCCCAATAAAAACTGGAGTGGGAGAGAAAACAAAATAAAACTAAATTTTGGGCAACTTGATGTCTGTTAATGAGGGAAATATTGGAATCTTTTATGTTGACTGTGAAAACTAGACATTTGAGGGGAATCATAAAATGACTTGGCAGAATGAGCTTAGATTCAGGGAAAGGAAGACATCTTTGAAAAACCTGTGAAGTTTGTGTTAATTAAGTTTCAGTCCACAAATTTCAGGTGTGTGTCCAAATTATCCCCAGAAATGTCTTCCATTGCTGCTTCACCATCTTCCCGACTAAGATTGTATTCCTATTAACTCTAGCCAGTTCCTCCCTCATGACTTCGTAGTTTCATTACTCAATTATAATCATGTCACATCCAAATGTGAGCAATACATTTAAACTGAAAGAGGGATTTTTGAGAGATAAGACATGGAGAAAGATGGGAGCATTTATTAACTCGATATATGTGATGTATGTATGAGAGAGAGAGAAAGTGAGAGAATATGGATGATGAGATGTAAAACTAGATTATCAATAGAAGTAGATGTACTTTCCTGTTTGTTTTGGCAATTCCTGTGTGTTGTGGTCTTTTGTTCAATGCATGTACGACCAAGTAATATGTGTATAATAGTTGAAGCTTCCACACATGGGAACCAGAGGGAGTGGTGTTTTTGAATTGACAGAACACATTTGATATGGTTGCACACAGGTGAGTGAGTAAAGCTGGAGTCTAGCGGTGAAGGGAAAAAACTACATGGATTGAGAATTAGAGATAATGGGAACTGCAGATGCTGGAGAATTCCAAGATAATAAAATGTGAGGCTGGATGAACACAGCAGGCCAAGCAGCATCTCAGGACCACAAAAGCTGACGTTTCGGGCCTAGGCCCTTCATCAGAGAGGAATGGTAATGCTTTGCTGCCCTAGAATTAACACCTCAATGACCAGGAAAATCCAACAAAAGACTCCAATCCTGGGAATTACCATCTCTATCACACAGAGGCCTCCCTAATGAGCAGCCTGAGGGACATTGCAATGTGTCAGAGGTGGAGTCTGCAAACCATTCACTGAGAAATGTATCAGGTTTACACTGTGTAGTGAGCAGCTCTCCCTGTTTGGTTGAGATTGTGCGTGTGTGTGTGTGTTTATTAATATTTTAAACCTTTGTTTTATTACCAGCTTATGATTTGTTTGGTACTTGGATATTGCTGTGATGTTTTGTAACGCCGTGGAGGTGGGGTAGTGCAGATAAGCCTGGCCTCTTGTTGTGTAATTTTGCTGCAAAATGCTTCAGGTGCTCCTTTCAACTAATCTTTTCTCTTTTATCCCCAGGAATTTCTGGTTTGGAAAGCGACAATTTGAAGATCCAAAATGTCTGGGGCCAGGAAAGCTTCGAAAAAGAACAACTTCCAGAGGGATTAAGAGATAACGCAATGTAGTGCTGGATGAACACAGCAGGCCAAGCAGCACCAGAGGAGCAGGAAAGCTAACGTTTCAGGCCTAGACCCTTCTTCAGAAATGGGGGAAGGGGAGGAGGTTCTGAAATAAATTGGGAGGCCGGGGAGATAGTCAGAAGATGGATAGAGGAGAAGATCGGCGGAGAGGAGACAGACTGGTCAAAGTGGTGGGGATGGAGCCAGAAAAGGTGAGTGTAGGTGGGGAGGTAGGGAGGGGATAGGTCAGTCCAGGGAAGGCAGATAGGTCAAGGGGGCGGGATGATGTTGGTAGGCAGGAAATGGGAGTGCAGCTTGAGGTGGGAGGAGGGGATAGGTGAGAGGAAGAATAGGTTAGGGAGGTGGGGATGAGCTGAGTTGGTTTTGGGATGCAGTAGGGGGAGGGGAGATTTTGAAGCTGGTGAAGTCCACATTGGTACCAATGGGCTGCAGTGTTCCTATGCGGAATATGAGTTGCTGTTCCTGCAACCTTCAGGTGGCATCATTGTGGCACTGCAGGAGGCCCAGGATGGACATATTGTCTGCAGAATGCGAGGGAGTGTTGAAATGGTTTGCGACTGGGAGGTGCAGTTGTTTGGTGTGAACCAAGCGGAGGTGTTCTGCTATGTGGTCCCCAAGCCTCCGCTTGGTTTCCCCAATATAGAGGAGGCCACACCAGGAACAGCGGATGCAGTATACTTCATTGGAAGATGTGCAGGTGAACATCTGCTTGATGTGGAGAGTCTTCGTGGAGCCTGGGATGGGGGTGAGGGAGGAGGTGTGGGGGCAGGTGGAGAACTTCCTGCAGTTGCAGGGGAAAAGTGGTGGGAGTGGTGGGCTTGGAGGGGAGTGTCGAGCAGACAAGGTTGTCACGGAGAGAGTGGTCCCTCGGAAGGCAGATAAGGGTGGGGAGGGAAAAATACCTTTGGTGGTGGGTTCAGATTGCAGATGGCGAAAGTGTCAGAGGATGATGCGTTGGATCCAGAGGTTCGTGGGGTGGTGCGTGAGGACGAGGGGACCTCTCTTTTGCTGGTTATTGCTGGGATGGGGTGTGAGGGATGAGTTGCGGGAAATGCAAAAGATACGGTCGAGGGCATTCTCACCTACTGTGGGAGGGATGTTGCTGTCCTTGAAAAACGAGGACATCTGAGATGTATGAGAGTGGAATGCCTCATCCTGGGAGCAGTTTTGGCGGAGGTGAAGGAATTGGGAATAGGGTGTGGCATTTTTGCAGGAAGGTGGGTGGGAGGAGGTGCATTCTAGATAGCTGAAACGCGAGAAAAGTTTTAGAGATGGTGCAGGTGAAGTTAAGTTTGGAGTGGAAGGTGTTGGTGAAGTGGATGAACTGTTCGTGCACCTCGTGGGAGTACGAGGTGGCGCTGATACAATCATCAATGTAAAGGAGGAAGAGGTGGGGTTTGTGGCCCGTGTAGGTGTGGAAGAGGGACTGTCCACGTAACCTACAAAGAGGCAGGCATAGCTTGGCCTAAGTGGGTACCCATGGCCACCATCTTTGCTTCCAGAGGGGGACAACATTGGCCAGATGCCTGTTCCCACTGCATCCCATGAGAGACTTGCATGAGTCATATCTCTTTTTGACCCTTGGGTTTAATGTGGGTCAAGGATGGAGTACAGCGTGATAAAATGTGACAATGAGAGAAAGATTTGAAGAATTGAAAGAGTCGGACAAACAGGAGAGCCAGGGAGAGTATTTGAGATTGTGAATTAACTGTAATGTCAGATTCTGGGGTCACAGGAAATAATTAAACTGAGCCAGCATCACAGAAGGGGAACAAAATCAGATTACCTGACTGCTGGTACACTGCTGCCTGTGGGATCTTGCTGTGTATCAATTGTCCCAGTGTCATTGTTGCAGGCAGTGACTGTTTTATTCAGGTAATCCATCATTTCAAAGCTTTACAAAGGGACTGGCATGGAAACTCAACGCATCACCTGATATGTTTGTGTTCAGATGTTGCTGAGAGATTGTCCGTGTGACAGAGAGGAAATCCCAGGATCTTGCTGCACTGTCTCTGCTTTGCCTTTCAACCATTCCTGTCTTTTTTTTTCTCCAAAGGGATTAGTAGGTCCAAAGGGGAAGCGTTTGGGTTCCACAAGACATAGAACAAGGGCTTTCTCCAAAGCGGGGTATCATCCTGAGGCTTATTGGACAGGGTGCACCCTAGGGTTTGAAGCTTGGGGTTAAAGTAATTGGGGCCTTGTGATTTGACACAAACATGTGTCAGGGCTCCCCAGGGAGGAAATTAAAACTGAAAATGGGAAATCTCACACAAGACTTGTTCTGATGTCAGGGTGATAATGTGAGAATGTGAAGTCGACATTGCGAGTGAGAGACAGACTTGCAACAGGGAGAGGGGCAGGAGAGAAGAGAAGAGAGAGGGAGGGAGGGAGAGGTATTTGAGATTCTTAAGTATCTGTCATGGTTGTGCCTGGGGATACAGAAAATATTTACCATTTAACCAACATTGGGTTTATCTTGTTCCTGACACATTGCTGGCAGTGGGATCTTGATGTGTCTCATTGGCCTGCAGCAATGCGACTGTCTCGATAATCTCCTCCTTTTAACCTTGCCTGATGGGTCTGGGATTGAACTTTCCCAAATTTTTCCCCAATTTGATCAGAGCCTGGCATTGATAAGGGATGGCTTGTGTGAAGGAGAAACACCAAACCCTCACCTCTTGCTGTGTGATTTCTTTAACGATGTCCTTCCTTTCCAGTTCCAATAACTTTCCCCCTCTTGCTCTATCCATTTCTTTTGAACCCACAATGGGACAAGAAATCCTTCCCTTGGACACAGGTTTCCTCCAGAGCGAGGAGGAGTGGCAGGGTCAGGCATTGGCCAGAGGCCTGTTCAACAGGCTGCACACTGCAGGGCCCATGCAATTTGTGTTTGTTCATTACCTCAAGGTTTGAATTCCTCTGGTGTGCCCCGGTTTTCTTTTAGGAGCCTTCAGGTAACTTTTAAAAACGGGTTTGAAGCCTGTGGTTAAAGTAAGTGGGCCTTTTGGATTTGACACAAACATGTTAATTCTCCTCCCAATGAGTGTCTGACTGACAGGACTCCCCACGGAGGAAATTAAAACCATAAATGTGAAACTCTCTCCTAAGACTCATTCTCACGTCAGAGTAATGTGTGATGTGTGCAGGCCACGATGAAAATAATTGAAAATCACAAAAATAAAATATTGTTTAGCCATTTTACTTCAATCCGCTGAGTATCTGCGAGGGCATCTCTGTCTTTCTCTCTCTGTCTCCTCTCCTGAACCCTCTCCAGCTTCCTTTCATTGTTTTTTTGTCAAACAAATGGAAACATCCCACACACAGCAACATGACCCGTCATTATTTGAAATGGGGGAGTTTGAAATAGTTTGCAATACAAGGTAATTTGGGACAAGAGGGATAAAGGGACAAAATATGTATTTGTATCTGCGCTGGGAAAGGAAGGCAGGATCTGGGGGAGGGGGCATCTTGTGGGGGAGAGAACTGGGGTCTCCAATATCTCATCACTGCCCAGGTCCAATCACTTTGTTCCAGAAAGTGCCATCCACCAAATTACATCCTGGGATGGAGGGGGTGATTTTTTTTTTAAAGAAGAGTCCCGAAGAAACTGATAGCCTCTTGCCTGAATGGAAATTGTGATTTCAACACATTTTGGAGCAGGAAGGGGTGACCTGTGGGATCACACTGTGTATCAGTGACCTGCAGCATTGCTGGCACAGAATGCTGGGAAACAGTGCCCCCGTTTATCAAACAGAATATCCTCAAATATCAATGTCACCGTCTTTTTAAAAGATAAAGATTACAATGCACAAGATTAAATCTGGGAGAGAGAGAAAAAAAGATCAGAGATAAGGGGAGGGGAGAGGGAACCAGTGAGAGAGGAACAAAGACAGAAAGATCAGAGATTTAGAAGGGAGAGAGAGTGACACACAAAGAGGTGGGCAAGACAGAGTGAGAGAGAGATATCAGAGGTGGAGGGGAGACACAGAGAGAGAGAGAGAGAGAAGGAAGTATTTTGAATTTCGTAAATGGCAAGATTTGTCGCTTTTTGTCAGCCTGGAGCCAGAATTGAGCCCTAAACCAGCATCAGTGAGACACACAATCTGTCTGCAGCCACACTGCTGCTTGTGGGATCTTGCTGTGTGTCAAATTACCTGTAGTGTGGCCTACATTGCAACAAGATGCCCAGTGTCCAAATGTTGTTTACAGAGCCTTTGTTATTACATTTTCTTTGTCTCTCTGTCTCACTCTGTCCATCTCCTTCTCCACGCACCTTCCTCAGGCTGGGGTCTTCCTCCCTTTCTCTCTGACCATATTCTGGCTCTTTCTTTCTCTCTTACTTTATCTCTTCCCCCTTTCCCTCTCTCCATTGCCATTCTTCAGTTTAGGCCTTCCCCACTCCCACCACTCTCTCCAGACCGTCCCACCACTTTAGACAGTCAATGTCGCAGTGTGACAGGTCAGGGTTACTAAATGGCAGGGGTGACAACATTTCAGACACAGAGGTATAATTCAGAGACAGTGTTGGGGGGAAAGGGAGATGGAGACAGAAAGCAGAAGCTTAGAAAGGGGGGATGGGAGTGAGATCGGAGGGCAGTGGGAGTGGGGTGGATGTACGGGAGGTGGGGAATAGACAAAAGGGCTGGGGGAGGTGGGGGTGGGGTTTCCAGTCATTGAACATTTAAAATGCAGAGGAAATTGTTCATAACACGTGAGTAAGATGAAGCCTGGGATAGAGAGAATGAGACAGAGACAAGTCGGAGAGATACACAGACATGAGGGGAGGGGGATGACTGTCTCAAAATTTGCAGCCTCTGGTTTCGAACTGTGTTTGTGATGTGTTTCTACTGGAATGCAGTGAGACTATGTTGGGATCTTGCTGTGTGGTTTTTCGTTCATTCCAATTTTAGCCACTTCTGGGTGTTGTGTATGGGGATGGGGAGAGGGGAGGGCGGGGGGAGATCAGGAGTCCTAATCCAATGTGATACTGTGTGAGTCATATCTGTGTTTCAGATGGGGCCATGTGGCAGCAAGCAATAAATGGAAGGTACAGGCGCCACTCGAATGAAGTGTATTGGTGAGCTGAAGGTTACAGGGAGGGGAGGGAAGGGGTGAGCTGGGTACTCCTGTCCATCCATCAAACTGTTTTCTTTCCTGCAATTCATCTTGGAAAATCTCGGAGAAACTCCGCTGGGACTTATTGCCATTTTAATGGAGAGGTGGGTAGGTAGGATGGGGATGCCAGGTTGTGGGAAGGGAGGATTAGGGTCCCACAACCTCCCTCAACAGCCCCATGTCCCAATCCCGCCTCGTGGCTCCTCTCGGCCTGTCCATGAGGTTTTGGGGTGAGTGGAGGGAATTGTTCCCATTGACTGGGACCTTATTTTAATATGTGGGAGGGGTGGGGGTGAGGAATTGGGGTCAATGCAGGCTCTGGCACAGGGGCGGGGCTCAGCATTACAAAGGGCAGAAACTGCAGGGTCTGACATCCCACCCCCACTCCCTCTACGCCACTGTTCAGGATAAGCTTAACCTTCTCCATCAACGTGTGGCCATTTTCACATTTTGCTGTTTGTGGGATCCTGCACAGCAGGGAGCGTGGGGGTGGGGTTGGGGTGAAGATGGGAGTGTTGGAGGGAAAAGGAATACAGCTGAAACAGGTAGAGGTGGGCATGTTTTGTGGGGCCAGGTACAGGATCGAGGGAGGTGGTGGTGAGAGGCTAACTCCCGTGTTCAGCCTGACCCAGCTCCAAGTTGAAATGGGGGAGTGTAATATTTGCTGGCGGGTTCAGTGGGGGAGAGGCCTGTTTTCACATTGCAGCCCATGGAGGGGGTGGGCTGGGCTCTGACAAGGTGTTGAGGGAATCCCTCAGCAGTCCCACACACATCTACGGGTGGGATCTTACTGTGCACCACTGCAGCCTGCACGTCACCTTCATGTGCAACGCAAGGCTGTCTGCAGGGTCGTGGCCTGAGTCTGCTGACTGCCTGATAGTGAGTGTAGTGAGTGGGTGTGTCATCCCTCCATCCCCAGACAGCTCCCCCGCCCCACACAGCCCAGACCCACCCCACCTCCCGTCACACCCTCAAACTACAAAATGTGACATTGACATTGCAAATATCCACGAGACACAGTGGGGAGATGGGAACTCATGGCAAACGTGAGGCAGGAGAGGGAATTGCTATTGAAACTTGGAGAAAATGGAAAGAGTGAGCGACATTGCTCGATTCTCGAGCAGGAGAAAGTCAACAGAGATGGATCCATGGATAGGGGCAGAGACAGAGATGGGGAGGGAGAGAGACAGGTGACTGGACACTTTAAAAGGTTCATCATTAATATTTCATGTGGAAACAGCACCAATCCCAGATGGAGTGGGCATGGGGTTTGTGCCTGGTGAATGGGAGTGGGCAGAGGGGAACATTGGTCATTTCTTTGGCTACTGCTCACTGGAGTGTCAGAGAACAAGCTGGTGGGGACAGGTTAAACATTAAATGGGGACGCAGATTGGGACAGAGATACAGGCTCTGAGGAGTGACTCCCCACCACTGTGTTTCTGTCCAGCCTCTACAAAAATAAACCCTGGGGGCAGTCAGAAAGCATCTGCCCCTTGATCCCAGTTGAAATCTCTTCCATTTCTCTGGGTTCAAAACCAGGGGAAATGCTGATAAAATGGGGAAATGTTGGAGGTCAGCCAGTGGCAGGATTGCCTTTGTTTCTGTTTATTTTTACTTCAAAATATCCTGGCTTTGATTTGATCAATTTCTGTCTGTCTGTTTTTCTCTCTCTCTCCCCCCCGCCCACATCCTTACCATCTCTGTCTCTGTTTCTCTGTCTCTGTGCTGGGGCAGGTGGGGAGATATCTGAAACTGAAGCTTGTAGGCAGAGTAAAGCACACAGATTCTGGGAGTGGGGATGGGGGATGTGTGAGGGGGTGTGAATCCCGGCCCTGGAGTAAATATCTCTCCTGCCCTTCCCCTCAAACAGAAACACTGGGACAGTCCTGAGGCAGTTGGAGACATCTTCCTGTTCCTCATTCTCTGGGTTTAAAATCAAGAGCTGTGCTGGTGTTTGGGTGAGGAGGGCGGGGTGGGGTGAGGTGAGGAGACTGTGAGATTGTGGGTGTTCAGACAACCAGCAGTGGGATCTTGCTGTGCTGGGTGGGGAATGTCTCACATTGTTGAAGCAGCAAGCGGTGTGATTTTGCTGAGCTTTCGGTGTTTTTTAAAAAAATTTAATCCATTTTCATTTCTCTCTGTCTTACTTCCACCCCCACGGTGATTTTATTCAGGAGCTGAAACTCGGGATGATGCAGAGACAGAGAGAATTAAATCATTCTGCAGTGAAGAATCGTCAGACAGGAGCTGGGACCAGAGAGAGAGAGACCGAGAGAATTACAATCAACCATCTCGTGTCCTTGTCGTTCAATTCCACACTCACATGCTCATGGGGGAATGAATTATGGGGCTCAGGCAGTCTCTGGAGTTTGGACCACAAGGGGGTGAGCCCTGGGCTGGGGCTTGGGGGAGACAAAGGGACAAAAATGGGGCTGCTGCACAGTCTGATCCCACAGATTTTACTGCCTTCCTCTGCCTTCATACTCCCAGCTTCTTGTCTCTCTCACAGCTTTCTATAAATCCCCATCTCCCCTCCATCCTTCAAATCTCCCCCTATCTACTGTACACAGGCTGTTAAAAGCAGAACAGAGTGGGGATGAATTCACAGGTTGATGCTAGGGTAACAGAATGGGGATGGGTTCAGAGGGCAATGCTAGGGTAACAGAATGAAGATGGGTTCACAGGCCAAGGCAAGGAAAACAGAGTGGGAATGCATCACGAGATCATTGCTAAAGCAACAGTGTGGGGCGGTGTTCAAAGGCCATAGCTGGTAGAACAGAGGCGGGGTGCGATTAGAACAGAGGATGCATTCACAGGCTGCTGCACAGGGACATACTAAGGAAGGGTTCTCTGGCCTATGCTCGCACAACAGAATGGGGATGGGCTCACCGGCCATTCCTAGGTATAATATTGTGGGAATGAGTTAACAGGCCATTTTCTATGAGAACAGTTTCAGCATACGTTCACACATCGCTGTTAGGAGAACAGAGTGTGGGATGGGTTTATAGTCTATGGCTAGAGTAACATTGTTAGGATGGGTTCATAGGCCATTGCAAGGAGAACACAGTGGGAGTGGGTTAACAGATCATTGCGAGGGGAACAAGATTAAGATGGGCTCACAGGCCATTGCTAGAGGAACAGAATGGGGATGGGATCATAGACTATTGCTATAAAACTAAATTGGGATTGGGTTCCCAAGTCACTGCTAGGAGAACAGTGTGGAGATGGTTGAACAGTCTGGTGCTAAGGCAAAAGCGTGAGGATTGGTTCACAGGCTGGTGCAAGTGATACAGTATTGATGGTTTCACAGACTGTTTCTAGCAGAGCAGATTGGGAATGGGGTCACAGGCAGTTGTCAGTGCAGCAGAGTGGAGGTGGTTTCACAGGCCGTTGCTAGGGGAAGAGAGTAGGGATTGGCTGACAGGCTGTTACTAAGAGAACAGAGGCAGGATCAGTTCACACGTTGTTGCTACGAGAACATTTTGTGGATGTTCAACAGGTTGTTGCTTGGGGTACATTGGAGATGTGGTCACAGTCTTTTGCAATGAAATTGGGGATGGGTATGAGCCTGTTTCAAGGGGATCAGAGTGGGGATGGATTCATAGGCCTTTCCAAGGGCAACCGTCTAAGGATCTGCTCATAGGCCTTGACTCGGGCAATACAGTGGCAATGGGCTCACAGATTGTTGCTGGGGGAACAGATTGGGAATGTTTCACATGCTGTAGCTACAAGAAAAGACTGGTCGTGTGTTAATAAGTTGTTGCAAGAAGAAGGGAATGCAGACGTGTTCACAGGTCATTGGTAGAACAGTGGAGATGTGTTGACAGGCCATTGCTAGCTTAACAGAATGGTGATGGGCTTACAGGCTTTTGCTCTTGGAGAAGAGTGCGGATGGTACACAGGGAGAGAAAAAGTGTAGAACCGACACAGAGAGAGATCAACAGACAGACCGAGAGGGAAACAGAGGGATGCACAGATTGATTTGTTGTCACATATACTGAAATACAGTAAAATGTTTTGTTTATGAGTGGTACAGATCAGATCGGAGCCAGGCAGAGTCAGCATGGTTTACAAAAAGGAAGTCACGCTTGAGGAAAACGTTCAATTAAAAAAAACACTAGCCCAATCACTGTAACTCCTGGGAAACTCGGGCTGCAAATCACAGCACTCGGTCCCCACTGAAATCAACTGATTCACAACACCCCGATTTTGCATCTCTTTTTGCTTCTGGCCCTGTCTCACCTTCACCTCCCTCAGCCCAGCCAGATCCAATGTCAATTAGTGCTCAATGCCAATGCAGGCCAATGGCAAATCCAATGTTTACCTGGAAAGCGAGCTGGAGGAACATAAGATACAAGGTGTTACAACGTGATGGGGTTGTCGATGACAGGTTAGAGAGGCACAAGGATCTCATCTTTATGCTCCCATGTACTAGTTAGATGAATATGCTCAGTGCACATTACCCCTTCTACATTCATCAGTCTTGTGCTTGTGTTTAAGTTTTGAAAATGGCTTTGAACGTGAGACAAGTGGAGCTGTAACAATCCCGTGGTATTCAGCAGCAAAAAAAAACAATCAGGCTTTTCCAAAATGGGTATCTTCTGAGATCGTGAGCCACATGGAAGAATGAGAACTGTCTCACTGGGGCTCGCCATGTCTACTTTCAAAGTCTGCTCGAAGTGATCAGAAACTTTGCTGAATTTGTAAGTTAATCGAGAGTAGTGCTGGAATACAGGGAAATTGCAAAGTTTAGTCATTTGTTAAACAGAAGTTGCAAGAATATATCCAACTGTTACAGACAAGCCAATTTACTTTGGTTGCTTGGAAACTTGTAGACGCAACGGTGAAGGCAAAATGAAGAGTTACATGGGCAAAGATCAGTCAATTCATGGGAAGTTGCCATCTATTTCTCCAGGAGACATGATGTTAGTTAACTTGCGTTAATGACCTACGTTTTCTTTTCAACGTGTGAAATATGGGGTTGATCAGAGGAATACAGTTCATGTTTGTCCAAGACTTCCAGAAAGTATGTGATTCAATGTTATTGAGCTGACCCGTGAGCTTATGTATTTGGGGAAAATAACTACAATAACAATACATGTACAAAATTGGCTGAGAGAAAGGAAATACAACAGTGGCTTTGGATATTTTTTGGGATAGTTGAATGAATCTATTGAAATTCCCTCGGTGGCAATGTTGAGACCCTTGTGTTTTCCAAATATATATTAATGCTCTAAACATAGGACTACAGGGAACAGGATCAATATTTGTGCATACGTTAGGATTTGGAAACAGAGAAAAATGTGAGCAGAATGGTACAAAGAAGAACAACACAGCAAAGGAACAGGTGCTTTGGGCCACCAAGACTGTGCTGATACATGATGCCTTTCGAAACTAAAAACCTTTTGTTTCTGTGCAATCCATATCACTCTATTCTCTGCCTATTCACCTATCTCTCATATCCACCTTTACCACCCCCTCTACTAGTGTATTCCAAGCACTTACAACCCACTGTCTAAACGCTTGCCTCTTACATCTCCTTTAAACATACACCCTTTTGCCTTAAACTTAGATCCCATAGTAATCGACATTTTCACCTGAGAAAATACTTCACTCTCCATTCAATCAATGCCTCTCGTAATTTTCTGGAAACTTGTGTAAAGTTAGTGGGGTGTGTGGATCAGAGGTGGATGAATTTCAATGTGGAGAAGTGTCAGGTCATACATTTTAATGGGATGAATGTACATCAGCAATATAAAATAAAGGGTACATCTCTAAAGGGGTTGCAAGGATAGAATGACCTGGGTATATATGTGCATAAGTAATTGAACACAGAAGGACAGATTAGAAGAGAACTTAATAGAATCTACAATATTATATTATTTAATTATTTATTAATTACATGGTTGATTAATTTACTTATTTTTTCTCAACGGCAATGACCTGGGTTTTGTTTCTAGGTTTCATTCAGGCACGTTAGGATTGCAGCACGAGCAAGTGGCCAATTTCTGGTTGGGTGGATGGAGAAGACTGATTCATTCATATGAAAACCTAGGATAGAAACTTATGGCCCTGAGGAGACGCTATCCTCAAATTGAGTGACTGCTGGCCACGCTGAGGGATATTGTACAGCAGGGAGAATAGTCAGTCATCCTGAGCTGTGAAGAGGGGATGTTGTGAACATCTGTACTGGACTGATGGATGGATTTTTGAAACTCATTTTATCAGAGCTCAGAGTGGCTGGTACACACAGCAAAACCCAAATCAATTGAAATGATTATCTCTTCTGAATGGCTCGCTCTGGCTGATGGAGATTGATTTTACAAACTAACTCATAGAATTTCCACGGAGTAACCTCAGTTACATCACCCGATTCCAAGGGATTTCCTTAATTTTGAAACTATTCTCTGACATGGAACTTTTGAAATCTTTCCAGCTGCAGGTTCCAGCAGATTGTAATATTGTAATCAATAAGACTGTTTCAGGGCTAAATATTTTTTAATGAGTCATTAATAATTTAAGGATTTTATTGTTGTCCTGTGTTATTTGGGAGAGGTTCAATGTCTCTGCATCTGGAGTGACACCTTTGCTGTGGGATCTGAATCCATGTTCATCTATTGCTCTCTTTCACTGATGTTTGATGACTAGCATCGGAATGGTGGGCAGACGGCACACTCTGTGCTGTAAATCTGGATAACTCTGTCCATCTGTATGGTTTTATGACCCTTGCTTTCCTTGATCACCTCTCTGCCATTGTCAAACTTCCACTGCCTCCAATCCTGCATGTATTTTAGATTCTGTTTCAGGCTATACATTTACTGTGTCTTCTCCCACTGCCCATCCCCTCACTATGTGCGACTGGCTTACCAACATGATGTTCCCACATTATCTTTCACAGGAATTGTTTCTTAAGTGCAACAGTTCACCTGTTTTCCACTTCGGAGACAATATTAACAATCACATTCTGCAGCATTCCTCACCTCCACCTAAAGGTTGGGAGATTTTGGCAAACAGCGTTTTCTTTTGTCTCTTCACAATAGATAACGCATTAGCCACAGCCAACCAGTTTGTGCTTACAGTGCTCAAATATTAATAGTGCCCAATTAATATTAATAACACCTCCTTCCACTCAACCAGACAGGGGCCAGCCCTTCTTTAGTTGAGGTCTCCAGTGATGCTTTGAAAAATCAGAGTCAATCTGTCTGCGTGAAATTTAAACAAAGTTTGGTCATCATCTAACTGGTGCATTTTCCTTTGCAATGCCTTGACCAATCAGAGTCTATTATTCGCCCAGGTCAGTACAGTATAAAACGTTTGCTCCCTTTCCATTGGTGCTTATTGTGAATGAACCGAAATGTGCAAGACAAAAAGCTTTGATGAAACTTGCCTTTTTTGCATACAGTTGGACATTATTGAACTGTTGTACATTGTTGTGGCTCGGCCTCTCTCACAATGCCACCACACAAGGCCTTATAGATGATTATGGAGGAACAATGTGTATTGTGGTTGATTAATTATTTCAATAAATAAAGAGAGGACAGAACTGTGAGCATCGGCCCCTTATAAAATGAGCTTTGTAAAGGGTAACATTGAGGAGCTAGGAAAGGGCAGGAGAGTTAAACAAATACTTTTCAACAATATTCACATTAGGGCATTCTTGCAACTTTAAAATACACAAAAATAGACAAGCAGCAAAAAGGGGAGGAAATAACCATAACAGGAGAAAACATACTGTGGTCAATGAAGTATTTCAAAAGATAAAAAGAGAAGAGAGCTGTGAACATCGGCCCCTTAGAGAATGAGATTTGTCAGTGATAATGAGGAGCCAGGAAAGAGCAGGGGAGTTAAACAAATAATTTTAATCAATCTTCACAGTAGGGAACACTTACAACATTACAAAAAAATTAAGTAGTTCAGCAGCACAAAAGGGGAGGAAAGAACCATAATATTGATCAGAAGAGAAAAAGTATTTGGGAAAATAATAACCATTGACAAAGAAAATAGAGGTCGGCCGTTTGGTCATTCAAACCTGCTCCAACATTTAACACGATCATGGCTGATCATCCATCTGTTCCTGCTTTCTCTCCATACTCTGATCCCTTTCACCCCAAGGATTATATCCAAATCCTTCTTAAATACATTCAATGTTTTGGCTTCAGGTGCTTTCTGTGGCAGATAATTCCAGAGGTGAGGAAATTTCTTCTTATCTCAGTCCTAAATAGCTTGTCGATGACAGGTTAAAGAGACACTAGGATCCCATCTTTATGCTCCCATGTATGCCCATATCCTAAAAGTCATGGTTCTGGACACCCTGTTTATTGAGAACAGCCTTCCTCGGTTTATCCTGTGTAGCCCTGTCAGAATTCTTTTGTTTCTATGAAAGACCACTCTTCTGAACTCGAGTGAATATAGTCCTAACTGATCCAGTCTTTCTTCACATGTCAGTCCTGTCATCCCAGGAATCATTCTGGTCAACCTTCATTGTACTCCCTTCACAGTCAAAGCATTCTTCCACAAGAATAATGAGACCAAAATTGCACACAAGAATCCAGCTATGGGCTCACTGAGACCTGTGGAATCACAGAAGGACGTTCCTGCTCCTGTATCTGAATCCTCTCGTTAAGAAGGCCAAAAGAAACTAACTTGTGCTTGGGACATTTGAAAACAAAGTGTAAGTTTTGTGTTAAATACAAAGCTAATTTATTTGCCTTTTACTCAGAAAATAAAAACCCATATTTTCAGGAAAGTCAATTTAACATCAGTAGAAACAGACAACAATGAAATGTGTTCATTACCGAACATAATTAATAGCAAAATGCAACCACTGTGGTTATTTGTGAATTCCCTCATGTTTTTTAGGGGGGGCGGGGGGGTTGTCGGGTGTTTGAGAGAATCCCTTCCCACATTCAATGCAGGCGAACGACCTCCCTCCAGTCTGAACATCACTGGCAAACAATGAGGTGAAATGATCACCTGAACCCAGTTTGAAAGTGAAAGCACTGGAACGGTCTCTCACCTGTGTCAACACATTGATGGATCATCAATTGTTGAGGACTTTTAAAGCATTTTCTGCAATCTGAACATTCAAAGTTATTTCAATAATGTGAGCAAGTTCATGGAGGCTAATTGTTCAGAATCTTTATACCATTTCCCACATTCTCTGGTCAGAATGAACTTGCTCGTGTTTCAGCAGGTACAATGATCTGACGAATCTCTTCCTGCACATGAAGCAAGTGAATGGTATCTCCCCTGTGTGGATGCATTGGTGTCCAGCGAGGTTACATATTCATCTGTACCCAGTCCCATCATGAGAGTATCTTATTGGGCTCTCAACAGTGTGAACATGTTGATGGGACATCAGTTCTCCAGAACATTTACAGCATTTCCTGCAGTCTGAACATTGAAAAAGGTCTCTCATTAGAATGAACTTTCTGGTGTTTCACCAGGTCAGATGAGTGAATGAAACACTTCCTACATATGGAATAGATGAACGGTCTCTCCCCAGTGTGAATGTGCTGGTGTATTGGGAGTTTAGATGATCGCTTGAACCGAGTCGCACAGTGAGAGCACCTGAATGGTTTCTCACTAATGTGAGATATTAGTTCTCTCGAACTTTTCTCGCAATTCCTAGAGTGTGGATATTTTAAAGGTCTCTCCCCAGTGTGAACGTGCCGGTGAGTCAGCAGATGGGATGAGTGAGTGAATCCTTTCGCACACTCAGAGGAGATGAACTGCCTCTCTCTTATATGAACTTGCTGGTGTGTCAGCAGACTGGATGATCAAATGAATCCCTTTCCACAGTCAGGGCTGGTGAACGGTCTCTCTCCAGTGTGACCACACTGATGACTTTCCAGGGAAGATGGATATTTGAATTCCTTCTCACAGTCCTCACATTTCCATGGTTTCTCAGTGCGAACACTGGTTTTGGCTTCCATGATCAAAGCCTGATGATATTCAAGACATGATGAATTCAACATTTCGTTAGAATCTGCAGCGAGATTTGAGTTCACTGACTGCAAATGCTCCAACTTCCTGTAAAATGAATGACAGACAGTAAGAACGAAATGTGGCCCAGAGAGAAAAAGGCAGAACTTTAAAACTGGACTGAATACATCTGATCATTTGTGCGATAGACAGTGGACAATGCGACCATGAAAGCTCTTGGGTTGTTACAACAATAGGACTGGTTCAGCATTAAGCGTCAGTGAAAGGAACTGGCTGCCAAATCTGGGGCTGCATAAAGGTGTTCTTTGTGGCAAAACTGAGAAATACGGAGAGCATTAATGGAGATGGGCTTCATATGGGCAGCACGGTGGATCGGTCGTTAGCACTGCAGCCTCACAGCACCAGGGACCTGGGTTCGATTCCAGCCTTGGGCGACTGTCTGTGGAGTTTGCACATTCTCCCTCTGTCTGTGTGGGTTTCCTCCCACAGTCCAAAGATGTGCAGGCTCGGTGGATTGGCCATGCTAAACTGCCCATAGTGTTCAGGGGGGTGTGGGTTATTGGGCGATGGGTCTGGGTCTGGGTGGGATGCTTCAAGGGGCGGTGTGGACTTGTTGGACCGAAGGACCTGTTTCCACACTGTAGGTAATATAATTCATCTGCCAGTAATTCTAACAACCTCCCAAACTCACCAGACAGAAACACAAGATCAGGTGGTGCATGGGAAAACCATCACTTCTAGGACTCTTAGCAGCAGATTCAGACTGGAAAAGATTATTTACTTGCTCAATGTGTCAGAATGCATTTTATTAAAAATTAAACCTGCTGAAAAAATAGGGATTCTGACAGTCAGAGTTTATTTTAGCCTCTAGTTCAGTTAGAATGTAATACTTTGCCAATGATTTTCTGTATCATATAACCTACTCTGCAAATAACATCTTTCTTCAGGCTATTTTCAAGTTTTTGCAAGAAGAAAATAAATGATGAATCATTTGTACCTTACACATTTTAATTACTGTCCTCACTGCTTATGACGGGGACTGTACCACATAGTGATTAGAAAATACAGATTGGGTTATTATTCTGCAGAAAAAAAATCCATTCCGTTTGCAAGCTGCGCCATGACTTTCATTTTAGCTTCCCAACCCAGACAAAATCCTCTGTTAAGAACAAAGAACAACATAGCACAGGAACCAGCCCTTCAGCACTCCAAGCCTATGCCTGCACATTCTAACCCTCCATGCTAAAAATGCCTTGATTCACAGGATCCGCATTCCTCTCTTCCCTTCCTGTTCATGTATTCAGCCAGGTGCTTCTTGACTGCTGCTGCTGCGTCCGCTTCCATTGCCTCCTGTGGCAACACATTTCAGGAACTCAGCAACCTTTGTGTGAAAAGCTTGCCTTGCTTATCTCTTTCACACATTCCCCCTGCAGCTTGAACTTGTGTCCTCTAGTAATTTATCCCTCTGCCCTGGGGGGAAAAAGTCTCATACATTCCGCTCTATCCATGCCATTCACGATCTTATAAACTTCTCTCAGGCCACCCTCTCAACCTGCTGCGTCCCAGTGTAAACAAACCAAGTCTTTCCAACCTTTCTTCAATGCTAAACTCCCCCATAACCATGCAACATCCTGGGAAACCTATTCTATACCCTCTCCAAAGCATCCACATCCACATGTGGTGTCCAGAACTGAATGCAATATTCTAAGTGTGGCCTAACTAGAGTTCTACAAAGCAGCAGCATAACTTGCCTGTCCATATCGCCATTGCACCTTCCAATGAAGGCAGTCATCCCAAAGGCCTTTTATACTAAATTATCTACCTGCACCATCACTTTCAGTAGCCTGTGGACCTGCACACCCAGATCCTTCTGCATATCAATGTTCCTAAGAGTTCTGCCATTTACTCTATAATTTAAACCTGTACCTGACTTTCCAAATTACATCCCCTCACATCTGTCCAGATTAAACTACATGTCATCTTTCTGCCCATAACTCCAATTTATCTATACTCTGCTGTATCATCTGACAATCCTTCTCACTATCTGCAACTCTACCAACCTTTGTATTGTCCGCAAACTTATTGATTAGACCAGCCACGTGTTCTTCCAAGTTATTTATATAGACCAGAAACAGCAGAGGTCCCAGCACTGATTCCTGTGGAACACCACTAATCAAAACCCTCCATTCTGAAAAGTATCTTTCCACTGCTACACCCTGTCTTCGATGTAGCTATCTCTCCAGCTCATGTGACATCATCCTTTGCAGCAGTTTGCCCTGATAGACTACTGCGCCATTCTAATGAAGCTCGCACGACTTGAACGCACAGCAGCTTTCTTTCAATTTGGCACTTTCCAATCTTCCAGATTGAATGTGGAATTCTGCAGTCCCTGAACCATCAAACAGTTATAAGGATCTGGAAAACTTGACCTGGAAATATGCTGGTACTGATGTCATGTTCAGACTGTTACTGCTCGTCGTCAATTCCCCACTCAGTGGAAATAGTTTCTCTGTAACTCCGCTAACAGTCACTAATCATATTCCCAAGACTTTGATCAAAAATATTTCTTATTAATCAATTTCCAGGGATACCTCTCTCAGAATGAAGTGATGTGTTTTAGCAGAAGGGATAGGTAGAGGCAATAACACAACACTAAAGAGTGTGCAGATTCTGAGGGATTCACATGCACAGATATTTGAAAGTAATAAATAGATTAATTCGTCAAAGCAAATTTGATGTTAATTGATTTCAAAAAAATACTGAATCAGCATTTGAGAGAAAAATGCAAAGGTGCAGGGATAAAACAAGGGAATCGGACTGACTGGATTGCTCCAGACATTTGGCATGGGCTAAATGGTTTGCACTTTTTGATTTTTTTAAATATGGGCCTTCTTGTATTCTAAACCTACAGATTCAGTTATCAATCAGGTGAATCTGTGCTACATCCACTCCATAGTTGTTAGACCGTTCCTGACAGCAAGTCCGAGAACTAAAAACAGCTAATCAACTGTAATCTAACCACAGATAGTGTATCTCATTTTCTGATATCTCAAATCTTTTCCCACAGGCACACACACACATACATACATACATACCTGAACGTTACCACATTCAGATGCTGATAACATTCAGATCCTCATCAATCGAGTTACTCTTTCACTCTTTCTGAGGTTCAAGTCTGCCAAATTCCTCTGCTGACATTGATCTGTAAGAGTGTAAAATCCATCACGATCAATCCAGGACAGAGATTCAGAACAGAAAAAGAAAAGCATTTCTCTTGGTTTGAAGTTGCTGTTCGTAAATCCTGCTCGCCCCGTTCCCAACAAGTAAAGGACATGCGCACTCTCCGGTTCCAGTTGGCCCCGGATAAAGATGGTGGGCTCACACGGCTCAGAAAACATTCGCGGCGCCCAGCCCTGCCTCGGCTAACAAAGGAATTCAGCAATTCCAGTCTATTCGTGACAAAACCGGGATCGGTATTTTTCAATTCAGTGACGGTGGCTACTGTCAGATTTTAAAAAGCCTCTCCGCCCACTTCGTGGAATACTCACTCACTCGATTTCTAATTTTCACCTTTCAAATCCTTATCGCGCCTGCTCCTCATCCGTTTCCTCTGGCTCTCCTTTGCCTCCGGTACTGCGCATGTTTGAAACGCGTCAGATTGCGCGCGCACCAGTGGGCGTATACATTCAGAGATAATGGGGACTGCAGATGCTGGCGAACCTGAGATAACTCGTGTGGGTCTGAAACATCAGCTCTTGTGCTCCTCAGATGCTTCTTGGCCTGCTGTGTTCATCCAGCTCCACACTTTGTCATCTGGGCAAATGCATTCCCGCCCAGAATGCTGGGAAAAACACGCTGCCATTGAGCAGCAACATTGATACAACGAAGATATGAAGGAATATGCCAGGACGAAAGATGCAGGAATCCATTGATACAAGTGCATGGTCCCTGTCTGTCCTGGTTCTAATAAACAACAGAACAAAGAGATATGAACACACACTCAACGGATAAAGTGAACAAAATATACACCTTTCCTGTGTAGAATATTTGAATTTCGCCGCAAGTAGAATGCAATTATTGGTGATAAAATCATTTCAAATTTCAAAGCTGAACGATGTCAGGTAGGAAAACTAAATAAATCCGTTCTCACACTGAAGTGTGAAGAGTCTTCCTGTGCGGTGACTGTGCTGATATGTCAGTAGTTTAAGATGTTCAGGCAAGCGTGAAATGTTACACACGAGCTTCAGAAGAGACTGAGATGTCAATCACTTCCTGTCATGAGTTTCATTGCCTCAGCACTCTTTGAATAAACAAAAGCAGACTCAATCAACTCGAAATATTCAGCAACAGTTGAGAGAGAAATGCACTTTATATTACATGACTTCTCTGCATCAGTCCACAGAAAGGGAAAATTAACTCTTCTTCTCAAGCCAGAGACTTATCATCGAGACTGAATATTTCCAATATCTTCTTGTTTTATACTCAGTCAAAGAACTGATTTCTGAATTGCACAATCAATTCATTTGTGACTCGTATCTGTTTTTTCTGTGTCCACACATTAGTGGAAACATCTTCCGTGTTTAGTCTGTCTGTCAGGCTCAGCACAGGAGTTAGATGACAGCTCCAAGAACAAATCAAGTCAGCACTTCTATCCTTTGTTTTAAGATGTTACTTTTCTTTTCTCTGCAAAGAGAAAGAGCGTCCAGAAATGCTGCTTGCCTTGTGGAGAGAGAAGATTTTGGAGACACAGTAAAGGAGTACAAGTCCAAAGAACTGGACACTATCGTGGCTTGGGCTAACAAGTGACAGGTATCATTTGCTCCACATAAATGGCAAGCAATGACATTCTCAAATAAGACAAAATATAATCACAATTCGTTGACATTCAATGGCATTACCGTCACTAAATGCCCCACTGTTAACATGCAGGTGGATTCCATTTACCAGAAACTCAACTAGACTTACCACAGATACACAGTGAATACAAGTGTAGGTCAAAACCGATGAAATACTGCCGTCAGTAACTCACCTGCTGACTTCCCAAAGCCTGTCCATCTTCCATAAAAGTGAAATGGAATAACTTCCCACTGGATGGGTGCAACTCCATTAAGACTGAAGAAGCTTGAGACCATCCAGGACAATGCAAACCACATCACTGGCACTACATCCATAAACATCCACTCCCTCCACCACCAACCTTCAGTTCCACCAATGGGTTTTGGGTCACCTGATACACAGGAAAACCAATGACCACCATTCCCCCTGCTGATCGCTCAGTATCCTGACTTGGAAATGTATCGCAATTCTTTCACAGTTGCTGTGTCAAAATTCTGGAATTCCCTCCCAAACAACATAGTGGGGCGAATTATAAAACTAAGACCGCTGCAGTTCAAGAAGCCATCTCACCACCACTCCCTCAAGGACAATAAGGGATGGGCAATAAATGCTGGCTAGCTACCAACATTCACATCCCACAAACAAATGAACAAAAAAAAATGGTGGGCTGCTATCTAAGATGGAGGAGGTAGTTTTTTTATATTAATGCTAAATATATTGATGGTCAACAAGAGAGTCAAAACGTTATTATGATAAATAGCTTGTGGAGTTGAAGCTACACTCAGTTCAGACATGATTTTATTTAATGACCAAGCAGGCGAGAGTGGCTAAATGGCACATATCTGCTCCTAGTGCTGACATGTACATGTATAGTCATATTGATGCTATTCACAGACATTCGGGTGTAAGCTCAAAAGATCAAAATTTAAGTAAAAGCTGAGACATTTGACTGAATGAAATGAGACGTCTGTTATCTGCTTGGGATGCTTTTCCTAAATGTGTCCCTGTTAAGCCAGTGTGGTATCAGGAAGAGACCGTGAAAACAAGAGATGGAGATCAATTTATTTTGAAAGGGAGAGAAAAAAGGAATGCACTTCCAGGCATTCTCCAGGTGATGGTGTTTCTCCTCATCTCAGTCCTAAAATATTTACCCCATATCCTTAAACTGTGGCCCCTTGTTCTGTAATTCCCCACCATTGGAACATCCTTCCTGTATCTAACTTGTCCAGTACTGTTTGGAATTTGGAGATTTCAATGTGATCCCCTCATTCTTCTATACTCCGGTGAATACAATTTTAACCGACTCAATCTCTCTTCATACGTTATTCCTACCATCCCAGGAGTCAAGTTGGTAAACACGTGCTGAACGCCGTCGAAAGGAAGAACACTTTTTTTCAGATAGGCATGCCAAAACTGTACACAATATAACAGGTGTGGACTTACTTAGGCCCTGTGTAACTGCAGCAAAGCATTCTTGTTCCTTTATTTGGATCCTCACTCTGTGAAGGCCAACAGATAATTTGTTTCCTTACTGCCTGCTGCACTTGTGCACTTACTGTCAGCAACTGGTGCGCAAGGATCCTCTGGTCTCATTGACACTCCCATGTGCCATTCAAACGATAATCTGCCTTGTTTTTTTTATTGCTACAAAATGGATAAGCTTACATTTATCCAAATATAACGTAACCAATATTAATTTTCACTTATAAAGCTTCTCCAAATCACACTGCAACATGCATGCACCCAGCTTTGTGCCATCTAAAAAGTTTGAAAAATTATATTTAGTTTCCTCATCTAAATCAGCAACATACATTGTGAACAGCTGGGGTTCAAGAACAGATCCCTGTTATACCCCACTAGTTACTGTCTGACATTGTGAACAGCTGGGGTTCAAGAACAGACCCCTGTTATACCCCACTAGTTACTGTCTGCCATTGGGCAAAAGACACATTTACTTTGAATCCACGTTGACTACGTGCTGACCAGTTTCGTAACCAACTCATTACACTCACCCCAATCCCATGCATTTCAACCGTACACATTAATCTCTAATCGCTTCTTCAAAGGTCTTCATAAAACCTAAGAAACACATCTACTGGGTCACCATGATCAACTCCACTTGTGACATCCTGAAAGGCAGTCATCAGATTTGTCAAGAATGATTTCGCTTTTGCAAATCTATGGAGACTGTTTGCTTCTGTTATTGTATTCTGCGTACTGTGCTCCAAAATTCTTGGCAATGGAATTGTGCATCTTCCATAAGATTTATCTCAAACTCACTGGTCCATAATTAAAGGGTTTTTCTCTTCCCTTTTAAATCTTATGATTACAGTAACTACCCTGTAGTCTGGAGGGACTGTCAAAGTGTCAAAGAAATTGTGGAAGAGAGCCAGCAATGCATCCATTATTTTGAAGACCCCTTCTTTAAGTCAACTGGGAATGTATGAGCTTTTGATCCCATCAATTTGTCTAAAATCATTTCTTGTGCCATTATAAATTCCCCCGTTTCTGACTGGAATAGACCTATATTAGTTACAACCAATCCTTTCCCCTTTATATACACACAGAATGTTTCCAGTCAGTTGTTACATGCCTGCAAGTTTACTCTCATACTCAACTTCCCCTTTTTATTTAATCTCTTGGTCCCCCTTTGCTGACTTCTAACCCGTTCCCAATTCTGAGATCTATTTTTTTACTTGCCAATCTGAATGCCTGTTTTTTGCATCTAACATTGACTTTAACTTGCCACTTACGCCATGGTTTGGCCGTTCTTTTCCTTGTCCTCTTGCAGCATACAGGAATGACATTTTTTGTCGTTCACTGATTCACTCTTTGAATGTTTGCCATTGTTGGAACACTATCATGTGAGAAACATTTCTCAATCCATTATACCCAACCTCATGAAGAATTCTGTTATTTTATGGTCATTCATCCCCAAATGGCCTTCCACGATGACATTGTCGATTCTTCATTTCTCATTGCTTAAATACTCCAATCTCAATGTTCTTTTCACTCGTTGGTTCCACAAACTATTCATCAAGAAAACCATCCTGTACACACTATACTAATGGCCCATCCATGGTATTGTGGGTATTTTTATTCACCATATCTGTATGAAGATTAACATCTCTCACAACGATAGATATTGTTTTACCACATGCATCTCTGATTTCCTGCTTAAAGCCATCTCAACATCATCACTACAGTTTGGTGCTCCATATAACACTCTACATGTAGATAATTGAGAAACAAGGAAATAAGAGTATAATATAAATAAATATATAAATAAATAAATAAATATAAATAAGATTCTATACTGCATGAGTTAGTATCTTTCATCAATAAGATGTGCACGTCCACTTTAAACAGTAATACAATTGCATCACCGTTCGGGAACAGGATTACAATTACTCTGAACAAATTACACAACTTTGGAGACATCAACAAGACATACTACCAAAAAAAAAAGTGAAACCAGAGGGATCCAACACATCCCGATTCTATGGACACCCCAAGGTACACAAACCAGGGGTCCCTCTCGGACCCATTGTCCCACTATCAGGCACACCAACATATAGACTTGCCAATGAACTACAACAAATTGAAATACTTTGTGGGCAATGCTACCCACTCACATTCACTCATCCCAGGAATTCCTCAATATCATGAAGGACACCAGAATAGAAGATGATAAAGTAGGCAGGCAACCCAGGAGACCAACAACCTCAATAAAGAAACCAACATGAAACTACTAGATCTGTGCCTCACAACACACTTCACCTTCAATGACAACATATGCAAAAAAAAACAATCAGGACTGATTGCAGAAGCAGTAATGCAAAAGGTTAAAATGGACAGCACTCCCCACTGGTTTGAATTAATTGGCTGATTCCAGTTCGTTGCCAAAACATCAAAACAAGCCTAAGGTTTCCTATCACACAGTTAATTGATACACATTTCCGGTTTAGAACTGGCTGTGCATCATCAGCTACATGCAGGCACATTCTTTTCTCTCTGTGTATAATTCCCGAAGCTAAGAAAAGCACTTTACCTCTTAATGAGGCCATGCACTCTTGACCCATCCATTATTTTACAACAAATTCCAGATTCCAGCCTTCAAATTCACGATTTGAGTTGGTGAGCTTTCAGCTGTGATGAGTGAAAAAAAAATTCCACACTCTCTCCACTGTGGCTGCATTGGTGTTTTGACATTTTAGATGAATCTTCACAGACTCTTCCACACAGAGAGAAAACGTGGGCTTCTCCCCAGTACGAATGCTGTTTCTTCCTTCAGTGTTCAAAACCTTCTAACAATTTGGTTATGATAAAGACAGGGACTGTCAGATCTGGATATGGTTTCATCTGCATCTTAAATTGCAAACCAACCTTTCAAACAGAAAAGAAAAAGACAGGAGAAAACAGAAGAACACACACGTGTTGCGAAATTGAGAGAAATTAATCTGGCCATTTGTGAAGCCAAGACTTGGGGAAAAATTAAAATGTAAACTGTATGAGTACCATAAAAATCAGTCAGTATTTACACAAAACTACAGAGGTGGGAGATTCGGGAGCCAACGAGCTTTCTCCCCAAACAATTTGATCCCTTTACTCCTCAGAACTAAGAATAGATGTAGAAACAAAATGCTGTAAATACTCAACAGTCCTGGCAGCATCTGAAATTGTCCTTTTCCGCCCATTAATAACCTCGAACTTCAGCCTCAAGTTCTGTAGTTGCCTCCTCAAATGTCTCCAACAGTCCCTCCTTTTCAAAATTCCCCTTCAAAAGCTGATACATGAAACAAAGTTCTTGATCATCAGCTTTATGTCTCTTGGTGGTAAATCCTGCGATATCATATGTCTGTGAAATTCCAGAGAGCATTTCGTTGTCCTGAGATTGCTACATAAATGTTAATTTTGTTGGGTAACTTATACACCTATCAGTGTTCGTTCATCATTACGGTGTGAGAATTCTCAGAAAGAATGCATATGGATGCTCATGGTTCACGTGGTTCGCTCTTACCTGCTCACAGACTCCCGGGGATTGACCATATTCCCTGGTCTCTTGCTCCTTAAACTTGTCCACATTCAAGAATGGAGTTTTATTAAAAAAAATAGCTAGTGGAGCAAAATGGAGTTAGAAGGATGCAGGGAGAAAAGTGTTTAGAAACGCTTACCAACACAGCTCCAGTAAGAGAGCCATGAGAGGAGGAGAAAGAGGAGCAGGGAAGATGCCTACACTTATATCGCTCAAAACCTGTTCCTGGAACCACTTCAACCCCGCACAGCTGAGAGAGCCATTTATCAGCTGGCAACTTCCTGAAGCTTGACCCAGTCCTGTTCAGGAGTGGGTCAGACCAAGATGAGCCTCTGTAACCAGTTAGGTGGGACGGAGGAGTGGGGGGGAATCGGTGTTGGATGATCTCCTGCCCTGTTTCTTATCCCAAATTGACCCTCCCTCACCATCCCCATGGCCCTGTAAACACAGACTGTAGATACCTGATGGGCCTTGGTGTGCAGACTCAGTCTGGGCATTTCTGGTACAGAACAACAACAATTGTTCTGTCCTCATTCTCTGGATTGTTCCCATTTCTCCATTCCCAGTGAGTTATACATTATGCTGTTGCTCCCGCCCCCCCTACTTATTCTGGCCGCTCTTCTCCATTTCTGTGGTAGTCATAGAAACTTCAAAACTAGCAGCAAGTACAGACCACTCGTCCCTTCATGCCTGTTCTGCTCACCAGTATGATTACGGCTGATTGTCCAGGTCAGGAAACCCATATCCTTCGATTCCTTTGGCCTTCAGAACTATACCTAACTCCTCCTGGAAAACAGTGAGCGTATTCGACTCAGCCATGTCCTGTTGCAAACAATTTCACGCACTCGGCATTTTCTGAGTTAAAAGAAAATCTTCTCACCTCAGTCCAAATGGTTTTCATCTGGTCCTTTTCTTTCTGTTTTTTTCACTGATTGTCTTTACTTTGCATTCGGGGTTGCTAACGGCCTAGTCACGGCCTTCATCTGGACACTTCTTTTATCTCTTTACTTCTGCACCATCATCCCCTCTGATTTTGCAACGTGAACCCTTTTGTCAGTCAATAATTCCTGCTCTTCACCCACTCATTCCTTTTGTTCACTGTCACCCTCCACTCCTTGCTCACTGGCCTGAACATTCACTCAGTTTCTGTTCCCACAGACGTGGCTGGATTCATGGTCCACATATCCAGAGCCACAAAAGGGACCCTTCGACCCATTGAGTCTGTCCCAGTCAAAACACCAACAGACTAACTGCTGTAATCCCTTTTCCAGCACCTGACCCGCTTCCAATTCTTTGGCATTTCAGGTATATACCTGAATACTTCTTAAGTGTACTGAGGATTTCTGCACTTACCACACTTGCAGGCAATGAGTTCCAGATTCTCATTGCACTTCGGTGAAAAAAAGTCTCCCATTTTTGCTAAACTTTCAGTCCTTTACTTCAGTTCATGCCCCCAGTCATTGATGCCTCCAACAAGGGGAGCTATTCGTGCTGCCTCTTCTGTCTATGTCCCTCATCACTTTTACACATCTCAATTATGTCCCCTCTCACTTCTCTCTGCTCCAAAGAAACTAACCCCAAACTTTGCGGGCTGTGTGGTTCCCTGCTGATGGAGAGTGATTCGATTCTACCCTGCCAGACATTCTGGGGAGGAGGATCTGCCATTGCCAACAAATACTTCCTGCACACCCAAATCAACGCTGAGGTAGGCCATAGTCCCTCATTCGCTAGAGACCCCAAGTCTGCATCCTGTAAGTGGGAATGGGAGAAACGGCAAGAAAAATGGGGAACGAAATAAATCTAACACTTGCAGAGAACTGAAATCCATCAACCCGACCAATACAGGGCCAGACAGTTCAGAAACGCTCACCAATTCGAAATCCCAGGCTCAATATCCCCACAGGCCTGTCACTCACACCCGAATTCCCGCCCAGTTCAGAGCAAACCTCCATCTCACAGCTTCCAGATCCTTAATGCAGCCATGCCGAGGAGTGGGATAGTTCAAATTTAGTACCTCAATACCTCACTGAGATCTTCTTTCACTGACCCAATCATATACTTTTTTCCCCGTTGCTCCCTTCCTAGTGATTCCAACCTCCTGCAGTGGTCCCTGTCTCGCAGTTTAATGAAAGAAAATCCTCCCCATTCCTCTGGTGATCTTGTTGGAGTGGGGGGGAGAGCTGCATCAGACTGTGTCCTGATTTGCTGATTGTCACTCAAATTCACGATTAGTCTTTCAGATTTAAACCATCGGCAGTGTTTTCCAGTTCTCTCATCCTAAAAATGGCCTAAATCATTTAATTTGTCTGTAATTTTTAGCCTCCTCAGAAACTGTGATTAATTTTCGAGCTCTTTCTCAGTTGGGAGATGATTCCGATGTCGTTGGAATGTAACCACCTCCCCGATTCGATCACAGTCCTTGGTAGTAATAGGAAATCCTCAATAAACATAAATGGAAACTGTGTGGAGGGTAGAAGATAGATAGAGAACAGATATAATGCAAAATAATTTTTTAAAAAACTGGAGGAACTGTGGATGCTGTAAATCAGGAACAAAAAGAAAAAGTTGCTGGAATAGTTCAGCAAGCCTGGCAGCATCTGTGAAGAAGAAAAACAAATCAGAGCCAACATTTTAGGTCCAGTGACCCTTCGCAAAAATCTAAAGAACTGCAGATGCCATAAATCAGGAACAAAAACAAGTTGCTGGAAAAGCTGACCAGGTTTGGCAGTCTCTGTGAAGAAGAGTCAGAGTAAACGTTCTGAGTCTGTTGACCAGAGAAAGGGTGAGTATGGATGGACAATGCTTTTCAAAATGTGAAATATCTAAGTAGCTTGGTATCGTGCTAATGAAGATCAACAGCATCCTGACTCGTGTGGAATTCTGGGTCAAAAATCAAGCTCTGACCAAAATACGAGCTGGAGCAGAACAGCTACTGTAATAAACTGAAACAATTTCATTTCTGACAAAGAGCCACTGAATTTGAAATTGTAACTTCTTTCTCTGTTCTGATGCTGCCACACCTCCAGCATTTCCCTGGCAATTTCCTTTTCTGTTCCAGCAAAACGCTTGCTCTGTTATTGATAATTGGCCAACACCTTCATAAATGCCTTTGGTTGGCGAGACACCTTCACCTGAATAATGCTGTAACGCTATCGATCCATTTTCTAGCTTAAGATGCAAATACCAATTCCTACTGGCTGATGGAAGCAGAAAAACCCACAATTCCAAAAGGCACAGAAACCGCTCTCAGTACAATAGTCGGCTTCCTGTGTGGGCAGCACATGCTCAAAGCGATTCCAAATCGTGCGGCTGGATCTGCAGAGAAGGTTATCAATCAATTAGTCCAACCAATGGGAGTGAAGGAGAGGCGGGACTGTATGGCCGCGCGGGAGCGGCTGGTCCTTCAACCAATGGGAGTGAACGAGCTGTGTTTTGAATGACAATCCAACAGCTTTCACGACAAATTTCACGACGACCAGCCCCACAAATATCGTTTCATTCAGCTCCATTTCACAACCTGCCCTTTGCTTTTGTGTGCTCTCTTGCATTCTATTTTCTAGTTTTTTTAATTAAATTTCAGATTAATAAGCTACAGACAATATTAGAGGAAGGCAGCACGGTGTTTCAATGTTTCGCCTTGCTACCTCAGACGGCCAGGGACCCGGCTTCGATTCCTGACTTGGCTGACCGTGTGGGTTGTCACACTCACCCCGTGTCTGCGTGGGTTCTTCCCACAGATCAAAAATGTGCAGGCCAGTGGATTGACCATGCTAAATTGAATATTAATCCCAGGAATGTACAGGTTAGGTGGTTTAACCATGGGAAATGTAGGGCTATGTGAATGGGATAGGAGGTAGATCTGGGTCGGATGACTCTCGACGGGTTGGTGCAAATTTGATTGGCCAAATGACCTCTTTCTGCATTGTAAGGAATACATGATTGGATGTGCAGTTGGGAAACTCAACCCAAACAGCAGATCAGAATCTGACAGACAACCAATTCATAGAAACCTGAATATTCCTGGATTTTGAACATTAAAGGAAATATCACTGTTCACTTTGGAGAGAAGCTATACACATGTTCTACGTTTGGACAAGGATTCAGCCGATCAGAACATAAATGTACTGTTGACTCAGAGAAACCTGTGATATGAAGGAAGCATTGGATGGAGTGTCGTATCCAGGACCAAAATTTGAATGAGTGTGAAAATATTACATTGGTTGGAGTACTCCTGATCAAAAAAAGAGGATGATTGTGCTTATTGGAGTCCAATCATCTCAGCCCTAGGGCATCTCTGCAAGAATTCCTCAGGGTGGTGTCTTCACCCTCTCACGCCTTCAGCTGCATTATCAACGAGCTTGCCTTTTTCAGATGGTCAGAAATGGAGATATTCCCTGATGATTGTACAATATTCCAGGCTATTCAGTTTGCCTCAATCACTGAAATTGTCTATATCCATGTCGAGCAAGACTTTGACAAGATCGAGTCTTGGAATGATTACAGGCAATTGCCAGGCAACGGTCATCTGCAACAGGAATGAATCTAAGGAACTTGCAATGACAATCAAGGGAATTTTCATCATTGCGTCCTGCACGATCAACATTTTGGAGTTTTCTTTGGCCACATACTGAACGTAACCAGTCATATAAACTTTGTGACTACAATAGGTCAGAGGCTAGGAAATTTACAGTGACTTCACAGTCCGCCCACCATCAACAAGGCATGTGTCAGCAATGTGATGGAATACTCCCCACTTGCCTGGATTAGTGCAGCTTCAAACATACTAAGCAACTCAAATTCATCCTGCACAAAGCAGACCATAATCTTTGTCCATGAATCAAATTATTCAATAAGGGAATTAGTCTATTAGCTGCAAAGGAACAATGTACAGGTTTAGAGGCAGAGGCAGGAGAATGGTATTGGGTGAGATATTCTCATTCTGAAGGCTAGTGCAGATAGTATGGTCAAATGGTTTCCTTGTGTGCTGCATCAATTATGTGAATCAAACTCCAATGACAACCTTCAACATTCTCTCCCTTCAACATTGGTGGAAAGTAGCAATAGTTTTGACCAAGACCAATATGCACTGAAGTAACTTCTCTAGGATCATTCAACACCACTTCCCGAAACCAAACTGCACTCAGTTGGTTTGGTTGTAGAGAGAACCGAATTCCCTGTGTCCTCCATCACTCCTCCCTTGGGAAGCAGTTACCTCAATGTCCCCACTCTGCTGCAGACCTTTTCCTTTTCCAAAAATATACTTTATTCTTAAAAAAAAGTCTTGTGTGTATGTATGTGTGTGCATATGTATATACACAGCAGCACATCAACCAAACATACATTACCCAACAAACGGAGACTAAAACTTTCACTAAACTAGTGACTGTGGGATATACAGCCCATTCAAATGATGCAACTTCAATTTATGTGAAGGTTGAGCCAGAAACTGATCTAATTTTCAGACTGCATTCACTTTTTATAAAGACTCAGACTTTAGTCAGGCTCTGAATTTGACAAATTTCCAACATTCATGTTGCATCTTCATACCTGATAATACATTTGATAAAATAGCGTGAAAAATTGGAATGTGAGTTTTTAGTAATTATGATTGTTGGATACCAATCATATTATTCACATTCTTTTTACTTTCTCTGTGAATTCTGAATTACAACTAACTTTACAAAAGCCATTTGAATTCCAAGGTGCCATACTGAAATTAACCAGAAACTCAAACTTTGAATCATGTTGATGTTTGGCACGAGGCTGTGGTGTGATATCACAAAATGGGACTCACTTGAATTTGTGTGGCATCAGGGAACACTAGTAAAACTGAAATGAATGATAATACAGGATTAAACTAACAAGTGGCTGGTCCATACTGGACATTAAAGATGAGGTTCGTAATTTTGAAGACCAATTGCCTGAGATAATTGCTTCAGATGAACCTAAGGGCAGTATAGTGAGGAAGGTGTTTGCTGCACTTGCTTCTATTTGTCATTGCCTTGAGTAGAAGACTTGGGAGGTCATGTTGTTGCTTCACAGCACATTGGTTAGTCCACTTTTGGAATACAGTGTGCACTTTTGTTCTCCCTGCTACAGGCAGGATATTGAAAGGGTTGAGAAAAAAAAATTGCAATGATGTTGCCAGAGTGGCTAGGTTTAAGCTATAGGGAGAGGCTGAATAGCCTGGTTGGTGGGGTATGTTTGTCAGAGAGGCATCAAAGACTGAGGGGTGACCTTATCGAGGTCTATAAAATCATGAGGCGTATGGATACGGTAAATAAACAAGGTCTTTTCCATGGGGTGAGGGAGTACAAAACAAGAGTGTATACGCTAAAGGTGATGGGGAAAGAAATAAAAGGTACATATGGGGCAATTTTTCATGCAGAAGGTCTGAGCGTATGAAATGAGATAGCATGGGACATGGTAGAAGCTGAGGCAAGTACATTCAAAGGCATCGGGATGGGTACATAAGGAGTAAGGGTTTTGTTGTGGGCCAAATGGGGGTAGTTTAATTTAGGATATCTGATTGGCATGGATGGGCTGATTGAAGGGTGTGTGTCCATGCAGCACAACTCTATGTCTGCATCCAAACAAACCAAAGGCATTATTTACTTCACCCAACCTGTATTTACATGCATTCCAGGCACCAGGAGGGTCCACTACCTGAATGGACACCCATTTAACTTTAGCAGGTAGCCCTGTACAGTGGCTGTTGCCCACTGCACCTTGGCAGCAGTTCCCCCCAAGCTTTATTGAGTCCTCATCATGAAGTCCTAGACTTTGAATGTGCCAGTCTACAACGTTGTGTGGAGGTCAACACCCTCTTCTGGAACACCAGTAAGTACCAATCAGACCAAGACCTCTTTGCCAGAAATCAGTGACAATTTGTAAGGGCATGATACAGTACCTGTTATTAACACAAAAATAGAATTTGCTGGAAAACCTCAGCAGGTCTGACAACATCTGTAGAGAGAAATCATGCCTAAAGTTTCGGTTTGACTGACTTGTCCTCCGAACAGTATCCATCACATTGTTTCAGGCAGCAGACACCTCCTGTACAGCTGTGGCGTCTGTTGCAGTTTCTCTAAACTCCTCCGGCCTTAAGACCCAATGAGTTCCTGGCACCCCTCCAGGCACACTTGCTACAAACATTTTCCGAAACCCTATTCTAACACAACATTCACCATTTTCAGCTGTGGAGACTACAAGCTCTGGAATTCCCTCCTTAAATCTCTTAAAACTTCTTTAAGATAGACAATGTAAAATAAACCTTTTTATTCAATGCTTGAAACATTTTAGTTTGATAAATATCTGAAACTTTCCATAATAATGCAAATCGTTGCTGTTATTGGCTTACACTGAGAGGAACAGGATTATCACTCAAAGGCTTTACATTCTCGGACCATCATGGCCACAATCATTTTCAAACTGGAAACTTAATCTTGACAGCCCGTTTTCAGCATTCCCGTTGTTCTAACTGACTGCAGTGTTCCGAGTCTAGGAGCTGTGAACCATGGACGAGAGCAGCTGAGACACATTTCTTCCCTAACTCACAATGAACCATCACTCCTGAACAGAGATAATGGGAACTGCAGATGCTGGAGAATCCAAGATAACAAAGTGTGAAGCTGGATGAACACAGCAGCCAAGCAGCATCTTAGGAGCACAAAAGCTGACGTTTTGGGCCTAGACCCCTCACAGAGGGGGATGGGGAGACGGTTCTGAAATAAATAAAGAGGGGGAAGGCGGACCGAAGATGGATAGAGGAGAAGACAGGTGGAGAGGGGAAAGTGGAGGTGGGGAGGGGAGAGGTCGATCTGGAGAACAGGTCAAGGAGGCGGGATGAGGTTAGTAGATGTGAAATGGAGGTGCGGCTTGACGTGGGAGGAGGGGATAGATGAGAGGAAGAACAGGTTAGGGAGGCGGGGACGAGCTGGGCTGGTTTTGGGATGCAGTGTGGGGAGAGGACGTGCTGGGCTGGTTTTGGGATGCAGTGGAGGAAGGGAAGATTTTGAAGCTTGTTGGGATGCAGGGTTCCCAAGCGGAATACCAAGCATCCCAAAAGCAGCCCAGCTCGTCCCCTCCCTACACTGAACCCCAAAACCAGCCCAGCCTGTCTCTGCCTCCCGAACCTGTTCTTCCTCTCACCCATCCCGTGCTCCCACCTCAAGCCACACCCCCATTTCCTACCTAGTAATCTCATCCCACCTCCTTGACCTGTCCGTCTTCCCTGGACTGACCTATCCCCTCCCCACCTGTACTCTCCTCTCCACCTATCTTCTTTTCTCTCCATCTTCAGTCCGCCTCCCTCTCGCTCCCTATTTATTCCAGAACCCTCTCCCCATCCCCCTTTTCTGATGAAGGGTCTAGGCCCGAAACACCAGCTTTTGTGCTCCTGAGATGCTGTTTGGCCCGCTGCGTTCATCCAGCTCCACACTTTGTTACCCTCACTCCTGAAGCTGAGCTACAGCAGGGAAAACGGGAAACTCGAAACATTCTTCTCCCCTCCCCAAGCCCAGCGCACGTGTGATTGGCAGCGGGCTCGGCCAATAGAAAGGAAGGGGTGGGACTGGAGGACAGATCTGGAGCGGCGGGGTGGGGGCGTTCGGCGACACGTGATCAATCTTAACCGAAACAACTGCGGAGACTTTATCACCGCTTCTGTACAACTGTAGATCCGAATTAGAGCTTCTTGGTCATGCCTTTTCAGGAAACTGAAAAGGGCTGCAGGCTTCAGGCCGCGAGAGGCCCAGGTTACCGCCAGAATATTTATTGGCCCCAAAGCCCCGCGTGTTTCGGACAGAATGGTCCCTGCTTTGCACTGAGGACCTGGGGGTTGGAAGCGTTTTCTTTCTCAATGAACTACCACAGTAAATCTGTACTCCACAACTTAAAGGGCTCTCGTATCTTTTCTGACCAGAATTGGATGCAATGATTGACTGTGACCTCACCAGATCTTTATCAAGGTTCAGCATCTTTTCCGTGAGTGTGTTCTCATTACCTCTATTATTTCTTAAAGCCAGAGTCATAGAGCCTTCAGACCCTCTAGAAACAGACCCTTCAGTCCAAGCTGAACATAATCCCAAACTGAACTAGTTCCATCTGCCTGCTCCTGACCCTTCAAACTTTTCCCATTCATGTAGCTATCCAAATGCTTTTTCAATATTGTAATTATACTTGCATCCACCACACCCTTATGAAGTTCATTCCACACACAAACCACCCTTTGTGTTTTTTTAAAAAAAAGCCTCGTGACTTTTTAAAATGTTTCTCCTCTCACCTTAAAAATATGTCCCCTAGTTTTGAAATTCCCCACCTAAAGACAACTACCATCAACTTTATCTATAGCTCTCATTATTTTATAAACTTCTATCAGATTGCCTTTCAACCTGCTACACTGCAATGAAGAAAGTTCCAGCCTATCTTTATAGTTGAATTGTTCCATGCCAGGCGACATCCTGGTAAGTGTTCAGAACAATGCACAGTTTGATAATATCCTTCCTATAACTGGACACAGTATTCCAGAAAAGGCCTCACCAATGTCCTGTACAACCTCAAGATAACATCCCAACTCTTTATACTCCAAGGACTGAGCAATGAAGGCAAGAATGCCAAATGCCTTTTAACCACCCTGTGGGTATATGTGATGCAATCTTTTAGAAAGAAATGTACCTGCACCCATAGGTCCCCTGTTCTCAAACACTACCTAAGGCCCTACCATTAATTGTATAAGTCCTGCCCTTGTTTGTTACACCAAAATTCAACGCCTCACATTTATTCAGATTGAATACAATATGTTTTTTTTTGAGCCCATTTGATCAAGATCCCTTTGTAATCTTAGGTAACCTTCTTCACTGTCTATTATGCCCCTATTTTGGTGTAACCCATAAACTTACGAACTGTACCTTCTATATTCTCATCCAAATCATTTATATAAAATGACAAAAGAGGATCCAGAATTGATCCTGCTGGAACCCTGCTGGTCACAGGCCCCCAGTCTGAAAAGCAACCCTCTGCCATTACTCTCTGGCTCCTGCTGTTAAGCACACACATGCACACAGACACACACCCTTTCTATTGTTCCTACATCACCTAAAACCTAGAACAGTGAGCTGCCGTTTTGTCCATCTCACAGACAAGTTTCTGTCATAGCTATGAGTTCATCAGCTTTAACTTTAAGACTCGTTGCATTGAAAAGAAAAGTTCTTCAGAGTTACTACATATTCTGATTCTCTCATCTTTCTTTTGTAATTGCTGTGCTCTCCTCACATTCAGAACGTTCCTCATCAATCCTTCTGTTTACGCTGCTACGTATAATTCCCCCACTCCCCATCTCTGTCAATATAAAGTCTCCTTTAATGGAATGAGCAAAGCTCCCTGCTGAGATCTTGATCCCTTTCCAGTTTACATTAGACCATTCTTTGTCTTTTCTACCCCGAAAGACATTCCAATTGTCCAAAAACCTGAATCCCTGAACAATTCACGAGATCTTCACCATCGATTTGTCTCCTTTAACCTTGTTCTCCCTACCTCGTTTGGCATTGGGAGTAAACAAGAAAGCACGACGCATCAAGTTTTTTCTTTAAATATTTTACCTAACTGATCAAATTCACTTTGTAGTGCTTTTAATCTTTTCCCTAAAAATGTCATTGCTATCAATGTGTACAATAATTTCTGGCCTCTCAATCTCACCTTTGACAAGAGATTTGACATGTTTCGAGACGTCCTTAATCTGAGCACAAGGCAATTAACAAACCATCCTAAATTTACACTCACTGCGATAGAATTTCCTGTTTAAGCCTCTGACAGGAGAGTCCCCTACAAAAATAATTCTATTAAATCTCCCGAAATTCTGCATAACATAAGAATCATTCCAAGTGTCGAAAAAGTGACTGGCCATTCCGTTTTCCTCAGAGAGACCACGTCCTTCAACAGTTCCAAAAGCTGAATATCTGGCAGAGGGATACCACCGGAGACATTCTTACTTATCCTAACAGTCACACATCTCTCCTAACAGTGCTGGGTCGTACAGCTGAACACATGTCGAACTCTGATGAAACTGCAGGTTCCATTAATGAAGCCCAAGATCCCATACAGTCTCCTCAATGCATTTTAGTTATGTTCTCTCTTCGATAAAGATTTGTACATAGTAACTCGCCGCTCCATGCACTTTGCGTCTGTGCCATTCAAATATATATTCCCCTTCCACGTTGTTTCCCTCAAGATGCATAAACTCACTGTGTGTTCTAAAGAAGAGATGTTTATTCAAAATATTAACTGTGGCTCCACTATTCCTGCCACTTGGAAAACAGGACAGTACAGCACCGGAAGAAGCCCTTTGGCCCACCACATCTGTTCTAATATTGATGCCACTCTGAAGTGATACAATCTGCCTGTACATGATCTATATCCCTCTCTTCCCTGCCTGTTCATATGTCTGCCCAAGTGCCTCTTAAATGTCGTGATTGATCGTTTCTGCTTCTATCACCTCCCAAGAGAGTACATTGTGGCCGCCTATCACTTTCTGGACAAGAAACGTGCCTCATACGACTCTTTTTAACTTTCTGCCTCTAACCTTAATCCATTTGCCCCTAGAATTTGTCATTTTCACCTGAGGTAAAAGGCTCAGACTGTCCACTGTCTCCCTTTCAGGTCGCCCCTCAGCCCCTCACTCTGTGTGGTGATAACGATCCAAGTTTGTCCAAGCCAGGCAAAATCCTGGTAAACCTCTTCTGCAACCTTTCCGAAGCCTCCACGCCCTTTCTGTAATGTAGTGATTGAAACTGCACACATCACTCCAAAGGTGGCCGAATTACAACTTTCTATTCAGCCCCCTGACAGAAGAAAGCCAGCATGCCATAGTCCTCCTTTACCACTTTATGCATAGGTGTTGCCACTATCAGAGAGCTATGGACTTGGACCTACAGATCCATCTGTATATCAGTGCTACTCAGGGTTCTTCCATTTATTGTTTACGCTCCCCTTGCAATTGGCCTCCCAGAATGCATCACCTCACAGTTACGTGTGCGTGTGTGTATGGTCTCAGGTCTGATCCTTGTGGGACAGTGCTAGCCCTGACCTCCAGTCAGAAAAACACACTCCACAACTGTTGACGGGTGAAATATCAAACAGGAGTCTTGTGTTCTGTGTTCAGCAGCGCGGGCAACCTTTATGCGGAGCTCCTTAGCAATTCATTGTGGGAGATTTTCTGGTGCTGTCTCACTCCACCCAACCAAGTGTAACATTTTTATGCATTTCACATTACAGCAATGACACGCAATGTTATCATGTAATTGTTAGCCATATTTGCCTAAGCGATACATCCAGTCCAGTAAACGCATGGTTAATGGCTCTACAGAACTTGGTGCTCCCACAGTCTGTTGATGTTTAACTGATTCCTTTATTATTTGCCTTTAGAATACCTGTTGTTAAATCACATTTCAATCCTGACAGTTTTGTACTCCTTCCCAAACATTTACCAGCTGCACCACATTAATTACGAATAACCTCAATGCTCCGTTATCACTGAGGGCTCTTCCAAATTTGGTTGGGCTTTATTTTCGCTGTTAACCCAAATTCATAAGATTAGAAATGATATTAATTTCTACTACTTATTGTAAGTTCTTTAAAATAAACTCTAACGTTACTACAGTTCTGTGACAGCTGACAGATTGGGAACAGCCGCTCTCTCACTTGACCTGAGAAATCAAACAAACAGTCTCTCTGAATTGCAGTTCCAGTTACACACTCCAGCACTCAGATGTGGCCAGTGAGTTTTGAATCAGTATTTAACTCATGGATAAATCTTTACTGCCTCTTCTCTAAACACTCTGCATCACTAATTTTCTTTACTTAGTGAGACAGCATCAATTTGAATTTCACTCTCATCTGTGGAATTCAATCTCTTCACAAATTGACCATGTCATTAAAAGAAACTTGTTTATATTCTTCAAATTTCTAGGCGCCATAACCGCATCTTCACTCTATTTTGTAATCTGTTTCTGCCACTTTTCCGTTGATCACTGGGTGGCCCTTCTGCAGTCCTAATTCCTGCGTTTTTACAGCCATCTTTTGTCCCCACTCCTGGCTATGTAATGAGAAGGTTAAATTGTGAATTGTGTGCAGCACATGACTCTAGGAGTGATAGTGATAGAAATGGGCTTCGTGGCAGCATGGAAAGGGAAGGGGTGAAGCTGGCTGTGGCAGGCATGCAGCAGACTGAAATAAGAATGAGAGTGAATTGATTAATATGGACCCCAATAAGTATTACATATAATCAAGCCTGAATTATGGGCTTAGGACAAAGGCCAGTGAGGTTTGAATATGAATAATTCCCAAAGCGGGTGATGGCGGTGGCCACCAGCCTGTAAAGAACAGGAACCCAACACAACTTGCCATAAGGGTGAATGGTTGTGTTTGGACTTTGTATGTCTTCACTTGGGACCACTGCTTCCACTTTGGCCCCCACTTTTTCATATCTACAAGAGCGCATATCTCACTGTAATAATCACCGAGTAGGGGCTGACCCATCGTGGTCACAGTGGCACATGATGGGATAATACTTTCACCAGGACCTGATCTCCTGGATTAGGAATGCCAGCTCAGATGTTGCTATGCTCCCTTTCTAAATCTCTGATTCTCTGTCCGTCTCCAACTTCCCCTCACCGCTCATGCAGCTGTTTTGCCAGTTCTCTCTCAAATTGTTTCACCCTATTATTTCCATCGCACGTTTCCAGTTGTTCTCCTACCACACCCTCCCGCAGCTGAATAGCCTGTCTAGTCACAAATTCAAAAGGGGGTCAACCTCAGTTTCATTCGAATAGTGGGGTGTACTCTAAACCATCCTTGCCTTGTCTCTTTCAGGGTCTTAGACCAGTTTCCAGTGTTCGGTTAATTTGTTCGACGTGAACTTTGGGGCTGGTACGGGAGATGGAATCTCCATTTAGTACCTAACAGCACACGTACTGTTTAATTACTTTCCCTGTAAATGTGTCCCTTTTTGAGAATTTGCAGGGGAATGCCTCCACCCACCCAATAAATCTCGGGTGAGGCGGCCATGTAAAATTACTGATAGCGTGCGGGGATGTGCAGGCTCAATCGGTTAACCATGGTAGTTGTGGGGTTACAGGGATAGGGTGGACTGGGTCCCTCTTCAAAGGGTCTGTGTGGACTTGATGGGCTGAATGACCCATCCCAAATGTAGGGATTCTACAATCTATGATCTAAGAAAAGACTGGATCAGCTGTATTAGAGACCGGATCGACTGGGTGTGTACTCATTGGAATTTAGTAGAATGAGGAGGGTATGGCATAGAAACATAAAATTCGAATGAGCCTGGATGGGCTAGGCGTAGGAAGAGTATTCCGGACGATGTGGAAATCTCAAACTGGGGGTCACAGTCTAAGAATAAAGCCTTTGGGACCGAGATGCAGAGCAATCCCTTCACCAAGAATGTGAACCTGTGGAATTCTCTCCCACAGAAAGCTATTGGGGCAAATTAATTAGATATATTCGAGAGGGAGCTGGTTGTTTCCCTTATGGCTAAAGGAAGGAAGGAGTATGGAGAGAGGGTAGGAATGTTATGCTGAGATTACACAATCAGTCATGATCATACTGAATGGTTGTGCAGGCTCAAAGGGTCAAATAGCCAACTCCTGCATCTACTTTTCTGTTTCTGTATGTTTAGACATTCAGCATTTATTTTTCTTGGGTAGGGAACCCGTTGAATCCATCTGCAATTGTTCCCATTAGCCCCCTGGGTTATGGCTACTGTCTGCATTTAATCTTTTCCCTGACACTGTGTGTGCAGAGTCTTCGATAACACTTTATTATATCATCCCCTACTCCAGGCCACCACCAGCAATGAGGCATCTGATATTGCATTTTATACCACCCAGCATGGGCCAGCCGATGGTATGTGGTGGCACTGTCTGATCCTATGTCTTCCTGATTCCATCTTGTCCTCTCATTGCCCCACCCTTTTCCCATTCACATTTCTCGTGTTGTGGGGCTGTTTCTTGAAATGTCTTCAAACTTACTTCTCTTCCTCCAGTAACTGCTGCCACTGCCACTTCCTCAAATATCTGTACTGTTTCAGTAAGTATTTTAGCTGCCTGACCCGCATACTCATTGCCCTGTTGTTGTGGGGTTTCTACTTTCCTGTGAGCTCTAATCTTCATTACTGCTGCTTCAGTCACAAAATTAGCTGCTTCCATCAACTCTTTAATCTGATCTTCGTGCTGTATGTGGCCTCCAGACAAGGTGACGTACCCGCGCTGAGGCCAGGCCAATATATGGTCGTGAACTATACCAAAGTCATCAGGACTGTCTGTGTATATGTTGACTCTCTGGCTCCTGACTGATGTCAGGGCTTTTAGTAGTTGTGCCAGTTCTGAACATTTTCCGCATAATTCCTACAATAATTAAACAACCCTCAAGTTTGCCTTTTTCCTTTCACGGTGTGTGACTGGGTAGTTTAAAATCGCATTCTTTTGTTTTTGCGGGACTATCCTGTGTCCCTACCTGACTGATATCCCAGACAAATCACTCCCTGTCATTCCAATTTGCTTTCTGTGGTTTAATTTTAAGCCCTGCCTGGCACATGTGACTCAATACTCTATTGAAGATCCAGATATGCTCTTTCTGACTGACTGAGGTGATGAGGTCTTGGTAAGATCAGTTTGGCTAATTCCGTGAACCATACGTCAGTGGAATATGGCTGGAATATTGTGGAATTGCCAGAACAACTGGGAACATGTGTGCTGTTTTCCTCAGAGTATTCTTATTCTGGGATTCCAGGTCCACAGGTACGGATCTGGACTGAGATACCATCTGTTTTCCGGAGAGACCACTCTCTCCGTGACTCCCTTGTTCGCTCCACACTGCCCTCCAACCCCACCACACCCGGCACCTTCCCCTGCAACCTCAGGAAATGCTACACTTGCCCCCACACCTCCTCCCTCACCCCTATCCCAGGCCCCAAGATGACATTCCACATTAAGCAGAGGTTCACCTGCACATCTGCCAATGTGGTATACTGCATCCACTGTACCTGGTGTGGCTTCCTCTACATTGGGAAAAGCAAGCGGAGGCTTGGGGACCGCTTTGCAGAACACCTCCGCTCGGTTCGCAACAAACAACTGCACCTCCCAGTCGCCAACCTTTTCCACTCCCCCTCCCACTCTTTAGATGACATGTCCATCATGGGCCTCCTGCAGTGCCACAATGATGCCACCCGAAGGTTGCAGGAACAGCAACTCATATTCCGCTTGGGAACCCTGCAGCCTAATGGTATCAATGTGGACTTCACCAGCTTCAAAATCTCCCCTTCCCCCAACGCATCCCAAAACCAGCCCAATTCGTCCCCTCCCCCCACTGCACCACACAACCAGCCCAGCTCTTCCCCTCCACCCACTGCATCCCAAAACCAGTCCAACCTGTCTCTGCCTCCCTAACCTGTTCTTCCTCTCACCCATCCCTTCCTCCCACCCCAAGCCGCACCCCCATCTACCTACAAACCTCATCCCACCTCCTTGACCTGTCCGTCTTCCCTGGACTGACCTATCACCTCCCTAGCTCCCCACCTATACTCTCTCCACCTATCTTCTTTTCTCCATCTTCGGTCCGCCTCCCCATCTCTCCCTATTTATTCCAGAACCCTCACCCCATGCCCCTCTCTGATGAAGGGTCTAGGCCCGAAACGTCAGCTTTTGTGCTCCTGAGATGTGCTTGGCCTGCTGTGTTCATCCAGCCTGACATTTTATTATCTTAGTTTGGGATGCTGTCGGTCTGACAATTACCTGCTTCGGCCAATTGTTCATGATCACAATTGCTGCCTCCTCAGCCCCAGCTTTGATGGGGTATTGTTTTTGTGGTGGAATGAGAGGGCCCTTGATCTTTTCCAGGGTTTACAGATAATAACCCATGTTCCTGCTTGTGATTGGGTCCCAAGTGTAACTTCCCAGATTGCCTGACTGTCCCAGTCTCCCTACAGTGTCGCTACTCTGGAGATGCAGCCTTCTTTTTCCTCCTTCCCATGTCCTGCTTGGAGGGCCCCCCGTCGTAGTTCGGGAATCTACAACGTGAGATGCTCCTCATTGTTTTCAGAAATCAACCCCCAGAATGTCACATTCCCAATCTGCATCTGAAAAGGTTCACTTCATCTATCACTGAGTCATCGAGATGTGCCGCATGGAAATGGACCCTTCAGTCCAAGTCTTCTATGCCAAGCAAACATCCTAAATTCATTTAGTCCCATGTGCCAGCATTTGGCCCACATCACTTTAAACCGTTCTTGTTCATATACCCATCTAGATGACTTTTAAATGTTGTAATTCTACTTTCATCGACTGCTTCCTCTGGCAGCTCATTACATACATACACCACCCTCTGTGTGAAAACATTGCTCCTTTAAATCCCTTTTAACTCTTTTCCTCTCATCTTAAACCGATACCCTCCAGTTTTGGACTCCCAACCCTGGGAAAAAGATCTTGACCATTCACCCCAATCCATGCCCATCATGACTTAGAAGCCTCTGTAAGCACTGCCTCCCCACCTCTTCCCCCCCCCCCCACCCCTCCCCGTGCCCCCCAGCCCCAGCCTACAACATTGCAGGGAAAATAGCCCCAACCTATTCAGCTTCTCCCTTCTGATCAAACCCACCAATCATGGCAACGTCCTTGTAAATATTTTCTGAACCTTTCAAGTTTCACAACATCCTTCCTGTAACAAGGAGATCAGAATTGAATGCACTATTCTAAAAGTGGCCTAAGCAATGGCCAATATGTCTGCCCCGTGACACACTAACTCCTAGATTCAAGACTCTGACCTATGAAGGCACACGTACCAAATGCCTTCCTCCCTCCCTTGTCGACCTGCAACTCCACTTTCAAGAAACTATGAACTTGCACTCCAAGATCTCTTTGTGCAGCAACACTCCCAGGGCCTTCCCATTAAATCCATAACTTCTGCACTGATTTGCCTTCCTAAAATGCAACACCTCACATTAATCTAAATTAACCTCCATCTGCCACTCCTCAGCTTATTGGCCCATGTGGTAAGGATGTGATTGTACTCTGGAGATAACCTCCTTCACTATTCACTACACCACTGCTTTTGATGTTATCTGCAAACTTTACCTCCTATATTCACATGCAAATCATTTACGTAAATGACAATAAACAACGTCCTTTTGTCCGTCACTGTCTGTCCAAGGTTTAACTTTGATCCACAACGGTGCCATAGGCACTGCCTTCTCACACTTCCAGGTCATCCCATCCATTGTTGTCCCTCTGCCCATAAATGGGTGTTTTGTCATCCAACCCATTTGAGTCAGTGTTATCATCCTTCCCTTCCTATAACTACCGTCTTGTCCTTTTGCTTTAAGCCCTCGTGTAAGAGCTGCCACCTTTGCTTGTTCCCATTTCTCATTGGTCATATTTCTGATGGAGGCTGTCAGAGTTACAGCTGCCTTCTCATATTGACATATTTTTCTTGTCTATTCCACCAGGGTCTCTGCTCTGGTTTTAGGGCGCCCAGGTCTTAACCCTTCCTGATCATCTTCATGATCAGTTTCTTTTTGCAATCCAATACAATTTGTAACAACCACCCCTCGAGGCCTTTTTTTTTGTTGTCCTTAGGTAGGGCCCATTCAGAATCCGTTTTGGCCACCTTGGGCTTATGCTTGCCCTCGTGCCCCACTTTTCCACCACGATGTCCTGCTGTGTGGTTCAACCCCTCCCAGGTGTGGATGAGGTCTGTCAATTGTCCACTGAATTCAGCACAGCTCCCTTCTCCCTCATTGTTCTTATTATATTGCCAAGAGCGATTCTGGGGTTTACTGTCTGCCTAAAGTGTGGTAAATATTGAAGATACTTACGTGATTAGGATCCACAGCTGATCACTGACTGGTTTAATATTCTGCTCACAGAGCAGAATGTTGGAGGAGAAATATAAAAGAGGGGCTGAGAGACAATTAGTCGATATTCATGGTGCCTGTTAAACTGTACAGTGAAATATATTTACTTTGATTCATGGATATGATAATAATGAAACATATTCTGTGATTATTAGAATACAGAAGAACAAAGTGTGACATTTTAAACTTCACTTAATAATAACTTGACATTCATTTTATATATCTACAGAGCTGAACGTAGACTGATTATTAAAGTGATATTAATGTGATCACAGCAAAAAAAATCATTAGGAGCTAACAATAATTAACAAAATAAGCAATATGATTATTTGCACTAATTCTTGTATTGAAAATCCAGCCTTGTTTAATGCTTCTAAAATACTACGCTAGTCATTGTAATTCAAGAATACAGTAACAATGATGTCAACTAAAAAGAAGACTTTAATTTTAGCTTCACTGTGATAATGGACCAATGCAATAATTGGATGACTGCACTGTAAACTGTAAAGATATATAATATCGGCTCTGAGAAAAATAATTTGGTTTACAAGGTGTTCTGTACTCGGAATAATTAGAAATTAATTGTGATTATGAATTAGCCATTTAAAAGATCATTACTGTAATTGGCTAAAAATATTTACATTTTGCTAAGATAATCGGACCAAGGAGCATACAGGTTGAAAATGTGTTTATTCAACAGAATACACAAGAGAGAGTTTTCCCCAGGAACTAATTGTAAATACACAGCTCAAAGTAGCTTGAAAAATATATAGAAGCCAAATGATCATTGAATTGAAAAAGATTACATAGTTATAACTGACAGTTTAAAAGTCCAAGTATTTTGGCTACATGTTCATGTTGTTCATAGAGGCAACATGTGGATCAAAGTTAAACCTGGATGGACAGTCGGGGACAAAAGGATGCTGCTTTTTGTCATTTACATCAATGGTTTGACTGTGAATGTCGGAGGTAGGTTTGCAGATGACATCAGAATAAGTGGCAGATTTTCATGTTGGGATTCTTGTCTGTTTAACTATAATCTGTTCTGTTCTCAGTGTAAGAGGCTCTTCTTGTGCATGATGGGCTGTCACTAACAGTGTAATTTACCCGAGAGTCCTGGGATCAGGTTTCCTTTGCCTGCAAATCAGGCGGCCAGTAAACTATGCACCGGCTTTTCTTTGGCGCAGCAGAGATTCATTTCTCAGTGAATAAGTGTTCGATCACAAAGTTATTTCACTCAGAATGGTTTCTAGCACACACCATCCACCAGTGTATCTGGAAAGTTTTTTTTTTCTGAACAATTCCAATCTCTACCTGTCGATCTGATGGTACTTGTCAGTTTTATGAGAATTCAACCCTTTGTTGCTGAGCTATTTTTGTAAATGATTCGGTAAATCTATTGCTTCACTGTGGAGTCTGAAGTCGTTATGAGCCGGTTTCACCAGTTAGCCACACTAACTTACCCCGTCTGTCTGTATTCTACTTTTTTTAGTATTATCTTATCAGCAAATTCTTTCATTAAAGTGACGAGGAGTGATTTTTTTTTACGTGACTTTTTTTTCTGTTTAGCATTTTGATTTAAAACATAAGACAATGGTTTGTATTTGTGAGGGGGTGATATTGCTGTGTGCAACAGCCTGTCATTTATGGGATTACGTTGCCTAGAACACAGTGTTCTTTTGTCTCCAAATGACACATGATGTTACTGGAGCACCTGGAAAAAGGATGTGTTCATTGCCGTGTGAATTCCATCAATGTACTTTGTAGAACCTTCTGAAGCCAGAGATACACACATGTGTGTAGATTTGTTTTCCACACTTAAGGAAGCAATCATTAGCATTTGAGTGATTGTAACACAGGGGTACCAGACTCATTCTTGCAACTGGAGATTATAATGAGGTGCGACTGAGTAGGCTAGATCTGGATATCCTGTATTGCATGTGAATAAAGAGGTGTTCTGTTTGCACTGTATGTTATTACCAAAGACAGTGACAGGGTACATGTTGGCAGCTATCTTTGCTGATAGGAATGTAGCGTTATGGATCAGTCTGAAAGTGGTAGAACAGCCTGAGTGCCTGAGATAAGCAGAAATATCTTCACTCAAATACCTGTGAATCTGTGATCATTTCCACCTCAAGAAGTGAATCTCTGACTACATTCCAGAAAATGGTTTGCAATGTTTGTGATGCTAAGGGGATCAAAAAACGTTGCAAAACCTGGATGAGTGCTGAGAAGTCAACAATGATTTGACTCACATGAAGTGTGGATGCTGGCAAATTGTAATAAAACAGAAAATGCTGCAGAAACCTCAACAATCTGGCAACACGTGTGGAGAGAGAAACAGAGTTCAAGTTACAGGCCTGATGTAACTCTCCTTTGGAACAAACAATGTTGTTAAACTGCAAGTCAGGCTCCAGGTGTGAAATAATATAAATCTGACTCAGTCTCTGAAGAAAGGTCTAGGCCCGAACCGTCAGCTTTCCTGCTCCTCTGATGCTGCTTGACCTGCTGTGTTCAATCAGCTCTACACCTTGTTGTCTCTATCTCTGAAGTTCTTTTTCAGAGAAACAATCTTCCCTTTTGTTTGATTGTGGCACTGAGAGTGCACGACTGAAACAGAAAAGATGCTTTCTGTGTCTGGGTATAAATTAGTGTCTGTTGTTCATCGCTGAGACTGGACGGGAGTTCTGATACACTGGAATCTTCAGTTGAAAATTCTGTTTTTTTTGTTGAAGATCAGGAAGGCTTTCTCCTACGCAGGGAATCAGGGCACGATCACTGATCTTCGCTGACCATGACAGGACTCAAACCTAGAGGCTATTTTTTTTGTCATTAACACAGTCAGATGTGCTCGACTGTACTCAAACAGTCCTGTCTTTCCCCACACCCCAGCTTCATGATTCTGAGTAAGACGATCTCAATGTAGACACATTCCCTATATATGGGACAAACCAGCATAGACCCACTATCCACATTTTCCCTCAAACACATTCCTGACAAAATATTTAGTTATAGTGAAGTCGCGACTGCTTGAGGTGCCGACACTGTTCTCACAGAAGTAATTGAACTGTGTTGTCTGGATTGTTCATTTTAATCACTTATGGATGTGCCTGTAGTTTTCATTTCAAGTGGGAGCTGGAATGTATCAGCCCTTAGAGGTGTTTCTGAGGAAACATATCACTGTTTTCAGGGAGCTCCTCGGGAAATGTATCAGTGCTTTCTCGGAGTTGGGGGGGGCGGAAATGTCAGTGTTTACGGGGACGATCAAAATGTGCCTGTGGAAAGGTGTCAGTGTTCATTGAGAATCTCCAGTGAGTGTATGAGTATTTACAGAGTGTCTGTGGGGAATGAGTATCGGATTCTGGTCTGCAGAACTTTCCTGATGTCTAAGCAGCTCCCAAACCTGTGATTCTGAACACTGGATTTATTTATGGGGATGTGAATGAGGAGACTTTAGACAAGTCTTTCAGGGCAAAGGAATCTCTCTTTATTTAGTAGCATAAAGGTAATTCAGTAAATTCTATGAAGTTAATACAATACACTATGGAAAGAGACCACCACTATTAGACATTATTTACTGACACACAGAAAACAAGCATTTACACTGTCTGCCTGAATTGCTCCCAATAGGGTCCCAATGCACTGCCGCCGATGTTGGAATTTGGGATCTCGGGGTTTATGCTCCCATCCCAGAATGCGATTTTTGAAGTCCTGTTGGTCCCTCTGGATTACCACACCGAGAGCCTGGATGAAGACTTGGGACTGTGTGGGTTTGTACGTTTGGGTTGAGTCAGCTGATGCGCAAATGTGAGTTTTGTTGAGTAGCCGTTTCTCTTCACCTTTTGGGTTTTCACCTCAGTTTGTGACTGAGGACTCGTGGCTTCGGTGAAGTCAATGATTGCTTGTGCTAGTCAGTGTCTGGTTTGGATGGCCTGGGTCAGGTTTTTGCTGATGATGTTCTTGGTTCAGAAAGTTTGGATCCCGTGTTCGGAAGCTCTTTGTTCAGTTTCCTCCTCCCATAAGATCGGGGCTGGCAGTTATACTGACTGAGAGTCCCGCTATCTTCACACCAGATCTGTAGTTTTCACTCTGCTCTTGATGTTCTTTTCTGAGGTTAATTAGCTTTCCGATGGTTAGAGCGTGTGTGAATGGATTGGAATGTCAAGTATCTCTGTAGGCTCCATACTATCTGTGCTGCATAGCCTGAGGTGTAAAAGCTGTTTTGGATCAGGGTCTGTCGGTTTTGGTTAATTGTCCTTTAAGTGAGGAGGTGCAACATGGGATTCCAGGCCGAACAATAATTTTCTGAAGAAGGGTCGAGGCCCGAAACGTCAGTTTTCCTGCTCCTTTAATGCTGCTTGGCCTGCTGTGTTCATCCAGCTCCACACCTTGTTATCTCAATAAACCCACACAGCAATCTCCGTTCCCAGGCATGATTGTTGTGTTGTGTCTTTCTCGCAGATTCAGTCCAACTGTCTCTTTGAAAAGTTTGGAAGTCTAGGATTCTGCCCAAAAACGCAGGATTGGTCGAAATGTTTTACAATTGGCGAATTTTTTTTTAAATCTGGGTCCTGCTTGAATCAGTACTTGTGCAGGTTTCCCAGTGAGTGTGTCAGTCTTCAGTGAGCCTGTGGTTAATGAGTCAGTATCTATAGACTTTTTCCAGTGATTGTGTGGGGTGCTATTTACAGAATGATTACTTGGAACTATCTCAGTACCCCAGGGAGTTGCTGGGGAGATTTTCCTCACTGCAGTGAGTGAAAGGTATTTAAGGTATCCTTGGAGAGTGTGACAGTATTGGCAGTGTGTCTGGGGTATTCATTCAGTATTTACAGTGGGTCCAGAGGGACTTTGTCATTATTTACTTGGGGGTCCCTGGTAGTGTATCACTATTTACAGGGGGGTGTTTGGGGAGATTCTGATGTTAACACAGTATCCCTGGGGAGTGTGTCAGTATTTACAGGGAATCGTTACAGCATTTTGATGGATCCCATGCAGAGGAGATTGAGGGGAAACCCGACAGGTTTAAAAGTCCTGAGCGGTATTGATAAAGTGAATGGCAGATTGCAATTCAAGAGGGTGGGGATTTCAAGGCCGGGTCATACTTGCCAGGGGAGAGGAGAAAGATTTTAATAAATGCATGGAACTTTATTTTTGTTTACACAGGGTTCATGTACGGGATGGCCTTCCGGAGGAAGTACTGGGTGCGGGTATCGTTACAGCATTTAAAAGGCAATTGGGTAAGTACGTGAATAAGAAATATTCAGAGGGGCATGTCCCACCTTCCTGTGCTTGGCCCCAGTTCAGTTTGGGTTTATGGTCGGCATGGACTGGTTGGACGGAAGGATCTGATTCTAGGCGATGTGGCTCTGTATCTCTAAAAGCAGTATCCACAGGGAATCCAGGATGAGTGTGTTAATATTTACAGGGGTCCAGAGGGGATGCATCAGTATTTACAGCATGTCCTGGGGAGGATTTTCAGCATTTCCTGGGTGTTTCTGAGGAGGGCATTGATATTTAAAGGGCATTCCTGAGAAGGGTGACGTACTTTTACAGGAAATCCCAGGAAAGTGCATCAATATTTACAACAAATCCATTGGGAGTGTTAACAATTTCTGGGGACCTGACTGGAAGTGTTTCAGTATTTAGAGGAGGGACTGGGGAGTGAGTAATGTTGAGAGAGAATTCGTGCACGATGTGTTAGTATGTTGAGGGGTCTCTGGGCAGTATATCAGTATCTGCAGCGAATCCAAAGGGAACGTGTCAATAATTACTGGGTGTTCCAGAGGGAATACAACAGTCTCTACAGTGCATCTCCAGGGAAGTCTGTCAGCATTTACAGCCGGTCTAGGGTGACGTGGTGATAACACGGTGTGAGGCTGGATGAACATAGCAGGCCAAGCAACATCCAAGGAGCAGGAAAGCTTGACGTTTCAGGTTGGGACCCTTCTTCTGATGTTGTTTACTTGAGTTCAGTGGGACTGTCAGTATTTACAGGGGATCTTTGTGCATGTGTCAGCATTTTAAAAAAGTGTTCCAATGTAATGAGGCAGAGTTCACAAGGAGTCACCAAGAAGTGTGTCAGTTTGTAGAGGCTTCTCACAAGGAAATTGTTAGTATTTTCCAGGATTCTCACAGGGTGTATTTCACAGAATGTTGTCGACAGTGTGTCATCATTTACATAAGTTGGTGTCCATGTTTACATGGGTCCGGGGGTGGTGTGTCTGTGTAATAAACTTCCACAGAGAGACCACAGTGAGTCTCCAGTGACTGACCGTAATTTTCAGGTGTGTCCAAGGACAGTTTCGGGAATTTGTGCCTTTTGGAGTGTGTTCGTAATTTTAAAGGATTTGTCGGGTAATGAGTCAGAGTGTGTATAGAGATTCCCCAGTGAGCGTGTTCGTATTTACACAGTGGGTGCAGGTGCAGCAGGGGTTGAAGAAGGCAAATGGTATGTTGGCCTTAGTAGGGAGAGGATTCAGGGAGATCTTGCTGTATTTGTGCAGGGCCATTGTGAGACTGTATCTGGAGTATTATGTAGAGTTTTGGCTTCTGTTATCTGAAGAAGGATGTTCTGACCGTAGAGGCAATGCTTGCCAGACTGATACCAGGTTGGACTGACATATGAAGAGACGTTGGATTGATTAGGAGAGTATTCAATGTTGTTTATGAAAATGAGGGTGGATCTCATGAAAATGTATAAAATTCTAACAGGTCCAGACATAATAACGGTAAGGGCAATATTCCCGATGACTAAAGAATCTGGAAGCAGGGCTCACAGACTGAGGACACAGGATAGGCCACTTAGAACTGAAATGAGGAAAAATGTCTTTGCCAGAGATTTTTTTTCACTCATTCATGGGACGAAGACGTCTCTGGCTAGGCAGCGTTTATTGCTCATCCCTAATTGCCCAGAGGGGAGTTAAGAGTCAACCACATTGTTGTGGCTGTGGAATCACATGTAGGCCAGCACAAGTAAGGATGGCAGTGTCCTTCCCTGAACGACATTAATTAACCTGACGGGTTTTCTCAATAATCAACACTGGATTCATGGTCATCATTAAACTCCAAATTCCAGGTATTTGTTGAATTCAAATTCCGCCCTGTGCCATGGTGGGATTTGAATCCATGTCCCCAGAACCTATATTCCCCAGAATATCATCTGGGTCTGTTGTTTAATAGTCCAGTAATAATGCCAATAGGCCATCGCCTCTGAGTCTGTGGAATTCACTGCCACAGAAAGTGGTTGAGGCCAAACCATTCAATGTTTCCAAGAAGAAGTTTAATCGAGTTACCGGAATAAAGAGAGCACATGATAGAGGGAGTCAGCTAGATGAGAGGACTGAGTTCGAGAACCAGCCATGGTCATAGTTATTGGTAGCACAAGTTTGAGTGGGCAGATATCTTCTACTTTTGCTCCTCATTCATATTTATGATCTTACGTATGTTTCGGGACTCCAGTGAGCAGGCCAGGATGAAAAAGGGACCATGGGGAATATGTTAGTATTTGCGGTGGGTCCCATGGTGCCCTGGGGATTGCATCAGTTTTTACTGTGGGTCTCAGGCCGTGCGTTGGTGTTTCCAGTGGGTTCCAGGTGTGCTGGGGATTGCATCAGTTTTTGCTGTGGGTCTCAGGGAGTGTGTTGGAGTTTCCAGTGGGTTCCGTGGGTCCGAGGGATTGCATCAATATTTATGGTGGGTCCCAGGGGATGCATCGGTCTTTCATGGGTATGTACAGAGTGCAGCACCATACTGGATGAACTGAAGCTGTTTCCACTTTTACAAGGGTCTCAGCTCGTGGTAGGTGGATGTAGTGTGTGACTTTAAAAAGGTTATTTCGTCCTTTTTTTTTGAAGATTGCTTGTAAATGCAGAAGTGGGAAGTGTTCGGGGGTTTTAGGAGGCTTTTGGGTTTTTTGTTTGAAAAGCAACTTAACAATGGAAGAGGAGTGTCCAGTTCAGGCTCTCTAGTTCTATTCGAGCTGTCGCAGCCATGAGATTTGTGCGTCCAGAAGGTTTGCAAGCTTCAATAAATAATTTCTAACTGGCTTTCTCGGAAATCTCTCTCTGGATGTTGTTCCCTCCTGCCTTTAAGAATCTGTGTTTGGAATTACCTTTTAGCCAACGGGTGTGTTTATGGGATGTGACAAGATTGGAACAGTTAATTCGTAATAGTTACTGTATTGGGTGTGTTAGGCTTTCCGATATTTTGTTATTCTAAATTCCACTTTCTTCTGTTCATGTTTTAATTGTCGTGTTTAAATAAATTTGTTTTGCTTCAAACCAAGTGCATCATACCTGGAACACCCACATGACATCTGCCTCTTTAAAATAAGAAAGTTAGGGTCGAAAGGTAAGTGTGGAGTTGGAAGAACACAGCAGGCCAGGCAACGTCAGAGGAGCAGAAAAGTTGGCATTTCAGGTTGGAATAATGGGAACTGCAAACGCTGGTGAATCCAAGATAACAAAGTGTGGGGCTGGATGAACATAGCAGGCCAAGCAGCATCTTAGGAGCACAAAAGTTGTCATTTTGGGCCTCGACCCTTCATCAGAAACGACCCCTTTTCTGATGAAGTTTCTAGGCCCGAAACATCAGTTTTTGTGCTCCTAAGATGCTGCTTGGCCTGCTGTGTTCATCCAGCCCCACACTTTGTTATCTTTCAGGTTGGGACCGTTCTGACTATCTCAAAATTAGGGTCCAGGCTACTTTGTTAAAATCTTGAGGAAATTCCCGCCTGGCCCATAACAGATTGGGCGCTCTTGCCACAATAATTCTACAATTCCACTTTGGGTTTCGGGTTAATTGACTCCAGGGTGGTGAGTGGTAGTTGTCAGTGTCTTTTGGTTCGGGTGTTGCATTCCCTTGGTTTAAACAGGGCGTGCCTTGTGTAGGAATGGCTCTTTCAGTCATCACTCAGATTTCTGGGGGTGGAAGCATTGACTTCGGCGTCTTTGCAAAAAGTGACCACAGCAAAGCTGTTGGAATTGGCAGACAGGCTGGAGTTGGGGTTACCCTCATCTGTGAGGAAAGGAAAGGGACTGACAACACTCTTTGGAAATGGCTAGGATTCAGTTGCAGATGAAGCAGCTTGGACGGGAAAAAGAACTCAAACAGCCTGGATTCTGGTTAAAAGCAGAGGAAGGTGGAAAGAAAAGAATCACCCGAGCAGATAATGTGGATAGTCAAAATCTCTTTCTCCAGTGAAAAAAATGTCAAATACTTGGGTGCCCGGGATGGATGAAATTTCAAATGAGATGTGTGGGGTGCATGAATGAAGTTGTGTGGGATTGAGACAAATGCAATAAACAGGCAGAGGATTGAGGGATATGGACAATGTGCAGGCAGATGGCATTAGTTTAGAATAACGTTGTGGTAGGCACAGCCACGGTAGCCCAAAGGGCCTGGTGCTGAGCTGTACCGTTTTATTTTTTAATGCCGTTGAAAAAGAAAACTAAGAATCTCAGATATTTCATTATATTTCTCCCTCCTTCTTCTAAATGACAATGCGATAAACTCAGACTACTTAACCTGTCCTCATTAGAAAATCCCTCCATTCCCAAGATCAGCCCAGTGAACCTTATCTGGCCTGTCGCTAATTCAAGAATCTTACCAAAGGGCTGTCATACTGTTCATAATATTCTTGGTATAGTTTGACTCAACTTATTTATTTTAGCAAGGACTCCCTATTTTTAAACTTCATTCCCTTTTTAATAATTGTCAGAATTTGATTTGTCTTCTCTATTACCTGCTGAACCCGTAAGCTCCCTTTTTCAGATTGATACTTATGGATTCCCGAAAACCTTTGTGCAGTCAGTCTGAAGCCAACACTGTGAGCCTGACAGTAAGTTAGAAATGTACCAGACTGTATTATAAAGAATATGACAATAAACAATAATTGCACCCTTTGAACCAAAAGAAGATACATGAGCTTATGAAAGAGAATTTTTTGGTGATCCTGTTCGATTTCTTTTTTTAGGTGTGGCTATCATTTGCAGAATAAGTATGGTGAGGGAGGGGATTGGCATTAAGTTAAAATATGGTTACCTTGAATTTTCAAAATCATTTTGACGCGTTTGTACAGGGGCTGGAGAGTATGTAGGGAGTCAATAGGGCCTCTTCAAGATCAACAAAGCCATTATATGTGGGACAACTAGAGATGGATGCAATCCCAAACAAGTATTTCACTTCAGTATTTACTGTGGAGAAAAACATAGCACCTCAGGAACTTGGTGAAATAAATAGTGATGACTAGAAAAGAGTCCACAATTGAGAGCACGAGGTGTTAGGAGTCTTAAAATGCACAAAGGCAGATAAATCCTCAGGCCTTGATCAGGTTTATCCCAGGACATTGTGGAAGGCTAGGTAAACAATTGTGAGCTGCTCCAGCAAGATATTTATATCATCAACAGCCACGGTGAGATGTCAGAAGACTGGAGGGTGGGTAATGTTGTTGCATCACTCAAGGGGCTGCAAGGCAAAGCCTGGAAACTACAAACCAGTGACACTGACGTCAGTGGTGGGTAGTTTGTTGGGGGAGATCCTGAGAGACTGGCTCTTCATGCATTTGGAAAGGCAAGGATTGATTAGGGCTCGACAGCACGGCTTTGTGTGTGGAAAATCGTGGCTCAGAAAGTTGATTCATTTTGCTTTGAGGGGGTAGCCAGGAGATAGATGAAGGCAGAGTGGTACATGGTTCTCAGCAAGTTTAGATCACATGGCGTCCTATGAAAGCTTGCCAGTTGTGTACAAGATTGGCTTGACAGTGGGTGCTGGCAGAGATTTGTTGTTCTTCCTGGTGGCCTATGCATGTGCCTGAGTGAATCCCTTCGCACACACTGAGCAGGTGATTGGCCTGTTGGCCATGCGACTCTATTGGTTTCTGGCTCAGATGGGGAGGTAAATTCTGTCCCATAGTACCCACATTTCCACAGTTTCTCCCCAGTGTGATTGCATTTGTGGTGTGAGGTCGAATGATTGGCTGAAGCCTTGTCCACACATGCAACATGCATACAAATTATTTCCGCTGCAAACAGCGCTTTCTCCATCCACGCTTAAAGTCTGATTTCTGGTAAATCAGGCGACTCCATCAGACCATATTGTGACGGTTGATTTGTAAAGTTTCCCTTTCTAACATTCTGTGAAATTGATGTCAAACGACAAACAAGGGAGTGAGCGAGCATCTCTCTCAAGATTCTGGCTTCTATGTGAAAATAGCGACTGAAGCGGGAGGGGGGCTGGATTTTCGTCACCTACATACTGCCCACAACTTTGACATGAACAGTCCAAACACTCAATCTCCAATAGCTAGAAGGAGCAGGCCAGCAGGTGGATGTGACCGCCATCACCTCCAACGTCACACACTATCCTGATTGCTCTGACAATCCAGTCTTCCTAGAAAGAAGTTTCCTCCAAATAAATAATGGCAAAGCCAACGCCTTTGTCTTCAGTGTCCAAAACAAACTACACTGCCTTGCTAATAAAGTGTGAAGCTGGATGAACACAGCAGGCCAAGCAGCATCTCAGGACCACAAAAGCTGACGTTTCGGGCCGAGACCCTTCATCAGAGAGGGGGTGGGGTGAGGCTTCTGGAATAAATAGGGAGAGAGGCGGAGGCGGACCAAAGATGGGGAGAAAAGAAGATAGGTGGAGAGGAGAGTATAGGTGGGGAGGTAGGGAGGGGATAGGTCAGTCCAGGGAAGACGGACAGGTCAAGGAGGTGGGATGATGGTAGTAGGTAGGAAGTGGAGGTGCCACCCCAAGCCGCACCTCCATTTCCTACCTACTACCCTCATCCCAACTCCTTGACCTGTCCGTCTTCCCTGGACTGACCTATCCCCTCCCTACCTCCCCACCTATACTCTCCTCTCCACCTATCTTCTTTTCTCTCCATCTTCGGTCTGCCTCCCCCTCTCTCCCTATTTATTCCAGAACCCTCACCCCATCCCCCTCTCTGATGAAGGGTCCAGGGCCGAAGCATTAGCTTTTGAGCTCCTGAGATGCTGCTTGGCCTGCTGTGTTCATCCAGCTTCACATTTTATTATCTTGGATACTCCAGCATCTGCAGTTCCCATTATCTCTGATACACTGCCTTGCCACTGACTCCATTCCCTCTCCCTGGCAACTGTCTGAGTATAAACCAAATATGTCCTAACCATGGTGAAACATTTCATCCTATGATGTGTTTTGAAACACATATCCTTATCATCACCAAGAATGCCAACTTCCAACTCAGTAGCATTATCTGAGGGCTCATTGTCCCTGCTGATCTGCTGCCGAAACTGGCATCCATTCTTACGTTAGCTCTGAACTGAACTACCCAAATGCATGCCCCACTCTCCTCTCACATTCCCCTGTCTGCAATTGTCTAACTTCCTTTTCCTCTAAGAATGGGTGTACTTAAGTGCTGTTCAGTTTTTATTGTTCCTTCCATTGCCTCTGTCTGAATAAAATTGTTAACCACTACCCATTCTCCTAATCAAGCTTTATTTTCACGCACAAGCTCTGACATTGCTGTGAGGAAAGGAGTTACAGGTTATTCACCAAGTGATATTATCCTCCGGTCATCCAAAACTCTGGTGCCTGCGTGAGTGTTCACACCAAGTTGCGTTCAGCCACCACGCCATGCTCACTCAAATAAATTTTCAACTTTCCATCTTTTGGAAAAAATCTCCTAAGAGTTAGAGAGGAGACCATCTCTATAATGTCCTCCAGCCATCTCAAGGAAAATTGGGGATGGCCATTAAATTCTAACCCATTCAGCAATGCCGGCATCCCGAGAATGAATTTCAGAATGCGCTCTGAGACATCTGCGCTCCCTCTAATTTCAACCTCAATTTTAACTGATCCACATTTTGTGTCCTTAACCTACAACTTCCAAGGCTACAAAATATGAAATCTTCTCATTGAAACTCTCCTTCTCTTGACCTCAGTTTTGTACTTTGCAGTATTGTTTGGAATCCACATATGTGACCATAAAACATTACCACCTCTCTATAACTTATTGTATGACACTGATCGGAACTTGCTCAATAAGACTCTTGAGGAACAGCTTGGGAGTTTAGCCAATCATCAGAACTCATAAACCACAAATGCAGTAACAGAGCGGGATAAATGAGGGAGTTGTGAGGTGGAATTCATTTCTCCATCCGAGATGAAAACTGATTGATGCAGTCACAAGCAGTTCACCTGCTCAGTGTGTGGGAATGGATTAACTCAGTCAATCAACCTCCTACATTATGTAACAGACACTTAATAGCTGTAAGTTCATTGTCATTAAAGTGAACATTGATTACATTTTTGGAAGGTACACTGGTTAGCAAGATTAGATCACATAGAATATTGGGAGAACTAGCCACTTGTATGAAGCACTGACTCGGAGGTAGAAGACAAAGTGTGGTGGTGGATGGTTGATTTTCAGGCTGGGGGCTTGTGACCAGCAGTGTTCCACAAGAGGTGGTGCTTGGCCCAACGATTTTCATCATTTAAATAAATGAAATTAATTTGAAAGTAGACGGTATAGGTAGTAAGTTTGGAGCTGATACCAAATCGGAGGTGCAGTGGATAGCAAAGAATGTTACGTCAGAGAACAATGGAATTTTGATCAGATGGGCTGCAGAGTGTCAGATGGAGTTTATTTTAGTGAGGTACTACATTATGGAAAGGCAAATCAAAGTAGGACTTATACATATAAATGGTAAGATCCTGAGGTGTGTTGCTGGAAAAAAAGAGACCTTGGAATGTAGTTCATATTTCCTTCTAAGTGGAGTCACAGGTAGACAGGATAGCGAAGAAGGTATCTGGAATGCTGGCTTTTATTGGTCAGTGTATTGAGTATAGGAGTTGGGAGGTCATGTTGGGCTGTACAGGGTATTGGTCAGCCACATTTGGAATATTGTGTGCAATTCTGCATCTGCTTGTTGTCGGAAGGATGTTGTCAAATTTGAAAGAGTTCAAAAAAGATTTATTGGGATGTTGCCAGGGTTGGAGGGTTTGAGAAATAGAGAATGAAAAAGCTGGGGCTAATTTTTCTGCACTATTGGAGGCTGAGGGGTAACCCTGTGGAGGTTTATAAAATCATGAGGGTATGGATAGGGTCAGTAGACAAAGTATTTTCCTTCGTGTGAGAGAGTGTAAAATTACAGGGCATTGGACGAATGCGAGAAGGGAAAGATTTTAAAGGGACCTCAGAAGCAACTATTTTTTACCCAGAGGGTGGCGTTCATATGGAATGAAAGGCCAGAGGAAATGATGGAGGCTGTTACAATTAAACATTTAAAAATGCATTTGGATGGCATGTCAGTAAGAAAGATTTAAAGATATATGGACCAAATGCTGGCAAATGGGATTAGATTTATTTAGGGTATCTGGTGGAGATGGATGAGTTGGACCAAAGGGTCTGTTTCCATCCTGTACAGCTCTATGACTCGAAATCAAAGTTCCTTCATCATCACTTGGCAAAGGCATCCGTATCAAACAACATTGTGGGAGCTGCTGAGTGAGGATAACTCCCAGCAGTAAATGAACAGTGGAAGTTCCACAGTAAAATTCTCATTTAGACAGTCAATGGGATTAACAATGAAATACCTGAGACAATTACACCAATTAATGGAGGGAGAGGAAGTTAGAAAATGGCAAAGGGTTGATCAGGAAGGGCAGAGATGAAAAACAAGCAATGGATGAACATTGATTCAGATCCATAGTAAATGTATCACACCAAATACAGAGCTACATCAAGGTTTCACAGACAACTGAGAACAGTACCAGCAGCTGAATCATGTAGGTTACCAGTAATGATTACTGAGAAAAAAATCATTTTTTTTCAACTTTTCTGTCAAATCCTGGAGTCTGCAGATTGCAAGGTATCAGTGGGGTCATAGGAAACTCTCACAGCTGAACAAATACCCTGGATTCAGGGTGACATTTCCAAGTAATTTCTCATATGTGGTAATATCAGCCGCATGAATGCTCAGTGTTTGGATCTGTACGAAAAAGTGATCACCACAAAGGATCTGAAACAGTTGAGAAAATTAAATGGGGATTGAATAGAATGGTTCAAAGAATGGGGGATGTCAGTGGTAAGGTCAAATTGGTGAAGCTGGAGATGTTCTGCACAGAGCAAAGCAGATTGAGATGAAATTTGATAAAGGTTTCTTCATTTATGATAGATTTAGAAAGGCAGATAAACAACAGCTCTCCCTGTTAGCTGATAGTAGAAGTATTAGAGACACAGATATAAGATATTGGACAATAGTTACTGGGAAGTGTAAGAAAGGAATTTTATGTTCGTTTTATTTTACTCAATTGTTACATTCAAAAGCCAATAATATCCAGTCCTGAATGATAATGGGTAAGCTGGCACACTGGGATCGTTTTATGTTGCTCAGGCTGATTTACCAAATGCAAATCCTCTTCTAACGTGCTGAAAAATAAGTTACAAAAGCCATCTCAGTCAGTCTGAGACAAAAATTCAGAAGAGACAAATATTTCTGTTCTTTGGAGTTTGCTCTGTGCAAATCCTCTCCTCTTCAACCCTGCACAAGGAGTTTATAAACTTCCAGAAGACACGTTCATAACATATATCTCCCTGGGTAAGGTGACCACACAGGTCTGTTGCTGCCATTTACTCTCTACAAAGGTAGCAGCCAAATATTGGAATCTGTTGCTGAGAGGGAGCCTTGATTTGGCCTGTTTTGTGAAACACAGACAGGAACTGTCTTTATAAGGGGTCTATCGCATCTACAAAGTGTTTACGAAGTGGTCTCGTCTAATCACCCAGTTCATTGTCCTCTCTGCTCTGCCTCACTATTAACTTTTTTGGAGCCTACAGAAAGAACAGCCATTCCTCGGGATCCCTCCAACTGTACATGCTTTTGACTGTTGGTCAGTGGAAAGATACTGCACACACATGGTGATAAGCTATTTGTAAAATTCATTTGTGGGTTGTGGCCTGCATTTCTTCCCCATCCCTAGGTGCCCTAGAGAAGGTAGTGGTGAGCTGTCGTCTTGAACTGTTGCATTCCTCATGCTGTGGGTTTACCCACAATGCTATTAGGGAGGGAATTCCAAGGTTTTGACCCAGCAGCAGTGAAGGAATGGCGATATATTTCCAAGTCCAAGTCAAGATCATGAGTGACGTGGAGAGGAATTTGGAGGTGAAGGTGTTCCAATACATCTGCTGCCCCTGTCCTTCCAGATGGACATGGCCGTGGGGTTGGAAGGTGCTGTCAGAGGATCTTTGGTGAATTTCTGCCGTGCATCTTGTAGATAGTGCACACTGCTGCTACTGAGCGTTGGTGGCAAAGGGAGTGAAAGTTTGTAGATCTAGTGACAATCAAGTGGGCTGTGCACAGGGCATTTTGACCAGTGCAGGGTATTCTGAGTTAACTGGCTGCTATTGTGGAACTTATTTTTGTTTGTTTTATCAATACATGCAATCTTCCTGTTTATCACATAGAAGGGTAACTAGTATGTACAATACTTAATAGAGAATAGAATGTCCCTTGCGCTCCCAGGAATATACTATCATAAAGTCTGACACTGAGCTATTCATTAAATGGTGAAGTCACCACACTTGACCTTGACCAAAGGGCTGTTTTCTTTTGAGACAGATAGAACTGGTGGTGGTTTAACCTGAGGGACACCACACCTCAAGTGAGCAGACAGGTTGAGAATGAGAGTCATTAGCAGTAACCTCAGACGGCATGGGATTGAAAACCACACTGTTGGCTTCATGGTGGAAACTAGCAAATGGCTGTGAGAAAAAAAAAACAAACTTTTCAGAACTGTCTTCAAGGAGGAACATGTAGATTTCATGTTCTAGCAAACAGCAATGTTTGCTGTTATTTTTTTTGCTCCATGGAAGCCCTCAAAACATTGAATAACTATTTCGATGAGAACTGGTAATGTCAGAGCTGACAAGCCCTTTGAGCCAAGTGCTGTAAACTGGATTTAGAATCCATATGTTTGATGACTGGCCTTCATATCACGCTCCAACAGGCCTCTCTCCGCACTGTTAAAAACTCTATGACTCTCTCTCATTTTGCTACTGACAATAAAGTCAAAAGCAGTAACAAGGAAAGGTGTTAACATTGTGTGCGCCTTCTTTGGTGCTCTAGTAGGTAGGATTCAGCACTCTCACTGTTGTTTCCTAGGTTTGATTCCCCGTCAAGAAATGAGGATCCATGGTTCCTGTATAAACTGTTAAAATGAACAAGAATTCCTGACATTAAGAACATCAAAGTAAGTGCCTCTGGTAGAATCAGTGAGCATGTCACATTAGAGATGAAAGCAAATGGGAAGAAAGACTGAAATCTGTTGCTTTTGCCTGCTCTGTCACATTATTCCTACAAAGAAACTTGCTCTTTAGTGAAACATACAGTGTTCTTTATTGACAATTAACGGGTTAGATGCAGAAAGGTTAGTTCCCTGTTTGGATAGTATCGGACCAGAGTGCATAATATCATATCGGGTGTCACCCATTTAAGACAGAGATGAGGAAAAAAATATTCTCCCAGGCTGTGTTATTCCGTGAAATTCTTTACAGAAGGGGGCTGTTGTGTCATTAAGTAGATTCAACGCTGAGATTGACAGATTTTTAATCAAGGTATTACTTCCAAGTCGGGCAATTGCAGCTGACATTGTTGTGGAACTGTCACATGCATTGAAGTGATTCTGACTGGTACACAACATAATTCTGCTTCTGAAGGTTAGTCAGTATTTCATTGTTATGACTATGAATGATAGATAGCCATAGACAGGCCATTTGCAGTGAAGGTGCTGAAAATTAGATTACCAGGGAGGATCTCAGTTTATATCACACTGAGCACTGTCTGGTTTGGCATTGCATTCTCCCATCCTTTTGCACCTGATCCCCTCGACTCTGTCTCAGTTTTGTTTTGTCTTGTTTTATTAATACACAGGCTATTAAATAATCGATTACTCCCAGTTTTGAATGCATGCATGAGGCTGCTCAGTCACAGCCAGACACCCTGGGTCCATAGCTCAGTGGTTACAGCACTGGCATTTTGACCCCAGGGTCATGAGCTTGATTCTCACTGAAGCCTTTTGGAGTGCTTGTACAACTGCTGCATCTAACAACCTAAGGAGCATTTCAAATATTATCTCTGAATGTCACTGCGTGTTTGAAATGCCACATTCATGTTTATTCTTCCAGGAACTTGAGGAAGACCGTTTGGAAGGGTAGTAATCAGCTGACGTGTGCAATGCTCCAGTTTCACAGGAAGAACGAGGTGAGGCAGTGTAAACTGCAGAGTGACCATGAAACAATGGGAGAGGAACAAGGGAGCGGACATATGCTTCCTTCCTTTGCTCTATCCAGACTCTGGGTTTGAAGTCTGAAGTGCGACAATATAAGCCAAGTGGGTGAAATCCTTGCTTCCTGGGGGTCGGTTTCTTGCTGAGGCTTCAGTCACTCTCGTGGAAACGTGTCCATGTATTTCCCTCTGTAGGTGAAAATAAGGTTCAGCTCCTGAGGGGGTGTGAAGGCAGTTTGACCATCTCAAACTTCAATCCCATTTATTGTGTCATTTGAGATTAAAATATTACAGCGAAAGTATTATTGAGATGAAGACCTGAAACATCAGAGCACACAAGGTTACAGTCCAAGCGCTGGAAACTGGGATGATGGGCCTCGTTTGTAATTCAAAACCCGATGAGTCGATCATTTTGGAGGAGAATTTGCACTGAGAAACAAAGTCAACATCTGTGTCATTAAAAAACGAGAGAAATATTTCTGTTGTCATGCTTGCTGGTCTAGTGGTTAGGATTCGGTGCTTTGGTTAAAAAAAAAAGTGGCCTGGGTTTGATTCCCAGTGAGTAAATCAGAATTTATTGTTCCTGACAGTGACAACAGCAAAAAGCTGAGCAGACCTGATGAGAAACTGCTCAATGCCTCGGATCAGGTAATATCCCTGAGAACATCAGAGTTAATGTCCCAGCCTTGTTAAAAAGGCGAAGGTGCCTTGACTCTGCTCACTTGGACAATTCACCTTTCATTCTCATCTGATTTCGCTTCCCCAAAAGTTCCCAAAGCCAAAACATGGCTTTATGTTTCATCTCCTTTTCATTCCCAGAAAACGGGTCAGTGAGTTTGGGAAACTGCAAGGGGCTTCTCAGCAGTTTGAGATTATTTCGGCTTCCTCTCCTCTGGTGACCCTGGTGTTTTCAGTGATATTTACTGACGAAATACAGTGAAAGAATCCCCGTTCCTGCAGATCAGCAATTCAAACCTCATCAAGGTTTCAGGACAACTAGAAAGGTGAGTTTGGAGGTATGAAGACGTGTGTGAATTACGCTCAAGCCAGAGAAGGAACCAAACCTACAATCTCCTGAGTGGCAGTCAAACACATTATCCATTGTGGTTGTGGTGATAATATGGCCAGGTAGCATTCACAAGACGAACAGCCAGTGAAAGATAATCGCCATCACTGCTTCAATTCAACTGTCCCCATTTCGCGAAGCAGGGAATTTCACAGGTAAAGGAAACACATTTTCCCTGAGGAGGCTGCTTCCGTGTCGCCTCTTTTGTATCATTTTATTCACAGTCACACTGCTATTCTATGACCAACTCCAAGTGAAGTGCGCACTCATGATTTGTGTTATGGTGCCTTTGAGTCAAGGCCCTGAAAAAACACAACAAAATCAGCAAGAAGCTCCTGGCCATTTCTAGCCTGGCTCTGGAATTAGACGAGTTGAACCATATCTTTATGAGTGCCGTCTCTTTACTGCAGCCTCAGAACAGGCACGTATTAGCATGAGCCTGTTCTCTATCTTCCTGCAGTACATCTGCTGATCACCTTCAGGTTATCACAGCTCGACTTTCTCCACATCGAAACTCGAATGACATTATGAAATGTTTCGAAGTTTAGAGAGAGAAGCATTTCAGGTGAAAGTAGTTCTGATGTGAAGAAATGACACAAGGATGTGTGCAAATCAGGTCACAAGGGTTACTCTCAGCAACACTAGTGTTCTAGCGGTTAGGATTCAGGACTTGCATCAACCAGGCTGGGACACAATTCCCAGTCAGGAAATGAAGATTTATTTCTCTGCTTGTGGACTACCTGGATTAAAATGGATTCTTGATTACAAAGTAGGGTCTAGGCCTGAAACATCAGCTTTCTGATGCTGCTTGGCCTGCTGTGTTCGTCCAGTTCTACACCTTGTTATCTCACACACCCTGAATCTGCAAGAATCAGTCCGGCAAGGATAATGAACTGCAGATGCTGAAGAATCCGAGATAACAAAGTGTGGAGCTGGATGAACACAGCAGGCCAAGCAGCATCATAGGAGCACAAAAGCTGGCGTTTTGTGGTCTAGGCCTGAAACGTCAGCTTTTGTGCTCCTACGATGCTGCTTGGCCTGCTGTTGATGGAAATTAAGATTATATGGGCAGACTAAGGGTTAAATCTTACAGTGATCAGCAGGATGATGTACTGATTTATGGAACGTTACAATAATCAAAAGAATGCTGTACCTTAACAGAATGAAGCGCTTGAGCATAGTTCAAGGGAGTGTAAAACAATGGTAGGACACCTAGGTTAGCTATTAACAGCAGCTTAATTAGGTTAATTAAAGCATGTAACATAGAAGTAAGGACTAGCATGATGTAATGGGGTCAACCCGAGGCGAAGGACCATTGTGGCAGATGGAGTAATAAATAAGCAAGTTGTATACAGGCACAAGATGGCTTCTCGATGCAAATTAGCAACAAAATAGCTTCTAGGCTGTGAACTTTACTAATTCTGCTATTACCACATAAATCACTAACCCTCAGTGCCCTGCAAAGGAAGACAGTAGACAATGCGCCTTTCAAAATACAGCAGTAACCTGACAAGATAGAGGAGTACTAACCGCTCTAACTGACCTTCAAGTGCAGGTGCAATGGCTCTCTGTTGTGAGATAGAAATGATCTGAGAGCAGTGACATAAGTTGTTTACCAGTTAATTCCATTGGGAATGCTGATAATTTGAAGGAAAATAGGTTCGCAAAAAGGTATAAAAAATGACGAGCTCCGAGAATCGGTGCGAATCGGGAAACCAATCTCTGATTGTAACAGCTTTTTTTTGCAAATAAAAGTTTAACTTCCTGAAGAATTCTCCACATCTCCTGGTAGTTTCTCCACTACAAATTTGGCACAATGAGCAGGGTCGTGAAAATACCTACCTGTAGAGGGGCGGCAGCAACAGGGCGCTTCCCGGCCCGCTGGGGACACTCCTGTGACTGACAGAATAAGGGTGCACCCACCAAAAAAAGCATTTTTGCTTCTGACTCGGACCAAATTCTGTTCGCTTGGGGGTCCTCGGGGACTTGGAAGTGTGGGGAAGCTTCCGAATGGTCTCTCCGACTCAAAGATCCAAACAGCAGAAAGTAACTTAAAGTTGAAGGAGACGTGGAGGCCTGTTCAAGTAAACTGTGCATTGGGGTAAGGGACAAATAAGTGAAAAAAGATCAGTTGAAGTAAAATTCCACATGGTGTAAGTAAGTACCTGTGGATACCGCCTCGTAGGAACCGAGGGGCTGCACGGGCAGGGCAGAGAATTCTGCTGATACTGCCTCGTAGGTAACGAGGGGCTGGATGGGCAGGGCAGAGAGTTCTCTGGATACCACCTCGGAGGTAGCGAGGGGCTGCATGGGTAGGGCAGAGAATCCTGTGGATACTGCCTCATAGGTAGCGAGGGGCTGAACGGGCAGGGCACAGAATCCTGTGGATACTGCTTCATAGGTAGCGAGGGGCTGGACGGGCAGGGCACAGAATCCTGTGGATACTGCCTCATAGGTAGCGAGGGGCTGAACGGGCAGGGCAGAGAATTCTGTGGATACTGCCTCGTAGGTAGAAAGGGTCTGGACGTGCAGGGCAGAGAGTTCTGTGGATACTGCGCTAAAAACCAGAGGTCTGTACGGACAGAACAAGTGAAGCAGAGAGTGCCGTATTGCAAGTATTATTGAACCTGGTTTAAATTAAATGACGATAGATCGTTAGTAATTTGCTGGAACAAAACAGCAGGGAACAGTAGCAGTTTTAGAAGTAGTATCAGATTACAGAGCTCTGCAGAGAGAACAACTATTTTGGACAGTTGGCCTTAGTAACTATCAAGAATCACTATTATGTACTGATTAGTAATTGTGTGAGTATACCCTGTGATCACACCTTGTAGCCTCCTTTAAGAGAAGTATAAAAATGTTTTTGTATTAACCTGTGGTGTGCAGCTCCTCTGAGGAATACGGAAGTGCTCAACTTCTGTGTTAATAAAATGTGAGGCTGGATGAACACAGCAGGCCAAGCAGCATCTCAGGAGCACAAAAGCTGACGTTTCGGGCCTAGACCCTTCATCAGAGAGAGGGATGGGGTGAGGGTTCTGGAATAAATAGGGAGAGAGGGGGAGGCGGACCGAAGATGGAGAGAAAAGAAGATAGGTGGAGAGAGTGTAGGTGGGGAGGTAGGGAGGGGATAGGTCAGTCCAGGGAAGACGAACAGGTCAAGGAGGTGGGATGAGGTTAGTAGGTAGCGGGGGGTGCGGCTTTGGGTGGGAGGAAGGGATGGGTGAGAGGAAGAACCGGTTAGGGAGGCAGAGACAGGTTGGAATGGTTTTGGGATGCAGTGGGTGGGGGGGGGAAGAGCTGGGCTGGTTGTGTGGTGCAGTGGGGGGAGGGGACGAACTGGGCTGGTTGAGGGATGCAGTAGGGGAAGGGGAGATTTTGAAACTGGTGAAGTCCACATTGATACCATATGGCTGCAGGGTTCCCAGGCGGAATATGAGTTGCTGTTCCTGCAACCTTCGGGTGGCATCATTGTGGCAGTGCAGGAGGCCCATGATGGACATGTCATCTAGAGAATGGGAGGGGGAGTGGAAATGGTTTGCGACTGGGAGGTGCAGTTGTTTTTTGCGAACTGAGCGGAGGTGTTCTGCAAAGCGGTTCCCAAGCCTCCGCTTGGTTTCCCCAATGTAGAGGAAGCCGCACCGGGTACAGTGGATGCAGTATACCACATTGGCAGATGTGCAGGTGAACCTCTGCTTGATGTGGAATGTCATCTTGGGGCCTGGGATGGGGGTGAGGGAGGAGGTGTGGGGACAAGTGTAGCATTTCCTGCGGTTGCAGGGGAAGGTGCCGGGTGTGGTGGGGTTGGAGGGCAGTGTGGAGCGAACAAGGGAGTCACGGAGAGAGTGGTCTCTCCGGAAAGCAGACAGGGGAGGGGATGGAAAAATGTCTTGGGTGGTGGGGTCGGATTGTAAATGGCGGAAGTGTCGGAGGATAATGCGTTGTATCCGGAGGTTGGTGGGGTGGTGTGTGAGAACGAGGGGGATCCTCTTAGGGCGGTTGTGGCGGGGGCGGGGTGTGAGGGATGTGTCGCGGGAAATGCGGGAGACGCGGTCAAGGGCGTTCTCGATCACCGTGGGGGGAAAGTTGCGGTCCTTAAAGAACTTGGACATCTGGGATGTGCGGGAGTGGAATGTCTTGTCGTGGGAGCAGATGCGGCGGAGGCGGAGGAATTGGGAATAGGGGATGGAATTTTTGCAGGAGGGTGGGTGGGAGGAGGTGTATTCTAGGTAGCTGTGGGAGTCGGTGGGCTTGAAATGGACATCAGTTACAAGCTGGTTGCCTGAGATGGAGACTGAGAGGTCCAGGAAGGTGAGGGATGTGCTGGAGATGGCCCAGGTGAACTGTGTTTCTGGATGCTCTGTACCCGGCTGTATTGAGAAATAAAGGGTTCAGCCTTAAACAGCCAGACCGACTGCGAGTACTCATTGACCGATTGCGGAAGCAAGACGCCCCTCTGGGGGTGGAGATTTTCATACGGTGCCGTGACTCGGATTCGGTACGGACGGATTTGGGACAGCGGTGTAAGAGCCTCGAGTCTTTCACTATTGACTGTAGAGGAATCGGCTGGCCAGACGTGAGTATTTTTTTTCCAGAGATAATGGGAACTGCAGATGCTGGAGAATTCCAAGATAATAAAATGTGAGGCTGGATGAACACAGCAGGCCAAGCAGCATCTCAGGAGCACAAAAGCTGACGTTTCGGGCCTAGACCCTTCATCAGAGAGGGGGATGGGGAGAGGGAACTGGAATAAATAGGGAGAGAGGGGGAGGCGGACCGAAGATGGAGAGTAAAGAAGATAGGTGGAGAGAGTATAGGTGGGGAGGTAGGGAGGGGATAGGTCAGTCCAGGGAAGATGGACAGGTCAAGGAGGTGGGATGAGGTTAGTAGGTAGCTGGGGGTGCGGCTTGGGGTGGGAGGAAGGGAGGAGTGAGAGGAAGAACCGGTTAGGGAGGCAGAGATAGGTTGGACCGGTTTTGGGATGCAGTGGGTGGGGGGGGAAGAGCTGGGCTGGTTGTGTGGTGCAGTGGGGGGAGGGGACGAACTAGGCTGGTTTAGCTATGCAAGAGGGGAAGGGGAGATTTTGAAACTGGTGAAGTCCACATTGATACCATATGGCTGCAGGGTTCCCAGGCGGAATATGAGTTGCTGTTCCTGCAACCTTCGGGTGGCATCATTGTGGCAGTGCAGGAGGCCCATGATGGACATGTCATTTAGAGAATGCGAGGGGGAGTGGAAATGGTTTGCAACTGGGAGGTGCAGTTGTTTGTTGCGAACTGAGCGGAGGTGTTCTGCAAAGCGGTCCCCAAGCCTCCGCTTGGTGTCCCCAATGTAGTCGAAGCCGCATCCACTTCACCAACACCTTCCACCCCAACCTTCAGTTCACCTGGGCCATCTCCAGCACATCCCTCACCTTCCTGGACCTCTCAGTCTCCATCTCAGGCAACCAGCTTGTAACTGATGTCCATTTCAAGCCCACCGACTCCCACAGCTACCTAGAATACACCTCCTCCCACCCACCCTCCTGCAAAAATTCCATCCCCTATTCCCAATTCCTCCGCCTCCGCCGCATCTGCTCCCACGATAAGACATTCCACTCCCGCACATCCCAGATGTCCAAGTTCTTTAAGGACCGCAACTTTCCCCCCACAGTGATCGAGAACGCCCTTGACCGCGTCTCCCGTATTTCCCGCAACATATCCCTCACACCCCGCCCCCACCACAACCGCCCTAAGAGGATCCCCCTCGTTCTCACACACCACCCCACCAACCTCCGGATACAACGCATCATCCTCCGACACTTCCGCCATTTACAATCCAACCCCACCACCCAAGACATTTTTCCATCCCCTCCCCTGTCTGCTTTCCGGAGAGACCACTCTCTCCGTGACTCCCTTGTTCGCTCCACACTGCCGTCCAACCCCACCACACCCGGCACCTTCCCCTGCAGCCGCAGGAAATGTTACACTTGACCCCACACCTCCTCCCTCACCCCTATCCCAGGCCCCAAGATGACATTCCACATTAAACAGAGGTTCACCTGCACATCTGCCAATGTGGTATACTGCATCCACTGTACCCGGTGCGGCTTCCTCTACATTGGGGAAACCAAGCGGAGGCTTGGGGACCGCTTTGCAGAACACCTCCGCTCAGTTCGCAACAAACAACTGCACCTCCCAGTCGCAAACCATTTCCACTCCCCCTCCCATTCTCTTGATGACATGTCCATCATGGGCCTCCTGCACTGCCACAATGATGCCACCCGAAGGTTGCAGGAACAGCAACTCATATTCCGCCTGGGAACCCTGCAGCCATATGGTATCAATGTGGACTTCACCAGTTTCAAAATCTCCCCTTCCCCTACTGCATCCCTAAACCAGCCCAGTTCGTCCCCTCCCCCCACTGCACCACACAACCAGCCCAGCTCTTCCCCCCCACCCACTGCATCCCAAAACCATTCCAACCTGTCTCTGCCTCCCTAACCGGCTCTTCCTCTCACCCATCCCTTCCTCCCACCCCAAGCCCCACCCCCAGCTTCCTACTAACCTCATCCCACCTCCTTGACCTGTCCGTCTTCCCTGGACTGACCTATCCCCTCCCTACCTCCCCACCTATACTCTCTCCACCTATCTTCTTTACTCTCCATCTTCGGTCCGCCTCCCCCGCTCTCCCTATTTATTGCAGTTCCCTCCCCCCATCCCCCTCTCTGATGAAGGGTCTAGGCCCGAAACGTCAGCTTTTGTGCTCCTGAGATGCTGCTTGGCCTGCTGTGTTCATCCAGCCTCACATTTTATTTTCTATTTTTTTTCCATCTGGTTTTCCTCTCATTCAAAGCAGCGATTGACTCCACCCTTTGCTGCCTATAGTCTAAGTCCAGCCCGAAAAAGCACCGGTCTTGGAATGATGAGGGAAATTTGAAATGAGTAAAGAGGGAGTCGGCGACTCCATTTCAAGGTCTGGGTCCTACGGATCGGGGATCCAGAATAGAGTCGAGGACTCTAACATTGTGAAATGAGAGACAAAAATAGACAGGTTGGAGACCTGGCTGTTGAAGACTTTAAATGAGTCAGGGACTCAAATCTGGTCAAATTGGCATTGATTAAAGTGATTTCTAAATTAGTCGGTGAAGTGAGAGAGAAAAAAAAAGACAGGTCGGAGACCTGAGTGTTGAATACTTTAATGAGTCATGGAGTCAAATCTGGTCAAATTAGCATTGTTTAAAGTGATTTCTAAATTAGTCTTTGAAAGGTGACACTAAGGAGTATCGTGGTATGTTACAACAAGGCTGACAAGTTCTTTGGAGTAGTGAAGCTTTTTGTGGAAGTAGTTAATTTGCTGTTCGTTGACAGATGGTTGATTAGTAGAAGTTTTGGGTCGACATTATGACGGAAACTTGTTTAAGATTGGTAATAATGGTAGATAAGACGGAAGATCTATCTTCCTCACGGTGAAACGATGTGAAAAGTATCCAGATAAATCTGAAGACCTGCAGTCGGTCTGGCTGTTTAAGGCTTAACTCTTTATTTCTCAATACAGCCGGGTACAGAGCATCCAGAAACACAGAAGTTGAGCACTTCCGTATTCCTCGGAGGAGCTGCACACCGCAGGTTAATGCAAAGACATTTTTATACTTCTCTTAAAGGAGCTATAAGGTGTGATCACAGGGTATATTCACACAATTACTAATCAGTATATAATAGTGCTTCATTGATAGTTACTAAGGCCAACTGTCTGGTGCCTTAAATAAGAAATTAGATTTTGAACAGTGGCTACTAAGCGGCCCCAAAAAATAATCAATTGGCTAAATCAGCCCAGTAGTTGCTTTGGCGATGAAACATGGACTCAAAAAATGAAAGAATGGAATGGACTGTGGCGACAATTTTGTGATGAAAGCCATAAACAATTGGTATTAAATTCATGACAGGAGTCTGCCACGAAATTGGGAATGGTACCATAAAATTAATTGAGGTCCTCAAAAACAAATATACTCAAGTCAAATGTCAACAGAAATAAAAAGAAAAGTCACTGGTTATTGACAAACAAAAAGAGTTGTGTAATTCAATGGTTGGCTTTGGTTGGGGTGCGGGAGACAAGGAAAATTCGGATTTGGATGATTGGTGTTCCTATCTGCGCCTCGCACCCCTAAGCAGGAGTAAAGTAGAATAAGTATTCGGTATAAGTGTAGGATAAGTACAGTGTCTGTCTGTCTCAAACACCCTGCCTTAGACTGGTTGTTAAGAGGGGAAATCCCCCACGTGAAGGTCACGACCCTGAAGTGGGCGTTGAGACCAAGGACACTTTTGTAGGATATAGAAATAAGCAACAAGGTAAAAGCGCTAAAAATGGGGTAAACCTTGGATAAATCCGGCACTGGAGCTCCTCTACATCGAACGTGCTGAGATACTTCTGAGGATGAGGACCGATTCAGATGTCTGTCAGCATGCCTTAATAACAAATTACGGAATGAAATATGGCCAATAGGGGGAAGTTGGGATGTAGATAAATGCATAAAATTGAAAGAAACAATTTGGAAATGCAATTCGGGGACAAAATGAAAAATTTTAATATCCACATGGAGAAAAGCTACTGAGGAAATAACGAACAAATCTAAACTGGCGAGTTGGGAGAATAATGCATGTCGAAGAGGAATTAGACTATGTGATCATGAAGGAAACTTTAAATCGTGGGAGTTGTTGAAGCAGCAGCTTGAGGATTATGATTCGAGTAAAGCAGAGCAGGAAAGATTGAGCAAGCAAATGAAGAATAAAGAATTAGGAGTGAAACACCAGCCTGAATGACCATACTGAAATAAAACAGAGGTACCTCCTGACATATCTGGCTTGTCGATGTTTTTCCAAAGTAATGATATAAATGAGTAAGACCAGGAGGACTGGAGAAGGAAGTGGGCAACTTAAAGTAAAATGTTACATGTGATGTTGATTATGTGAAACAGTAGAACATGCAGATGCCCAAAAAATTCTACTGTTAACCAAGATCATGAGAGCATTACATTCATATCTGTAAGAAATTCTGTTTGAAGTTCAATTTGTTAATTTGGTCTTCCCTGCCCAATTAATGCTTCTGCAGAAAGGTCTAAAATATAAAGTAACATTTGGCTCAACTACAAATAAGGATGTGATTTAAAATCTTCTGGCAAACCTTACTCTGCAAACATTTGCAAATTAACCACTTTTGCAGAAATTCCGCCAATACTGAGTTGCAGATCTGACGAATTGGTTTAAACTTCCTGCTAACAATGTAGAGATTTAGCTGGGTCAGAACTGCCTCATAATACAGCATCAAGGGGCTATTTCCGAGCAGAAGTTATTTTAAAATAATACAGTCACCTGCCTTTGGTTGCCCACAATTGGAAGACTGGAAGAATACAGTTCGTTCATGTAGTCATTTTCAGATTAAACATCAGTAATGCATTTATACTGTTGTCTGGCAAACCACATTTTATGTACAAGCCACAAGATAAAGAATACAAGCCCACGGCTTATACAGACCTTACCTCCCGTCGTACTAGGTCTAAAACTAAACAGAGAAACCTGAAGTGGAATACGGGACAGAGTGCTCGTGAACAAAAGGAGGGAGAGCGGGATTCTTTTAAAACTCACAGGAGAGGCCTGAGAAAACATCCTCAGGTACACCCATCCAGAATTCCCTGTATGTTAAAACCCTTCTCCAGGCAATCCTCCTCCCTAAACATTTGGCTATTATCAAATGTGCTGCCCATCCCTCCGATGATTCTGTGGGTAAAGCTCGGGTTGATAAGGCTGCCGCAGATCAAACTTTTTGAGTGCCCTCTATGAGCTAGCAGGCAATAAATTGCTTGCCTCCTTCAAACATGCCGGGCGTGCCAGATACTGCCACTGTTCAGCGTTTACCGGGGGGCGCCCCTGACTCTGAAAAACGATTATGGAAGACGCATTGGTGTTCGTGCGCTGCTTCAAAACACCGTTGGGTCACTCCAGTTGGCCAAGTGTGTATTCCTGATGCGTTGTTACCAATGCTTATTGACTGGTCAAGGAGTGCAGTGCATAACAGGAAAACATTCTTGCTTGGTTGTCTATTTGAGTGCATTCAGCTTGATTTTATTGAATTGCCGCATGTACATTGCTATAGGTGTTGTCTTGTTATTGTTGATGTACTTAGCAGATGGATTGAGGCTGTTCTAACCACTAATAATAACGCCTTGACAGTGATAAAATTAAAAAATAAACAACATTGTGAAAATTTCTGAGAAATGGGCAAAAGGAACTGAGAAGTTATTGACTAAATGGCCAAAAGTGTGTCCTTGTGATATTAGCGTATGTGAGGAAATGGAAGGGTTAATGAAGACCTACAGATCAACAGATAAATCGGAGAAAATAAGTTAAAAAAAAGAACAGGAGATGGAAATATTAAAACTATTTAGCAAAGAAGGGGACGAGTTGAGAAATGCGTACCAAGCAGCAGTTGTGATCAGGAAGGGTGGCAAAGAACAGATTTATCAGACTACAGAAGTAGAAGACCCAGAAAAGAAATCCACCCTATACCCAAGCTTGGAGGGGATGGATAGACCCCCCTCCCTATACAAACAGTGAAAATGCGAGGCAATGCCCTGTAATAAGTGGAACGGTGAAGATAGAGGGAGAATTAGAATGGGACAGGGGTGAAAAAGAGAAGAATATCTTAAAGTAAAAAGAGAGGCAGAAAGAAAGATAAGGCAGGAAGAAAAGGAAGCTATACAGCATGGAGAGCAGGAATTATGACAAGGGATGGGGAGGGAGTGAGGGACAGGACAGGGACAGACAAGGAGAGGGGGCACAGAGAGGGAGCAAAGGACAAGGAGGGAGGAACAGGAAGAATGTGAGCGACAGGGAGGGAGCAAAGCAGCGACGGATGGGGAGGGAGCGACTGAGCTGGAGTGATGGAGCGAGGGACAGGGAGGGATTGAGAGAGGGACAGACGGGGAGGGAAGAACAGGTAGCAGTGGAGCAAGAGACGGTAAGTGAAGGATGGAGATCGAGGAAGTGAGGGACGGGGAAGCATGGAGCGAGGAACGGATGGGGAGTGGGGTTGGAGTGAGTGAGGGATGGAGAGGGACAGGGAGGGTGTGAGAGGCAAGCATGGTGACAGGGAGGAGGGAGCGAGGGACATTGACTGGCAGGGACAGGGAGCAACAGATATGGTGGGAGCGAGTGACAAGGATGGGATGAGGGATAGCAAGGGAGCGAGGGACAGGGAGGGTGCAAAGGAGCGAGAGATGGGAAGAGAGCGACTGAAATCGAGTGAGGGAGCAAGTGACTAGGACGGAGTGATAGGGATGGAGTGAGGGGCTGAGGGATGGGGAGGGATTGAGCCAGGGACAGATGGGGAGGGAGGGGGAGGGTTAGAGGGTCAGGGAGGGAGGGACAAGTAGCGATGAAGCAAGGGACGGGGAGCAAAGGATGGAGGGTTAGCAAGTGAGGAACAGGAGAGGACGGACAGGGAGTATGGCAGGAGGTTGGGAGAGAGCAAGGGATGGGGAGAGAGGGACAGAATCGAGGGATGGGGAAGGAGCGAGTGAGGGAGAAACGGGAAGTAGGGCGGACGGGAGGGAATGAGTGAGGGCACAGCGAGTGAACGAGGGCCGGGGAGGGCACAAGGGAACAAGGGATGGGGAAGGAATGAGGTACGGAGACAGAGACAGGTAGGGAGTGAGGGGTGGGGATTGTGACAGGGAGGAGTGCATGAGGCACATGGACTGGGAAGGACAGGGAGTGAGGGACGTAATGGGAACGAGGGTCAGGGAGTGGGCAAGGGATGGTGTGGGAGTGAGGGACCAGGGGGGAGCGAGGGAAAGAGAGGGACAGGGAGGGGGTGAGGCAGCGAGAGATGGGGAGGGAACAAGGGAGAGAGCGAGGGAGCGAGGCACAGGGATGGAGCGAGTGAGGGACATGGACGGAGCGAGGAACAGGAAGGGAGTGACGGACTGGGAGGGAGCAACTGGGAGGGAGTGAGGGATGGGGAGAGATTGAGAGAGAGGCGGACGGGTGGGAGAGGAGAGGGAATGAGAGACGGGGAGGGAGGGACAGGTAGCGATGGAGCAAGGGACATGGAAGGAGGGACAGAGAGTGAGGGAGCAAGGGACTGGGAATGACGGAGTGAGGGAGGGACGGGGAGTAGGGTGGGAGGGAGCGAGGTGGGATGGGGAGTGAGCGAGGGGCAGGGATGGTGACAGGGAGGAGGAAGTGAGGAAAATTGACTAGGAGGGACAGGGAGCGAGGGACGTTGTTGGAGCGAGGGACAGGGACGGGGCTCAGGCACACCGACAAAGCAGGAGGGAGCAACTGGGATGGAGTGAGGGAACGAGAGATGGGGAGAGATTGAGAGAGGGACAGATGGGGAGTGAGGTGGGAGGGTGCGGGTTTCGGGGTGGGAGGGACAGGTAGCGATGGAGCAATGGACAGGAACGAGGGATGGAGAGGGAGGGAGCAAGGGACTGAGAAGGACAGAGGAGGGAGGGACTGGGAGTAGGGCGGGAGGATGTCAGCGAGCTTTGAACGGTGAGGGAGCGAGAGGAAAAGAGGCTGGGGCAAAGCGGGATGGGGCCAGGGAGCCTGACACGTGGCTGGGGGCCAGGGGGATGGGGTCAGAGACCCAGCGGGTTACAGAGCTAATTAAGGGACTTGGAGTGAGAGCAGAGGACGAGAGAGAGAGAGAGAGAGAGAGAGAGAGCAAGAGAAAGAGCACGAGAGAGCACGACACAGAGAGAGCGAGCGCGAGAGACCGAGAGAGAGAGAGGGCGAGAGAGAGGGAAAGACAGAGACAGAGAGAAAGTGGGTCAGAGATAGAGCGGTAGAGACAAGGGAACAAAAACCACAGTGAGAAGTGAGAGCGACGGGGGGAGACAAAGATAGACAAAGGTAGAGGGGGGATGGGGAGAGAGATGGAATGGAGGAGGGGGACGAGAGAAGGAAAGAGTGTGATAGGGGATGAGGGAGAGGTGGGGTCAGAGGGAAAAATATAGAGTGGGAGAGGGGGTTCACACAGACAGTGGGTGAGAGAAGCGGGTGCTGCCATTCGAGGAGGAGGGAGAGAGAGAGAGAGACAGGACTCAGGGAGAGAGGAAGGGAGTGGTTTGGAGAGAGTGGGTGGAAAGAGAGAATGAAGGGAATGGAGACAGGGCTGGTGAGAGGGTTGGGGGTCAGAGAGGGAGAGAGTGAGCAAGGAGGGACAGGAGAGAAACAGACAGAGATATGCCCGAGGTGAACAAAAGGACAGAGTGACTTGAACCCAACTCCTGAGCTCAGTCCCGAAATCCTCCCATTCCCTTGGGGCCGAGTCTGTCTCTCTCCAGGTGAGCTTCTTCAACACAGAGACAAACAACAATATAGTTTGCTGAGCTGCTTGGCACTTTTTAATGAACGTTAATTACATATTGAAGTCATGGATGCAGTCAGTGGAATGGTGCCTTTTCTCTTTGGACTGTGAGTTGAGAGAAACATTGACATGTTTCCCTGTAACCCCCTGTGGGATAAGGTTGGATAAACCAGCACTACCCTCAGTCTGTTACCATAGCGACAGGCTGCTTCATTGCTGAAACATTGAACTGACATGAGAAAATCCTGGATGGATTGATTAATGAGTGAATTTGATTGATTGATGAATTTGGGTAAAGGGATATTTCAGCACATTCTTCAGCTGCTGCCTGAACTTAGTCTGTGTCACGGCATAAATCGCGGTGTTTGTGCAGCAACTGAGGAGCTGCAGCATGAAGCCCAATTCCCGCACAAATGTATGTAAATGCACAGACTCATACCCTAAATTATACATCCGGTTCCATATAGAAAACACCATTAATGTTGACCATAACAGGATGAAATTGGCCGAGATCACAAACAGTAAAATGATGGATTTTCTTCGATTTCTCATTTCTGTGTCACACTGACCGTCCCCATTGGTGTGAGCCCGGAGTCTCCTGCGGGCTCTGCTGGTCACTAAAATGTATCTGACGGTGAAAAGATTGAGCAGCAGAATCAGGAGAAATGGGAGAGCCGGGGTTAAAATGTAGTGGAGAAACTCGACTGTGCCCCAGACACGAGAGAATTCAACACCAACAGTTGCATAACAAAACCAGGGGCTGTTCCCCATCCAATAGCGAACTCCGAGCATAAAATACCAGAAAATGTTCTTTATACAGCTCAGCACAGTCACTGTTCCCAGAACCACAGCCGCCGTTTTCTCACTGCAATATTTACTTTTCAGCTTCTGGCAACAAATGGCCACAAATCGATCAAAGGTGAAAGAGACAGTGAACCAGACAGAACAGTCAGTGGCTGCATAAAGCAGGACGGCGTGGATATTACACACGGGGATGTACCGCAGGAAATCAAACTCTTCCCGATAAACAATGGGAATGTGTCTCAATATCAGGTCGAGGATAATGACCAGTAGATCCGCCACTGCCATGGCCCCCAGGTAACGTCTGACACATGGAGACAATCCACAATCTTTATTTAGCAGGACATAGACCGTCACTACGTTAACTGTGAGGAAGAAAAACAAATAAATTATAGATCAACCTGGAGGCAAAGTTACCAGTTTGATTGAGAACCCAGTAATATTTTCAAATGTATCATTGATTTATTGGAAAAAATGGAGAACAAGTAACAAATATCAATTTCTCTTTTTTTAAAATGAAAATGTAATTTAGCACACAAGAAACCCTCCCTCCATACCCGTTGTGGCTACCTCTACATTGGGGAAACCAAGTGGATGCTTGGGGACCGCTTTGCAGAACACCTCCGCTCAGTTCGCAACAAACAACTGCACCTCCCAGTCGCAAACCATTTCCACTCCCCCTCCCATTCTTTAGATGGCATGTCCATCATGGGCCTCCTGCAGTGCCACAATGATGCCACCCGAAGGTTGCAGGAACAGCAACTCATATTCCGCTTGGGAGCCCTGAAGCCCAATGGTATCAATGTGGATTTCACAAGCTTCAAAATATCCCCTCCCCCACTCTATCCCAAAACCAGCCCTGCTCGTTCCCGCCTCCCTAACCTGTTTTTCCTCCCACCTATCCCCTCCTCCCACCTGAAGCTGCACCTCCATTTCCTCCCTACTAACCTCACCCCACCCCCTTGACCTGTCCGTCCTTCCTGGACTGACCTATCCCCTCCCTAAATCCCCACCTATACCTCCTCTCTACCTGTCTTCTCCCCTGATCCATCTTCGGTCCGCCTCCCCCTCTCTCCCTATTTATTTCAGAACCCCGTTCCCCTCCCCCATTTCTGATGAAGGGTCTAGGCTCGAAACGTCAGCTTTTGAGCTCCTAAGATGCTGCTTGGCCTGCTGTGCTCATCCAGCTCCACACTTTGTTATCTCCATAAGAACAGATAGTTTCTGGAACATTCCAACAAATCAATCACTTGATAGCAGACACAGTTATAGTTCCTAATATGGAGAGTCGGGATGTTGCCGTCCTGAAAATATTCTCTCCCAGTTCCTTGAAGACAAACGGAGGTTGGAAATTGCTGTCTTTTTGTCTAAACTGTCGGTGACAGAATGTGATGGAGTCATAAAGATCCACATCACAAAGGCCCTTCTGTCCATCAGTTTTGGTGAGACCCACTCAGCCTCACAGTGGAAATCTCTCCCCAAAACTCAACTCAACTGGCACTTTACATACGAAAATAATAAGATTAAGGCAATGCCTTTATAATTTGATGTACAATCCTCTTTTATGATCATACAAATATCATTTCTTATTCATAGATTTCTGCTACTTTCTTTTCATTTTTCATCAACACTCCCAAATGTAATTGTTCTGGATATTCAGTTTGCAACGTCGGGCACCCTGCAGCCATGTCTCTCCCATGTCATTAAAACATATCCAATTACCTCAATGTATGCAGTGAATTCCTCAATCTTTCGTGAAAGTACAGACACATTCAGATACAATGCTTTTCATTCAGCTTTTTAAGCCATTAATTTCTTTTCCATTATATCCTTTCATCCTCATTTTGACCGATCAGGAAACAGACTGACATTGTCATACCCACAGAATCAGACCAGGTAAGTAATGTTTCATGAAGCACCATGTCCATCCCTGGATATACCCTGTCCGCACTGGGAGGATAGACTCACCAATGGTGTTGGCATTGTGGTGCACAGTCAGGAAAGGAGCTTCCCTGGACTTCCACAACATTAACTCCAGAACCCGAGAAATCTCATGATAACAGGTCAAAGATGGTCGAGAAAATCGCCTGATGAGGGTCATCAACTGCCGTTCACACCATCCCTCAGTGATAAATCAGTTCCCCACAACATTGGAAACAAATCGGATAAAGCACTGAGTGTGACAAGGACACAGAATGTACCTTGGGTACGATACTTCAATGTCCATCACCAAAAGTGTCTCTGCAGGCCCACCACTGACTGAGCAGGGCAGGGGTAAATACACAGCAGCCAGACAGTGACAAGTGATGGCTGAACAAACAAGGTGAAACAAACGACTTGTTACCGATGTACTTGTCATTAATAGTACCTGTCGGACCACCAGCACACAATCCTGTAGAAGGTAAAATCTCAGCGTCATACTGAAGGTACCGCCCACTGTGCTATGCAGCAGTACCTCCTGCGAAGTACAGCACACTTCTAAAGGACCAGGCAAATTGAACCTGGGCATCCATTTGGCACTGTGTGCTGTCGGCAGCTGCAGCATCAATGGCCTTCCCTCCATCATCAAGTAAAAGGTTGGCCGGTCACTGATGATTCCAAACTGTTCAGTAACTTCCACAACTACACCGATACTGAAGCAGTCTGTTCAGTACGTGGAGAATGTTAAAACAGGAACGTAAGGAGGCCACTCACCCACTCGAACCTGTTCCTCAGCAGTTGGAGCAGATTTTTTAATCTCTCATGCTTTACAAAGCTGCTACATATGAATAGGGGAAAGACCAAGTAATGAGCCAGAATCAGGGATAAATTTGTGATAAAATAGTTTTTATCAGTTTAAAAGAATAAACAACTGCAATGACACAGTAACCAGTGCTGGGTCCACACTATTAACCACCTATATCAACGATGTGGACAAATGGAATAAGTGTATTATAACTGAATTTGCCATTGATTCCAAGACAGGCAGGAAATGAAGTTATGAAGAGGGGGTAGAAAATGGATAAGCAATGGATAACAATTTGGCAAACGTAATCTAATGTGGATAACTGTGAACCTGTGAATCTTTCAGGAACATTAAAGGCTGTATATTACTGAAATGGAGAGAGATTACAGGACATTGTGATACAGTGTGTACTGGAGGGTTCGCTCTGACCCATTCAGACATCAGAAGCATTACCCCATCTCCCGACGGTCTGTTCCCTGATGTTCCCAGTGGCTCCATTTGTCTCAGTACACACAGGATAATTGGAAGTGGTTGGTTGGCGGTGGGGAGTGGTGACAGGCGGGATATTTTGAACTGTGTATCAAGGGAACAGCCTTTATCCGAGACGCCACCCTTTCTTTCTACATGGAGAACTGAAGATGATGAGAATAGCTGACTGCTTCTGAATGACAGGGCAGTGGGTATTCATAAGCATGACGTACTGTACATGGTTACACTGCAACATTAATGGCGTAAGTGTACCCTCAGTTCCTCTATCTCTGTGCATTGACACCACAGAACCAGGTACGCCATTGGGAATCCCATTCTGCTGGGAAAGCAAGGATACAGCCGTCAGCTCTCCTCTGAGGGAGAAAACATTTTAATCACATTGTCCATTGCAAAGGGTGACATACTGGGAGATGGTCGATACGTGACAAACTCCTCCCTAGAAAGTTCCACTTTGTAGAAGATGAACAGAACTGTGTTCCTAACAGCCACTGACAGCGCCGTCCTCCCCTGGGGTGAACTTGCAGGACCTGTTAAAGGAGGAGGCAGCTCTGTGATCAGCTCCTTGTTCAGTCAGGGTCCTCTCATTCTCTGCTCCTGAGTTGAGTGTAGCTTTGGAAGCTGCTCTTGGAAAACCCGGGTTAGATACAGCAGATCGATTTCTCTACACACTCGCTTTGTGGTTTCAGAGCTTCCCCTCTCTGCAGCACTTGCTCCATTTGTTGTTAATGTTGCAAACCTAGGTTCTGTAACTACAGTCCCATGTTCCGCCCAGTGTTGGGTCACCACATCCTCACGTCTCCCTGATTGTTTGAAGCAGCACAAGCACAACTTCCAGCCAAGCATCCACACCATCTCCACTAACGCTTCAATTACAGAATCACCCAGAGTCCTCTCAGCTACAAGTTGGATGCCTGGTAATTAACAATATTACTCAAAATCTTACTGACTACATGATAAGCTGAGGGGGACAAACAGAGCCTTTCAGTCGACAGGAACAGACCAAGTTTCAAAGACACTGAAGCAGTCTCAAAGTGGCTGAAATCCCTGTCCAATATGGCAAACCTCATGGGACACATCAGGAAGTGAACCACAGCCTGACTCTCACCATTTTATTATTTCTCAGCTTCACAATGTCAACATTCGATACACTTAGGAGCTAAAAGCCAAGGCCAGGGAAAGTTACAGACAGACAGAAAAAAATCACATTAAAGATGGAAACAGACAGTTATTTCAGAAATTATTGTGGAAATATGAGGGAGAAAACAGCTGAGTTGGAGTAACTGGACCAGTGAGACCTTGGAGAGTCCAAATCACAAGAATGAGAACATTGAATAAAGACACTGCCAGATCAGTTGAAATGGTTTGTTACATCAAATTTTGAATCCATCCGCAGAACCACCCTGGACACTGTGAGTTGGTCCAAGACAACAGTCCAGCATGCACAGCAGGCCAGACTACTGTATTGACACCAAGAAAGGCATTCATCACGTTGTCAAGTAGTAGCAGAGAATCTGCAATGGGGAGGTTAGTGTTCACCCAAAATTGTATAATATGAGTTGTAGGAAGTTTGTACTTTGATGGAATAACAAAATAACTGCAAACAATAGGAGAGATTGCAGAATTTGAAAGTACCCAGGAATTTGAGTGTCCTGGCACATGACAAAAATAAACGTAGACTGCAGTTGCAGTCGGTCATGTGGATGATATATGGAATTTATTTACAGTGGTTATCAGTTATGTCAATAAAAAAACATTTTAATGCATCTATACAGGGTATTACTGAGACCTCACCTAATGAACTGTGTTCAGTTTTGGCTCCTAAATTGATCAATGAAAAATACAATTTTTTTGAAGCTTTTCAAAGTTGTTTCACTTTACTTGATCCAAACATAAAGGCCATAAATTATGAAGGATTAATAGTTTTGACCTGAAAGTTAAAGATGCTCCTATTGATCCACATAAGATCTTGAGGAGAGCGTTTCAGGAGCTTATCTGTTAATGTGAAAGTAAAGGCTGGCATGAGGAAGGAACACTGGATGATGGAAGATAAAGGAGCTCTTCACACGTAGAAAAGAAAAAAAAAATGAGGCACGTATCACATATCGGCAGTAGTATCAGTGAATAATTTGAGGAGTACAGGGGATGTGGCAATACACTTAAGAGGGAAACCAGGAGGGAAAAAAAGGGACATGAAATAGCTTTCACAGATAAATGAGAATCTAAAGAGATTCTACTCACATATTAAAGGCAAAAGAATAACTCGGGAGAGAATGGGGCTTCTATTTCATCTATGTGTGAGGTGATGATGAGGTAATCAACAAATATTTTGAGCCAGTATTTACTGTGGAGAAAGAAACAGAGTCTCAGGAACTTTGTGAAATAAGCAGCGTTGTCTTGAAAAGAGTCCTTACCAGAGAAATTTGCATCATTGATGGTCGCAGGTGAGGTGCTAGAAGACTGGCAGAGAGGGAGGTTTGTGCTGGTTAATGTTGTGCCTTTATTTAAGAAAGGCTGCAAGGGAGGGCGATAAAACTACAGAACGACGAGTCTGACATCTGTGGTGGGTAAGTTGTTGGAGGAAATTCTAAGAGATAGGATTTAGATGAATATCAAAAGGCAAGGACTGATTTTGGACAGCCAGTATGACTTTGTGTGTGGGAAATCATTTCTCACAAACCTGATTCAGTCTTTGAGTTGACCAAGAGACAAATGAAAGCAATGTGGGAGACATTGTCTACTTGAACTTTAACAAGGCCTTCGACCAAGTCCCGCATCATTGACTGGTTAGTAAGGGTAGATCATATGGGATCAGGAAGAACTAATCAACTGAATGCAGAATTTTCTTGATGGGAGGAGAAAGAGCGCGGTGGCAGAGAGTTGTTGATCCAGCTGGAAATCTACGACCAGCGGTGTGCCACATAGATCTGTGCTGGGTCCACTGTTGTTATTTATAAAAATGACTTGGATGAATTTACAGGAAGTGTGGATAGTCAGGTAACACCAGAAATGATCGAACTGCTGACAGCGAAAAATGTGATTTAAGAGTTCAACGAGGTCTTGGCCTACTGGGCAAATGGGCCTGGATTGGTATAGCTTGAGAAGCTGTTCTTTGAAAACTCGGGGTGGATACAGCCGATCCCTTTTCCCACATGCACTCGCTTTGTGGTTTCAGGGCTTCGCCTCCCTTCAGCCCTTTGCTCCATTTATTGTTCATGTTGCAGACCCAGATGTTGTAACTACATCCCCGCCCACCCAGTGTGGGATCACTAAATCCCCACATCTCCCTAAATATCAGGAGCAGCTCAAAGCACATCGTCCAGCAAACCACCCACCGACTTGCAATAACAGGAGTCAGTCAGAAGCCCCTCAGCTACAAGTTAGATACTTGGCCATTTGCAATCATACTCAAAGAGCTTCCCCATGTTACTGACTGCACTGACAAGCACAGGTGTTTTGTGAAAAGACACAGACCAAGTTTCAAAGACATGTCTCAAAGCTGGTGAAAGCCCCTGTCCAACAATAACCTGACACACACCTTTTCATTGTTTCTGTGTTTCACAACGCCAGCACTCGATACATGAAGGAGGCAAAGGGAAAGGCCAGGGAAAATGTACAGTTGGACAGAAATATTCACACTAAAGATACAAATGGACAAATAATTAAGTGAGAACACGTTGTGGAAATATGGGGTAAGAGACAGGGGAGTCGGACCTTGGAAGTTTCAATCATCAGAATGTGATACTAGAATTGAGCATTATAGGATTAGTTGAAATCATAGAAACCCTCAGTCTGGAAGCAGGGCATTTGGCCCATCAGCTCCAAATGGACCCTCTGAAGTGCATGCCACACAGACGCAAACTACAACTATATCCCTGTGACCCTGCATTTCCCATCGCTAATCCACCTAGCCTGCACATTCCTCACGCGATGAGCAATTTAGCTTGTCCAATCGACTTACCTTTTACATCTTTTGATTATGGGAGGAACCCCACGCAGACACAGGAAGAATGTGCAAACTCCACACAGACAGTCGACCGAGCTGGAATTGATGCTGGAACCCTAGCTCTATGCATTTCACCAAATTTTGAATCTGCCTCACAGAATCTGAGTGGAAACAGTAAATTGGGACAGATGATGGCTCAGCATGGAGAGGCATGCAGACGGCATGAGCGAACTGCTCTGTTTACTGGACTTTCTGCTCAGCATGGGGAACATTGCAAACATTTGCCAGTTTATTGTGAAGTGCTTGCCCTACTTGCCGCATGAATTTATATCCACCATCCTGACTGCAGTTTCCATACTGCTCCATGTGGAAGTGAAGGGTCCTCTTCATTAAGTATATACCAGTACAAATGGACTTGAGACAGAATATTGCGAGGCCTTATGCTTTGTAGCCGGTACTGCTCCCTACTCTGTCTGCTATATGGAAAATCAGATCACAGAACTATGTTCCACCCCCCAGCTTAAAGCAAAAATTAAAACTTGAGGACACAGCATAGACAATAGTACAGTGCTGGTTTGAGGTAGCGGACAGCTTCTATGGCACTGCTTGGAATGAGTAATAGTCACAGTAATGGTCTGTGTTCTAGTACTCAGCGGCCATCCTAGCTGAGTATGCCACCACCATCATGGGCTTCATTAGCAAGTGTGCAGAGGACTGCATTCCAAAGAAGTCAATCCGTATGTTTCCCAACTAGAAACCATGGAAGAACTGGGAAATCCATTGCCAACTGAAGACCAAGTGTTGTGTTGTTGAAGTAAGATGACACTGAACTTTCCAGGAAATCCAGATACGAACTCTGTGTCATCTGCCGCAATAGCCTCAGATCCACCTGACCCCGCACTGACTTTGCAGACATCACAGTGGCCTTTTTCAAAGTGAACCCAAGGAAACGAATTGGCCCAGATGGAGTCCCCGACTGTGCAATGAGATCCTATGCAGACCAGCTGGTGGGAGTAGTCACTGACACCTTTAACTTATCCTTACTACAATCTGAAGTCCCCACCTGCTTCAAGAAGATCACCATCATCCTGGAACCAAAGAAAACTCATGCAACATGCCTCAATGACTACTGCCCAGTGTTTTCTGATCTTCATTATTATGCAGCACTTCGAGAAGTTAATTATGGCTTCTATCAACTCTACCCTCCCAGCCTCCCTTGATTCCTTGCAATTCGCCTACCATCGCAATAGGTCTACAGCACACATCACCATCCTTGCTCTACACTCATCCCCGGAACATTTGGATAAAAAGAAAACCTCCGTCTGACTTCTACATATTGACTACAGCTCTGCATCCAACACTATAACCCCCATTATATTAAGCTCCAAATTCCAAGATGTAGGTCCTTGTTCCATTCTCTGCAACTAGCTCCTCAATTTTCTGACACACAGACTGCAATAAGTGAGGATAGGCAACAGCACCTCACCACAACAATGTTTACTCCAGCACCCCACAGCACAATGTACCAAGCCCTTTACTGTACTCCCTGTAAGTTCATGATTGTGTGGTCAAATTTCGTCCTGACTCCATCTACAAGTTCTGTGACAACACCACCGCTGTTGGCCAGATATCAAACAATGACAAGGTAGAATACAGGAAAGAGATTGAGTGTGTGGTGGTGTGGTGTAAAATAAACTACCACTCCTTCAACGAGAGCAAAGTGAAAGATCTGATCATTGACGTCAGGAAGTAATGTGGAGGACACACTCCTGTAGACATCGAAGGAGCTGAGATGGAGATGGTCGAGAGTCTCAATTTCTTAGGAGTGGCGATCAGCAAAATTCTGTCATTGGCAACCCACGTTGATGCAATGGTGAAGAAAGCATAAAACAATTCTCAGAAGGCTAAGGAAATTCAGCATGTTCTTAATGACTCTAACCAACTTTGAGAAGCACCACGAAAGTATTCTATTTGGATGCATTATGGCTTGGTAGGTAAACGAATCTCCCAGGCCTGAAAGAAACTGCAGAATGTTGTAAACACAGCCCAGTCCATCCCACAAGCCAACCTTCTATCCATTGGCTCCATCAACACTTTCCACTGCCTCAGAAAGGCATCCAATATCACCAAAGGCCCATCCTACCCCTTTTGCAATCTCTTTCAACTTCTTCCATCAGACAGAAGACAAAAGCTTAAACTCAAGTGCCAACAGTTTCAAGAACAGCTTTATCCTCACTGTTATTAGACTTCTGAATGGACATCTCAAATTTTGAATCTAATGCTGATTTTGTTTTTTGTACACCTTCTCTGCAGCTGGTACAATTAATTCCTTGCCCTGGTTTATCACTTTATAAACTTTGTATGGTCTATGCTGCCTTTATGGCACACAAAACAAAATAAAATTTTCACTATACCTAGGTAAATGGAATAATAGTAAATCAAATCAAATATTCATAAAATATTTGCACTAGCTAACTGCCTAGTGAGGGAATTTGCAGCCCCTACTGTGAGTGAGAGTAAACGGAGATCCCACAAATATAAGTCTCTAAATCTCCATTGCACTAATACATGGTGAGGACTTTTGTTGAGGGTGGTGGGGGTGCGGCAGTGGTGCATGTGAAAACCATTATTGAGAGAGAACACACATGGAGGAAATTTGTTTAAATGTGAACAACTAGCCGGAGTCTGGGTAATCAACAGAGAGAGAGACTGAGGGACGTTTCTTGGACAGATGTGATGATGCGCTTGAGAATATTAGAATAAAGGCATTGCCAGACCCGATAACAGTATAGATCAGTGAGTGAAGGAATAATGGGTGGATGAGGTTTTTGTGTGAGTTTGGATACAAGCCGTGGAGCATCGAATCAGATTTGCTTCTGCAGGTTTGAAGCTGGGAGTGTTAGCAGCAGACTATTGGCATCATTAAGCCTGTATTTTCATAGCTGAAGCTTCAAACAGCAGATGGCATGAGTCAATGAAGAACATTCTGGAGGTATCGGTAGTTAAAATTAGGAATTGGCATGGCATGGTGTCAGGAATCAGCTCATAGCCAAAGGGATCACTGCAGTTGTGAAATGTCCGGTTCAACCCCAGATATTGGCTAGAGATGGGATGAAGTCAGAGGAATGAAATGGAGTTAGCAACTGGAGGAGAAGACCGTGATCTTCATGTTTCCAATATTTAAGTATTAGGGACAGGTCTACAACGAATCTGGTTCACAACTGGAACTGAGTAGGTCAACAAAGAGACTTTGGGACACTGTCAGAGGCAAAGATGGAGAGACTGAATGAACAAATTCACTGATGCTGTCCTTAATACTTGGTAGAGTGAATACCTTGATTCAGAGTCTCAGTAGCAAGGATTGTAGAATAAATGGAAAGAACAACAATACCGTTAAACATGCCTTACAGTAATAATAACTGGTCTGTAAGACTTACCAGGGACACCAACAATAGCCAGGATAGGATAATAAAAATACTGGATAATAAAAAGTACATAAAAGATCTTCCGTGATAGTGACCATCGATTGTAATACACAGAAATATACCAAACATAATTGGATAAACTCTTGTCCATTGTTGTCACAATCCAGTGTAATGTTTTCAGATTCTGATCTCTCTTCCTCCTCTTTCTGGAGCTGCTGATCCCTGTTCGTGATGTCGGTAATGCTCCTACTCATACTGTGGGATAATCCATTGAAAGCAGCCCATTTATCATCAAAAAAATCGAAACCTTCCATAGGGATTTTAGAATCCGTGGAGATTGACATTAATTACAGTCACTGAACAAACAGGTTCCGTTAGCGCCTTCCTTACGTCATTCATTCATATCACAATAAAAGGGAACATTTTCTAGGTCTGGATGGAATGTATGAGGGTTGCTGAGTTGGTCCATAAAATTTTCAATCTTTTTAATCTTCCTTCATTGCATATGGGAGTAATGCTGGAACACTGCAGGAGTGTATATGTCCCACCCCGTTTATAAAAGGATACAGGGATAAAATAACAGACCAGCTGCATAAAACGACTGGCAGGAAAATTTTTATAGACCATAGCCCAGGGTGACAATAACTATTACCCATTGATTTTGTGTAATTTTGCCTCGTTTTAAGTGCCTTCTTATCAAATACTTTCATTAACTTGAGATGTCAATCAGAGCATTGACACTGCTTCTCAGGAACAGGGAAATCAATTCTGTCCCCATGTGCCTGTGACAGAGCGTTGGGAGGAGGCCATTCAGCCCACCCTGACCTATTACCACTTGAAAATGTGCAATGTGGGAACGTTTGCACATTTTGCAAAAACACTCATTCAAAACAGAGCGAAGTGTTTCTGCTGCAGTATAAAGCTTTCCTGAGAGGACACGTGTAGCACATTGTATTGTTTGTGTTTCTGTAACTGAGAAGGGAGAGGTCTCCATCACATACAGTTTAACATCAGTTCTTCATACATGGGTTGTTGCCTTATTTACTGTCTCAAGCCTGTTACAGTGGGACAGAAGATGGCCATTCAGCCACTCGAGTCTGTTACACAGGAGCAGGAAGAGACCATTTACCCCCTCAAAGCTGTTACAGGGAACAGGAGGAAGTCTTTCTGCTTCTAGGCACATTACATATTAATTATTCATTTTGAAATTGTTATGGGAAAGGATAGTCCTGATGTTAACATTAATGCCCTAAATTGGAGTAAGGCCAATTTTGAATGTATTAGGCCAGCACTTTGAAAAACTAATTGAGAGAAGTGACTCGCAGTTAAGAGGGATAGCTGGAGAGTGGGTTGCCTTCAAAATGAGATTACAAGAGTCCAGATGCAATACATTCCTGTCATAAATGTTGATGTAATCTGAAACAACTCACTGGCGGAGGAGGCTACACAAATATGTCCATCCTAGTGACGGACAAGCCCAGCACATCATTACGAATAACATCTATGAAGAATCTGGACAATCCTCAGCCAGAAATGACGAGAGTATGATCCATCTCACTCTCACCATGCTGTTCAAAGAATCACAGATGCTAACTTCAAGCAATTTGATTAACTGCGCGGGACATCAAGAAACAACTGAACACAATATACGCAACCAAAGCGATGGGCCCCATCTCTATTCCTGCAATAGGACTGAAAACTTGTGCTGCACAACAAGCCGTGCTCCTGGGGAGTCTGTATCATCCCAGTTCCAACTCTGACATCAACCTGGCAATGTGGAAAATTACTCAACTACGTCCAGTCCCCTAAGAGGAGAATAATAACAATCTGACCAATTACCACCCCCTTTACTCTCATCACAATACTCACATCATGATATTGGTTGAAGTTCTTTTTGACAAAGCAATCAAGCAGCACAGAAAGGACCTTCTCAGTGTGTTTTCTATTATGTCTCCATGTAGAGATGGTGTTGTTGTCGAAATATCACTGGATTACTAATCAGACCAAGCCATTGTTTTGGCAGCCGGAGGAAGTTGAAAACAGTTAACAAAATATCAAAATCTAAAAGCTGATGTCAGTATTGGTGATTTCGAAGCCAATGTCGACTATGAACACCATTTGGTTCACCAAAGCTCTTTCAGAAAGCAAATCTATCGTACTTTCTTGGTCTCACTTACAAGTGACTCCAGGTACACAGAGAAAGTGATTAACTCTTATCTGAAACGTTCAAGCAAGACATTCAATTATGATCAAACTGTTCTGAGATCATAAAGGATAACACCAGGCAGAATGCCTAGCATCGGCTGAGGTAACAGCAGAGGGAAAGAAACATGCAGACATGTTGACCTGCCAGAGGACCCTTTTCCAATTCCTGAGAGATAGTGACAACACTTAGAGCTTTCCCACAACCTGCATTGGGAAAAAGAGTAAGCCAGCGATGCTTCCCATTCTTGTACAAGGCTAGTTATCTCCTGGATTCACGTTTACCTCTTTCTTTACATATCCCTCTAAATGAAGAGAAATTCGAAAAAATGTAATGTAGGAGCTGCAGTAGTGTCTTCGCTCTTTCGAGTTTGCTCACCTTTTCTGCACTGTGCCTTTGCATCCACTGCCTTATGAAGGAGAGAATTCCAAAGGTTCACCAGTCTCTGAGCAATGATGTTCATTCTCATTAATTCAGAGTAGCCTGCTTGTATCTACAACTGTGATCCGTTATTTTTGATATCCTGCTATCCCTGTTTGCAATCTGCTCGCCGTGTCCGAGTTTTATATGCTTCTCAGAGATCTCCATTAATTTTTTCCTTAACTTGATGGAATTGAAGGTCCAGTCAACCCAAACTCTGCTCAGACAACAAGCCTATCAACCCAAAGATCAGTCTGGCCATCCTCCACTGCACCCCATTAACAAAGGACAAACCTGGCACCGAGGGAATGAGACACATATTCCCCTCCCCTCCCTTGTTCCCCTCCTTCCTCTGCTGGATCATTTCCCTCTGGTCCACACTTCCTTCCGTCTCAACATCCTTCTACAGCCTCATGGTACATTCCGCTACAACCGTTGAAGGTGTAAAATCTGCCCAATTAACTCCTCTCTCCCCATCACTCAAGGGCTCAATCATAGCTTCCAGGTGAAGCAACAATTTGCCTGCATTTCCCACAACCTAGTCTGCTGCACTCGCTGCTCACAATGTGGGTTCGCTACACTGGTGAAACAAAGCCTAGACTAGGTATCTGTTTCACAAAACATTTACGTTCTGTCCACACATAAGACACTGAGCTTACAGTTGCCTGCCAGTTCAACACACCACCAAGATTCCTGGTCAACGTCTCTGTCTCAAACTTGCTGCAGCGCTCCACTGAAGCTCGGCACAAGTGCGAAGAACAGCACCACTTTTTCTGCTTGGTGTCCTTGCAGCCTTCTAGACTCAATAACAAGATCAAAAACTCTAAGACTTGAGCTCTTCCAAGTCTTTACCGTGATCGCCCTTTCCAAGTTTTGTTATCCAACATTCTGCTATTACATACGACCCATATGGCAGCAGAGTGGCACAGAGGTTATCACTGCTGCATCACAGTGCAAGGGACCTGGGTTCCATTCCACTGTCTGTGTGGAGTCTGTGCATTCTCCCCATGTCTGTGTGTGTTTACTCCAGGTGTTCCAGTTTCCCCAAACAGTCCAAAGACATGCTGGTTAGGTGGATAATGGGGAAATGCCCACAGTCTCTAGTGATGTGTAGGCTGGTGGGTTAGCCATGGAAAATGCAGGGTTACAGAGATAGGGTAGGGTATTGGATCCCGGTAGGATGGTCTTTGGAGCATCAATAGTTAATGGACTATTTGGCCTGTTTCCACATTGTAGGGATTTTATCGAATATTAGCCACTAACAATCCACATGAATAGACATTTACCCACCTATCCAGATCATCTTCCCCTCCTTTGTCTGTCCAGCTGCTCTATTCCCTCTTGGTCTCTAATCTCAACTTTCATCTATCCTTTAGCACCTCCATCGCCCTATATTCTGCTAATAAACTGACATTTACCTACCTACCATCAGTCCTGAGGAAGGGTGACTCGACAAGATTCATCCCACCCACAGCCTCTGACCTCATCAACCCATCAGCCCCCCACCACCCGTTTCTATCTCCTTCCCAAAATCCATAAACCTGACTGTCCCAGCCGACACACTGTCTTTGCCTGCTCGTGCCCCACCGAGCTTATCTCCATTCAACTTGAATGTGTATCTCCCGCGGGTCCGGAAACTCCACACCCACATCCGGGACAGCACCCACACCCTCCACCTCCGCAAACACTTTCCATTCCCTGGCCCACAACACCTCTTCTCAAGGGGGTTATTTTGTAGCTGCCAACAGTATAGGGCAGGTGCAGAGTTTGGGTCATCAGATTCTTTGAAGAATATACTGTTGGCCAGAGGGACAGAATGTTTGGAAAGTTGGAGGAATATCCCTTGCTGGGTGCAATATATAGTAACTCCAAGCTTGCAGAGCGCTTGGTGACCTAATAGGCTAACAGGGGGATGTTTGACAATTACAAATGTCTCATTCACACTATGGTTTCTGATTTGGATACGAACAGGATGGGATAATGGGTCAACCATACGAATTCCGGCTACTCCTATCGTGAAAATCTCTTTAGAACTACATGGCATGTCCACAGAGGGGGGCACAGACGAGATGGTTGAACCGGAATCAATCAGAAAGTTTACTCATCTCCCTTCGATCTCAATTTCAGTCACGGGGTCCTCACGGGGAGAGGAGGGCAATCTGATCATTGCAGCATGTAAGGCCGCCCCTCCATGGCAACCCTATTGTCCTTGAGGGAAAGGGTTATTAATAAAAAGGTGTATTGGGTATCTGATTGACATTTCATGCCCCATCTCTCCCATTATGACAATCCCGAGGCCAGCGGCCCTTCTGGCCGCATCGCTGGCAGACATCCTGTCCTTTATCCTACCCTGCCACCGCTGACCACGATTCTCATTTTGGGTTTACAGTGGCTTTCCGTGTAACCCCTGGAGTGGAACTTCTAGGCTAATTGGCCTTTAGGCTCACCAGATCGCTTTTTGAACAAAGGCTGCCTGTCCATATTAGTCAGGGATTCGAGGATTTAATTCCATCCCCACTGCTGCCAAGTCAGGTTAGACAATTTGAAAGCATGGGCTATGTTAGCGTCAAGGGAATTCAAGAGGGTTTGGATGCCAAGGGGTTCACATTGCTCTAGTACCACCCTTGCTGAGGATTCCCATGTACCCTTAAACTTAGCAATGACGTCTATCAGCAACTCCCCCTTTCTGTCAACGGGTCACTTCCCTAAAGTCACTACTTTGACTTTGACACTAATCTCCATTAGTGATGGCATCTTTAGCATGTGTCTGGAGCTCAGTATCTCTATTCTCATTTCCCTGATTCTGAAGATCATCATCAGGGGCCCAGTCAAAACCCTCAAGCCCCTGTGGGACGGCAAACGAATCTTTAACAGCTGGCCAGGAAGTGCTGCATGCAACCTTCAACAGCAACAGCACATCACCGGACAAGAGGTTATAAATTTGACACGTCTGTACTTAATTATGAAATGGTACGGGCTTTTTCAGGGGTTTGGGGCTTTATCTTACATACTTCGGGTTGCTGAGGGGGTCCGGGGCATAATACAGCAACTTCCCCAATCATTATGCGAGGATATTGCTCAACCGTGCGCTAGTGGTTTCCTCAGAAACACTGTCGGGGGCTCCTTCCCTTTTGGCTATCAGTTGCCTTTTGGCCTCTGCCCCGACTGTGTCCAAAAGGATGGGCTGATCAGCGGGTCAGAGTTTCAGGGAGAAGGAGGAGCAGGAGAATCCCTAAGAGCAGCTGCCAAGAGAATACTGATCCATAGCCTGATCCTTGCTTTTGTCAGACTTGTCTTAATTTAACTTACATTCCCGGGGCAGGACCGCTCGGCTTCATCTTCTTTCCCTCACCAGCAGCCTTTTTATTTAGGTTTCAGGGGTTGGTGATCCCTGGCCACTTCCAACAATTGTCAAAACAAGTAATCATCTCAGTATAATCACAGTTTAGGTCTCCGTTCCCAGTCTCTGGCTCACTTTTCCAAAATTGTATCTTTTTTTTCAAATCAAGCAGCCGTACAAATTGTTAAGAGTACGGAACAGAGTATCTGCTGTCTCCTGTGTCCAGCCAAACGTTATCAGCTGTTGATCTGGGAAGAACCAGTGGGTTCCCAAGCAGCTTGCTGTTTATCAATTTCCTGAATCCTCCTTGAAGTTGCCTTTTTCAGTTTCACAGGAAACTCTTTTACATCGGGTCTCTTGGCTTCCTTGCTTGTTTTGTTACTCATTATTTTAACAAGTCCCACTTACGAAATTATCCGATTCCGAATTTAAATGAGTGTTAACAATTTATAATTACGTATTTTAACTCTAATTCAACCTTCCCCAGAACCTGGTTCATACCTCAATCCTCGAAGCCTCCCAAGCTGTTTTGTTCGTCCTGTCCAATTGTCCTTACTGTTTGTTTAATTCTCAACGAGTATTATTCTACCTCACGTGATCTTGCCTCACTTGTCTTTCCCATCTCCTCGAGATCAGATCAGGGCGGCACAATGTGGGTCACTGGCCTAGAGAAACTCCAAATCCTCATAAACTTGTTTATATTTCCTATCAATTTGTTCGGATCCTGCAAAGTTAGGGATCCTGCCAACTGCTCCAGACTGTCGGAGATATTGAAAACCAAAAGAACGGCCGATGCTGTAAATCAGGAACAAAAGCAAAGTTGCTGGAAAAGCTCAGCAGGTCTGGCAGCATCTGTGAAGTAGAAAACAGAGTTAATGTTTTGGGTCCAGTGACCCTTCCTCAGAACTGGAAGGGTCACCGGACCCGAAACGTTAACTCTGTTTTCTCCTCCACAGATTCTGCCAGACCTGCTGTGCTTTTCCAGCAACTTTGTTTTTGCGTTGAATATATTAATTTAGTCACACACCATAGCTTTAGACTTCAAGGTGAAGAGGCTTTATTCATGATATCAACGGGGAGCCAACGCTGACAAAAGCTCGGGTCCATTGTCTCTAATAAATACAAAAACAGGGCAATACTTATAAACACCGTTATAGATTGACACAGTTGTTAGAAGCAGATAAGCCCGGATAGTTTATCACATCCCCTTAACACAGGCCATATAAAATGTCATACGTCATGGTTCCACAACTCATGGTTGATAACATAAGAACATAAGAATAGGAGCAGGAGTATGCCATCCGGCCCCTCGATCCAGCCCCGCCATTCAATAAAATCATGGCTGATCTTTTTCAGACTCATTTCCACTGACCCGCCCACTCACCATAACCCTTAATTCCTTTACTGTTCAAAAATGTATCTCGCCTTGCCTTAAAAATATTCAGTGAGGTAGCTTCAACCCCTTCACTGGGCAGAGAATTCCACAGATTCACAACCCTTTGAGTAAAGAAGTTCCTCCTGACCTCTATCTACTTCTCTTTCTTTTGAGGCTATGCCCCCTAGTCCTAGTTTCCCCTGTTTGTGGAAACAACTCCCCTAACTCCAGCTTATCTATTCCCTTCATAATCTCATATGTTTCTACAAGATCTCCCCCCAATCTTCTGAATTTCAATGAATAAAATCTCAGTCTATTCAGTCTCTCCTCATAATCCAAGCCTCTCAACTCTGCAATCAACCGCATGAAGCCCCTCTACTGCCCCTCCAGCGCTAGTATATCTCTTCTCAGGTAAGGAGACCAAAACTGCAAACAGTACTCCAGGTCTGGCCTCAACAGGACCCTACATAGCTGCAGCATAGCCTCCCTGTTTTTAAACTCCATTCCTCTAGCAATGACAGAAAAAAATCCATTTGTCTTTTAATGATGATACTTTATATTTAAGCAGAATGTGTTTTAAGTTTGAGGTCAACATTGAATCAGCAATTCTAAGTTTTCTACAGATACGCAACAATTTGTCGCATATTCTTACGTGACCTATTTTGCCATCATTCCAATCTGAACTTTAGATACTTTCTACATCTCTTCCACATAAATGACAAAACCACAGAAAATTGTCTTTCCATTGAAGTTTCTTTTTATCAATGCTATACTGTGTCCTTTTCCTGAGTCTGATATTGTAATAGTCACTGGCACATGTCAGGAAAAAGCTGCTACATGATGTTTGGTCTCACAACCACAGTATCTAAGTGGATCGACAGGTTTCAAGGTTTCGTTGATAAATCTGGATCATGTTCACTAAGCGACCGTGACCGTAGCAGGACTGACTGAACAGTGTCAATGTAAAAATGAGTGTTAGATTACACAGCGCCTTGGTGAAGTGAAACAAACAAAGTAAAGGAGGGTTGGTGTTTGTGCAAATGAGAGAAATCTCCAAGAGCTGAGTTTGAATTCTGATACATCAAGCACAGATACATGAAATAGCGAGGGTTTGAAGAAAGAAAAGTATCACCTTGTAGAATATTTTCACGTAAAAATGTTTTATATTTTGCTGCATTTCTGTAGCACGTGTCACAAGGAATGAAAAACACAATTGTTGAGCGCATGGTCTCTCTGTGTTGGTATGAAGGCGCGTAAATTGCTGAGCCTGAGCTCTAACCTCACCCGGAACAACTTTTTGAGGCATAGAACAAGGATTATTGTGATGTCAGGATTTGGGAAAACAATTTTAACCTGAAGCAAAATATTTTTCATCAGCACAGATATTTGTGAACTCAGGGAATATCTGTCCATGAAAATATCTCAATTCTGAAGAAAAATGCCGTAAATATTCAACTCACAAAGAGAAATATCTGCGCACGAAGAAATGGGGGTAATGTTCTCGCTCTGAACTTTCTCATATGGTTGACTCCACACTGGGTTAAATTGCAGGAAGGGCTTTTTCGCTCGTTTAATATTATTCAATTTCCTGTAAACACATACAGGTCATTTAAGTAAAGTAACCTCCCAAAAGATAACGGGAATATACGATGTTGCAATTAAGCTTGAGTTTTCCTCATGTTGTGGAGGAAAAGCAGGAAAGTGGAGTTGACATTTAATAGAACATTACTGATTTCATTGAATGGGCCAGCGGACTGGATAGGGTAAAGAGCAACTCCCTGAGGGCAAAGGTGTTTTCTTTGCCCGTGAAACGCGTCGCATCACAAAGTTGGGGGCCGTGGAACTGAAGCTGTCACGGTGATTATCTTTACTGGCTGTTCACGTGATGAATGTTACTGCTGCTACTCGTATCCATGTTAACACCATAACAGCAGTGTGTAAGGGGCATGCATGCAGTGGGTCAGTGGCACAATGGATTATGCACGTGATTACGGACCAGGAGATTGTAGGTTTGACTCCTACCGAGCTCAGTCTCAATGTAAAAGCTCATTACACCTCCTGACCGCTGTTTTGGGCGTTTGACTTTTGAATTTCTGCACAAATGCGAATCCTTTCTGACTCCAATCAGTGATTGTCATCAATGTCCCAGCCTCGTGGGAGTAAAGGGCACCTGAAATTGTCCCACAAGCTGCCCATGAGCAACTTTTATTTTCCCAAATCCACTGACCCAATCATTGCAGCTATTGGGAATGACAAGGAAACTAAATAACTTGCCCAGTCTCAGCTTCAAGAATCTTTAGAATCTCTTTGGGAAGTGGAATCAGAGGAGAATGAAGGGTGACCTGTCTGACAGAACAGAGAGAGGTCAGGCACCGTTCCCATCCTTAAGAGTCTGCGACATTGACTTTCATGTTCTCAGGGACGGTAAATGATTCAAACTATTGAAAGGATTCCCGTCAGCGCTGTTTTACCTCTGCTATTTTCCATGTCAGGAACAACAATCCTGATTCCCTAACTGGGTATCACACCCGGCCTGCGGTGGTGAAAGTGTCAAATCCAAACCACTAGGCCACAGGAATGACTTCAGAAGTATGTGCATTGTTTCTTAATGATGCAGTTTTTACTTCTTTTCTCTTCCAAAATGTTTGAATCACAGCCCCTCAATCCCAGTTTCCAGCACTTGGTCTGTAGCCTTGTATGCTGTGGCGTTTCAAGTGTTCATCTCAATAATACTTTCCCTGTGACATTTCAATCTCAAAAGTCTCAATAAATGGGACTGAAGTTTGAGATGGTAAAACTGTGTTCTTGTCCCCCTCGGGGAACTGAACCTCATTTTCACCCACAAATGGGAGCAATCAGATACGTTCCCCCGAAAGTGACACCTCAGGAGAGACCAACCACCAGAAAGCAAGGATTTCACTCATCTGACTTATATTGTTCAAATTCAGATTTAAAATCAGACTCTGTTTACACCAAAGAAGAAAATTATTCGGTCACCTCCCTGTCCATATTACTGCCCCATTGTTTCCTCATTACGCTGCAATTTATACTGCTCCATCTCATTCTTCCTGCTTAACTGGAACATTCCTCACATCAACTGCATCCGAAATACCTTTCTCAAACACCTGGAAGGACAAACAAGAATACAGTATTTCAAACGCATTTCTGGCTGGTGGAGTTAATACTGTTGCATCAGAAATAATTTTAAACAAAGTTTAAAGAGCTCCTTTGGATGTTGGATGCAGCAGATGGTGAAAATTCTCACAGGTCCCAGAAAGAAATGAACTTACAGCCTCTCGTTGAATCAACAAAATACAGACTCAACACTGCAAGCACAGGTGTCATCTGAAAGAGGGTCTCATGCATGAGGTACTGCAATGTAATAGATGAATGGATAGTCTGTGCATAATAGACCAAGGCAGTGTAAAAAGTAGGGTCAGTGGCCCACTGTTTTTCTGCGGTGTGGCAGTTATTACATTCGCCTTACAGTGCTGCTCCCTCATTATCCGAACAAGTTGTGTTTTTCCCTCCCTTTCATTAAATGTGAGCAGAGTTTTTTTATATATTGTTGTTCTCATCAAAAAATCTTGTTGCTTCTAATTTGGAGATAGGCATTTGGGCAGAAAGGTTCCAAAGACAGGGAAAATCTGCTGCAGCCATTGTCAAATTTAACAAAAGCTTTTTCAACTCTTTCACAGGAGAAAAACCGTTCACTAGAAATGAGTTTCTGTAAATTGTGTCCCAGGACGAGCAGGAAGCCGCTGATCGAAGCTGCAGTGGCCGCTTTCTACAGGCAGCGGGGAATTACGAAGAGGGGTCAAATCCCGCTGCTTGTCTCTGTCTCACTCTGTGTGGAGCAGGGGAAGAGAGGGTCCTGATGGGTGTATGTTGAATTCAATCTTGTCATGAATTTTGCGTGGGTTAAATTGGAGAACTTGACCCAAAGCAATGCATCCGCATGGCCCCGAGCTAGTATCTTTTCAATGTACATTCTGATGTTGATCCGTTGATTCAGGGAAACAGACGTCAGCAAACTGTGCAAAATCACCCGCTGGGGACGGGGTTGGACTGGTGCAGGCAAGGTCAGAAATTACGTGACACCAGGTTATAGTCCAACAGGTTTATTTGAAACCACAAGCTTTCAGAGCATCACTCCTTCATCCGGGGTAGTGAGATAGGTGTCAGATACAAAATGTAAAATCAAAAGATCAAAAGGGACACACCACTCTGATTGGACAGTACGGTATCACAGCCGAGTGGAACCGAGGTGAAGCATTGATGGTGCTGTGTAAATGCAATCTCATAATAAAGGTCTGGTGGGTGAGAGGTAGATACGTCGTTGCTATAATTGTTTGAGCTGAACCTGCAGATACAGTGTATGTGGGTGATCTCGAGCTCCAGCCGTTTCAGTGACTGACCAGTTGAGAAGCAGAAACTGGCACCAACGTGATGTGCAAAGTCCCCAAGCAAAGATCTGAGGAGGTACTGTACAATTGGAGGTCTACACTATTCTCGGGACTTGTTGCCCATTTTACTGTTTTCATCACCGAAACAATCAGAGGCCTGAGGAACTACAAACACAGAGAAGAGACGACATCACATTTTTGATGTTGCCTAGTTGCCAGCTAGGACACATCACAAATGAAACTAGGATTGGTCAGATTCATATTCACGATGGAAGCTGATGCCAAGAGGTCCGAGTAGTCTGGCAGTCATTTCGGAAATGTTTTTGATGTAGGGGAGCGTGGTTATGGTTTCTGGGCCCGTTTTGTCTGTTTGTTTGGGTTTGTTGCTGAGTACACATTCTTTTTGAATACGCTGTATTTTCTTCTGCTCTTCGTAGTTCCTCTGTGCTGCAGTGTGTGGTGGCTCGTTGGAATAATGTTCTAATGCAGCTTCGTTTGTGGGTGTTGGGATGGTTGCTCCTGTAGTTCAGTATTTGGTCCGTATGTGTTGTTTTCCTGTAGACGCTGGTTTGAAGTTCCCCATTGACTGTTCGCTCTACTGTGACATCTAGGAATGGCAGATTGTTGTTGTTTTCCTCCTCTTTTGTGAATGTTATGCCAGTAAAGGGTATTATTGATGGTCTTGAAGGTTTCCTCTAATTTGTTTTGTTTATTGATGACAAAGGTGTCATCAACATAGCGGACCCAAAGTTTGGGTTGGATGGTTGGCAGAGCTGTTTGTTCGAGTCTCTGCATTACTGCCTCTGCTAAGAACCCTGATATCGGAGATCCCGTGGGTGTACCGTTGGTTTGTCTGTAGGTTTTATTAGTGAAAGTGAAGTGGGTGGTGAGGCATAGGTCCACTAGCTTGATGATGTTGTCCTTGCTGATGAGGCTGGTGGTGTCTGGTGTATGTGTCTTCGGTTCTTCTAATAGTGTCGTCAGTGTTTCTTTAGCCAGGTTGATGTTGATGGATGTGAACAGGGCTGTTACGTCAAAGGAGACCATTATTTCATCCTCTACTATCTTTGTGTTATTGATGGTGTTCGGGAATTCTTGGGTGGAGCGAATGGAGTGGTGGGAGTCTTCTACTAGGTGTTTTAGTCTTTGGTGTAGTTCCTTGGCTAATCTGTAGGTTGGTGTTCCAGGTAGCGACACTATGGGTCTGAGGGCTTGAGAAAGCGAACGCACTGCTTGCAGATACCGACACTTGCCAACAGGTGGCGATAGACCCGACGCCATAACTAGAGAACCGAATCACAGCCTTACTCAAAAAACTTCAAAAGTCTGGATAATTAAACAAGAGAGACTTCCAAAAAATGAAACCAGATGGATCCAACACACCACGCTTCTACGGACTACCAAAAATTCACAAACCAGGAGCCCCCCTCACACCCATAGTGATGCAAATACCTCACCAGTTCTACCTGCCAACTTTGTTTGGATCAACAATACCCACATAGTCACTGGCTTTTCCATGTATTTAGCCACTTTCTGAAATGAAGTGAAAAATACTTTTGCATCTTTCTCTTCAAAGTTAAGGCAACACTTGAACTTATTTAAACAAATTCCCATCAGGCCTTTGGTTATGATGGTTTTGTTTGTCATCACTATCTTGCTTACGAAGCCGACCTTTACCTTTCACCTCCGTCGTTTTAAGTTGACTTTCATCTCTAATGCCAACTTCTGAAGTTCAAACTGTCCCTCTTTCTGTTTTGTGTTTCGCTCTTTCTCCATTTCTTCTCTTTCTCTCTTAATTCTGAAAATAAACCCTCTCACCTTTTATTTCCTCTGCTTTTAATTGGAATTCAAACTGTTTCTTTTCCTTTTCTTTTTTCTCATCTACGTGGCTCTGCAATGTCCCCCTGTCAATGCGCAGAGGCAGAGGAACTGGAGGACCTCTCATTCAATTAAATGTAGCAGTGTGACCATGCACAGTACATCATGGTGGTGAATGCCCCCCGTCCTGGCAGCAGCCACAGTTTCTGCATACAGAAGTAGTTAGCCATCCCTATTTTCTTCATGTCTCCACATAGAAAGAAAGAATGGCATTTCAAATAAAGACCAATCGCTGAAGTTTCAAACTACACTCCACATCACCAAACATCATTACAAACCAACCACATTAAATTATCAAGTATTTACTGAGAGCAATGGGGCCACTGGCAACAACAGGGAGCAGAGCATCAAGGAGATGGAGCAACATTCCTAATGTCTGAAAGGGTCAATATGCTCCAGTACTTGCGGTATCACTCAATCCTGTAATCAGCCTCATCTTATGTCATATCCTGCCTTTCTTCTTCATTAAAATTTGACAGGTTCACATTTATCCACGTTGTATTCCATCCACCAATTTGTTGACGACTGACTGAACCTGTCTTTGTCCAATTACAGAATTTCCAGCTCCCCTCCATAATTTAATTTCCTGCCTATCTTAGTGTCATCACAAATTTTAGTTGGAGTGCATTTTTTTTCACTCATCCAAATTACTGGTAAACATTACAAGCGCTGGGGACCAGCAATGATTACTGTGTGACTGCACAGGTTTATGTTTGGTCACATTGATAAAGACTGTCTGTTTCCTGGTTAATAACCAATCCTTCCCCAGTTCCAGCGCAGCAAAGAGATTGTAGGAACTGCCAATGCTGGAGAATCTGGGATAACAATGTGTAGAGCTGGATGAACACAGCAGGCCAAACAGCATCAGAGCAGCAGGTAGGCTGATGTTTCAGGCCAAGGCCCTTCTTCAGAAAGAACCTTTTTTCTGAAGAAGGGTCGAGGCCTGAAACATCAGCCTTCCTGCTCCTCTGATAATGCTTGGCCTGCTGTGTTCACCCAGCTCAACACCTTGTTATACCTGTGTAGCACATTTGATTTGCTGAATGCTGCAGAAAAAAATAAACAAACACATAACAACAAGAAGTAATTCAGCAGCTCGAATCTGCTCTCATCTTGTCTCCACATTCCTGCTACTTCTCCAGAACCTTCATTTACTTACTGTCCCAGCATCCCCGAACCATCGGGGAGTGAATTCCAAAGATTCATAACAATTTGACAGAGTCAATTTGTACTCATTCCATATTAACTCTGCTACAGATGACTTGTTTTTCTGGATAGTTTCACATGAAGAAATATACTCTCTACGTCTACATTATCAGTCCCCTTTTACATCTTACATTCTTCAATAAGGTCTTCTCTCATTCTTCTAAATTCCAAAGAGTATAAGACTAAAATGCTCCATCTCTCTTCGTAAATAAACCACTTATCTCAAAAATCAACTGGTGAACCTCTTCTGAACTGATTGCAATGTTACTACATCTCTCATTGCCAAAGCTGTTCATATTGCTCCTGTTGCAGTCTCAGTAATGTCTTGCATGAATGCAGCCACTTCCCTACTCTTACGCTATTTTCCTTTTGGAATAAATTTGGGAATTCCATTTGCCTTGCTTATTTCCTGCTGTATTTTCATGCTAGCTTTCTACAAATCATGGAGGAGGGCATTCAGATCCTCTGCACAAAAGCACTCTGAAGTTCTTCCATACAATATGTTCCCTTTCTACTCCTCTGACGAAAATGGATAAGCTCATACCTATCTACCTTAAATTTTATCTGGAAAATGTTATCCCCTTAACCTAAGCTACCCATATCCATTTGTAATTTTCTTATTTCTTCCTCACAACTTACTTTCCTAGCTATTTTAGTGTCATCTGAAAATAAATGCATGTGCAACTTTTTTGACACATGTCTCTGCATTTTGCTGGTTAGCCAATCCTCTATCCAAGCTAATAAATTACACCTGCACCAGTTGATCTTATCTTGCATATACCCACACAATTCCTGCGATCCAGCTTGCTGGTCACATGTTGAAAGAGCTCGAGAAAATTACTCAAAGATAATTCATATTTCAAAACAAAAGCCCTTGCTGACGCTGATGGATTGCAGTTTGATTTTCAAATGTCCTTATTTTAAATTGCTTAGACATAGATTCTAAAAATTGTCTTCAATCTCAGTAGTTTCTTATTGAATTTCATTCCCTAATGAAGATGAATATTCTTAGCTCCTCCCTTTCTGTAGCCTCTGGATTAATTTCCAATCCTGTGTAACAGACACGAAAGGTTAAAAGTTCTACTCTGCTTGCTGTGTAAGAGGCTTGTCTGGCCAAACGGCCTCATTATTTTCCTGTTTTACAAACTTGATTGATTGAATGCCCTCTTCATGTTCCCAGGGTCACAGACACTAGCACCTGAAACTAAGTCAGAGGCTCAAAATCTGAATATCCTCCTCCTGTTGCTGTGGAAGACATTTGAGGTCTAAAGGGATCTAACTGCTCCTGTGTAAATGTTCAATGGGCTGAAGCGTCTCTATTGTTCCACCAAATCAGGCTCGAGGTACTGAACGGTTTCCTCCTTTGTCTCTGAAATGGGACTGAGGGATTTATAGGTCTTCTGCTGTTCACATACAACAGATAACAGTACAGTATCCCTACAGTGGCCTGGTAAGTCCACGTCGACACACCTCCCCTACCCCATCCCTGCAATTCCCATAGCCAGTCCACCTAACATGCAAATCTTTGGACTGTGGGAGAAAACCAGAGCGCCCAGCAGAAACCCACACAAACACAGGGATAATGTACAAATTCCACACAGACATTCTCCTGAGGCTAGAATTGAGCCTAGGTCCTGGGCACTGTGAGGCAGCAATGCTAACCAATGATCTACCATGCCACTCAACATGAGGAAGTTTTCGGGGGACAGAGGAGGTTACAAGGATAAGAGATGCATGTACATGCATGAGCAAATTGCAAGTATATGGAAGGGTGTAGGTGCTGGAGAAGGTGACAGAGATAGAGAGGTTATCAGAGCTGTGGGAGGCTACAGGGATGGAGAGTAGCGTAGGTGCTGGAGAAAATCATAGAAATAGGGAGAGCTGAAGTGGCTGCAGGAGAGATGGAGTAGATGCTGAAGGAGTTTACTGAGAGAAGGATGGGATGGGGAAGGAGGTGATGCCAAATTTGGGAGTAGTGTAACTGATGGATGATGTTACAGAGAAAAGAAGGAATGAAATCTGGAGGAAATTCAAGGTTTTATGGGCTCCGGAAGTTACAGTAATGAGATTGTGGGGCGAGAAACAGTACAGAGATAGCGAGGCCTTTGCATGCTGGAACAGGTTACAGAGATTGTTTTCTTCATTCATTCACAGTATAACAGGAGACGTGTGTCAGCTCTAAGTTAGAGAGATAGGGAGGGCTGGAGGAGGCGAAAGAGATGGAGAGTGTGAATGGAGCTGGCGGAGCTTCAAGAAATCAGGAAGCTGAATGGGGCTGGGAGGTTAGAGAGCTAGGGAGAGTAAGTGGCACTGGAGGTGTTTAGAGAGACAGGGAGGGCGAATGGGACTTTAGGAGATTAGAGAGATGGGAAGGGTGAATGGGGCTGGGAGGTTATAGAGATGGAGACCGTGAATAGGGCTGGTTAGGTTAGAGAGATAGGAGGACGAGTGGGACAGGTGGAGGTGGAAGACATAGGAAAGGCGAATGGGTCCGGCAGCTTACAGAAATGAGGACAGTGAATGGGTCTGGCAGAGATTAAATAGATTAGTAAGCTGAATGGTGCTGGGAGGTTAGAGAGATTGGGAGAATGAGTGGAGCTGGAAAAGGCCAAAGAGATAGGAAGGGTGAATGGGGCTGAGGACGTTAGAGAGACGGAGAGGGCGAAGGGGCTGGAAAAGGTCACAGAGATAGGTAGGGCGAGTGGGACAGGAGAAGGCTAGAGAGATAAGAAGGGATGTAGAAGGAGATGGATGTAGTAGTTAGCAGTGTTGGCAAGGAAAGTTAGAGGCACAGCTGGACAGTTTAAAAACACAGAATTACACATTCAAGGGAACAAATTTTAGAAATCTGTGCCACTGACAAGGAACTGGGAGTAACTGAAGGAGTGAGACCTTGGAGGGTTTAATCCCAAGAGCCATGGAGTCAGTGTCATACAGGGCAGCAGAGGACCTGCAGCCCCCTCAGTTGACAGATGCAAAAATGAGAAGCCTTGTAGATGGTGCAAAGTTGTCCTTGCTAGTGTCTGGGAACTAGTGACAAAACTGGGAGAGCCATCCTACAGGCCAGTCAAGCAACAATGTGACATAACAAAGCCTCATGGTGTCAGATCACACTTTGACACAGAAATTTCTGGGTGAATCATCTTCCTGAACTGGTGGATCAGTGTTCCTCCACAATGAGCAAAACTTGGAGGAAACAATGAGAGAGTGGGAAATATGAAGAATGTATACAGGGTGGTTCATTTCAAAATCACCAACAAGAGAGAATCGGCAGCAGCAATGCTCATGGAAATGTTTGGGTTTGAAAGAACATAGCTGCTCAGCTGAGGCAGCTACTGATGGGGAGGGACCGACTAAGAGGGAGAAATGTACTGGAACTCATCGTCACCAATCTGCCAGATGCGGGTACGCGGATCCATGACTGTATCAGTAACAGTGGCTACTGCACACACTATTTCAAAAGATGAAGTCCCACTTTTACATTGGGAATACCGTTCATCAAATGTTTGACACTAATGCCGTACTAAATAGGTGAGATTTCAAGTAAATTTGGCAACTCAACGCTGGGCTGCAAGAGGAGATTTGGGTCACCAACAACAGCAGAATTTTACTCCAGCATGATTTCGAAGACCATTGCCCAGCATATCCCACTTTTTATTATGATGGCCAAGCCAGGGATAAACCCTTGTTCAGCAAACAACACAGGAAATCCTGTCAATAGCAGCAGCAAACCCATCTATAAAATGAGGTGAAGACCACTTCCTCAGCAAACAGAACAAGCAGCAAATGATGGACAGATATTAGTGAACCCAGAGCCAACGAATCACACATAATCTTTCTAATGATGCGACATCCAGTCCTGAATGGTGTTGGACAATCAAAGAACTCACTGGAGGAGGACGCTCCACAAATATCACCTTCAATGATGGAAGAGCCCTACACAACAGCAGAAAATATAATAAAAACAGAAGTTGCTGGAAAAGCTCAGCAGGTCTGGCAGCACCTGTGGAGAACAAAAAAACAGCGTGAACGTTTTGGCTCCAGTGGCCCTTCCTCAGAACAATCGAAAACATGAGGCTGAAATACTCACAACAATGTTCAGACAAAAGTGTCGATGGGGTGATCTCCTTCAGACTCCTCCACGGATTTCTAGCATTAGACCAGGTCTTCACCTTAATCCATTCATTTTCTGTGATACAAACAAACAGCTGAAGGGACTGGATAATACAAAGGCTGATCCACCAGCTAGGAGAGGGGATTCAGCAGGAGGTTTCCTCGTCAAAGTTTGATCCGACACCATGACACTGTTACCATGAAAATAATTGTGTGTAAATATGAGCGCATATATTAGAACACGGGAAAAATAATTGTATATTTTCAATGTCCTTGCACTTAATAATCATTTGATCTTGGGTATGGCAACAAGCGTTATAATTTCAAAGTCCTTTACTGTGATCTGTGCTCAGTTCTCATCATATTTATATTGTAATCATAAAATTGAACTGAAGACATGGGTAGGTGTGTGCTTTTTGGACAATTGGAAAGTGGGTACTACCGAAGGATGTCGGTGTTCAGTAATGTGATTTGGCTGTTAACAGTTAGATGTGCTGAGAAATTTTCCAGAGAAATTTCTATCTCCAGTCACACACAAGAATGTTGGGTTGGGAATATTCTGACCATCATTGTCACTGGACAATTCTGTGTGGACAGTGACATGTGGAGTAACGAGTGCTGGATATTGTTAATGAAGGATTCAATGTCAGGAAACACGTGCTGCAGGTGTGCTTCACCTTTTATAACATCTTCATTCACGATTGGGTCCAAGGTGCACAATTGCAGAGATTAGTTGGCACACCAGAAGTCATCAACAGAGATAAACTTATGAGACATGATTGTTGGCAGGTCATTTTTTACAAACGTTGAGCTGCATTTGGACGAGCAATGTGCCCGGTCCTCGTTCATTGGCTACTCTGCTCCATGCACTTCCCTGTTAAGAGGGACTGTGTGAATATCAGTCCAAGTCCAGTTTCAAAACTCTCTGGACAGATTTGGGAGATGGCCAGTGTTTTGGAGGTAGTGGTGAGCCCTGGTAGCACTGCAGCTGAATTCAGGGTTTTGTTTTAAGTTTATTTTTAACAGATTTGCTGACTGCAAGATGATGTGTTCATTGATCTGAACATGATTCAGCTGTTTACGAGTCAAAAAATTCTGCAATAATTAAGTGTACTCTGATAATTTAATTATTCTCACTTCAGTTGTTTTTAATTGAAAAACAATGCATTTGGTTTATTTTAGAAACTTGTAAGACTTCAAGTGATATTAACACATTGCTGTAAAAAAAATGTAAGCGTTATCTGCATTATAATTCACATGGACGAATCAAGCAACAGCTAGATATTTACTGTAAAGCAGGATTATGTTTTAGGCAAAAATCACCACTCTCTCCGCTAATTCCTGTCCAACTGAGCCAGAAAGAGGGGGCAGCTTCTTGGTATCTCGTCACTTTAGTGCTCAGTATTCATGCCGGATATTGCAGCTGCTTGACAGTCCTGCAGTAGCTTATGAGAAAAATCACTAAATGGGAAACATATACCTAAATGCATTGTCACAAATCTGGCTGCAGCAGATGCACCTCTTCATTTCACACATCAATAAGAGTGGCCACTGCATAGTCTCCTTGTGGGAGGAAGTGACATTTTCACATTTTCTACCCCTCTACCATGTTATGTAGCAACCTATGTGCTGAACGGGAGAGAATTCAAACAGATCCAAGAACTAATGACAAGGCATCCATGAGGAGCAGTGAACCATCAGCAGTAGCAGAATCATACTCTACACGACTCACAGTCTGCAACCTCGTGGCCCGGCACATTTCCCATTCTACAGTTACCAACAAGCCAGGAACCCACCCTGGTCAATGAAGAGTGCAGAAGGATACGCCAGGGGCAGCAGCAGCCAGACCTGGACATGAGGTGACAACTTGGAAGAAGCTCTTACCGTCTTCAGCTACCAAGCAGAACAACGTGAAATGCCAAAAGCATGAGCAGCAAGTGATGGACAGTGGTGGGTGATCTCACAACCAATGGATCAGATCTAAACTCTGCAGACCCGCACATTTAGTTGTAAAAGGTAGTGGATAATGAAGGAAACCATTGAAGGAGGCGGCTGATCTCCTACAATTGAATCCTCAATTCTGGGGGAGTCCAGCACTTCTGGGCAAAAAATAAAGCTGAAGCATCTGTAAAAATCTTAAGCCAGAAATACCAAGCAGATATAACATTTCGAATTCCTGCAGTGGTCCCCAGCATCACAGATTACAATTTTCAGACGCATTGATTCACTCCATGCTATATCAAGAAATGGTTGGAGACACTGAAAACTGCAATGGTTGTGGGCCCTGGTAATATCTGAATCTAGAATTTGCCCGATCCTTTGCCAAGCTGTTCCAGTCCAGTAAGAACACTGACATCTACCAACAATGTGGTTAAATGGCTAAAAATGTCCTGGACGCAGAGTCAGGGCAATTTCATTGCAGCCAATCACTGACATACCAGTAGAGAGTTTACCATGTAAATCTGGGGGTGGTGTGTGTGTGTGTGTGTGTCTGAGTGTGTGTGTGTCTGAGTGTGTGTGTGTGTGTGTGTCTGAGTGTGTGAGTGTGTGTGTCTGAGTGTCTGAGTGTCTGAGTGTGTGAGTGTGTGAGTGTGTGAGTGTGTGTGTCTGAGTGTCTGAGTGTCTGAGTGTCTGAGTGTCTGAGTGTCTGAGTGTGTGTGTGTGTCAGTGTGTGTGTCAGTGTGTGTGTGAGAGAGTGTGAGAGAGTGTGAGAGAGTGTGAGAGAGTGTGAGTCTGAGTGTGTGAGTGTCTGAGTGTGTGTGTGTGTCAGTGTGTGTGTCAGTGTGTGTCAGTGTGTGTGTCAGTGTGTGTGTCAGTGTGTGTGTGAGAGAGTGAGAGAGAGTGAGAGTGTGTGTGTGTGTGTGTGTGTGTGTGTGTGTGTGTGTGTGTGTGGGGTGGGGGGGGGGGTCCAGCAATAATGTGCTCTATCAGCAATAGCCTGCTTCGTGACATTCAGTCAGTGTTCCATCAGGGTCACTCAGCTCCTGATCTCATTCCAAGCTTGGTTCAAAATAGATTAACTCCAGAGGGGAAGTGAGAGTAATTATTCTTAATATCAAGGCACCATTTGACAGACTGTGACAATAGAAACCCAATTAAAATTAATGTTAATCAGAATCTGGGCAGAAATTTCTTGCTGCTTGGAGTAAATCGCCAGCAAAAAAAGGTTGTTGTTGGTCGTATCAGTTACTTAAAATCGAAGACATCACTGCAGCTTTTCCTCAGGAGAGGTAGTCTCCGAAACTCAAACAACTTCCGCTGCTTCAGTGACCTTTCTTCCCTCAAAGGTCAGATATGGGAATGTTCACTGATTATATTGGTCCACAGATACTGAAACAGTCCAGGTTCAAATACAACAAAACCTGGAAAATATCCAAGGTTTGTTCTGACAAGTGAGAAATAACAGTGGGGCTATACAAATGCCAAACAAATAGAATATTTAATAACCAAACCACTATTTTAATATTCAAAGGAATTACCATCACTACATCCCCAACAGGACATTTATCATCATCCTGCCGGAATCACCATTGGCCGGCAACTGCATTGGATGAATCTTAAAAATAAATATGTCTTCAACAGCAACTCAGAGGCTAGGAGTCCAACACACCGTAACTCACCTTCTGATTCCAGTCTTACAGATAGTGGGCAGGCTTTTGGAAGCCAAATGTGTGTTGGAATATTCTCCAGATAACCTGAAACCAGTGCTGGGTGATCGCACAACCAATGGATCAGATCTAAACGCTGCAGACCCACACATTTAGTTGTAAAAGGTAGTGGACAATGACTATTTGATGACTATCACTTCCACAAACATTCATCCCCCTCCAACAGTTGTGATTCAGAGTAGTAACATATAGCATCTACAAAGTACACTGCAGAAATTGACCAAGGCTTATGAGAGAACACCTTCCAAGCCCACCTAGATGGACAAAGGCAGCAGGTACATGCAAAAAGAATAGCCTGTGAGCTCTCCCCTTCATAAGGCCAGATGTGCGATGCAATCATGAGTCAACTGCAATTCTCAAGCTCTTCAGACCTCAGATCAGTCCAGATTCAAATGTAGCAAGACTTGAACAACAGCCATGCTTGGGATGACAAGTGACAACTGACAAGTAACATTGGCATCACAAAAGTGCCAGCAATATCCATTTCCAACAAGAGACACTGTGGCCCCTTAACATTCAACAGCATTGCCACCACTAAAGCACCCACTAACAACCTCTTGTCGGACAAGGATGGTGCAGTAAATAGATTAACTTCTGATTCCTTCAATCCTGTCTGATATCTACAAGTCAAGAGTGTGATGGAACACTCTCCACTGGCCTGGATAGGTGCATCCCCAACAATACTCAAGCTGATTCACACCACCCACTACAAAGCAGACCACTTAGTGGTATTACATCCATCGCTTGGCTTCCTTAGCTCTGGAATCTGTTCTGACTTTGGTCTGATAGCCGATTCAAGTTCTTAATGTTCCCATGCATTAATTGCACTTGCCCTTCTTGCTGTTAGTTATCCTGTGACTGGAATGTACTTTTTTTTATGAAGAGCCTTGATAAATGCATGCATTGCATCTTGTAGATTCCCTCCACCATTGGTGCACAGAAACTGCAGCATGGACCATTTACAAGATATGATGCACGTCCCACAGAAGGACAAATGCAGTTCATGCATGGGAACATTATGAACTTGAATCAGGATCAAACCTAAGCAGCGGCAGATAGACAGGGCCAGACAAGCCAAGCAGCCTTTCAACATCTAGTTATGAGTGACAGAGGACAACTAACCACAACTCATTGAAGGCAGAGGGACCACAAATATCTCCATTCTCATTGAAAAAAAAAAGCAACCCAATAACGAAAACAATTAGATTGCAGCATTTACAACAACCCTCAGCCAGAATTTCTGATGGGATGGTTCATCTCAGGCTCCTTCAGAGATCATTCAGCAAATTTAATTAATTGAACATAGAACATAGAACATTACAGCACAGTACAGACCCTTCGATGTTGTGCCGACCTGTCATACCGATCTCAAGCCCATCTAACCTACACTATTCCATGTACGTCCATATGCTTATCCAATGATGACTTAAATGTACCTAAAGTTGGCGAATCTACTACCGTTGCAGTCAAAGCGTTCCATTCCCTTACCACTCACTGTTTGATTTTGATTTTGAGAAATGGGTTGCAGCACTGAAAAATGCAAAGAACGCTGACAACAGCCTGGCAATACAATTGAATTAATGTCCTCCAAAATATTCTGCAGCCCCAGTCAATCTATTCCAGCATAGTTACAGTGTTGTCATCTATTTGGCATGGTGGAAAGTTGTCCAATTAGAAATTTGTAAGGAATAAAATGATTGAAGGGGTCAGAAATAGGGCTATCAGACAGCGCTCAGTTTGGATCCTGCAGGCTGTCACAGTTCCTGATGTCATTCCAGCCTTGGTGTAAGCATGAAAAAAAAAGTTGAATATTGGAAGCAAAGTAGAGAGTAACTGCTGTTCATTTAGTGGCCACATCCGACCAAATGTGGGATCAAGGATCCCTAGCAAAACTGGAGTCATAATGTGGGAAAATGTGCAGTTGTTCATTTTGGAGGCAACAACACGACAGTACTTAAACGGGGACAAATGTAAAAAGCTGCAACACAAAGGGAGTGAAATAGGGAGGAATTCTTTTTCTCAGAGAACTGAGAACTTATGGATCACCATGACAGAGAGAGTCTTTGTGCATATTAAAGATGAGATAGGCTCTTGAGCACTAGGGGTATCAAGGGCTACAGAGACAGAGGAGGAAAGGGGATGGGAGGAATAATTGGATCAGCAATAACCCTACTGATCTGTTTTTTTTTCATTCATATGAAGTGGGAGCTATTGGCTGACTAGCATTTAATGCCTGACACTGATTGCCCTTGAGAAAGTCATGGTGAGCTGCCTTATTGAACTGCTGCAGTCCACCAGCAAAGAACTGAGCCCTAATGTACTCAGGGAACAAATTTCAGAATTTTGACCCAGTGACCATGAGGGAACGGTGATATATTTCCTAGTCAGGATGGCGAGTGGCTTTGAGAAAATCTTGCAGGCCGAGATGTTAGCATGTATCTGCTGAACTTGTCCTAGATGGAAGTGGTCATAGTTTGGAATGTGGCGAGTACCTCTGGTGAATTTTTGCAACCTTTTTTGCAGATGATACGTACTGCTTCTACTGAGCATCAGTGACGGATGGAATGAATGCTTGTGGATGTGGTGCCAGATTTTGTAGCTGCTTTGTCCTGGATGATGTTGAGCGGATTGAGTGTTGTTGGAGTTGCACCTGCCCAGATCAGTGGGACGTATTCCTTCACACTCCTGACTTGCGCTTTGTTGGTAATCGGCCAAGATCCTCGGGATCGCCCCCTCAGGATTTGGGGAGTCAACGGTCAGTTATTAGTTGTAGTATTCCCAGCTTCTAACCTGCTCCTGTAGCCACTGTGTGTATGTGGCGAGTCCACCTGAATTTCTGGTCAATGGTTACCCAACACGATGTTGATAGCGGGGCATTCAATGATGCTAACACTATGGAATACTAAGGGACAGTGGTGAGAATGACACTTATTGCTGATGGTCAATGCCTGACATTTGTGTGGTGTGAATACGCCTTGCCATTTGTCATCTTCAGCTTGGCTATTGTGCAGCTCCTTTTGTATTTCAATGGCAGAGCAGGCTTGAGAAACAGAACATCCTACCAGTGTGCCTAGCTCGTATGCTCTTATGGGAATCAGGGGGCAACTCTCAATTGTTCTAAGACTTAGCTGGCCTTCAGGAAGATGATTATAGTTTTTGGAAGTCAGTTTTTTTCAGCTTCAGGAATTCGCTGCAGGAGTTCATCGGGGAGCTTCCTATGGCAAAACTTGTTCACCTGCTTCAATGAGCTTCCCTCCATCGTGAGATCAGGAGTGCGAAAGTGTGCTGATGACAGCACAATGTTCAGCAGCATTTTCAACTCATCACTGAAGCAGTCCATGTCCCAATACAATAAAATCTGGACCATTTGTGGCACACAACATTTGGACCACACAAATATCAGACAATGACTATCATGAACATGGGGAATCTCATCGTCAACAATTGTCATTACCCTGACTACTTTGCTGTTTCTCTTTTCATTGAAATATGGGCCAGTATTCAATTTCTATTCCAGATTATTTGCTGCACCTATGTGCTAGCTTTGTTGTTCATGTAGAAGGGCCCCAATTCCCTTTGCAGCTTCCTGCACGTTTTGCTGCACTGATTACAACAGCAGATCAGAATCTAGGAACCCAGCTGCTTATAAATTTTCTCCTCTCTCACCAATAGTCTGCTCAGTGGCACACATTTTGGGTCCCACCGGGGTCACACAGCTCCTGACCTCATGGAAGATTTGGTTCAACATGGACAGAACAGCCGAATTCCAGAGGTGAGGTGAGAGTGGCAGTCTAAGGCATCAAATCTGCATTCGACTGTGTGTAGCATCAAGGAGCCCAAGCAAAACTGGAATCAATGAGTACTGTGTGTAAAATCTTTGGTAGTTGGAGTAATATATGAAACATCAGAAGATTATAATGGTTGCTGGAGATGAATCATCTCCGCTCCCAGACATCTCTGCAGGAGTTCCTCAGGGTAGTGTCCTCAGCACAACCATCTTCAGCTGTTTCATCAACAAGCTTGCCTCCACCGTTAAAGTCAGAGGTAGCCATATTCACCAAGACTTACACAATGTTCAGCACCATTCACGACTCCTCAGACACTGAAGCAGTCCGTGTCCAAATGCGACAAGACGCAGACAATATTCAGGCTTGTGTTGAGAAGTGACAAGTAACATTTGTGCCTCATGAAATCCAGGCCGTGACCTTCACCAATAAGAGCCAATCTAACCATAGCTCCATGAATTCAATGTTGTCACCATGACTAAATGCCCCACTATCATCATTTCAGAAGTTCCTATTGATAAGAAACACAACTGGACTCAACAGGTAAACACAATGGCTCCAAAAGCAAGTCAGAGGCTAGGAATACTGCAACAAGTAACTCACTTTCTCAATCCGATAAGCTAGTTCACCATCTACAAGGCACAAGTCAGGAGTGTGTTGGAATATTCCACACTTTCTTAGAAGAGTGCATCAATACTCAGGTTTGACACCACGCAGGAAAAAAACAGCCAGTTTTACAGTCACAACATCTCCAAGGATCCACTCCCTCCACAACTGACGCTCAATAGCGGCAGTGTGTGTAATATCTACAGGATGCACCATCACTTTCACATTGCCCTCCACGTCACTTATTATGCTGACATGGTAATATATCACCGTTGCTTCAGTGTCACTGGGTCACAAACCTGGGTTTCACTCCTTAATGGCGTTGTGGTTCAACAAACATCAGGTGGACTACAGCAATTAGCGAAGTCAGCTCACCACCACCTTCTCAAATGCAACTCGGGAAGGACAACAATTAGTGGCCAGCCAGCACAGCTCACATCCCACAAAAAAATTAAAAAACATCCCAATGCCTATCCACAATCCACAAGACTCAAGTCAGGCATGTAATGGTATTCATCCCAATAATCTGAAGGAGTGCAGCTCCAACAGTACTCTGCCAAGTTTGACAGAATCAACTATCAAGCAGCCCACTTGATTCATCCCGATCAGCAGTCATTCGGACCCGCCGTCTCCAAAACCCACCAGCAGGGGTGAGTACCATTACCCTCCTTAGACAGCACTTTCCACATACATTACCACTGATATCTGGACGGAAAAGGGAGACATTTTGTTAACAGTGATCATAATTCAGTGCAGTGCAATATAATTTATTGAAAAAAAAAAGAACAAAGACGGACAAAGAGCTCGATTTTTAACTTGAGTAAGTCCAATTTTACTGAGCCAAGATTTAGTAAATGTGAACTGGAAGCAGCAACAAGCAGATCAATCAGAAACAGCGCAGTGGCAGGTGTTCACGGAGGAGATTAACGCAGTTCCAAGAAAATACAATTCTCACAAAGTAAAAAGGGGCAAGCTCCTAAATCCAGAGCTCCCTCAAAGTCCAGGAGACTTGCAGACAGAAAAAGAAACATTATGTCAGAGAGTCGTAACTAAAACCTACAAAAAGCTGAGAGGAATGTGGAATATGGAGTGGTGCAATCCAATAAGAAATTAGAAAGCAAACAGCGTGTGTGAAATCATATTGGCAAGAAACATCAAGGTGACGCTTGACGTATTTTTTCAATATAGAGAATGAAAATAAAAGTAAAGATAAGAAAAAAAGACACGCAATGTGAACCATGTATAGATTGAAATGTAAAGAGGCCGCAACAACATGGGATATAATGACCAACCTGAGAGAATCATGTGAGAAATCGATCAGACTCTTTTCAATGTTGCAAGCAGATAAGGATTCAGGAACATGAAAGCTGGTCATTGACACACGGTCGTAAGAATGGCAAGATTTGGGAACTTTGGGCCACAAGATAAATCATGAGCTTAGTCAGAAAGGAAAATGAGGCATACATAAGATTTCAGAAACTGAAGTCAGACGGAGTGATCAAATATATAAAGAAAACAGGAGGACCTGGGGAGGGCCAAAGGGTCCATGAAATATCTTTGCTAGACCTAGAATAAAGGAAAATCCCAAGCCATTTTGCAGAATATGAAGGAATAAGAGAGGAACGAGGGAAAGGTTACTTCCACTCAAGGACAAAGAAGGGAATTTATGCATGGAGGTACATGAAGTGAGTGCAATCCTTGACGAATACTTGCAATGATATTGACAAAGAAGGGTATGGTGGATGGTCAGTCCAGAAATGGGGTATCTTGATATTCAACAGCATTTCAATATTTAACAAAAATGGTGGTACTGAATGTTCTAAAAAGCATTACAGTAGAAAAGACTCAGTACCTGATGGGATTAATCCCAGAATCTGAAGGAATATGTTGCTGGGGCCTTATACAAAATCTTTGTGTCCTCTTTAATAACAGGATAGGTACTAGAGTATTGGAGAAAAGTCAATGTTGTTCCTTGAAGGGCAATGAGGATAATCCAGGAAATTACTGACCTGTGAAATTTAGGTCAGGAGTTGGGAAATTATTGGAGAAGGTTCTTTGGGATAGAATTTATTTGTGTTTTTGGAAAAAAAAGTGATGTAGACTTATTAATGATAGGCAATGTGGCTGGGTGTGGGGTAAGTCATGTCTCACAGGCTTGATTGAACATTTTAATTAAGGGACGAAGATGACTTATGAGGCCATGAGGCTGGGTGGTGTCCATATGGATATTCACAAGACTTTTGATAAGGTTCCTCATCGCAGGCTAACACAGAACGTGAAGCCAAGTGGACCTGCGATGAGCTGTTAGGATGGACACAGAACTGACTTGGTCATATTATGCTGGAACAGTGGTTTTGTGACTGGAGGTCTGTGTGTTGTAGAGATTGGTGCTGGGATAGATATTCTTTGTAAAATATATAAATGATTTGGAGGAGATTGTAGAAAGCCTGATCAGTAATTTTCTGGATGGCTCAAAGATTGTGGTTGATGGATCATGGGAACAATTACCAAAGGATAAAGGAGGACAGAAATAGGCTGAAAACTTGGATGGTGAAAAGGCAGATGTGATTTCATCTGGACAAGTGCAAGATAATGGATCTTGGAAGACTGAATGCAGAAGAGAACGATGCAGGAAATGGAAGAAATCTTCATAACGTCAATAAGCAAAGCAATCCAAGTGTACAGGTCCATTGTTCCCCAAAGTGACAACACAACTGGATATTTCTGTCAAAAATGCATTTTATATGCATGAGTACATCAATCACAGCACCAAGTACAAAGAAAAGAGTCACGTTGCAGATGTATACAAATTTAGCTCAGACACATTTGCCAGCAGAAGGATGTACATGTGTTGGACAGGGTATCAAAATGGGTTACCAGGACACTGCTTGGCTTGAAGGGTATTAGCCATGAAGATGCCTTTGGATACAGTCACAGACATAAGAAGTGTTGTAGCAACTGGTGGAGGCCACACAGGTAACAACATTTCCAACGGCTGGTGTAGTGGTTCAAGGCAAATCAAAATTGACAATAAATGCTGGCTCAGACAGCAATGCCCACATCCCATGAATGAACGAATGAAAAAAAAAATCTACAAGCAGCACTGAGGTCACTCAGCAAGTCTCTTTCCACAGTACTTCACAAACCAGGAAGAACAGGAGCTACAGGTGTACGGGGTCACCAGTATTCCCAAGGACCCCTCCAAGCCACACTCCATCTTACCATTACTGTGCCTGTCCCTACACAGAAAGGACTGCGGTAGATCACAAAGGCACCTGAGCGATGGAAAGTAAATGATGGCCTAGCCAATGATGTCCTATTCCATAAATAATTTGTTAAATCATTTTAAAAATAGAGAAACTCTCAGATTGTTCATGTCGCTATTGCTTCCTCATACAAATCACCTTGCCATCTCGTTTTGTCATCACGTGAATGGAGGCATTACATTCGATACAATGTGTAGCTGGAGGAACACAGCAGGTCAGGCAGTATCAGAGGAGCAGGAAAGTTGATGTTTCGGGTTGAGACCCTTCCTTATCCTCTGACGCTGCCTGATCTGCTGTGTTCCTCCAACTCCACACTGTATTGACTCTGACTTCCAGCATATGCTGTTCTTGATATCTCTAAATCCACAGAAACATCAAATTTTGTTCATCCACCAAATTCATTGATTCAGTTCGTGAGTTGTTGAGTGTCAAGCACAAATCCATTTATTACCAGTTTTCTGTCTGATAAAGAATTCACAAACCCAATTCACAAACCATGTCAGTGCATTCCCTCCAATCCCACATATGCCAATTTTGTTCATCCACCTCTTCAGTGGCAAGTAATTCAAAGATCTCTGAAAATTCAAAGGGACATTTCCTCTTCTTCTATCTATTCTACTTCTAGTCAGACACTTGAAAAATCCAACAGGGTTCATCCATCAAAATGTGCCTTTCATAACAACACGCTTGGCACGGATAGTGGATTGGCTGAAACAGAGAGTGGGTTAAAGGGGCCTTTTCAAGGATGGCAGTCAGTGATGAGTGGAGTTCTGCAGCAGTCAATGTTGGGACCGCAAGTGTACACGTACATATTAGCAGTCTGAACGATGAAAGTGATGGCATTGTTGCTAATTTTGTATCATCTGCGAGAAGAGGTGGAGAGACAGACAGTGCTGAGGAAAAGGGAAGGCTGTAGACGGAAAGGCTATGAGAATGAGAAACAAAGTGGCAGATGGAATACAACGTGGAAAGTTATGAGGTCATGAACATTGGTAGGAAGAATAGAGGTGCAGACTATTTTCTAAATGGCGAAAGATCTGAAATACAGGTGTCTTGGAATCCTGGTTCACTATACTGTACAAGTTCACGTGGAGGTTCAGTTTAAGTCAAAAAGGCACGGGAAATGTTAGCATTTATTTCAAGTGGGTAAATATACAAGAGCTGAAATGTACAGATGAGGCTCTAAAAAGCTCAGGACAGATAGTCTATGGAACACTGAGCAGTTTTGGGACCCAGACTCAAGCAAAGTTGTGCTTGTCTTGGAGGGAGTACAGAAACTGTTTACAAGAAAGGTGCTATGGATGAGGTGGTTGTCAAATGAGCAACAGTTAAGAGCTCTGGGTCTGTATTTGATGAGGTTTCAATGGAGGGGGCAGGACTTCATTCAAACGGACAGAATACAGAGGGGTAAGGAGAGAGTAGAAGTGGAGAAGATGTTTCAATTTGTAGGAGAGACTGGGGCAGAGCCTCCGTGTGAAGGCACAACCCTTTAGAACAGAGAGGTGGAGGAATTTCTTCAGCCAGATGGTGGTGAATCTGGGCATTGCTACAGAGGTCTGTGGAAGCGAAATCACTGAATTAATTGAAGAAAGAGATAGGTAGCTTCTTGATGAATAAGGGGATCAATGCAAGGGAACGGTGTTGAGATAGATGTTAGCCACATTCAAATGGCAGAGAAGACTGAATGGCCTGAATGGCCTTATTCCAAACTGAAAATTTACAATTCTTTGAACTATGCTTCACCCATTGATTTCCAAGTGTGCAGTTATCATTCCCAGCTTATCATTTATCACACATTCCAGCCCTTTCCTGATTGCTACTGTTACCTCTTGGTTTCAGATTGATTGCAACTTGGGATTCTTGTGCATAAAACTCAAATGGTTGTATGCATGTTCAGCAGGTTATAGAGAAGGTAAATGGAATGCTGGCATTTCAAATGGAATAGAGAATGAAAATAGGGAAGTTTTGCAACAACTCCAGAATGCAGTACTTGGCCCACACCGAGAATACTGTGAACAGGTGGGGAACCTATCGAGAGGGAACAAATATTATTGCCCTGTCGGCAGTCCAGAGAAGAATCAGAAGGTTGATCCTCTTTATGGAGATATTTTCATGAGAAGACATGGAAAAGATTGAACTTGAACTCATCAGAATTTAGAATAAAAGGTAAATCTATTAATACATTGAAGACTCTATAAGGTTTTTACAGGGTTAGTGCAAAGATGTTTGGTCCCCTTGTGTGAGAATCTAGAAATGGAGAGCATAAACATCACAGTGAAAGACTCACTCATTCAAGGGAGTGAGGAGGAAATTCTCCAATTGGAGGGTAGAGAAACTGTTATTTCCTCACTGGAGAGGGCTGTTGAAGCTGGATTAACTGCTGAGGGAATCAAGTTTTTATTCAGTGAGGGAATCAGTGTTATATTGAAAAGGCATGAAAGTAGTGATGAAGATTATCAGAGCAGCAACGATCATATTCAATGATGGAGCAGGCACAGCGGGCAAAATGGTTTTCTTCCCTGCAAACTCTCATCTCTTAATTATATCAAAGTGAAACTCAACGTTATCTGCTCACTTCACTTTGTACTATCTTCCATCTGCCTTTTTGCAAATGTGGAGAGACCTTCAGAGGAGGTTGCAGAGATAGACAGATTTTCACGGACTGCAGAATCTTACAGTATTAAGGACTGTTGCACTTTTGGTGGAGAATGTTATTGACAGAAAAGTTATTCAGTGATGGTGAGTGGTGTGCAGACAAGCACTCAAGAAAAATCGAGAATGTAGCACATTGAAGGAGAGTTGTGGCATTTGGATGATATTAAAGGCATAGGAGTGGGCAGTATGAGATGGAGAACATAGGAGAGAGAGGAAAGTAAATTACAGAGGCCTGCAGGAAGTACTGCGTACAGAGATGGCTTTAGGGCTTGGACGGAATCCAGAAAGGGAAGGATGCAGGGACAAGAGATAGGGAGAATACTCAAGGAAGGTTTGTTTACATATATGGGGAGTACTGTAGGCATAAGAGAAGCTTTCATAGAGGGGGTAGGTTGTGGAGGCTGGAGGACGTTACAGTGTTGGGGAGATCTGAGATACTGAAGGTAGTTAGTGTTAGGTGGGTCGGAGGTACAAGAAATGTGATGTAGATGTGCAGGGTCATCGGTCGTGAAAAAGAATTTACTGAGATAGGGAGGATTGTTGGCACTGGAAAATACACAGATAGGGGTGGTAGTTGAAGCTGCTGGCCTTGACTGAGGTAGGGAGGTTTGATGAGGCTGGATCAGTTCACAGACTCAGGGAGAATGGCAAGGACTGGAGGAGTCAGAGACACTCAGGGTTGTAGAGCTGAAAGTGTAAGTGAGGGCTGTGTAGGCAGGTTTGCAGCATTCCCATCAGTTACCCAGAGATGTGGACTGATGTTTCGGAGGTGGTTATGGAAATTCAGAGGGCTGCAGATGCTGGAAGATGTTACAAAGATACTAAGTTGTAGCACTTGAGGTGATTACACAGAAGTTTGCAGAGATAACAAGGAATGAAGTCTTTAAGGACTGCAGAATGTAACATATGAAGGCCAGGTTGTATGTACTAGAGAAGGTGAGAGCGAGGGGAGACGTTCAGCAGTTGGAGGGCTTCACAGGGAGGGTGTACTGCGGGGACTGGTGAACAGAGCAGCCTCACTGAATGGAATCATCTCAGAGCCCAGTGCACTAACCTGTGAGTCAGTCGGTGAGATACCATCGGATGGGTATTTGCACAGTTACAGGCTGTTCAGGAATACTGTCACCTAGCATTGGTCTTAATGTATACACTATTAAAATTCATGTGGTGGCTAACTTTACCAAGCAAAGCAACTCAGCACCCAGACACCATGGTTACACAATGCCATTAATGGACAGTTTGGAGAAAACAACAGGATCCACGAAAGTGTACTGCATGGGTCATGCTCAACACTTATGTTTTTGAGGTTGTTGACTTGCTCGCCGAGCTGGCTTGTTTATGTTCCTGAATGTCCGATGTAATGTTTGTGGCAATTGTATGGTATTTCGTAAACCACCTTTGTTCTGCATGTTGTGGAAATGGGGTCTTTCATCCTTGTAAGTGTTTGTCGTAGTTTGGCTGTGGGCTTGTCAGCCACCGCGATTCCTAGTGGTCTTAGGAGGCTTTCTGTCAGTTCTGATATGTAATACCATGCAACCACTGCCATAAAACATTGCATAAGCCGGACAGGAATGAAACTAGCCATCGGAATATATGAACATCAGCAAGCAGCAAAACAGCATGACCGACTCTTCTTAACATCTGTACATTCGGACAATCATGGCCATCAAGGTAACTGGGGCAATGTAAATTTAGTAGCCCTAGCCAAATATAGACATACACGTAAATTCCTAGAGGCATGGTTCTCCACCCATACCTCAACCAATAAACGTATCAAAACAAACATTTACAAACACATACAGATCAAAACCGGAAATGATACTACTCACCATAATGGACATGGCAGTGTAAATTCCGAGCGGAGTTGAAGGACATCACTTCATCGGAGGCTCCACTGATAATATCAAATAGCATGGTCGTGAAACATCTGAAAAAAAAGCAATCTAGGTCAGCAAGCAAGTCAATAATCTTGTTCACAACGAAAGCTACAGATGTTTTCCAAAACTTTAAACTCACGTTTTCAATCTCTCCCATTAGAAACTAAATCGTGTAACTCACAAAACTCTACTTCAAAGTAACACAGAAAAAAAAAAGTCCAAATGAATGCTTTGATGAGGGGAGTTCTGGGCAGTCATGTAGATGTGGGTGTCACCAGATGCAGGGAGAGTGCTTTCTACCAGAGCAGTACCAGACGAGGGTCAGACACACAGACAGACTGGGAAAGTGGATTGACATCTGAGTTCACGTCACCCAGCCTCGCAATCTGAAGCTGTGTTCAGCCATTCTGGTAATGAGTTTCAACACCAGCTCAGCAAGATCCCACAATTGTGCATTTGCAGATACAAACCATTTTGCATTAGAATTTCATGATACAATCAGGAAAGCCCATTATACAAATAGTAACTTCCTTCTAGTTCCGCAACCCTTTCTACCTCTATACCATCCTACAGGTTCTGTACTTCCACCGATTTCTAACATCCTGCAGGATCCACATCTTTTCCCAAAATTTGCGCCATTCCCCCATGTCTGTAAGCCTTCCTCTGTCTGTAACCTGTCCAGGTTCTAAAAACCTGCATCTCTCTGAAATGTCCCCAGAATGGCACTGGAGGCAAGTGGAGGTTACTGAGATAGGAAGAGTTTTAAAGCACAGGAGAATTTTACATAAATATGGAGGGTTGCAATCTCAGGAAGGGGTTTCAGGGAGTTGGAAAACATGGGATTAAAAGGAGGTAACACAAATCAGAAGGGTTGTCAGGAGTGGAGGAGATTACACAGACAGCAATAGATGTCTGATTTGGATCGGACTGCCTAGATTGGGAGGGTTGTGGAAGGAGGGTAACTGGAAGGGTTTTCACAGATAGACAGGGAAATAGAACTACGAGGAGGTTACATAGAGATGAAGAGATATAGAGGCTGCAGGAGATCATGTGGGTAAGGAGGATGGCAGGGTTGGAGTAGTTTAAAGGAATAAGGATGTTTGTAGGATAGGGGTGTTTGACACAAAAGGGAACGTTTTATAGAAAGGTGCATCATACACAGATAAAGAGAGTTGCATAGAATAGAGGATCTAACACAGAAATGGGTGGTTGTCGCGACTGAAGAAATGTGCAGATGAAGTAAGGCTTAGCTTCTACAAGTTAGAAAGATGAGAGGCTGTAATCCAAAAGAGCTCAGAGGGAGCAACATCAAAAGGGGCTGGAGCCAGTTGTACAGATAAGGAACATTTTTCAAACTGGACGAGTTCCTGAGGCAGGGAGAGTAATAGCTGTAGGTGAAAGTTTACATTGACAGGGGTGGAAGTACTGTTTACAGAGAGGGGGAAATTTTAAGGTACAATAATAGGGAACACAGAGGGAGAGTTGCAGAGTTACACAAACAGTGTTTGAGATGATGGTTGACAAAGAATGGGAGGGCCGAAGGCATGGGAAGAGCGAAATGAAGCATTGTAATGGCTGGAAAAGTGTACAGATTGTAGGAAGATTTGTTGGGCCTGGTGAGGTTAAAAAGACAGTGGGCTGCAGAATCTTGGTGGGGGGGGGAGAGTGGTGAGATAGAGGTTGGAGGACTTTACAGCAATTGAGGTTTGTCGGGACTGGAGGAGTTTACAGGTGTGAGGAGGGCAAAAGAGTCTGGTGTAAATTGCAGAGACAGGGTAGGATGATGAACTACAGAGCATCATACAGACTGGGAGGTTTGTAAGAGCAGAAAAAGGTAACAAAACAGGGAAGTTGTCAATGTTTTAAGAGTTGTGATCATGTAGGATTAGTTCACAGAGACAGGGGTGGCTGTAGGGATTTGAGGAGCACACGAAGGTGAGGACAATAGAAAATATGATGTTACAGAAATAGGGAGGATTACAGTAGCTAACGGAAGTTGAAAGGATCCGGAAGGTTGTCGGGCTGCAGGAGGAAGCAGATTAGGGGGACTGTTGTACTGGAGGAGGTTTGAGAGATAGAGAGGATACTGCAGTCGGAGAAAGTTCCAGTGAAAGGATGCTTTGTAAGTTACACACACATGGAGGATAGGAGGGACCGGAGTTGGTTATGGAGACAGGCAGTGTTACATCGAAACCTAGCAAAGATGGGCAGGCGTAGGCTATTCAGCTCCATGGGCCTGTTCTGCTATTCAATAAGATCACGACTGATAATTTCGCTGTTTCCTGTTCTCACTTTCTCCCCATACGGAGAATGCCATGACTGGAGCAATTTACAATGATAGGGAGCATTCTAGTGACTGGGAGAAGTTAGAGATAAGGTGAGCTGTGGAGTCCTGTCGAGGTCAGAGAGACAGGGAGATTCATGCAGTGTGGAGAAGATTACGGGGATATGCATTGACAGTGAGGGGTTCAGGGCATGAGAAAAGTTACCAACTTAGGGAGGCTTCTCGTGAATGGAAGAGATTGCATAGATGGTAATGGCTCAAGGGGCTGGATTTTTTTCACAGATAAGGAGAGTCAATGGAACTGATGAACGTTACGAGGATCGGGAGGGTTTAAGGAGTGAAAGCGAATACACAGGCATGTAGGATTGCGTTGATAGGAGGAGCTACAGGGATAGGGCCATTTCTTAGTTTTCTGTCATGTTTATCTTCCCTGCATTTATTAGTCATTTGAGTATCTGGGTGATCTGTAGGGGTTTACATACATAGCAAAGGTTCTATCCCCTGGAGAAGGTTACACTGATACAGACAGCGTTGGGGATTGAAGAAACTGACAGAGGCAGTGAGTGTTCAACGGACTAAAGATGGTTACGAGCAGAGGAAGGATTAGAGTCTGGAGGGGATTGCAGACAAAGGGAGGGCTATAAAGTGGGCAAGAGGTTACTGAGATGGTCAACCTTGTAGGAATGGGGGGGCATTGGATTGTGACCAATTGACATTGTTGACATAGAGAGGATCTGTGGAGGTTACAGCCCAAGAGAGGTTTGTACATCAGTATGAGTTTACACAGATAGGAATGTTTCTCAGGGCTGGAGGAGGTAAGAGTGCTCTAATGAATGGAGGAGGTTACAGTCACAGGAGAATTTCAGTGGCAAGAAGAGGTGACAGTCATATGACCCTTTGTTTGGACAGGAGAAGGTTACATTGGCAAGTAGCACTTTGGAGACCAAGGTGCTTTACAGAGAGAGGGAGATGAGCAGGGACAGTTAAGGGTTAAGAGAGAAAGACAGTTGACAGGTTTAGAAGAAGATGCAATCATACAGAGCATTACAGAGTTCGGATGAGGTCAAGAGCTCACAAAAGTTATAGGAACAAGAGGAAGAGGATACAGATAAGTTGTGGTTTGGAATGGGATAAGGTTACATACATAGAATGCATTACCAAAACAAAAGAAGGTTCCAGGAATAGAAGTGCTCCGGGGGCTGCAGCCAATTCCAGAGATAGGGAGGGATTCACATGCTGCAGGTTACAGAGATTGGGATGGTTTTTGCAATTGGATGAAGTTAGTAATACAAAGGATTGTAGACACTGGATGAGGTAACAGAGTTTGCACGGTTCTTCGGACTGAAGGACGTTAGAGATACAGAGCGCTGCCGGGTCTGGAGTTGGATACAACAATCAAGAGGATTTCACAGGTACATGGATGGTTTTAGTGGCTTCAAGAGTTTAGAGTTAGGAAGGCTAATAATGACTGGAGGAGGGAGAATGAAGGAAAATTGCAGCAGCTGAATGAGGTTGCAGACATTTTGAAGAATGAAGTGGCTTCAGAACACAATACAAAAGGAGGGACTGGAGCAGTTTACACAGGCAGGAAGAATTATCGGACTGGAGAAGTTTATAGAAATAGGGAGCTCTGTAGGAATGTTTGATTGTCACAGATGTCACGTGGTGCTGCGTTATGGGAGGCAGGAGTGCTCTCGGGAATGGAGAAGGTGACAGTGATATCATGTGTTGCAAGGGCATGAGGATGATATACAGATGGGGAGATGAGTTGGGGCTGGAGGATACTCAAGAGACATGGTGGACTTTAAGTAGTGGAAAAGATGACAAATGTCAACATTACTGTTGTGACTTGAAGAGGAGGACAATACCAAGATTGGACATGTTATCAAGACTGGAGCAATTTGTAAAGGTGGGAAGTGTTGTCAGAATTGGCATCGATTTTGAATATTCTGAGGGATTTTAGAGGGGACTGGAGGTGACAAAAATACCAAATGTTCGAGGAGTGAGAAGGATTCAACGCATTGATGAAGATGAGTTGGAACAAAAGATCTGTAAACTTGCTGTATGACTGACTGTTGGAGAGGTAACATGGAACAGAAACATCCCAGGCTTCAATACCACCCTCTTGAGACAGGCCCACTTAACTCTGCTGCACTTATCCTCACTAAGACAGCACAGGCCTGGATTGATAACCATGGACTTCCTATGCAGTCCTCAGAAGGTTCAGTACAACAGAGCTGAAAGTAGGTGGTGAAGTTTTTGAGAACATGTGCAGCTCAGTTTGTGGATGATGTTTTAGACTTGCTCGCCGAGACAGTGTTTGATTGCAGATGTTTCGTCACCCTGCTAGGTAACATCATCATTGTACCTCCAGTGAAGTGTTGGTGCTCTGTTCCACTTGTTATTTATATGCCTCGGTTTGCTGGGGTGGTTGGCATCATTTCCGGTTTTGTTTTTCTGTGATTTGTGTATTGGGTCCAGATCAATGTATATGTTGATGGAGCTCCAGTTGGAATACCAGGCCTCCAGGAATTCTCTAGCATGTCTTTGTTTGCTTTGTACTGTTATTGTTATGGATGTGTTGCCCCAGTCAGATTTGTGTCCTTCTTTGCCACTTGATGTCAGTTTTCTTCCAGGTTGGCCAGTGTAATGTTTCTCACTGTCCTTGCATGATATTTTGTATTGGTTTTGGGTCTGGGATCCCATGCATTCGTAGATTGGTGTTGGTTTGTGGAATAGCCTGATACCTTGGGGTCTGAACAGTGTTGTGGTCACCTCTGATAGGTTTCTGATGGTGACTGGTGTGTCTGGCTGTATTGTGCCTTATTGTGGTGGTCCGTCCTGTGGGTAATAGCAGAGTGTGCTATTTGGGTCTCCATTCTCTTTAAAAACTCTGTATCAGTGCTCCCTGTCTGTTATGAGCAGTTCCAGGTTGCTGTAGTGTGTTGTGACTCGTTTGAATAATGTCCTGATGCACCTCCGTTTATGGATGTTGGCAGATATTTGCTGGTGTGATAAAGTATCTAGTCCTTATGTGTGGTGCACATTCTGTATACAATGGGCTGGAGTCCTCTGCTGCTCATAGGTTCCATCATAGCTGAGGAAGGGTTACGATCCTCTTCTTCTTCTATGAATTTTATTCTGGTGAGGATGCTTATCTGTCAGTGGGTTTCTTTCAGTCTTGTGCAAATGATAATCATGAAGGTGTCATCTACCATAGGGGATCCAGAGTTTGGGTTGGATAGTAGGGAGCGTTTTCCATTCTAATCTTTGCCTTACCACTTCTGCTGTCACTCCTGATATCGAGGATCCCATTGGTGTTTTGTTGATTTGTTTGAATATATGGATTGTGAGGCACACATTCAGCATTTTCAGAGTGCTGTCCTTGTTGATTCTGTTAGTGTGGAGCGTCTGCCATCCTGGTTCATCCAGGAGTGGGGCCATTGTCTCTTGGGCTCGGTCAGTGTTTCTGGATGTAAATAGTGCTGTTCTGCCAAAGGATATCATCATCTCGTCCTCTTCCATTATGGAGTCCTTGATAAAGTTGAGGAATTCTTGAGAAGAGTGGATTGGGTTGGTAGTGTGTCCATGAAGTATTTCAGTTTCAGTTATCATTCTTTGCCTAGGCTATATGTTGGTCTACCTGGTACTGGCTCGGTGAGCGAGTCTACAACATCAGCAGGGTGGGGACTGAGTCTGGGATCTTTCTGTACTGTGCACCCCCTTCAACACTGTAGCTATGTCATATCTCATGGGTCGATATTTTAAGCCTTCTGCTCTGCTCACTATGAGTATCTTACCTGACTGCAGGATCTAACGAACGCTCCACATCTCCCTGTCCGTTGTCTCTCAAGATGATCAATTGACTTCAATGTGGTGATTGATGAGACTGGATTTGGGAATTCTGCTCAGTCCGCAACTTTGAGGACCCGCCAAAGACAGAAACATAAACAGGCTGAGAAATTAGACCGACACCGTGAGGATTACAGAAGTGGAATGGGAAAGAGTACTGCAGAGATCTGGACAATCCCAGTCTCCATCCTTGGCCTCTGCTGCCACATCTCTGAGTGGAGGGAATTCTGTTGGTTCAGGGTCTCACAGTAGGTGCAAAAGCTGCACTCAAAGTCAGCAATTAGATCTCCACACTGACAGTTACTGCATGAAGAGATACTGGCTGATATAACCAGGAAGGTGTCAGGATCACCCAATGGTCAGGAAGAAGGAGTTTTGATTCATGGTGCACTGGTATCAGTACTCAGGGATACACGAGCTTCGAGTGGGACAGGCAATGGCCGTGTGTTCCTCTCACTAGACTATTAATCCATAAATTAATGACAATGTCTGAAATACCCATCTGACTCCCTAATATCCTTTGGGAAAGGACATGTGCATTGCTCAACTGGTCTGGCCGACATGGGACTTCAAACCCAGAGCAATATGCCTGACATCCAACTCCCTCTGAAGTGGCCCGGCAAGGCACTCAGTTCAAAGGCAGCTTGGGTGGTAAATAAATGCTGGCCGGCTTGAAACACCCACATCCCACGAGTGAATAAATAATCGCAGGAACCATGCTGGGACCAGTGTCAGTAAGTTTATGGACAGGGCTTTAAACTGTAAGATAGGGTGCAGAGAAAGGGTTCAGATAAAAGAAGCTTTCCATATCCAAACAGAAAAGGTGAAACATTGGAGCAGCATGGCGATGTGGCTGAAGACAAGCAGGAAGGGACAGGAAGGGACAGAGTTTCACGAAAACCGTAAATCTGCAAACAGGTGTGTGACGAGAAACTGTGGTAGTAAGTAAATTACAGTAATTTGTTTTGAAAGAACAAATACCTGCAATGAGATATATGGACTTGTACACAGAGATGTGAGATTTAGTCACCAGAGACACATAGTTGCAGGGGGAACACAAGGTGAAATTTAAATATTCAACAATATACAAACTTGCAGAAATTCAGGCAGAATGGGAAAGCAGGATGTGTAACTCTAACAGAAATGGATAACAAAGCAATGCAGAGAAAGCGTTTGGCCTCAAATTATGGAGTAGAATCAGCATTTTATTGCTCATCACTACATGAAATATAAATTCATTGGAATTTGGAACAAAAGGCACTGTGAAATTTTGGGAAACTTTAATCTTCATATAATCTGGGACCATCGCCCTGGCGATAGTGACATTCAAAGAGGAATTTGGACTGTGATTTTTTTCAGTGTTTCTTTGAATAACACATTGTGCAACTGGCTAGGGGCATAACTATCCCAGATCGACCATTGTGTAATGAAGCTGAAAAATGAATGAGTAATGTCACATGAAGAGATCATCTGGGAAATTGTGATAAAAGAATTCAAAGGAACTATGAAGTTTTAATGTGACCAGAGAAAATACAAACGACAATCAGAAACAGAAACAAGGCCAATTACAGGAGATTGAGAGGGGAACTGACCAAGGTAAACATGGTAAACAGGTTTAAATGTATGGCTGTGAATGAACAGTGGAAAACATTCACAAGGACATTCCATTGGAACAGACAAAACCTCAGCAAGAAATTCCCACTCTACGTCACTCAGGGAACCAAGTATCAGATTCAAAGACAACTAAAAAGAAAAAATATTCTGGTGAAGCAATGTGTTTCAGAAAACGACAACGGGCTATCAGTATATGGAAATAGGTGTTAAATGGACTGCAGATGGTCTCCTTGCAAGAGGAAACATTGTCGGGGCTCTATGAGATGACAGAAACAGGGAGAGTTGAAGGTGCTGGATTTGGTGAGAGCGTTAGAGAGTGGCAAGGGCTTCAATGATGTTACAAAGCCAGTACGAATTGCTGCAATGCTTGCAGGGGGTGGGGAGGGAAATATATCCTTTTATTTTTTCATTCGTGGAATGACGGTGTCACTGGAAGGACCAGCATTCAGTGCCTATTGACAATTGCATTGGCTAATTGCTAAGAGACAGTTTCGAGTCAGCCATTTTGTTGTGGGTCTGGAGTCACATGTCGGTCATTTGTGGTCAGATTTCCTTCCCTTAGGGACATTCGCGAAAGAGTTGGGATTTTGTTTTTAAACTGATGATGATCACCAATGGACACTTCATTACAGGTTATTTTTATTGAATTCTAATTCCACTATCTGCCACAGTGGGATTCAAAAGGAAAAAGAAAAGTGGATTGACAATCTCCTCAGTTCCGGGGAATGACTCGGAGCTGGCTGGCCATAGGCAGTGTACTGAGCAAGGGTAAATAAAGGGTGATTTGATGATAGGATACCGGCCTCTGCGCAGTTATCTCACATGTACACAGACTAAAGCAGTTTGCAACACAGACTGACCAATTGCAGGTCACAGGTTTGAAACAACTCCTCACACAGGGCTGAGCATATGTGGTTTGCACACACACAATAGTGAACAATCTCAGGCCACAAAATGTTTAAAAAAAACTCGTTCCACTCATGTTTTAAAATCTTTGGACACGAGGAGAACACAGATTGAAAACAATCACAACTGAACATGCAGAGGCCTGGCCACTCACAATGAAAACAAAACACAGTTCTATGTACATAACTGGCCATTCATCATTGACAGGACAAAATAAATGTTCCCAAACACAGAACTGATATTTTGCAATGAAAAGGAGTTTTAAAAACAAGAGCATCCCACGGAATACGTGCTGTCCGTCTTCAGTGCACAGGTCAGCATTGTCTTGGAATACTCTCCGCTTGCCTAGGTGAATGCAGCTCCAACAATATTCAATAAGCTTGATACCATCCAGCACAAAGCAGCCTCACGTTTGGAACGATATTAACTCACTTCACGTGTAACACACCGTGACAGCAGTGTCCACAATCTACAAGGATCATCATCAGCAGCATTTCACAAGATCACAAACAACCTGAAAAGGAAAACAGCAGCAGGCGTATGACAGCAGCAGCATTTCCAAGGTCCCTTCTAAGCCACGCTCCTTCCTAGCAGCCCTGTGGCTATGTTGCACCCAAAGAATTACAGTGGATCAAGCAAGGAAGCTCACAAATAAAAAAATACAGAAGTTACTGGAAAAGGTCAACATCTGTGAAGAGAAACCAAAGTTTACATTGCTCAGAACTACCACCACCTTCTCCAGCTATAAGAAATGGGAAGTAAGTGATGGCCACATCACATGCACGAACATGCGATGAAACTCAGAGACAATTCATGTCCCCTTCATCATCTTTGCATTCTCCATGCAACTCACAATCCTATCTATGTTTATGCCATCAACAAACATGGAAAAAAATTATTTGATCTGTGCATCTAACTGATCGATATATACTGTGAATAGCTGGATCCCAAACATGAATCCTTCGTCTAACTCACAAGGTACAGCCTGCAAACTGACAAATCAACAAATTTATAAGCACGCGCTTTACCATCTATTAAACAATTTTCAACACATGCCAGCACATCACCTCCAGGTCCATGTGGTCCGAATTTGTTAATTTGTTTTAACAGTGGGAACCCTTTAATATGCATCTGAAAAGGCAAATAAAGTTTCCTCCTACCATCATTTTTTTGTGGATGGATATAATAATTTTAAGTTCGGATGTCATTATGGAAAATGACAATTTAGTATGGCAGTTAAATGTCTAAATTTGAGGAATGCAGCTTATTATTAGATTACCTCTACCACTAGGCATTATCACTTTCATTAGACAGGACCTGGCACATATAAACGGGGGGAGAAACGACTTGCCGTTGAGTCCATATTCGGAAAGTGGAACTGTTATAATGTGATACAATGAGAATGCATGATAAAATAACAGGTGTAGAGCAGAAAGAACACAGCAGGCCAGGCAGCATCACAGGAGCAGGAAAGCTGATGTTTCGGGTCTGGAACCTTCTCCAGAAAAGGGGGAGTGGAAGGGGATCCTGAAATAAATTGGGGGGAGGTGGTGGTGGTGGAAGGTGGCTAAAAAAGCAGATTAGTGGAGAGAAGATGGACAGGCCAAGGAGGCAGATCTGGAGCCAGTCAAGGTGAGTGTCGGCAGGGAGTTGGGATGGGGTCGGTCAGTTGAGGGAAGGTGGACAGGTCACAGATGCGTGGATGAGGCTGGTAGATAGGAAGTGGGAGTGGGGAGTGGTCAGTGAAGTTGGAGGAGCAGAAAGTTGGGAGAAAGGACAGAGACATCGAGGAAGAGGGAACGAGCCTCGCTGGTTTTGGGATGAGGTCAGAGGTGGGGAGATTTTGAAGCTTGCAAAATCCACACTGAGACCATTGGGCTGCGGGGTTCCCAAGCAAAATATGAGGTGCTGTTCCTGACGTCTTCAGGTGGCATTGTTGTGGCTCAGGTTGGCGAGGATCTCCAACGTGTTAAGGTTAATGAGGAAGAATTAATTGCTTTTCTGGCATACTGGTGGATAGATGACCAGCGCCCAATGAAATTTATCCCAGGCTACTAGAAGAGACAAGGGAGGAGATTGCGGAGGCCTGACAGATATATTTAATCGCTTAGTGGCCACAGGTGTAGTGCTGAATGACTGAAGGATAGTTAATGTGTTTCCTTTGTTCAAGACGGGGAGCAAAGATTGGCCAGGTAACTGCAGAAGAGATAGCCTGATATCGGTCGCAGCAAAATTATTGGAAGAAATTTTGAGGGAAAGGACAAATCAACACTTGCAAAGGAAGGAATCATTGGGCTAATCAGCAGAAGTTTTTTCAAGAGAGATCTTGTCTGATGAATTCAGTTGAGTTCTTTCAAATTATGTCTCAAAAATATTGATGAGGTCAGTGCAAATGTAATGGTTTGCATGAAAATTAGTGAAGCCTATGACAACGTTGCACATGGAAGGCTGGTTCAAAAGGTAAGAACCCATGAGATTGGGACAAGTCGGCAAAAATAGATCCGAAACTGGTGGAGAATTTCTTTTTTGTGATTGACAGCCTTTGACCATCAGCAGACCACAGGGATTGGTGCAAGGCCCAGTACTGTTTATTCTGTACATTAATGACTTGGTTGTGAAAGTAGATGGTATCATCAGTAGGTCTGTAGATGTCAAAAGTTGGACGCGCTGTCCATCGTGAGGTGGATGGTCTCAGACGACGGTCTGATATTGATTGGCTGATAAAGTGAGCAGCGCAATGGCAGATGGAACTTAGTTCTAATAAGTTTGAAGTAATACACTGTGGGAGTTATGCTAAGCGAAGGACATACATAATGAGCAGTAGGTACAGGCAGAGTATTGAGAAATAAAAGGACCTTAGTACACAAGTCCATAGATCCCTGAAGGTGTCAGCACAGAGAGACAGGGTGGTGAAGACACATGAACCGGGGCCACGTCCTCGCAAGATGAACTGTTAGAGGTACCCGAAAGGATTTATCCAGCCTAGCAGGGGTGTTGGACCCTAAACAGCAGAGTCTGGCAAAGAAGTTCAAGACAGCAATTTAAATAGACAAGGCAGGCAACTGCATGGAAGGAAATGAGGTAAAACTGATGAATTAAACTGTATTTATTTCCATTCAATGGGCTTGACAGGAAAGGCAAATAAACTCAGGGCATAGATGGGGACATGGGATTGGGAAAGCAAACGTATTACAGAAAAACTACACTGACGGGAAGAAAGGACAAGCAGCTCAACGTTCCAGGGTACAGACACTACAGGAAGGTTAGAAGGGGAGGCAAGGTAGGAGGGGAAAGAGGTATTTTTGAATTGGAGAAACATGACGGCAGTGTTTAGGGAGAATATTCCTGGGGTTTGCCCAGCAAAACTATTTAGTGGAACTGAGAAATAAGAGTAGGTGATCGCTTTGATATAATTAGACTACAGGCCCCCAACGGTCGGTGAGAAATTGAGGAGCAAATATGTTGAGAGATCTTAGATATTTATCAGAATAATAGGGGTGTAATTGTCAAGAATTATAATTTTCCGAACCGAGAATGATACTGTAAAGTGTTAAGAGCTTTCATGGGAATTTGTTAAGTGTGTTCAAAAAAAAAACTCCCTCAAACAATACGCAGATAGCCCAGCTGAAGAAGGGGCAAAACTTGACCTCCATGTGCGAAACAAGGTCGGGCAAGGGAATGATATGGTATTGGGGCAGCACTTTGGCAAAGTGACCACAATTTTATTAGTTTGAAAATAGCTATGGAAAAAGATTGGCCTGGCCCACAAAATAAAGCTATAAAGTGGGTCAAGAGCAATTATGATGGTATTTGACGGGAATTTTCAAAAGATGATTGGGGAGGCTCTTTGCAGGTAAACGGGCATCTGGCAAGTTGGAAGCTTTCAAAAGCAGGAGGTCAGAACCAGCATATTCCTGTTAGTGTGATGGACGATGCTGACAGAAGGAGGAACCTCTGAATGACTCATGATATAGAGGCTCTGTTCAAGAAAAATGGGACACTGCTGGATCAAATGAATCCCTTGAGGAGTGTGGGAGTGTAGGAATAAAATTTATGAAGGAAATCTGGAGAGCAAAGATGGGGCATGAGATAACTTCGGCCAATAAGCTTAAGGAGAATCCAAAAGAGATTCAATAAGGATATTAAGGGCAAAAGAGCAACTGTGAAGAAAATAGGGATTCAGACAGATCGAAGAGGTCACCAAAATGGGCATCCACAGGAGATGAGTGAGACACCAAACAGTATTTCATATCAGTACTCAGTGGGGAAAAAAACCAGTAAATTCAGGTAAATAAAGAGCAATATCCTGAAAAGAGTCTACACGACAGAACAGTGATGTTGGATGTCTTAAAACGGTTGATCAAGAGTACCTGATGGCTTTTGGGGAACCAGGGATGAATCTGTTGGACCCTGAACACAGATATTTCACTCAAGCACAGGAGGCTGTGGAGTGACCTTTTAGATGTTTATGAATGTCTGAGGAGCATCGATAAGGTGAATGGCCAACACCTCTCCCCCAGTGAAGGGGAGTCCAAAACTAGAGGGCATAGGTTTGAGGTGAGAGAGGAAAGGTTTAAAGGAGACGTGAGAGGTAACATTTGCCCACAGAGAATGGTGCATATATGGAACGAGCTGCCAGAGAAAGCTACAATATTGAAAAGATAACGGGGCAGGCACATCGAAAGGAAAGTTGAGAAAGGGTGTGGGCCAAACTCAGGTAAATGTGACTTATTTCGTTCAGGAAACCTGGGCCTTATGGATGAGTTGGGTCACAGTCTGTTTCTGTGCTGCAAAACTCTGACTCCAATTACCGGAGAAAGAAACGACTAAGACGAGACATGTTGCAGAGATTGAAGGAAGTTATAAAGACAGGGATGGGAGTCAGCATTGGAGTATATTTCAAATATATGAAGGGACTGTAGAGAGGGAAGGTGGTTACAGAAATGGGAGTAGTTAGAGGGGTTAGAACAGTTGAAGACTCTGGTCCACAAGCGTCCACATTCGGCCACATCAACACAGTCATGGAGGGGTTGCACAGAGCAGAAAGATCAGAGGCAGCATTACTGCCCTCTTGTGGGAGATTTGCTTTCAATTCTGTTATGTTGATCCTCACAAAGACAGCTCAGGCCTGCAACGATGATGAACTTTCTCTGCTTCTTTGGAAGGCATAGCGCAAAGATGCTTAAAGTAGGCCTCCCATGACAGGGGCGAATGAGTTTGGCTCAGTAATTAGGGAAAGAAGTCTGCCATTCTCACTTGGTCAGGTCAACATGTTGCGCTAGACCCACAGGAATGTGACAGATTCTCAACTACCTTCTGGCTTGCTGTGCCATTTCATTCAGTTCAAATCAGTTAAGGCTGGGTAATAAATGCTCTCCAGGCAGAGACACGCACATCTCAGGAGTGAATAAATAAGTACTGGAACCATTGTCCTGGTCAATCAAGTTGGTAGGTTTATGGGCAGGCCTGTAAACTGACAGAGAGGATGCTGGGACTGGGGTCAGGTGAAAGGAGATTTCCAGACCAAAGCAAAAGCTGAAGCATTAGAGCAGCGCGGTGATGTTGGTGAAGACAAGCAACAGAATTTTAATAAAACTGTACATTTGTGAACCGGTATGTGTCGGAGAATTTTGGTAAAACATACTTTATAATGTTCCTTTTTGGCATCGACAAAATATACGCAACATGAAAGCGTCATTCAAAGAGGAGTTTGGAGATTATTTGTGTCAGTATTTCTTTAAATAAAATGTTGTGCAACAGGCGAGGGACGCAACTATCCCAGATTGGCCGCTGTATAATGAAGCTGAGTGAATGAGTAATGTGACACCAAGAGATCCTCAGGGAAATTGTGAAAAAAGTGGAATTCAAAGGAATTATGAAGTTTTGAAGTGATCACACAAATTAAAAGCAATCATAAATAGAAACAAGGCCAATTACATGAGCTTGAGGGGGGAACTGGCCAAGTGCAAAGAGATTGTAATGTATGGCCGCAAATGAAAAACGTTTGAAGACAGTGTAAAATATTCAAACAAGAAAGGATATTCCATTGAAACAGGCAAATCCTCAGCAAGAAATCTCTATGTGCAAGTCCCTCGGAGTAAATGATCAGATGCAATTAATAAAGGCTTAGAAGACAACCAAAAAATACCCAAAAATTCTGAAGAGGAACAATATATTTCTAAAAATGACAGCAGACTGCCAAAGTATAGAAGTAAGTGATAAACAGGTTGCAAGGGGTCTCTTCACAAGAGGAACGTGGTAGGAAGTGGAATCATTGTTGGGGTTCCGTGAGATGGCAGGATCAAGGAGTGTTGAAGGTAGTGAAAACGTTGCAGAGTTTGGCAAGGGCCTGAACAATGTCACAAACCCAGTGCGAATTGCTGCACTGTTTGCAAAGGGTGTGGAGGGAAATATACCCTTTTACTTCTTCATTCGTGGGACTCAGCTATCACTGGATGGGCCAGTATTCAGTGCCTATTGCACTTTTGAGTTAAGAGTCAGCCATTTTGTTGTGGATCCGCGGTCACATGTCAGCCAGGCCTGTTCAGATGCTGTTCCCCAAAGGGCATTCATGATTGAGATTATTTTTTCTTTAAAAAAAGATGATCAACAACGGACATACCATTCGTGATTATTTTTATTGAATTCTAATTCCACAATCTGCCCAGGTCCCCAGAACATTATCTATGTATCTGGATGAACAGCCCAGTGGTATTATCACTAGACTGTGGCCGACCCCATAATGGAGTTGGTTGAAGTGATATGGAGTGTTACAGAACACGGAGACCATTACAACTGCAAAGCACGTTGTGTAATCCATAACAGGCTTCAAAAATGGAAACTGTCAAAGCGGTCTGAGATATACCAGAGACCAGCAGGGCAGGTGGCGATGAAACAGGTTCGATATTGTGAGGAGATGTCACAACAGGAGGATGTTAGGGGTTCTGTCATTTACAGACATAAGGAATGCTGTAGGGACTGGATGAAGTCACAGTAATGAGGGTGTGTTTGTTATTTGAGGAGGAGGTGCCAACACAAATGCAAAAATGGAACATTCACCGAGCACACAAAGACCACACATACAAATAATCACAATAAAGATCAGCTCCACATTCATGTCAGTTGTGTGTCATCTTACTACCCCAAACTCCAGAACATAAAACCTGCTCTCCACACAACACTAACTATTTACAATTCATTTGATGAAAATTAGATCATAAATAACTGGCCATTTGAAGTCCACAGGATAAATAAAAGCTCCCCACAGATCATTGACAATTTGTAATTCACAACTTATGAACCAGCAGTCCACACAGAATTACCGAGACGCAGGCGTGAAAGGATGGGGAGGCTTTAAAGAGGAGGGAAAAAGAACTTAACGAGATGTTAAATGGGTGAGAGTGTATGAGCGAAAAGATCAGGGTGGACAGACTTGGATTGTTTCTGCTGGAGGGTCAGTGGCTGAGCAGGCAACTTGTCGAAATATATAAAACTGAGAAGCAAGGATAGTGAATAATCGGAGTCTCTTCCCTCAGGTGAAAAAGATCAAATACAACAGTCATAAGTTTAGGCTGAGAGGGGAAAGTTTAAAGCAGGCATGAGAGTTTTTACTCTCATGGTGAGTGAGTGCCTGGAACAGATTGCCAGGGTATTTGGTCAAAAGCAGAGAGGAGAGCAATGTTTAAGAGGCATTTGGACAGATACATCAATGGGCAGGGAAGAGCAGGATATGGATTATGTGCAGCCAGATAGCATCAGTTTCGAATAGTATCATGGTCATCGCAGAAATGATGGGCTGAAGGACCTGCTCTGATTCATGACTGTTGTATGCTCTATGCCCTAACAGGTGAAATTAAAGCTTTAAAATTAAACAAAGAACTGCGAAATCTGAAGATCTGAAACAGAACAGAAATTGGTGCACAAAGTACGTAGGTCGGCAGCGTCTGTGTAGAGAACTGAGCTCTTCAGAAATGAGAGAGAGACAAAGATGCACACACGCACAGACATGTCTAGCCATTGAAAAAAAACAAAGAATAAACTCAGTTCCCCACAGAGAAATTAAAACCAGCTCTGCACACACAACTGACCAGAGTCCACAAGATCAATTGCAGCCTTCAGACAGAAATAACCATAGTCCACGGAATAAAATCAAGCTCTACAGGCAGAACTGACCATTTACAAATGTGTAGGATTAACCAATGCCAGACACAAAACTACCTGCTTACAGTCCGCAAGATAAATAAAAGCTTCCCAGACAGTATTGACCATTCTCAGGCCACCGGTTGAGAACCAGCTTAATTGATCCACCGAACCATTCAAAATCCAGGGATTAAACCCAAACCCTAGACACAATTAGCCAAACACAATTTGTTGGTGTGAACCCACTCCCCACTTCTGCAGTGTTGGGGAAAACAAACGAAGAAGAAAAAAAGAAATAAAAAAAGAAAAAAATAGCAAAAAGAAAATAATGCTTTTATAATCTCCTGAGTGCTGGAGAATGACTGAGAGCTGGCTGGGCATAGGCAAAGTTCTGTGCAGGAGTAAACAAAGGGTGACTTAGTGATGGCATGCCGGCCTTGGTGCAGTTATATAGAACATAGAACATAGACCATAACAGCACAGTAGAGGCCCTTCGGACCTCGATGTTGTGCCGACCTAACATACCGATCTCAAGCCCATCTAACCAACACTATTCCATGTACGTCTATATGCTTATCCAATGATGACTTAAATGTACCTAAAGTTGGCGAATCTACTACCGTTGCAGGCAAAGCATTCCATTCCCTTACTACTCTGAGTAAAGAAACTACCTCTGACATCTGTCCTATATCTATCACCCCTCAATTTAAAGCTATGCCCCCACGTGCTCGCCGTTACCATTCTAGGAAAAAGGCTCTCCCTATCCACGCGATCTAACCCTCTGATTATTTTATGTTTCAATTAGGTCACCTCTCAACCTTCTTCTCTCTAATGAAAACAGCCTCAAGTCCCTCAGCCTTTCCTCCTAAGACCTTCCCTCCATACCAGGCAACATCCTAGTAAATCTCCTCTACACCCTTTCCAAAGCTTCCACATCCTTCTTATAACGCGGTGACCAGAACTGTACACAACACTCCAAGTGCGGCCGCACCAGTGTTTTGTACAGCTTCACCATAACCTCTTGGTTCCGGAACTCGATCCCTCTATTAATAAAAGCTAAAACACTGTATGCCTTCTTAACAGCCCTGTCAACCTGGGTGGCAACTTTCAAGGATCGGTGTACATGGACACCGAGATCTCTCTGCTCATCTACACGACTAAGAATCTTACCATTAGCCCTGTACTTTGCCTTCCGGTTACTCCAAAGTGCATCACCTCACACTTGTCTGCATTAAACTCCATTTGCCACCTCTTAGCCCAGCTCTGCAGCTATGTCTCTCTGCAACCTACAGCATCCTTCGTCACTATCCACAACTCCACCGACCTTAGTGTCGTCTGCAAATTTGCTAACCCATCCTTCCACGCCCTCATCCAGGTCATTTATAAAAATGACAAACAGCAGTGGACCCAACACCGACCCTTGCGGTACACTACTAGTAACTGGTCTCCAGGATGAACATTTCCCTTTAATGACCACCCTTTGTCTTCTTTCAGCAAGCCAATTTCCGATCCAAACTGCTATATCTCCCACAATTCCATTCCTACGCATTTTGTACAATAGCCTATTGTGGTGAACCTTATCGAACGCCTTGCTGAAATCCATATCCACCACATCAACCGGTTTTCTCTCATCTACCTGTTTGGTCACCTTCTCAAAGAACTCAATCAGGTTTATGAGGCACGACCTTCCCTTCACAAAACCGAGCTGACTATCCATAATCATCTAGAAAAGAATAAATTGATTATAAATCCTATCCCTTATAACCTTTTCCAACACTTTACCAACAACTGAGGTAAGGCTCACTGGTCTATAATTCCCAGGGTTGTCTCTACTCCCCCTCTTGAACAGGGGAACCACATTTGCTATCCTCCAGTCATCTGGCACTATTCCTGCAGACAATGACGAGTTAAAGATCAATGCCAAAGGCTCGGATACGCACAAAAGCAGTTTACAACACAGGACTGACCAATGGCATCTCACTGTTTGGAAACAAGTCCTCACGCAGGACTGACCATATGCAGTCTACAGCACACAAGAGCGAAAAATCAGTGTACAGGACTAAAACAAAACTTGCTCTGCTCAGGAAATGAACTGTTCGCTCTCCAAATACTTCTTTCAAAAAAAAAAGTAACACTTCACACTTGAACAACCGCTGGCAGTCCACAGAATGAAAACAATCACAACTGAACAAGCAGAGACCTGGGCACTCACAATCAACAAGAAAATAACAGACTGCTCCGTGTACAGAACTGGCCATTCATCATTCACAGGATAAAATAAATCTTCCCAAACACAGGACTGATATTTTGCAATGAAAAGGAATTTTAAAAACAACAACATGTCATAGAATGTACGCTGCCCATCTGCAGTGCACAGGTCAATGTTAAAGAATATTCTCCCCCTGCCTGGGTGAATGCAGCTCCAACAATACTCAATGAGCTTGACACTATCCAGCACAAAGCAGCCTCATGTTTGGAATGATATTTACTCACTTCACTCGTAACACACCGTGACAGCAGTGGCTACAATCTACAAGGTTCACTTGCTGCAGCTTTTCACAAGACCACAAACAACCTGGAAGAAAAACAACAGGTGTATGACATGAGCAGTATTTCCAAGGGCTCCTCCAAGCCATGCTCCTTCCTCCCAGCCCTGTGGCTGTCCACACTCCCAAAGGATTGCAGTGGGTCAATCAAGGCAGCTCACAAATTAAAACAGAAGTTGCTGGAAAAGCTCAACATGTGAAAAGAAACCAAAGTTAACATTGCTCAGAAGCACCACCACCTTCTCCAGGCAATTAGAGATGGGAAGTAAATGTTGGTCAAGCCACTTATGTCCACATCACATGCATGAATGTGTGCCGAAACTCAGACAATTCATGTCCCCCTTCATCCTCTTTGCATTCTCTGCACAGCTCACAATCCCATCTATGGTTTGGCCATCAATAAACACAGAAAGAGATAATGGGAACTGCAGATGCTGGAGATTCCAAGATAATAAAATGTGAGGCTGGATGAACACAGCAGGCCAAGCAGCATCTCAGGAGCACAAAAGCTGACGTTTCGGGCCTGGACCCTTCATCAGAGAGGGGGATGGGGGGAGGGAACTGGAATAAATAGGGAGAGAGGGGGAGGCGGACCGAAGATGGAGAGTAAAGAAGATAGGTGGAGAGGGTGTAGGTGGGGAGGTAGGGAGGGGATAGGTCAGTCCAGGGAAGACGGACAGGTCAAGGAGGTGGGATGAGGTTAGTAGGTAGCTGGGGGTGCGGCTTGGGGTGGGAGGAAGGGATGGGTGAGAGGAAGAACCGGTTAGGGAGGCAGAGACAGGTTGGACTGGTTTTGGGATGCAGTGGGTGGGGGGGAAGAGCTGGGCTGGTTGTGTGGTGCAGTGGGGGGAGGGGATGAACTGGGCTGGTTTAGGGATGCAGTGGGGGAAGGGGAGATTTTGAAACTGGTGAAGTCCACATTGATACCATATGGCTGCAGGGTTCCCAGGCGGAATATGAGTTGCTGTTCCTGCAACCTTCGGGTGGCATCATTGTGGCAGTGCAGGAGGCCCATGATGGACATGTCATCAAGAGAATGGGAGGGGGAGTGGAAATGGTTTGCGACTGGGAGGTGCAGTTGTTTGTTGCGAACTGAGCGGAGGTGTTCTGCAAAGCGGTCCCCAAGCCTCCGCTTGGTTTCCCCAATGTAGAGAAAGCCGCACCGGGTACAGTGGATGCAGTATATCACATTGGCAGATGTGCAGGTGAACCTCTGCTTAATGTGGAATGTCATCTTGGGGCCTGGGATGGGGGTGAGGGAGGAGGTGTGGGGACAAGTGTAGCATTTCCTGCGGTTGCAGGGGAAGGTGCCGGGTGTGGTGGGGTTGGACGGCAGTGTGGAGCGAACAAGGGAGTCACGGAGAGAGTGGTCTCTCCGGAAAGCAGACAGGGGTGGGGATGGAAAAATGTCTTGGGTGGTGGGGTCGGATTGTAAATGGCGGAAGTGTCGGAGGATAATGCGTTGTATCCGGAGGTTGGTAGGGTGGTGTGTGAGAACGAGGGGGATCCTCTTGGGGCGGTTGTGGCGGGGGCGGGGTGTGAGGGATGTGTCGCGGGAAATGCGGGAGACGCGGTCAAGGGCGTTCTCAATCACCGTGGGGGGGAAGTTGCGGTCCTTAAAGAACTTGGACATCTGGGATGTGCGGGAGTGGAATGTCTTATCGTGGGAGCAGATGCGGCGGAGGCGGAGGAATTGGGAATAGGGGATGGAATTTTTGCAGGAGGGTGGGTGGGAGGAGGTGTATTCTAGGTAGCTGTGGGAGTCGGTGGGCTTGAAATGGACATCAGTTACAAGCTGGTTGCCTGAGATGGAGACTGAGAGGTCCAGGAAGGTGAGGGATGTGCTGGCGATGGCCCAGGTGAACTGAAGGTTGGGGTGGAAGGTGTTGGTGAAGTGGATGAACTGTTCGAGCTCCTCTGGGGAGCAAGAGGCGGCGCCGATACAGTCATCAATGTACCGGAGGAAGAGGTGGGGTTTGGGGCCTGTGTAGGTGCGGAAGATGGACTGTTCCACGTAACCTACAAAGAGGCAGGCATAGCTGGGGCCCATGCGGGTGCCCATGGCCACCCCCTTAGTCTGTAGGAAGTGGGAGGAGTCAAAAGAGAAGTTGTTGAGTGTGAGGACGAGTTCCGCTAGGCGGATGAGAGTGTCGGTGGAGGGGGCCTGGTCGGGCCTGCGGGACAGGAAGAAGCGGAGGGCCTTGAGGCCATCTCCATGCGGAATGCAGGTGTATAATAAACACAGAAACATTAGTTTTGATCTGTACATTTCATTGGTCGAGAGATTACGAATAGCTGGAACCCAAACATAAATCCTCCCTCAAATTCACAAAGTACAACCTGCAAATTCACAAATCAACAATTCATTAGCATGTGCTTTTCTGTCTGTTAAACAATTCTCAACACATGCCAGCACATCACTTCGAAGTCCATGTGGTCAAATTTGTTGATTTGCTTCTGCAGTGGGACCCTGTTAAGATGCATCTGAAAAAGTCATACAAAGTTTCCCCCACCTCAATTTTTTGGGGATAGAGATAATAACTCGAAATTTGAATGTCATTATGGAAGGCGAAAAGGATAGTGCAGAAGTGTCTAAATTTGAGGAAAGCCACCTATCGTTACACCACTTCTATCACTCGACATTATCACACACGAGGCAGGAGCTGGCACATATAGACTGGGGGAGGAACTGCTTGCAGTGATTCTATTTTGGAAAGTGAGACTATTTTCAAGAGATACAATGAGAATCCAGGGTCACTGTGTTCCATGAATGAATGGCATGAGGATGAATGAGCATGAATGACAAAGGCAGCGATATCATGAGTTTCATAAAGAAAATATAGCACAATGAAAAAGGGTTAATCCCTTCAAAATTATACAGTTTGCAAAAGGAGGTCCTTAAAATTGCAGAGCAAACCATGGCCATGAAATGTCTTTGGCAGGTACTGAACAGGAAAAAAGCCACAAGGTATTTTATATGTATATTTAGAGAAAGAGAATTACCAAGGAGAGTGGAGCCTGTTAGAAATCAAAGGGGCAAATTGTCACAGAGTCAAAAGAAATAGGTGAGGTCTTGAATGAACACTTCTCTTCTGTGCTCACAAAGGAGAAACATGTTGTAGCCGTGGATTTCAGTGAGGATGTTGAGGATCTAGAACGTGTTCAGACAAAAGTTGGGAGTGTTGTCCAGTGAGGTGAATGGTCTCTGACTGCAGTCTGATATTGATCAACTGATAAACTGAGCACAGTAATGGTAGATGGACATTACTTCTAAGAAGCGTGAGGTAATACACTGTGGGAGGTATGCTCAGTGAAGGACATACATAATGGGCAGTGGGTACACACAGAATACTGAAAAACAAAAAGGACCTTGGCACAAAAGTCCAGAGATCACCGAAGGTGTCAGCACAGATAGACGGTGGGGGGGGGGGCAGGGGGTGAAAGCACCTGTACGGGGGGGGGGGGGGGATCACACGTCCTGGCAAGGTGAATTGTTTGAGGCATTGGAAGTATTTAAACCAGCCTGTCAGGGGTGTGGGACCCTAAACAGCAGTGAGGCAAAAAGACAGGCTGGCACAGAAGTTCAACACAACAATTTAAATAGACAAGGTACGGAAGAGCAGGGCAGGATATGAGGGAAAATTGATGAATTAAACTGCATTTATATCAACACAATGGACCTGACAGGTAAGGCAGATCAACTAAGGGCATGGATGGGGGCATGGGACTGGGATATCAAACATATTACAGAAACACAGCTGAGGGAAAGAAAGAAAGGGCAAGCAGCTCAATGCTACAGGGGACAGACGCTACAGGAAGGATAGAAGAGGAGGCAAGATAGGAGGAATCGGGAAAACATGATGACTGTGCTTAGAGAATATTCCTGGGGTTTGCCCAGTGTAGCTATACTAGCAAAACAAAAATTAGAACGGGTGGTCGCTTTGATGCAAATGTCCTACAGGCCCCCAACAGTCGGTGAGAAATTGAGGAGCAAATATGTTGAGAGATCTTAGATAATTGCGAGAATAAGGGTGTAATGGTCGGGGATTCTGAATTTTCCAAACCTGGTACTGCCAAAGTGTGAAGCGCTTCGATGGGAGGAATTTGTTAAGCGTGTTCAAGAAAACTGTCTCAAACAATATGTAGATGGCCCGATTGGAGAAGGGACAAAACCTGACCTCCACGTGTGAAACACGGTCGGGCAAGGACTGTGGTGTTATTAGGAAAACACTTGGGAAACTGACCACAATTTTATCAATTTGAAAATAGCTATGGAAAATGATTGGCCTGGTCCACAAGCTAAAGTTATAAGCTGGGGTTAGACCAATCTTGATGGTATTTGATAGGAATTTTCAAAAGATGATTGGAGAGGCTATTGACAGATAAAAGGGGCGTTTGGCAAGTTGGAAGCTTTTAAAAAGTGAGATAAAACGAGAGATCAGGGCCAGCATGTTCTTGTTAGTGTGATGGACAATGCTGACAGAAATAGGAAACACTGGATGACTGGTGATAGAGGCGCTCTGGTCAAGAAAGAGGGGACACCACTGATCAACGCATCCCTTGAGTAGTATGTAAGTTTAGAAATACACTTTACGAAGGAAACCCAGAGGGCAAAAACGGGACACGAGATAACAATGTTGTGCCAACCTGTTATCCAACTAAGATCAATCTACCCTGCATACCCTACATTTTACAATCCTCCATGTGCCTATCCAAGAGTCGCCCAACAGTCTCGAAATGATCTGACTCCACGACCATTGCCAGCAGCGCATTGTAAACGCCCACCACACTCTGTGTGAAGAATCTACCTCTGACATCTCCCCTATACCTTCCTCCAATCACCTTAAAATCATGCCCCCTCATAATAGTCATTTCTGCCTTGGGAAAAAGTCTCTGACTATCCATTCTATCTGTTGCCTCTCATCATCTTGCACACTTCTATCAAGTCATCTCTCATCCTTCTTCACGCCAATGAAAAAAGCCCCAGCTCCATCAATCCTTCCTCAGGAGACCTGGCCTCCAGTCCAGGCAGAATGCTGAATTCTCCTCTGTACCATCTCTGAAGCTTCCACACCTTTCCACTGATGAGGTGACCGGAACTGAACACCATATTCCAAGCGTGGTCTAACCAGAGTTTTATCGACCTGTAGCATAACGTCACGGCTCTTAAACTCAATGAAAGCCAACACTCTATATGCCACCTTTACAACCATATCAACTTGGGTAGCCACTTTGGGGGATCGATGGACATGGACCCAAAGATCCCTCTATGCCCCCACACTGCCGAGAATCCTGCCATTTGGCCTGTATTCTGCACTCTGCATTCAAATTCAACCTTAAAAATGAATCACTTTGTACTTTTCTGGATTGAATCCCATCTGCTACTTCTTTGTCCAGCTCTGCATCCTGCAAATGTCCTGTTGCAACCTCCAACAGCCCTCGATGCTGTCCACAACTCCACCAACCTTCGTATCATCAACAGACTGACTAACCCACCCTTCCACTTCCTCACCCAAGTCATTCATAAAGTGCACAGGTCCCAGAACAGATATGGAGAAGCAAGGTGTTTGAGATTCTAAATAGTTTTTCATCAGTACTTACTGTGCAGAAACAAAGAAACCTACAGCACAGGAACAGGCCCTTCGGCCCTCCAAGCCTGCGCCGATCAAGATCCTCTGTCTAACCTGTCATCTATTTTCTAACGGTCTGTGTCCATTTGCTCCCTGCCCATCTGTGTACCTGTCCAAATATATCTTAAAAGACGCTAACGTGTCTGCGCCCACCACCTCCACTGGCAACACGTTCCAGGCACCCACCACCCTCTGCCTTATCGAGACGGAAGGACTAGTAAATTCAGGGAAATAAAGAGCGATGTCTTGAAAAGAGTCCACACGACAGAGGAGTGCTGTTGGAGGTCAAGAAAAGCTTGATGAAGTGAATCTGAGGATGTTTGAGAAACCAGGGCTGAATTTGTGGGAACCCGAGCACAGATATGTCCCTCAAGCAGAGGAGGCTGTGGAGTGACATTTTAGAGGTTCATGAATGCCTGAATTGCATATAAATGGTGAATAGACAAGGTCTTTGCTCCCAGGGTAGGAGAGTCCAAAAGTACAGAGTATCGGCTTGAAGTGAGAGGGGAAAGTTTTCAAACAGACCTGAGGGGTAACGTTTTCCCACAGAGAATGGTGCAAATATGGAACGAGGTGCCAGAGGAGGTGGTGGAGCTAAGTACAATTACAACAGTGAAAAGACATTGGGGCAGGCACACAGACAGGAAAGGTTTGTAAGGATGCAGGCCAAACACAGGCAAATGTGACTTGTTCAGTTTGGGAAACCCAGTCAGCATGAACAAGTTGGGCCAAAGGGTCTCTTTCCATGCTTCACAACTCAATGACTCCAGTTACTGGAGGAGGAGACTCCCGAGATAAGGCATATTGCACAGACTGAAGCAATTTACAGAGATCAGGATGGTGGTCAGGATTGGAATATGTTTCAAATTTATGGAGGGATTGCAGAGAGGAGAGGTGGTGACAGAAATAGGAATTAGAATGATTGCAGACACTGGTCCACAAGACATGACACAGACACAGTCATGGAGGGAAAGCACAGAACAGGAAGATCAGAGACAGCATTACCGTCCTATCGTGGGAGATTTGCTTTCACTTCTGTTGGGCTGATCCTCACAAAGACAGCACAGGCCTGGATTGATAACTGTGAACTTCCTCTGTCGTCTTCGGAAGGTACAGTCTCACAAAGCTGAAAGTAGGCCTCCCATGATGACGAGTGATTGAGTCTGACTTTAATTAGGGGAGAAAATCTGCCACCTTCACTTGGTCAGGCCTACATGTGACTTCAGACCCACAGGAACATGGTTGACTCACAACTACCCACTGAAATGGCACAGCAAGCCATTCAGTTCAAGGGTAGCTCGGGGTGGGTAATAAATGCTGGCCAGCCAGAGACACCCACATTTCGTGAGTGAATAAATAATAACTGGAACCGTGCTGGGACCAGTGTCCTGGCCAATCATGTTATAATGTTTATGGAGAGGGCTTTCAACTGACAGAGAGGATGCAGGGACAGGGTTCAGGGGAAAGGAGATGTCCAAATCCAAACAGAAAATGTGATTGGAACAGCATGGTGATGTGGCTGAAGACAAGCAGAAAGGGACAGGAAGCACAGAGCTTCAGAGAAACTATACATCAGTTTGTGACAGGAAATAGTATAAAGCACATGATAATGTTACTTTTTGGAATGTTCAAAGTATGTGCAATAAAATGGTGGCATTCGAACAGGAGCTTGGAGAATATTCTTGTCAGTGTTTCTTTGAATAACATGTTGTGCAACTGGCTAGGGACGGAACTATCCCAGATCGACTGTTGTGTGACGAAGTTGAATAAATGAGTCATGTCACACAGAGATCCAAAGGGAAATTATGAAAAAAAAAGTGGAATTCAAAGGTGTAATGAAGTTTTTAATGTGACCAGACAAAGAACAAGCAACAATTAGAAACAGAAACAAAGCCAATTGTATGACATTGAGAGGGGAAGTGACCACTGTAGACAGAGTAAACTAACTTAAATGCAAATGAACAGTGGAAAACATTTGAAAGAACATTGTAAAATATCCAACAAAAAGGGCATTCCATTGACAAAAGCTCAGCAAGAAATTCCTCGCTGTGTCTCACTCAGGGTGTAAAGGAATATATTCAATTGAAAGAGCCCTAGAAGACGACAAAAAAAAGCAGAACAAAATCAGAAGAAAGAGACTGTTCAGCAAAAGAGGGCTACCAAAGTATGGACGCAGGTATTAAAGGTACATGAAACATTGTCAGGATTTCTTGAGATGATAGGAACAGGGAAAGTTGAAGGTGCTGGAGGTGAAGAGTGTGTTATGGAAAGTGGCAAGGGCCTGAACAATGTTACAAATCCAGGAGGAATCGCAGATCTGGAGGTGTCTGTAGAGGTAGGGAGGGAAATATGTACTTTTATTTAAATCATTCATGGCATGAGGATGTCACCAGCTGGTCGAGCAATCATAGCCCAACACTAACTGCCAGAGCACAGCTCAGAGTCAGCCATGTTGCTGTGGGTCTGAAATCACATGTCGGCTAGAGCAGCTAAGAATGTCAGATGTCCTTCACTAAAAGGACACAAGTGAACCAGTTAAGTTTTTCCTGATAATTAAGAATGCTTTTATGGAGGCCTCATGAATATCCTGTACAGCCACAGCATGACATCCCAATCTCCTATTCCCAATGCTCTGGCCAATGAAAGCAAGCATCCAAATGTCACCTTCATCACCCCATCTATCTGTGACACCGCTTTCAGGGAACTACGTATCTGCACCCCTAAGTCTCCCTGCTTGACAACACCATCTGGGGCCTGAACATTAGCTGTGTGCGTTCTGCACTGGTTTGTTTTTGCAAGATTCAACACTTCACACTTATCCACCTCAATCTCCATCTGTTATTCCTCTTCCTATCAACCTGATAGATCATGATCTCACTGAATTCTTAGATAACCTCCTTCACTGTCCATGATACCACCAATTTTACTGTCACCCACAAACTTACGAAACATGACTCCTATATTCTCATTCAAATCATCAATATAAATGACACATAACATAACCAAACCTGGTGGCACACGCATAGGCCTCCAGGAAGAACAAATCTCTGCCAGCACCCACTGTCAAGCCAAACTTGTACACAACTGGCAAGCTTTTAGATGACGCCATGTCATCTAAACTTGCTGAGAACCATGTACCACTCTGCCTTCATCTAGCTCCTGGCTAGCTCCTCAAAGCAAAATCAATCAACTTTCTGAGCCACGATTTTCCACACACAAAGCCGTGCTGTCGAGCCCTAATCAATCCTTGCCTTTCCAAATGCACGAAGATCCAGTCTCTCAGGATCTCCTCCAACAAACTACCCACCACTGACGTCAGTGTCACTGGTTTGTAGTTTCCAGGCTTTGCCTTGCAGCCCCTTGAGTGATGCAACAACATTACCCACCCTCCAGTCTTCTGACATCTCACCGTGGCTGTTGATGATATAAATATCTTGCTGGAGCAGCTCACAATTTCTTACCGAGCCTTCCACAATGTCCTGGGATAAACCTGATCAAGGCCTGAGGATTTATCTGCCTTTGTGCATTTTAAGACTCCTAACACCTCATTGTCTCAATTGTGGGCTCTTTTCTAGTCATCACTATTTATTTCACCAAGTTCCTGAGGTGCTATGTTTTTCTCCACAGTAAATACTGAATCCTAGCCATTTCCAAAGAGTGTTGTCAGTCCCCTTCCTTTCCTCACAGAGGAGGGTAAGCCCAGCTCCAGCCTGTCTGCCAATTCCAACAGCTTTGCCGTGGTCACTTTTTGCAAAGACTCCGAAGTCAATGCTTCCACCCCCAGAAATCTGAGTGATGACTGAAACAGCCATTCCTACACAAGGCACACCCTGTTTAAACGAAGGGAATGCAACACCCGAACCAAAAGACACTAACAAATACCACTCACCACCTTGGAGTCAATTAATCCTCAACCCAAAGTGGAATTGTAGAATTATTGCGGCAAGAGCGCCCAATCTGTTGTGGGCCAGGCGGGAATTTCCTCACAAGATTTTAACAAAGTAGCCTAGACCCTAATTTTAAGATAGTCAGAAGAGTCCCAACCTGAAAGATAACAAAGTGTGGGGCTGGATGAACACAGCAGGCCAAGCAGCATCTTAGGAGCACAAAAGCTGACGTTTCGGGACTAGAAACTTCATCAGAAAAGGGGCCGTTTCTGATGAAGGGTCGAGGCCCAAAAGGTCAGCTTTTGTGCTCCTAAGATGCTGCTTGGCCTGCTATGTTCATCCAGCCCCACACTTGGTTATCTTGGATTCTCCAGCATCTGCAGTTCCCATTATTCCAACCTGAAATGCCAACTTTGCTGCTCCTCTGATGTTGCCTGGCCTGCTGTGTTCTTCCAACTCCACACTTACCTTTCGACCCTAACTTTCTTATTTTAAGAGGCAGATGTCATGTGGGTGTTCCAGGTATGATGCACTTGGTTTGAAGCAAAACAAATTTATTTAAACACGACAATTAAAACATGAACAGAAGAAAGTGGAATTTCGAATAACACAATATCGGAAAGCCTAACACACCCAATACAGTAACTATTACGAATTAACTGTTCCAATCTTGTCACATCCCATAAACACACCCGTTGGCTAAAAGGTAATTTCAAACACAGATTCTTAAAGGCAGGAGGGAACAACATCCAGAGAGAGATTTCCGAGAAAGCCAGTTAGGAATTATTTATTGAAGCTTGCAAACCTTCTGGATGCACAAATCTCATGGCTGCTACAGCTGAAATATAACTAGAGAGCCTGAACTGGCCACTCCCCTTCCATTGTTAAGTGGCTTTTAAAACAAAAAACCCAAAGACCACCTAAAACCCCTGAACACTTCGCATTTCTGCCTTTACAAGCAATCTTCAAAAAAAACCGAAAAAATAACCTTTTTAAAGTCACACACTACACCCACCTACCACGAGCTGAGACACTTGTAAAAGTGGAAACAGCTTCAGTTCATCCGGTATGGTGCTACACTCTGTACATACCCATGAAAGACCGATGCATCCCCTGGGACCCACCATAAATACTGATGCAATGCCCTGGACCCCCGGAACCCACTGGAAACGCCAACGCACTCCCTGAGACCCACAGTAAAAACTGATGCAATCCCCAGGACACCATGGGACCCACCGTAAATACTAACACACTCCCCATGGTCCCTTTTACATCCTGGCCTGCTCACTGGGGCCCCTGAACATACGTAAGAACATAAATATGAATGAGGAGCAAAAGTAGAAGATATCTGCCCACTCAAACTTGTGCTACCAATAACTATGACCATGGCTGGTTCTCGAACTCAGTCCTCTGATCTAGCTGACTCCCTATATCATGTGCTTTCTTTCTTCCCATAACTAGATTAAACTTCTTCTTGGAAACATTCAATGGTTTGGCCTCAACCACTTTCTGTGGCAGTGAATTCCACAGACTCAGAGGCGATGGCCTAGTGGCATTATTACTGGACTATTAAACAACAGACCCAGATAATATTCTGTGGAATATAGGTTCTGGGGACCTGGATTCAAGTCCCACCATGGCACAGGGTGGAATTCGAATTCAACAAATACCTGGAATTTTGGTTTTAATGATGACCATGAATCCAGTGTTGATTATTGAAAAAACCCATCAGGTTCATTAATGTCGTTCAGGGAAGGACACTGCCATCCTTCCTTGTGCTGGCCCACATGTGATTCCACAGCCACAACAATGTGGTTGACTCTTAACTGCCCTCTGGGCAATTAGGGATGAGCAATAAATGCTGCCTAGCCAGAGACGTCTTCATCCCATGAATGAGTGAAAAAAAATCTCTGGCAAAGACATTTTTCCTCATTTCAGTTCTAAGTGGCCTATCTTGCATCCTCAGACTGGAAGCCCTGCTTCCAGGTTCTTTAGTCATCGGGAATATCGCTCTTACTGTTAATATATCTAGACCTGTTAGAATTTTATACATTTTCATGAGATCCACCCTCATTTTCATAAACGACAGTGAATACTCTCCTAATCAATCCAACATCTCTTCATATGTCTGTGCATAATACTCCAGATACAGTCTCACAATGGCCCTGCACAAATACAGCAAGATCTCCCCGAATCCTCTCCCTGCTAAGGCCAACATACCATTTGCCTTCTTCAACCCCTGCTGCACCTGCACCCACTGTGTAAATACGAACACGCTCACTGGGAAATCTCTATACACACTGACTCATTACCCCACAAATCCTTTATAATTATGAATACACTCCCAAAGGCACAAATTCCTGAAACTGTCCTTGGACTCACCTGAAAATTACGGTCAGTCACTGGAGACTCACTGTGGTCTCTCTGTGGAAGTCTGTTACACAGACACACCACCCCCGGACCCACGTAAAACATGGACACCATCTTATGTAAATGATGACACACTGTCAACAACTTTCTGTGAAATACACCCTGTGAGAATCCTGGCGAATACTAACAACTTCCTTGTGAGAAGCCTCTACAAACTGACACACTTCTTGGTGATTCCTTGTGAACTCTACCTCATTACATTGGAACACTTTTTAAAATACTGACAGTCCCACTGAACTCAAGTAAACAACATCAGAAGAAGGGTCCCAACCTGAAACGTCAAGCTTTCCTGCTCCTCGGATGCTGCTTGGCCTGCTGTGTTCATCCAGCCTCACACCGTGTTATCACCAGAATCACTCTAGACCGGCTGTAGTTGCTGACAGACTTCCCTGGAGATGCACTATAGAGACTGTTGTATTCCCTCTGGAACACCCAGTAATTATTGACACGTTCCCTTTGGATTCGCTGCAGATACTGATATACTGCCCAGAGACCCCTCAACATACTAACACATCGTGCACAAATTCCCTGTCAACATTACTCACTCCCCAGTCCTCCTGTAAACACTGAAACACTCCCAGTCAGGTTCCCAGAAATTGTTAACACACTCCCAATGGATTTGTTGTAAATATTGATGCACTCTCCTGGGATTTCCTGTAAAAGTCCGTCACACTTCTCAGGAATGCCCTTTAAATATTAGTGCCCTCCCCAGAAACACCCAGGAAATGCTGAAAATCCTCCCCAGGACATGCTGTAAATACTGATGCATCCCCTCTGGAACCCCTGTAAATATTAACACACTCATCCTGGATTCCCTGTGGATACTGCTTTTAGAGATACAGAGCCACATCGCCTAGATTCAGATCCTTCCGTCCAACCAGTCCATGCTGACCATAAACCCAAACTGAACTGGGGCCAAGCACAGGAAGGTGGGACATGCCCCTCTGAATATTTCTTATTCATGTACTTACCCAACTGCCTTTTAAATGCTGCAACTGTACCCGCACCCAATACTTCCTCCGGAAGGCCATCCCATACATGAACCCTGTGTAAACAAAAATAAAATTTCATGCATTTATTAAAATCTTTCTCCTCTCACCTGATAAGTATGACCCAGCCTTGAAATCCCCACCCTCTTGAATTGCAATCTGCCATTCACTTTATCAATACCGCTCAGGACTTTTAAACCTGTTGGGTTACCCCTCAATCTCCTCTGCATGGGATCCATCAAAAGGCTGTAACGATTCCCTCTAAGTACTGACGCACTCCCCAGGGATACTGTATTAACATCAGAATCTCCCCGAACACCCCCCTGTAAATAGTGATACACTACCAGGGACCCCCAAGTAAATAATGACAAAGTCCCTCTGGACCCAATGTAAATACTGAATGAATACCCCAGACACACTGCCAATACTGTCACACTCCCCAAGGACACCTTAAATACCGTTCACTCACTGCAGTGAGGACAAACTCCCCAGCAACTCCCTGGGGTACTGAGATAGTTCCACGTGATCATTCTGTAAATAGCACCCCACACAATCACTGGAAAAAGTCTATTGATACTGACTCATTAACCACAGGCTCACTGTGAATACTGACACACTCACTGGGAAACCTGCACAAGTACTGATTCAAGCAGGACCCAGTTTAAAAATCGCCAATTGTAAAACATTTCGACCAATCCTGTGTTTTTGGGCAGAATCCTAGACTTCCAAACTTTTCAAAGAGACAGTTGGACTGAATCTGTGAGAAATACACAACACAATAGTCATGCCTGGGAACGGAGATTGCTGTGTGGGTTTATTGAGATAACAAGGTGTGGAGCTGGATGAACACAGCAGGCCAAGCAGCATGAAAGGAGCAGGAAAACTGACGTTTCGGGCCTAGACCCTTCTTCAGAAAATTGTTGTTCGGCCTGGAATCCTCACTTAAAGGAGGATTAACCAAAACCAACAGACCCTGATCCAAAACAGCTTTTACACCTCGGGCTATGCAGCACAGATAGTATGGAGCCTACAGAGATACTCGACATTGCAATCCATTCACACACGCTCTAACCATCGGAAAGCTAATTAACCTCAGAAAAGAACATCAAGAGCAGAGTGAAAGCTACTGATCTGGTGTGAAGATAATGGGACTCTCAGTCAGTACAACTGCCAGCCCCGATCTTATGGGAGGAGGAAACTGAACAAAGAGCTTCCGAACACGGGATCCAAACTTTCTGAACTGAGAACACCATCAGCAAAAACCTGACCCAGGCCATCCAAACCAGACACTGACTAGCACAAGCAATCATTGACTTCACCGAAGCCACGAGTCCTCAGTCACAACCTGAGGTGAGAACCCAAAAGGTGAAGAGAAACGGCTACTCACCAAAACACACCTTTGCGCATCAGCTGACTCAACCCAAACTTACAAACCCACACAGTCCCAAGTCTTCATCCAGGCTCTAGGTGTGGTAATCCAGAGGGACCACCGGGACTTCAAAAATCACATTCTGGGATGGGAGCAGAAACCCCGAGATCCCAAATTCCAACATCGGTGGCAGTGCATTGGGACCCTATTGGGAGGAATTCAGGCAGACAGTGTAAATGCTTGTTTTCTGTGTGTCAGTAAATAATGTCGAATAGTGGTGGTCTCTTTCCATAGTGTATTGTATTAACTTCATAGAATTTACTGAGATACCCATTTCTTAAATTCTAATTACCTTTATGCTACTAAATAAAGAGAGATTCCTTTGCCCTTAAATACTTGTCTAAAGTCTCCTCATTCACATCCCCATAAATAAATCCAGTGTTCAGAATCACAGGTTTGGGAGCCGCTTAGACATCAGGAAAGTTCTGCAAACCAGAATCCGAAACTCATTCCCCACAGACACTCTGTAAATACTCATACACTCACCGGAGATTCTCAATAAACACTGACACCTTTCCCCAGGCACATTTTGATCGTCCCCATAAACACTGACATTCCCCCCGCCAACCCCGAGAAAACACTGATACATTTCCCAAGGAGGTCCCTGAAAACAGTGACATGTTTCCTCAGAAACACCTCTAAGGACTGATACATTCCAGCTCCCACTTGAAATGAAAACTAGAGGCACATCCATAAATGATTAAAATGAACTATCCAGACAACACAGCTCAATTACTTCTGTGAGAACAGTGTCGGCACCTCAAGCAGTCTAGACTTCATTATAACTAAATATTTTGTCAGGAATGTGTTCTGAGGGAAAATGTGGACAGTGGGTCTATGCTTGTTTGTCCCATATAGAGGGAATGTGTCTACAGTGAGATCCTCTTACTCAGAGTCATGAAGCTGGGGTGTGGGGAAAGACAGGACTGTTTGAGTACAGTCGAGCACATCTGACTGTGTTAAATCACAAAAAATAACCTCTAGGTTTGAGTCCTGTCATGGTCAGCGAGGATCAGTGATCGTGCCCTGATTCCCTGCGCAGGAGAAAGTCTTCCTGATCTTCAGTTGAAAATTCTGTTTTTTCTTGAAGATTCCAATGTATCAGAACTCCCCTCCAGTCTCAGTGATGAACAACAGACACTAATTTATACCCAGACATCACCGAGACACAGAAAGCGTCCTTTCTGTTTCAGTAGTGCACTCTCAGTGCCACGATCAAACAAACGGGAAGATTGAAGTTCTTTTTCAGAGAAACAGAGATAGAGATAACAAGGTGTAGAGCTGGATGAACACAGCAGGCCATGCAGCATCAGAGGAGCAGGAAGGCTGACGGTTCGGGCCTCGGCCCTTCTTCAGAGACTGAGTCAGATTTACATTATTTCACACGTGGAGCCTGACTTGCAGTTTAACAACATTGTTTGTTCCAAAGGAGAGTCACATCAGACCTGAAACTTGAACTCCGTTTCTCTCTCCACGTGTGCTGCCAGATCGGCGAGGTGTCTGCAGCATTTTCTGTTTTGTTTCAATTTGCCAGCATCCACACTTCATTTGAGTCACATCACTGTTGACTTCTCAGCACTCATCCAGTTTTTGCAATGTTTTTTGATCCCCTTAGCATCACAAACACTGCAAACCATTTTCTGGAATGTAGTCAGAGATTCACTTCTTGAGGTGGAAATGATCACAGATTCACAGATATTTGAGTGAAGATATTTCTGCTTATCTCAGGCACTCAGGCTGTTCTATCACTTTCAGACTGATCCATAACGCTACATTCCTATCAGCAAAGATAGCATCCAACATGTATCCTGTCACTGTCTTTGGTAATAACCTACAGTGCAAACAGAACACCTCTTTATTCACATGCAACACAGGATATCCAGATCTAGCCTACTCAGTCACACCTCATCAAAATCTCCAGTTGCAAGAATGAGTCTGGTGCCCCTGTGTTACAATCACTCAAATGCTAATGATTGCTTCCTTAAGTGTGGAAAACAAATCTGCACACATTTGTGTATCTCTGGCTTCAGAAGGTTCCACAAAGTGCGTTGATGGAATTCACACTGCAATGAACACATCCTTTTTCCAGGTGCTCAAGTAACATCATGTGCAATTTGGAGACAAAAGAACTCTGTGTTCTAGGGAACATAATCCCAATAATGACAGGCTGTTGCACACAGCAATATCACCCTCTCACAAATACAAACCATCGTCTTATGTTTTAAATCAAAATGCTAAGCAGAAACAAAAGTCATGTAAAAAAAATCACTCCTCGTCACTTTAATGAAAGAATTTGCTGATAAGATAATGCTAAACAAAGTAGAATACAGACAGACGGGGTAAGTTAGTGTGGCGAACTGGTGAAACTGGCTCATAACGACTTCAGACTCCGCAGTGAAGCAATAGATTTACCGAATCATTGACAAAAATAGCTCAGCAACAAAGGGTTGAATTCTCATAAAACTGACAAGTACCATCAGATCGACAGGTAGAGATTGGAATTGTTCAGGAGAAAAAAACTTACCAGATACACTGGTGGATGGTGTGTGCTAGAAACCATTCTGAGTGAAATAACTTTGTGATCGAACACTTATTCAGTGAGAGACGAATCTCTGCTGCACCAAAGAAAAGCCGGTGCATAGTTTACTGGCCACCTGCTTTGCAGGCAAAGGAAACCTGATCCCAGGACTCTCAGGTAAATTACACTTAGTGACAGCCCATCATGCACAAGAAGAGCCTCTTACACTGAGAGCAGAACGGATTATAGTTAAACAGACAAGAATCCCAACATGAATATCTGCCACTTATTCTGATGTCATCTGCAAACCTACCTCCAATATTCACAGTCAAACTATTGATGGTTTGACAAAAAAGCAGCATCCTTTTGTCTCCGACTGTCCATCCAGGTTTAACTTTGATCCACATGTTGCCTCTATGAACAACATGAACATGTAGCCGAAATACTTTGACTTTTAAACTGTCAGTTATAACTATGTAATCTTTCTCAATTCAATGATCATTTGGCTTCTATATATTTTTCAAGCTACTTTGAGCTGTGTATTTACAATTAGTTCCTGGGGAAAACTATCTCTTGTGTATTCTGTTGAATAAACACATTTTCAACCCGTGTGCTCCTTGGTCCAATTATCTTAGCAAAATGTAAATATTTTTAGCCAATTACAGTAATGATCTTTTAAATGGCTAATTCATAATCACAAATAATTTCTAATTATTCCGAGTACAGAGCACCTTGTAAACCAAATTATTTTTCTCACAGCCGACATTATATATCTTTACAGTTTACAGTGCAGTCATCCAATTATTGCATTGGTCCATTATCACAGTGAAGCTAAAATTAAAGTTTTTTTTTAAAACTGACATCATTGTTACTGTGTTCTTGAATTATAATGACTAGTGTAGTATTTTAGAAGCATTAAACAAGGCTGGATTTTCAATACAAGAATTAGTGCAAATAATCATATTGCTTATTCTATTAATTATTGTTAGCTCCTAATGATTTGTTTTGCTGTGATCACACTAATATCACTTTAATAATCAGTCTACTTTCAGCTCTGCAGATATATAAAATGAATGTCAAGTTATTATTCAGTGAAGTTTAAAATGTCATACTTTGTTCTTCTGTATTCTAATAATCACAGAATATGTTTCATTATTATCAAATCCATGAATCAAAGGAAATATATTTCACTGTACAGTTTAACAGGCACCATGAATATCGACTCATTGTCTCTCGGTCCCTCTTTTATATTTCTCCTCCAACAATCTGCTCTGTGAGCAGAATATTAAACCAGTCAGTGATCAGCTGTGTGGATCCTAATCACGTAAGTATATTCAATATTTACCACACTTTAGGCAGGCAGTAAACCCTAGAATCGCTCTTGGCAACATAAAAAGAACAATGCGGGAGAAGGGAGCTGTGCTGAATTCAGTGGACAATTGACAGACCTCGTCCACACCTGGGAGGGGTTGAACCACACAGCAGGACATCGTGGTGGAAAAGTGGGGCACGAGGGGAAGCATAAGCCCAAGGCGGCCAAAATGGATTCTGAATGGGCCCTATCCAAGGACGACAACAAAAAAAGGCCTCAAGGGGTGTTTGTTACAAAGTGTATTGGATTGCAAAATGAAACTGATCATGAAGATGATCATGAAGGGTTAAGACCTGGGTGCCCTAAAACCAGAGCAGAGACCCTGGTGGAATAGACAAGAAAAATATGTCAATATGAGAAGGCAGCTGTAACTCTGACAGCCTCCAACAGAAATATGATCAATGAGAAATGGGAACAAGCAAAGGTGGCAGATCTTACACGAGGGCTTAAAGCGAAAGGGCATGATGGTAGTTATAGGAAGGGAAGGACAATGACACTAACTCAAATGGGTTGGATGACAAAACACCCACTTATGGGCAGAGGGACAACAATGGGTGGGATGACCTGGAAGTATGAGAAGGTAGTGCCTATGGTACCGTTGTGGATCAAAGTTAAACCTTGGACAGACAGTGACGGACAAAAGGACGTTGTTTTTTGTCATTTACGTAAATGATTTGCATGTGAATATAGGAGGTAAAGTTTGCAGATAACATCAAAAGCAGTGGTGTAGTGAATAGTGAAGGAGGTTATCTCCAGAGTACAATCACATCCTTACCACATGGGCTAATAAGCTGAGGAGTGGCAGATGGAGGTTAATTTAGATTAATGTGAGGTGTTGCATTTTAGGAAGGCAAATCAGTGCAGAAGTTATGGATTTAATGGTAAGGCCCTGGGAGTGTTGCTGCACAAAGAGATCTTGGAGTGCAAGTTCATAGTTTCTTGAAAGTGGAGTTGCAGGTAGGCAAGGGAGTGAGGAAGGCATTTGGTACGTTTGCCTTTGTTGGTCAGTGTCTTGAATATAGGAGTTAGTGTGTCATGTTGCAGACATATTGGGCATTGCTTAGGCTACTTTTAGAATAGTGCATTCAATTCTGATCTCCTTGTTACAGGAAGGATGTTGTGAAACTTGAAAGGTTCAGAAAATATTTACAAGGACGTTGCCATGATTGGTGGGTTTGATCAGAAGGGAGAAGCTGAATAGGTTGGGGCTATTTTCCCTGGAATGTTTTAGGCTGGGGTTGGGGGGGCACGGGGGTGGGGGGGAAGGCAGTGCTTACAGAGGCATCTAAGTCATGATGGGCATGGATTGGGTGGGAGTCCAAAACTAGAGGGTATAGGTTCAAGATGAGAGGAAAAGAGTTAAAAGGGATTTAAGGGGCGATGATTTCACACAGAGGGTGGTGCATGTATGTAATGAGCTGCCAGAGGAAGCAGTCGATGAAAAGTAGAATTACAACATTTACAAGTCATCATCTGGATGAGAATATGAACAAGAACGGTTTAAAGTGATGTGGGCCAAATGCTGGCACCTGGGACTAAATGAATTTAGGATGTTTGCTTGGCACAGAAGACTTGGACTGAAGGGTCCATTTCCATGCTGCACATCTCGATGACTCAGTGATAGATGAAGTGAACCTTTTCAGATGCAGATTGGGAATATGACATTCTGGGGGTTGATCTCTGAAAACAATGAGGAGCATCTCACGTTGTAGATTCCCAAACTACGACGGGGGACCCTCCAGCCAGGACATGGGAACGAGGAAAAAGAAGGCTGCATCTCCAAAGTAGTGACACTGTAGGGAGACTGGGACAGTCAGGCAATCTGGGAAGTTACACCTGGGATCCACTCACAAACAGGAATATGGGTTATCTGTAAACCCTGAAAAAGATCAAAGGCCCTCTCATTCCACCACAAAAACAGTACCCCCTCAAATCTGGGGCTGAGGAGGCAGTAATTGTGATCATGAACAATTGGTTGAAGCAGGTAATGGTCAGACTGACAGCATCCCAAACTAATTCACTGAAGCCTGATGACTCAAATTGCCTCCCTATTGATTATACCTCCCTGAACACATTTGTCACTGAAGAGTATCCCACAGTAGCAAAAGCACACTGTACTTAATGGGCTGAAATCGCAACAGGATACTATCTCAGTCCAGGTCCGTACCTGTGGACCTGGAATCCCAGAATAAGCTGTCGTTTACTCTCTGAGGAAAACAGCACACATGTTCCCAGTTGTTCTGGCAATTCCACAATAATTCGGCCATATTCCACTGACGTATGGCTCATGGAATTAGCCAAATTGATCTTACCAAGACCTCATCACCTCAGTCAGTTAGAAAGAGCATATCTGGATCTTCAATAGAGTATTGAATCACATCTGCCAGGCAGGGCTTAAAATTAAACCACAAAAAGAAAATTGGAATGACAGGGAGTGGTGTGTCAGGTAGGGACACAGGATAGTCCCGTAAACACAAAAGAATGTGATTTTAAACTACCCAGTCACACACCATGAAAGGAGTAAGGCAAACTTGAGGGTTGTTTAATTATTGTAGGAATTATGCGGAAAATGTTCAGAACTGGCACAACAACTAAAAGCCCTGACATCAGCCAGGAGCCAGAGAGTCAACATGTACACAGACAGTCCTGATGTCTTTGGTATAGTTCAGGACCATATATTGGCCTGGCCTCAGCGAGGGTCGTCTCCTTGTCTGGGGGCCGCATACAGCATGAAGAAAAGATTAAAGTGTTGATGGAAGCAGCTAATTTTGTGACTGAAGCAGCAGTAATGAAGATTAGAGCTCACAGGAAAGTAGAAACCCCACAACAACAGGGCAATGAGTATGCGGGTCAGGCAGCTAAAATACTTACTGAGACAGGACAGATATTGGAGGAAGTGGCAGTGGCAGCAGTTACTGGAGGAAGAGAAGAAAGTTTGAAGACATTTCAAGAAACAGCCCCACAACACGAGAAATGTGAATGGGAAACGGGTGGGGCAATGAGAGGACAAGATGGAATCAGGAAGACATAGGATCAGACAGTGCCACCACATATCATCGGCTGGCCCATGCTGGGTGGTATAAAATGCAATATCAGATGCCTCATTGCTGGTGGTGACCTGGAGTAAGGGATGATATAATAAAATGTTATCAAAGACTCCAGACACACAGACTGTGGGAGCACCAAGTTCTGTAGAGCCATTAACCATGTGTTTACGGGACTGGATGTATCGCTTAGGCAAATGTGGCTAACAATTACATTATAACATTCCATGTCATTGCTGTAATGTGAAATACATAAAAATGTTACACTTGGTTGGGGGGAGTGAGACAGCACCAGAAAATCTCCCACAATGAATTGCTAAGGTGCTCCGCGTAAAAGTTGCTCGTGCTGCTGAACACAGAACACAAGACTCCTGTTTGACATTTCACCCGTCAACAGTTGTGGAGTGTGTTTTTCTGACTGGAGGTCGGGGCTAGCGCTGTCCCACAAGGATCAAACCTGAGACCATACACACACGCACACGTTACTATGAGGTGATGCATTCTGGGAGGCCAATTGCAAGGGGAGCGTAAACCATAAATGGAAGAACCCTGAGTAGCACTGATATACAGATGGGTCTGCAGGTCCAAGTCCATAGGTCTCTGATAGTGGCAACACCTATGCATAAAGTGGTAAAGGAGGACTATGGCATGCTTGCTTTCTTCTGTCAGGGGGCTGTATAGAAAGTTGTCATTCGGCCACCTTTGGAGTGATGTGTGCAGTTTCGATCACTACATTACAGGAAGGGCGTGGAGGCTTCGGAAAGGTTGCAGAAGAGGTTTACCAGGATTTTGCCTGGCTTGGACAAACTTGGATCGTTATCATTACACAGAGTGAGGGGCTGAGGGGCGACCTGAAAGGGAGACAGTGGACAGTCTGAGCCTTTTTCCTCAGGTGAAAATGACAAATTCTAGGGGCAAATGGATTAAGGTTAGAGGGGGAAGTTTAAAAAAGAGTTGTATGAGGCACATTTCTTATACAGAAAGTGATAGGTGGCCACAATGTACTCTCTTGGGAGGTGATAGAAGCAGAAACGATCAATCACGACATTTAAGAGGCACTTGGGCAGACAATATGAACAGGCAGGGAAGAGAGGGATATAGATCATGTACAGCCAGATTGTATTACTTCAGAGTGGCATCTATATTAGAACAGACACGGTGGGCCAAAGGGCTTCTTCCAGTGCTGTACTGTCCTGTTTTCCAAGTGGCAGGAATAGTGGAGCCACAGTTAATATTTTGAGTAAACATCTCTTCTTTAGAACACAGTGAGTTTATGCATCTTGAGGGAAACAACATGGAAGGGGAATATATATTTGAATGGCACAGATGCAAAGAGCAGCGAGCAGGGAGTTACTATGTACAAATGTTATGCTGCAGCTGTACAAAACTCTGGTGCGGCTGCACTTGGAGTATGGCGTACAGTTCTGGTCACCGCATTATAAGAAGGATGTGGAAGCTTTGGAAAGGGTGCAGAGGAGATTTACTAGGATGTTGCCTGGTATGGAGGGAAGGTCTTACGAGGAAAGGCTGAGGGACTTTAGGCTGTTTTCATTAGAGAGAAGAAGGTTGAGAGGTGACTTAATTGAAACATATAAAATAATCAGAGGGTTAGATAGGGTGGATGGGGAGAGCCTTTTTCCTAGGATGGTGACAGCGAGCACGAGGGGGCATAGCTTTAAATTGAGGGGTGAAAGATATAGGACAGATGTCAGAGGTAGTTTCTTTACTCAGAGAGTAGTAAGGGAATGGAACGCTTTGCCTGCAACGGTAGTAGATTCGCCAACTTTAGGTACATTTAAGTCATCATTGGACAAGCATATGGACGTACATGGAATAGTGTAGGTTAGATGGGCTTCAGATCGGTATGACAGGTCAGCACAACATCGAGGGCTGAAGGGCCAGTACTGTGCTGTAATGTTCTATGTTCTATGTTTCGTCAGCTGCATACCTGCTCCAGCCACATCTTTTGTTTCTTTGTTCCTTTCACAGCCCCAATTCCATTCCCCATGGCCTTGAGGGACTAATTAATGTTGTGTTCCCTGGTCGTCTAGTGGTTAGGATTTGGTGCTCTCACAGCCCTTTCCCAGGTTCAGTCCTAAATCAAGGATTTGTTGTTCTTGTAAAAACTGATAAATGCCCAGGAATTCTTCACAGTGACAACAGCATAAACAGTGTAACTCCATCTGAATCACTGTGGGTTTTACATCGGAGATGAAATCAACACGCTGGGCTGGGAACAGATCACAAAGTTGTCCGCATCTGAGTATTTAGCTGCTTCTAAATACTGGCCACAGGACTACGTAAGCCCTGCTCCTTATTGAAACAAACAAGATTCTTAGGAGTTTTCATTTGGCTTGTGTCAGTTTGTTTCTCAGTCAGCTGCACCCCTGCTTCAGGCTCATCATTTGTTTCCTTGTTTCTTTTCTGGCCCCAACTACATTGCTTGTGGACTTGAGGGAAGAATTTTTTTTGTCATTTAATCTTTCTTGTCTTCTTGCTTGTCACAGGCCATTTTTTGTACTAGTCTAACCCACACCTACTCAAAACTTATTACTTTTCTTCTTTTTCCCAGCCCTGATGAAAATTCACAGACCTGAAATATTAACCATATTTCTTTCAGCACATATATTGCCAGAACTTCTGAGTGTTTTCCAACAAGTTCTATTTTCATTCCCTATTTTGGCTATTCTTAGCATGATGAATTGCTTGTATGAAGATTTCACATTATCTCCAAATGATGTCCGTTTGTACTCAATTCTCCCACTAGAGGAAATAGAGTCTATACCTATCCAATTAACACATCTGACGGATTTTGGCAAATTCATTTTATTTCTAGAAGTAGCAATTTCCATTTAATTGCAGGGCCAAAAAGCGCTGCTGGAATGGTTTATAACAAGACTTTCAGAGACTACCCCCAACCGTCGCTTCATGTTTTGATCAGCAGGTTTTCTGGTTTTAATTCAGTTTCACCAGCCTGAGTGTTTAATATGGGATTTGGCTGAGTAATTGTTGCTGTATACTAGACATGGAAAGACACATGAAGTTGCACAGAGAGCAGTAACAGAACTATACCTGGCTTGTCAGGGTTGGTGCGGGAATGATTATTCCCCAAATGAGCAAGTCCAGATCAGGGAACACAGCTGGGCCATTTGAGACTGAGACAAGGAGGAATTTCCTCAGTGAGAATGAGGCAAGTCTTGGAATTCTCTACCACAGAGGCTGTGGTATTTCTTTCAAGTTAGAAATAGATTACTCCACTTTAAAGATATTGGGGGATATGTGGATGGTGCAGTAAAAATCCATTCAGCTGGCTAAACAGCCATGATTTAATTGAACGACCTTGATCTGGAGGAAGTGATTGGCCTCCTCCCGTCCCCTTATTTCTGACTGATCAGTGCAGGTTTGAAGATCAATCTTTAAAAAGCTACACAGATTTGAAGGGCAATTTATATTTTCAGGACTAAATATGATATTACATAGAATCCCTACAGTGTGGAAACAGGCCCTTCAGCTCAAAAACTCCACACTGCCCCTCAGATGATCCCACCCAGACCCATTCCTCCGAAAGCACGCCTACTCCAGCCATCCCTGAACAGTACGGACAATTTCGTATGGCCAACTCAACTAGCCTGCGCATCTTTGGACAGTGGATGCTAGAGCTCCAGGAGAAAACCCATGCAGGCATGGGGAGAATGAACAAACTCCAGACGGACAATCACTTAAGGGTAAAGTTGAACGCAGGATCTGGTGTCGTGAGGCAGCAGTGCTAATCCGGAACCACCGTGCTGCCCAAAGTTTAGATTTCCACAAGCATTGGGAAATTGAACCCTGGCCTGCCTGTTCTGAGGAAGGATCACTGGTGTTGAAATGTTTTTTATCTTCACAGATGCTGCCAGGCCTGCTGAGCTTTTCTAGCAACTTTATTTTTGTTCCAGTCCTGCCGCATGATACTAACCCTATACTACTGAGGACCTCTAAAACTTGGATTAACTGTTGAGATATTCTGGTGAAAGAGTGGGACAGGACCTTCCTGGTACATTGCCTGGTGCAGAAACTGAACTTGCATTGGAGGTGTTATTCTATATTGTAAATTAGCTGTCCAGCCAACTGAGCAACCAATCCTTAGAAGGTGTAAGGTGGACAGCATTGAATGTTATGAAAATAATAACTGGACACGAGCTTCTGCCAATTGAGTGTAACAACCTTCGAAATTTGGGTGAGCCTCTCTGCGCATGTGCATTGCTCACTCCCGCGCAGGCGCAGATCTATTGAGGAATATTCCCCACGGCACACTTGCGCAGGTGTGCAGCGATGCGTCGCTGACTCCAACGTGGTGACGTCACCGCGCCCACCTGTTCCATGGCACCACTTTTGAATTCTCTTCCTGCAGGGAGACTCTGAAACCTTTGTATCTGCGGGTTCCTGTGGGTTTTATCTTTAACGACACAGTGGATCGTTGGAGATGTTTGTTTTCATGAGACTTCATCTACAATTTCGAGCTTTACTATTAAGTTCCGTCCATCTGGAGCGAGTGTGACTGCTTTCCTGTGAATCTGAATTCACCTCTGTACTCTGTGAAAGCCTCTGTCTTGTCGAACTTCCTGCGACTCTAATAATGGGTACATTTTAAAAGGTTTGAAATGTTTTGTTTTTGCTGGTTTTGCTGGCCAGAAGTAAATTAGGATTGTGCTTTAGCAGTTTTAAGATCTAATTTCATTTTTCATTGTTAGAAATTCTTTTCTTGAGCAAATTTATCTTCCACTTCTGATTATGCACTGTTTTTATCCCCAACGGTAAGCCTGCCTAGACTGAAAGATTAACTGTTTCTCACTCCTCTGACACTGTCTAGCCTGCTAAGTACTTCTTGCTTTTGACACAGAACTATAAAGTACATATTAGGGCAAACCTCTGAAAGCTTTCTCAAGGAGGTAGGCATTAATGAGCATCTTGCAGGGAGGAAGAAGAGATGAACAAAGAGGAGAGTTAGAAGGCCCAGATATGTTAGCTTTATTCAGATTTTGGGGAGATTATGACATACAAGATCATGGAGACATTTGAGAACAGTTTAAAAAATGACCTGTTTTCTAATTCGGACACTGTATGGTTAAGATCAGTCTGAGCTGTGGGCAGGGTGATGTTATTGTAGTCAAAATTGTTGGCCTTGGTGATGGTGCAGAAATGAGGGCAGAAACCCGTTTCTGGAGTCTGTGTAACATTCTGGTTGCTGACAAACTGGTTCTGTCTCGTGGAATTGTTAGCGACTTGAGGAGAAATACTTCAATCAATATTTAATTGGAGGAAGTTTCTGTTCTTCAAGGCTTGGATGAGGGAACCAAAAGCAACATAAACAATTTTGATGACCATGTATGACTAAACCAATAGTAAACTCATCAATAAATGCCAGCCTCATCAGTGACACCCACATCCTATCAATGAATATGTATGGAAAAAAATGGGATTGTGAGTAGTGAAAAGCATGCAAGGAAGCTGAGGTTGATGCAGAAGTGCTGGGTGTATGAACAAACATGTCAGGTGCAGGAAAACATGGATAAATGTGGAGTTATAAACTTTGCCAAAACAGAAGGGAAGAATATGATTGAAATGGTTTGACTCTGCCTGAGATTGGTTTGACTCTGCCAGAATTTATTAGAGTTTAGAAGAACACATAAAACTATATTAGGGCCAAGCAGATGAGATGCAGGGAGATTGTTTCCCCTGGGTGGGCAGTCTAGAAACAGGGTTCACAGTCTCCAGATACTGAGTCGATCGATGAGAATTGATCTGAAACTGTGGAGGTTTGGCCTCTGAGTTAATTACTTTCTTGGATATAGTAAATGTTTAGATTTTCAAGATATCAAGGAATATGGTTCAAAATTGGGAATATAGTGTTGACATTGAGCATCAGCAATGACCTTATTGAATGGTAAAGCAGGGCCAAAGCGGATTTTGTTTTGTGTTTTATTTTATTTCCTCCAAGTGTCTACATCTGTGTCCAAGTGGATGTCGAACAGATCGACACCTTCCTCAACACAGAAGTGTTTGCCTGACCAGGCTGCCTTTCAACATTTCGTAGATACACTCCTTATAGCTCCCACTTCTCTTTTGCACTTCTCTCTGATCCCAGAGATATTGTAACTTCGGTTCTCCTAAAGGACTTCTGTGAACCAGTTATGATCAGGGTCACATTTTCCTCACGCCAGCCCCACTAATCACCAGTTTCATTCAGCTTAATTTCACATGCTGTTTTTATTTCTTGTGGGTTCCCACTCACTTGTTTTCTTCTGTCTAAATCAATTTCACAGCGTATTCAAGGGGTGGATTCGCAGTCGAGAAACTCGTACCAAACATCTCATCAAGAATTGACAAATTACTCAATTTATTGTAACCAGAATATCATTGGATTTTGACCATGGAAGAAGAAAACACCTCTCTGAGTGGGGAGAAACCGTACACGTGTTCTGTGTGTGGTCGAGGCTTCAGCCAATCATCCGGCCTGTCCAAACACAAGCGCAGTCATGACAGGGAGATGCTGTGTAAATGTGGGGACTGTGGGAGGGCATTTAATTTCCCCTGCGAGCTGGAAATTCATCAGCGCTGTCACACTGGGGAGAGGCTGTTCCTGTGTTCCGTCTGTGAGAATGCCTTCACTCGGTCAGCACACTTGCTGCAACACCAGCGAGTTCACTCTGGACAGAGGTCGTTTACTTGCTCTGTTTGTGACAAAGTCTTTACTAATTTGTCCAACCTGCTGAGACACAAGCAGGTTCATACTATCGAGAGACCTTTTAAATGTACAGACTGTGGGAAGTGCTATAAAAGCTCCAGGGAACTGACACGCCATCAAAGTGTCCACACAGATGAGAGACCATTCAAGTGCTCTCAGTGTGAGACTGGGCTCAAGCATTCATTTGAACTCACTCTACAACAACGCACTCACACTGGAGAGGAGCCATTCACCTGCTCCATGTGTCAGAAGAAGTTCACTCAATCATCTCACCTTCGGTCACACCAGCGAGTTCACACAGGGCAGAGACCATATGCCTGCTCCATGTGTGAGAAGAAATTTGCTCATTCATCCCATCTGGTGAGGCACCAGCGTTGTCACAAGTAGTTCCGGTGTTGGGATTTTCCTGTTAATCACATCCATAACTGATCCATGTATATCAGGCTCTTATTCGGTTGATGTTATTAAAATCCAACCAAGTTAAAGTTGCTAGTATTCTCAGTGTCAAGTAAATCAGATATGTAACAATTACACAGTGTGGTGAGCTTTTTAAATAAAGGACACAAGTTTGTTATTTTTGAAGAGCTCTCCCTCTCTCCTGCCTCTTCCATCCTCACCTCCAGCAATAAGTACAGGGAATATATGGAGCTTCTTTGTCACTAAGATTGAGACAATCTGGTCAGCTTCCTGTCTCGTTTTCCCCCTCATTCGCTCTTTCGGACAAAGTGCCTCAAAAGTTTTTTTTTCCATGTCCGAGCCCTGGACATATACGTGTCTTCACTCTACCTCCATTTCCTGTCTTGCCATGTTAGAGCTCACCATGTCCAAGACTCTCATTTCCTGCTCCAATGGTCCTGTTCCCATGAAGTGTCTGACCACTGAAGATCTTTATTTTCTCCAATTGTTAATAGCTCCCTTGCTGGTACTGCCCATGTTGCTATAAACCCGTCATATTCAAGTTCCAACCTCTCAATCCCTGCAAGTTACTTTCTGATGTTGAACCTTCCTTTCTTTTCCAAATTCCTAGGATGAATACTTTCCTCCCCAATCCACATCACCTCTCCCAGAATACAATGTTTTAATCCTGCGACAAATTTCCATTCCTGCAACGTTCAGGAAATGCTGCACTTGTCGTCACATTCACTGTTTGATGGAACAATTTGCACTTGTGTGGAAAATTGGCACATTGCTTCATGTTTGATGTACAAATAGCGATAAAACTTTCCACAATAAAGGGAATCGAGTGCTTTAGAATGATTGCTCATGCCTGGTAATATCCATAAAGAGAGCATCTATTCTGTATCGGATGCAGAAACTTTCTACCAATTGTAGGGGCTTCCACCATGTATGAAAAACACGGCCATCCACAAGGTGTTGGAGCAGGAGGAGGCCATTCGGCCGATTGAATCCACTCCATCATTTAATGAGCTCATGGCAGATCTGATAACCCTCAATGCCACTGTGCTTCCATTCCCTATAACCCTTAATTTTTCTACAGATTAAAAAAAAGTCGGTCTGTCTAAATCTAGTCGGCGCAGTCCCTTGAGAGAATGAATCAGGAAAATAATAACGGGGAAGCAGGAAATGGCAGAAGAGTTGAATAAATACTTTACACCAGTCTTCACAGTAGGAGCCACTCATAGCATTTCAAACTCGCTTAATAGCCAAAAGGCAAACAAAAAAGACAGGAAATAAATGCAATGAATATCGTTGGAGATGAATTTTTAGGAAAGCTAATGGAGCTAAAGACCAATTAGACTCCTGAATCTGGCGGCTGCAACCTAGGATATGAAAAGAACTCGCTGCAAAAATCATGGATTCACTAGTAGCCATCTTCCAAGAATCTTTAAAGCTTGGAAAAGTACCAGAGGATTAGAAAATTGCCAATATAGTACCTTTATGTTAAAAAAAACTAACTGTAGACCAGTTAGCATAATATCTGTTATTGGATAAATCTTAAAGTCTGTGATAATAAAAGGTGCAACAGCACATCCAGGATAGGTCCTTGAGGGACAACCAAATTCAGGGAATTTCAAGAAGAACATAATAAATAGGAGCAAGAGTAGGCCATGTGCTCTGTCAAGCATGCTCTGCCATTCGATAAGATTATGGCTGGTCTTTTCATGGATTCAGCTTCACTTAGCTCACCATAGCCTTCATTTCCTTTGCTGTTCAACAATCTTTGCCTTAAAATCCTTCAATGAAGTAGCCTCAAATGCTTCAATGGTCAGGGAATTCCACAAATTCACAATCCTATGGAAGAAGTAGTTCCTTCTCAACTAATTCATAAATCGAGGCAATGCCCCCTTAGTTCTAATTCCAACCGCCCAACATCTCTGTTTCTATCATATTTAACCCATTCATAATTTTATTCATTCCCCCATCATTTTTCTCAATTTCAGTGAGAATAGTCCCAGTCTACTCAATCTCTCCTCATCAGCCATCTCAATTCTGGAATGAACCTGGTAAACCTCTTATGTACATTCTCCAGTGACAGCGTATCCTTTCAAGTCAGGAGACCAAAACTGTACACAGTACTCTAGGTGTGGCCTCACCAGCAACATATGCAGCTGCAGCATAACCTCCCTATCTTTAAATTCCATTCCTTTTCCATTGAAGGTCAGCATTCCATTTACTCTCTTAATTACACGCTGCATCTGCATACTAAATGTTTTTGGTTCGTGCACAGGGACACCCAGGTCCCTCTGCACAGCAGAATGCAGCAGTTTCACAATTTCAATTGCAGTCAATTTTGCTGTTATTCCTACCAAAATAGATAACCTGAACATTATACTCTGTCTGACAGAACCTAACCCACTCTCTGAAACTATCTATATCCATCTGTAAACATTCAGTGTCTTCTGCACACTTGGCTCGACCACCCATCTTGGCATCATCTGCAAACTTTGACACACTAACTTGGTACCCCAACTCTTAATCATCTATGAAAGGGACGTTGGAGATTGACAGTTTGCAAAATTGGCAGGATGAACAGTCACTCTTTCTCAAGAAGGCCAATGATGGTGGGATTATCAGTGAGAGAGACTGAACCAACAGTTATAGAGAGAATTGTTAAAAAAAATCTATCACACAGGCAGAAGTGGATGGTCAGAAGTTTAGTGGAGCCACTGTAGAAGGACAAGGAGCTGGGTCCCATGAACAGGAGATCTCTCAGGTTAAACTCATCACCAGTCATCTCTCTTTCTTTCTACTGAGAGCACAACCTTGTGGTTGTCTGGCACTCTGGAAACTATTACGGCAGGAGAGATGCAATGCACGGCAAAAGAGACTGAATTTTATTTGAACTATTACCAAAAGATCATAAAATATAGGTACTGAATTAAACCATTCGGTCCATTAAATTTGGTCTGCCATTCAATCATTGCTAATATGTTTCTCAAAACCATTCTCCTGCTTTTTCCCCATAACCCTTCAACCCCTGACTAACCTAGAAAATATCTACTGCTGTCTGAAATAAGTTCAATGATTCGGTCTCCACAGCTCTCTGCATCAATTAATTTTAAAGATTCACCACTGTCTGAAGAAATTCTTCCTTCTTTCAGTTCTGAAATGTCATCCCTTCACTCTGAGGTGCTGTCCCTGTGTCCTTGACTCTCCTGTAATGAAAGCATCTTCTCCAAGTCCACTCAATCCAGATCCCTCAGTATTCTGTAACTTTCAAATAGATTCCAAACCCCCACCTCACCCTTCTAAACTCCATCAAGAACAGAGTCCTCAACCAATCCTCATATGACAAGTCCTTCACCCCTGTGATTATTCTTGCAAACCACCTCTGAACACCCTCCAACACCAGCACATCTTTACTTAGATACTGGGCCAAACTGCGCACAATATTCCAAATGCAGTCTGACCACAGCCTTGTTTATCCTCAACAGTACATCTCTGCTCCTGTTTTCCAGCTGTCTTGAAATGAATGCGTACATTGTATTTTCTTCCTATCCACCAACTGAAGCTGCACACTAACTCTAAGAGAACCCTGAAGTCACTTTGTGCTTCAGATTTATAAAGCCTTTCTGTTTCAAATGTAATCTATGACTCTAGTCTTCTGACCAAATTGTATACCCTCACATTTTCCTCATTGTATTCCACCTGCTGCTTCTTTGTCCATTCTCCTAGCCTGTCCAAGTCACTCTGTAATTATCCTGCTTCCTGATTATGACCCGTCCCTCCACCTATCATAGTGTCATCTGCAACCCTAGCAACAATGCCCTCAATTCCTTTGTCTAAATTGTTATTAATTGTGGTCCCAACACTGACCCCTTCTGAATGCGACTAGTCACTGGCTGCCATCCTGAAAAAGAGCCCTGCCAGTCACCCAATCCTCAAGCTCTGCTAGTACCTTGGCCCTGAAATCATGGGCTCTTGTTTTATTTAGCAGCTTCCCATGTGGCACCTTGTCAAATGTCATGTGGATGTCCAAACAGATCGCTTCCACTTGCTCTCCTTTACCTAACTTGCTCAGTATTCCCTCAAAGAATTCTAAGATTAGTCAGGTATGACTTCCGCTTGATGAAGCTGTGCTGACTCTACCAAATGCTCCGTGATCACATCCTTACAATGATCTGCCACATTGTTTTTTGACATAAAGCTGATTGACGTGAGTTTTAACCAAAATGTGAAAACTTTGCTTTCAGTCCTGAATGTGATGAATGGCGAAATCCATTCGCTGTTGAGACGTGCAAATTCTGTTTTTTTTTTTCAACAGTATGTTTAACAGTCTGGGCATTTAAAAGGTCTCTGATTAATGTGAGATAATTGATCGGATGACATCTCCCTGGAAGGTTTAAAGCATTTTCCACAATCTGGGCATTTAAAAGGTTTCTCTGCAGTATGAACACATCGATGGCATAACAGCCCTGGAAATTTTACAGCACCTTCCACAGTCCAGGCATTGAAATGATCTCTCCTTAGTGTGAATGAGTTGGTGTAACCGCAGGTTAAATGACTGAGTGAGTCTTCTCCCAAGCACTGAGCAGGTGAATGGCCTGTTACGGTGTGACAGTGTCAATGGATTTCTAGCTCAGGTGGGGAAATGAATTCCTTCCCACAATCGCCACATTTTCACTGTTTCTCCCCAGTGTGACTGCATTTGTGGTTTGTGAAGCCTGAGAATTGGCTGAAGCCTTGTCCAAACACGCAACATGTGTACAGTTTCTCTCCAGGGATGTTTCCTCCCATGTTCAAGATTGGATCATGTTTCACTTGTGATAAAACAGACAAATTCATCACATCATGTTGTAATGATTGGTTTGGCTAATGTTTAGTTTGTAAATCTTCCCCTTCTAATATCCTGTGAAATTGATGTTAGACAAACAACAATGGAGTGAGAGAGAATCTCTCCCAAGACATTGGCTTCTCTGTGAACGAAGGGACTGAAGGAGGGGAATATTCATTACATACAACTTGACTATAACCTTACCAGAATCTTCCAAATACTCAGCCTCAATGACCAACAGGCAGCAGGTAATGTGAACACCATCACCGCCAAATTCCGTCTGGGTCACTCACCATCCTGACTTGTCTGACATCCCGCCCTGGTGGAGCACAAATTTCCTCCAATTAAATAATGGCAAAACTGAAGACTTCGTCACGACATCACCAAAAGCACCTGTATGTTTCAACAAGAAACATTTTGTAGGGCTGTTTCCGAGAAGATGAAATCAATGGATTTCAGTGCTTCTTCTCATTTAATTCATTTCTGATGTGAAACTCTCACTGATTCTGATTGAGATGCTCTCTTTGCTGGTTTGAATGCCAGAAACTCATGTTCATGTTAAGAGTTTGTACAGGAACAATAAACCCTCACTCCCTGATTGGAAATCAATCCAGGAAACAGCAGTCAGACTACTGAATCAGAACTACTACAGCACCAATGGAGGTGTATGCAATGCTTGCAACTTCTCTTGCTGGCTATTCTTTTGAATTTCATCATTGCAGAGATTATTCTATATTACATCAATGCCAATCATTAAACATCTCACTTGTAAATCCAGTTTCTGGCACTTGGTTTGGTATGTTCTGACGTTTTAAGTGCACAGATAATTCAGTATTCAATGTCTTGGGGTCTTCAATGGGACAAAAACAGCACTTCTGCCAGTGACATGATATGTTACTGGAATATGAAATCTACAATTTCGTCCCTGAAGGCAGTTCCAAACCAAACTCTTCCACTAAACCATTTGCTAGTTTTCCTCATGATGCCAGTAGTTTGAGATTATATCCATCATATTACAGCTCATGATTTTCATTTTCAAACTTTCTGCACCTGAGGAGTGTTGTCCCTCAGGTTAAACCACCATCACTTTTCTCTGTCCAATAATGGCCCAGAACAAGTATGGCAGCTTTAGCTTTAAATGCGTGGTTCAGTGTCAGATTTTGTGATATTGTAAACATGGAACTCACAGGGATATTTTATTCTTTACTGTACACATTGTATAGGCCAGTTGTGCATGCAAGAGATAAACAGAAAGCCTACTTGGACCCGTAGTAACTTACAAAGTTAAAAATCTACAATGGCGGTTACATGAACCCAGAATTCCGGACATTGTTTAACGACCCCTCCAAACGGGTTCCTTATCGCTGTGCACGCACAGACATACCGCGGATCAAACATGGCATGGCGCATGCGCGGTCGGAGCGATCCTGAGGTGCAGTTGTATTTTTTCTCGGCTCCACAAAAGGGAACAATGAGACGGAGCGGAGCAGGCGATGGGCCGTCCGGTCGATGGGCCGAGTTTCCTAACCACTTTGTGGATGCGCTAGGGTTCACATAAAGATAGTGTTGTCCTCATTTCACAAAACTGGACAAATCGCTGCACACTCTTAGGGACAGGCCCTGGTTATTGTCCACAATCTTTTTGTGGGGCAAAGGGTGGCTGGGTGCATGTACGATCACTCAAGGCCTGGGAGAAAATGTTGTGCTTTGAGTCAACTTTCCTGCTCCCCTGATGCAGCCTGGCTTGCTGTGTTCCTCCAGCTCCATACTGTGTTATCTCTGACTCCAGCACCAGCAGTTCTTAATATCTCTGACAGAACGTTGTGAATGTGTCCCCTGGACTAATCGGGCTGGAGGTTATAAACTACTTTTGCGGAGGGTGAAGATGGGAGTATTTACACACAGCAAACGCAAAATCGCAGAAATGTTTGTTTCATCTGAAATTCTGTCCCGGACTGGCTGAGATGGCTTTTGTAAACTTATTTTACAGCATGCTGGAAGAGGATTTGCTGATGGGAACTCAAACCAAATGATATATCAAGATCTGATGGTGCCACTTTATTCTTAATTCATTCAGCGAGCACTGGATACTATTGGCCTTTGAATGCAAGTAGAGTGAAATAAAAGTTAGATAAATTTCCTTCCTTACATCTCCCAGTAACGCTTACTCAATATCTTATGTCTGTGTCACTAATACATTTACTATCAGCAAATGGTAACAGCTGTTCTTTATCTGCCTTTTCTAAACCTATCATAAACGTAGACACCTTTATCAAATCTCATGTCAGTCTCCTTCGCTCTATGCAGAGCAACTTCAGTTTCTTCCACCTGACTTTACAACCAATACATTCCTTGAACCATTCTGATCAACCCCAGTCGTGACAAAGGTTTCAACCTGAACTGTTGACTTTCCTGCTCCTTGGATGTTGTCTGACAGACTAAGCTTTTCCAGCTCCACATTTATTCATTCTGATCAATCTTCTTTTAAATCTCTCCACAGATGTTCATAACTTTTATAGTGATCACCTGTTTGCGGAGACCCAAATGCACTGTGTTCATGTGTGTGATCTCATCACACAATCAATTGCTCAGTAACATCACCGTGATTGCTGGGTGAGAGTTTCCGCTGACCCCAGTTTTTATGATTTCTTTAGATCTGCAGACTTTAGCATTTGATTGTAAATTCGAAAACACTGATTTTTTTTCAGTTTTTCTTGACTAGTAACCTGCATAATTCAGCTTCTAGTGCTGTTCTTAGTTAACTGTGAAAGCCTGACATGGCCCTGGGGTTGGTGTGCCCCCTTTACTGTGGATCTGAATCAATATCCATCCACTACTCTGGTTCATCTCTGCTCTCCCTGATAACTCTCTGTCATTGCCTAACCTCCTGTAACTCCAATAATAGGTGCAACTGTCTTAGGTATTTTATTGTTACTTTCATTGATTCTTAAATGAGGTTTTTTTTTACAGCTGAACATCCCCTGACCATTTGCTGCTGGCAATTATTCTCCCTTAGGAGCCCCCACGAAGCTGTTAGCTGAGGAGTGATTCACCAAGATGATGAGGGGAATGTGCTATGTGTCCAAATTGATGGCAGTTAATTCATATCAATATCATGCCTTTCACAGACTGGTAACTTCCAAGCTGTTCCTCAGGAGTGGTTATAAAGCAATTTTTGATTACAATCACATTACAACGTGTGCGAGTTGGCAAAAATCTTTTTATGGTCAAATATGCAAGATATACAAGATAATGAGAGGCATAGATAGAGTTGATAGCCAGAGACTATTTCCCAGGGCAGAAATGGCTAGCACGAGGGGTCATAGTTTTAAGCTGGTTGGTTGAAAGTATAGAGGGGATGTCAGAGGCAGGTTCTTTACGCAGAGAGTTATGAGAGCATGGTATGCGTTGCCAGCAGCAGTTGTGGAAGCAAGGTCATTGGGGTCATTTAAGAGACTGCTGGACATGTATATGGTCACAGAAATTTGAGGGTGCATACATGAGGATCAATGGTCGGCACAACATTGTGGGCTGAAGGGCCTGTTCTGTGCTGTACTGTTCTATGTTCTATGTTCTATGTTCTATATGTAGTTTTGAAGGAGTACTTGAAAGTGGAAAAGTGAGGTTGAGAGAGTGAGAAGTTCAGTGAGGAATTGTCACAATTTATGGCCTTAGCAATGAAGGCTGACGGCACCAAATGTGGAACAGTTAAAATTGAGAATGCTCAGGAGTTTGGAATGAGAGGTAATGCAGATATCTTGGAGGACATTTGTTAAAATTCATTCTTGGGATGTGGGCTTCACCGGCTCGGTTAGCATTTATTGGTGATCTGTAATTGCCTTTGAGAGGGCTGGAGGACATTACAGGGAAAGAGAAAAAAAACACTATCAAGAGATTGAACAGCAGAATGAAAAGCTTAAAGTTCAGCAACACAAGTACAAGATGGTGGGTGAAGCAGACTTGGTGCAAACACTCACACAGGCGGCAGAGACTTGGATGACCTCAGGATTACATCACCGGGTGAATAACCTGTGGATCCTTCCCTGACAGCTTTGTGGGAGTTTTTGTGGGAGATAAAGCTGCTAAGGCAGCAGCACATGCTTGGGAGAATGGGCAGTGGTAAAATTCTCATTCAGATACAGTGAATAGAAGGAAGAATAAAACACCAAATAGAGCTCAAGTACATCCATTAATAGAGACAGAGGAAGTTAGACAAGTGCAGAGAGGGGAATGTGAGAGTATGGTGGGGAATGTGTTTGGATAGTTAAGTTCAGAGGGAGCAAAGGAGTGGATGAGACATTGAGCAGCAGATGAGCAGAGACTGAGAAGAGCCGGGTGATGTTACTGGGGTGGAAGTGGGCAGTCTTTGTGACAGTGGGTATATGTGGTTGAAAAGTAATTTTGGCGTGTGAAGTATTTCACCATGGTGATGACATGTTTGGTTCAGGCTCAGACAGTTGCCAGGGAGAGGGATGGAGTCAGTCATGAGGCACTGGAGATTGTGTTTGGGACTGAAGGCAAAGATTTCAGTTCTGCCATTATTTAATTGAAGGAAATCTTTGCTCCTCCAGGGCCAGATGTCAGACAAGTCAGGATGGTGGGTGAACCGGACAGAATTTGGTGGTGATGGTGTTCACATTCCCTGCTGTTTCTCAGTCGTAGAGGCTGAGTATTTGGAAGATTCTGATAAGATTATAGTCAAGTTGTGTGTATTGAAAATCGCCTTCCTTCAGTCCCTTCCTTCACATAGAATCCAGAGGCTTGGGAGATATTCCCAGTCACTCTACTGTTGTTTGTTTAACATCCATATTACAGGATATTCGAAGGGGGAAATTTACAAACCCAACTATTACAACATGATCTGATGGAGTTTCCAGCTTTATCAGAAATGGAATATGATCTGATTTTGAACATGGGAGCAAACAGCCCTGGAGTGAAGACGCGCACGTGTTGTGTGTGTGTGGACAAGGCTTCAGCCAATTGTCAGGCTTCACAAACCACAAATGCAGTCACACTCGGGAGAAAACAGTGAAAATGTGGCAATTGTGAGGAGGGATTCATTTCCCCATCAGAGCTGGAAATCCATCGACGCTGTCACACCAGTAATAGGCCATTCATCTGCTCAGTTCATGGAAAGAGACTCACTCATTCATTTAACCTGCTCCAACACCAGCTCATTTGCACTGAGGAGAGATCATTCCAATGCCTGGATTGCGGAAGGTGCTGTAGAAGTTTCAGGACTGCTATGCCATCAATGTGTTCATACTGCAATGAGACTTTTTAAATGCCCAGTCTGTGGAAAATTCTTCAAAACTTCCCGGGAGATGTCATCCAATCAATCACCTCACACCAGTGAGACCTCTTAAATGCCCAGACTGTTAAATATACTGTGGGGGCGCAAAAAGAGGTCACACATTTCAGCAGTGATTGGGTTTTGCAGTTCATCACATTCAAGACTGAAGGCAAAGTTTTAATATTTTGGATAAAACTCATGTCACTCATCTTTATTTCAAAAACAATGTGGCAGGTCGTTGTAAGGACGTGATCATGGAGTACTTGGTAGAATTGTCACGGCTTCATCAAGAGCAAGTCATACCTGACAAATCTTAGACTTCTTTGAGGAAGTACTGAGCAATTCCGGGAAAGGAGAGCGAGTTGAAGTGATCTGTTCGGACATCCACATGACATTTGACAAAGTGCCACATGGGAAGCTGCTAAATAAGAATAGAGCCCAAGATTTCAGGACCAAGGTTGTGACAAATCTTGAGGATTGAGTGACTGGCAGACCTCTTTTTCAAGATGGCAACCAGTGACTTGTGGCATTCTGCAGGTTTGGTGTTGGGGCACCAATTATTCACATTGTTCATTAACAATCTGGACAAAGCAATTCAGGGCATTGTTGCTAGGGTTCCAGATGACACAATGATAGGTAGCGGGACGGGTTATATCCAGGAAGCAGGATGACTACAGAAGCAATAGGGACAGGCTAGGAGAGTGAACAAAAAAGTGGCAGGTGAAATAGAATGAAGGAAAATGTGTGGTTATACAATTTGGTCAGAAGACGAGAAGGATAGACAATTTTCAAACTAGTGAAAGGCTTTCGAAATCCAAAGCACAAAGGGGCTTGAGAGTTCTAGTTCAGGATTCTCTTACAATTTGTCCGCAGGTTCAGTTGGTGGTTAGGAAGGCAAATGCAATGTCGGCGTTCATTTCAAGAGAACTGGAAAACAGGGTAGAGATGTACTGTTGAGGCAAAACAAGGCTCTGGTCATGCTGCATTTGGAATACTGTGAACAGTATGGCCCAGTACTTAAGAAATGTTGTGCTCGTGTTGGAAGGGGTCCAGAGATGTCTACCAAGAATAATCACAGGGGTGAAGGGCTTGTCATATGAGGATTCATTGAGGAATCTCTGTTCTTGTTAGAGTTTAGAAGGATGGGGTGGGTGGTTGCGAATCTGACTGAAACTTACAGAATACTGAGGGGCCTGGATCGAGTAGACATGGAGAAGATGTTTCCACTATAGGAGAGACCAGGACCTGGGCGCATCATCGCAGAGTGAAGGGATGCCACTTTAGAACTGAGAGAAGGACGAATTTCTTCAGAAGAGAGTGATGAATCTGTAGATTTAATTGACACAGAGAGCTGTGGAGGCCATGTCGTTGAGCGTATTTCATAGAGAGATGGATTTTCTTTTTATTAGTGAGGGGATGAAGAGTTATGGGGAAAAGCAGTTGAATGGTTTTGAGAAACATCAGCCATGGTTGAATGGCAAAACAAATTTGATGAACTGAGTGGTCTAATTCTGTTCCTATATCTTCTAGTTTTTTGGTAATAGTTCAAATGAAATTTATTCCCTTTGCAGTGCAGTGCATCTCCCCTGCATTGGTCGTTGCTATAGTCCCAGAAAGCCATAGAGCTGTGCTCCCACTAGAGAGAGGGAAAGAGAGATGACCGGTGATGAGTTTAACCTGAACTCCTGCTCATAAGCCCCAACAGCTAGCCCCTCTACCGTGTTCCCATGAAACTGTTGACCATCCACTTTTCCCCGTGTAATGCATATTGTTAACAATTCTCTTTCTTCTGGGCCTGTCCCTCTCACTGATAATTACACCATCATCAACCTTCTTGAGAAAGACTGATGTTTCATTATACCATCTTTGCAAACTGTCCACCTCTAACCTCCCTTTCATAGATGATTCAGAGTCGGGGATCAAGTGTAGTGAGTCAAAGTTCACAGATGACACCATGCTGAGTGGTAAAGCAAAGTGTGCAGAGGACACTGAATGTTTACAGAGGGATATAGATAGGTTACCAGATTGTACTGCATCTGCCAGGTTCGTACCCAATGTTGAGATCATCCATTTTGGTAGGAAGAGCAGCAAAATGGGCCATAATTTAAATTGTGAAACATCGTTGCATGCTGCTGTGCAGAGGGAACTGGGTGTCCTTGTACTCGAACCAAAAAAAAATTGGTAATTCAGATGCAGCAGGGACTGGAGGGCATACAGAGCAGGTTCACTAGATTGATTCCAGAATTGAGATGGTTGATGAGAAGGGGTTGAGTAGACTGGGACTTATAGTCATTGATATTTTTTTTTAAAAATGACATGGGAGTTTATAAAACTATGAAGAGAATAGATAAGATAGAAGCAGGGATGTTGGGCAGGTGGAACTATAACGAGGAGGCATTGCCTCAAATAAGAGGCAGCAGATTTAAGACTGAGTTGAGAAGAAACTTCTCCTAAATGATTGAGAATCTGTGGAATTCCCAACCCAGTGAAGCATTTGAGGCTACCTCACAATGATTTTAAGGCAAAAAGTTTTGAACAGTAAAGGAGATGAAGGTTGTGGTGAGTGGGTCGTTACGTGGATCTGAATCGATGAAAAGATCAGCCATGATGTTATCGAATGGCAGAGCAGGCTTGAAGGACCAGATGGCATACTCTGCTCCTATTTCTTATATTGCTCTTGAAATTCCGTGAACTTGGTTGTCTTTCAAGGATCTATACTTGGCTCTACTAATACATCTTTTATTATATTCGACTCTAAGATTTATTCAATAACAGACGTTGAGCTAGCTAGTCTGCAGTTAACTTTTTTCCCGACACCAAGGTACTAACCTGGCAGTTTTCTAATCCTCTGGGGCTCATCCGAACTCTCAAGATTCTTGTACGATGTCTGCCAGTGTATCCAGAATTTCTGCAGCCATGTCCTAAGTTCCAGTCTAACAGATCCAGGAGTTTAATTGTTCTTTAGCACATTAATTTTCCCAATATTTCATCTCCAATAATAATCATTGCATTTATTTCCTATCCTTGTTTTCCTTATCTTTTGGCTATGAAACAATTTTGAAATGCTATAAGTGACTTCTACTATGAAGGCTGGTGTAAAGCATTTATTCAACTCTTCTGCTATTTCCTGGCTCCCCGTTATTATTTTCCCAGTTCATTCTCACAAGGGCCTGTGCTCAGTAGATTTAGACAAACAGCCTTTTCTTTTTAATCAGTAGAGAAATTAAGGGTTGTAGGAAATGGCAGCTCAGTGGAGTTGACGGTGATCATATCTGCCATGATCTCATTAAACAGTGGAGCATATCCAATGGGCCAAATAGCCTACTCCTGCTCCAACACCTTGTGGATGGCAGTGTTTTTAATGCATGGTGGAACCCCCCACAGTTGGACGAATGCTGCTTCATCTAATACGGAATAGATGTTCTCCAAATAGATATTATCAGGCATAAGCAATCATTCCAACTCACTCAATTCCCTTCATTGTGGAATGTTTTCTGTCATTTTCATATCAAACTCGAAGCAACGTCACTTCTCCATATAAGTGTGCATTGCTGTATCAAACAGTGAATGTCAGCCAAAGCATGGCTTTTCCTGAATTTGGTAGGGACAAAAATATGTCTGGGGGATCAAAACATTGCCTTCTGGGAGAGATGGTGTAGAAACAATTCATTCCAGGAATTTGGAGGGGAATTGCAGGGTCAATACGTAGGGATGGTAGGGTTGCAACATGAATATGGCAGGTTTATAGGTAAAGGGACAGCACCTGCAGGAGAGCCATTATCAAATGCAGCAACGAGATATTCAGTGGTCAGATATTTCATGGGAATAGCGCCATTGGTGCAGGAAGTGACAGTCTTGAACAAGGTGGATCTAACATGGCATGACAGGAAATGGTGGGTGAGTGAAGATGAGTGCATGTCCGGGTTTGAGGCAATTTGTCCCAGTGAGTAAATGGGAGAGCAGGAAACCAGACAAGGAGCTGATCAGACTGTCTCAATCTTAGTGGCAAAGAAACTCCATGTATTCCTTGTACTTATTGTTGGAAGTGAGAATGGAGGAAGCAGGAGAGAGGGCGAGCCCTTCAAAATAAGAATGTTGTGTTTGATACGAAAAAGACTCACCACACTGCGTAATTGATAAATATCTGATTTATTTGACACCCAGAGCACTGGCTCCTTTACGTTGGTTGGCTTTTATTAACATCAATAGATTCAGAGTCTGATATACATGGATCTGTTCTGGATGTGATTAACAGGAAAATCCCAACACCAGAACTACTTGTGACATCGCTGGTGTCTCACCAGATGGGATGAATGAGCAAATTTCTTCTCCCGCTTAGAGCAGGCATATGGTCTCTGCCCTGTGTGAACTCGCTGGTGTGACTGAAAACTAGATGATGGAGTGAACTTCTTCTGACACATGAAGCAGGTGAATGGCCTCAGTCCAGTGTGAGTCTGTTGATGTTCACTAAGTTCAGCTGAATGCTTGAATACAGTCTCACAGTGAGAGCACTTGAATGGCCTCTTTTCTGTGTGTGCACCTCACTGGTACATCAGTTCCCTGGAACTTTTATAGCACTTCTCACAGTCTGTACATTTAAAAAGGTCTTTCAATGCTATGAGCCTGCGTGTGTCTCAGCAGGTTGGACACATGAGTAAAGCGCTTCTCACAAACAGAGCAAGGAAACGGCCTCTCCTCATTGTGATCTCTCTGGCGTTGCAGCAAGTATGCTGACAATGGGAGTCCTTTCTCACACGGAGCACAGGAATAGCCTCTCCGCAGTGTGATGGTGCTGATGAATTTCCAGCTCACAGGGAATATCAAATGCCTTTCCACAGTCCCCACATTTACACAGCTTCTCCCTGTCATGACTGTGCTTGTGTTTAAACAGACCAGATGATTAGCTGAAGCCTCGACCACACACAGAACAGGTGTACAGTTTGTTCCCACTCAGAGGAGTTTTCTTTTCCCATGGTTAAAATCCAATTATAAATTCTAGTTATGATGCATTGAGTAATTTGTCAAATCTTGATGAGACGTTTGAATCAATTTTCCTGACTGAGAGTCCTCACCCTTGAATACACTGTGAAATTGATTTAAACACAACAAAATCAGTGAGTGAGCACCCACAAAAACATAAAGGTAGTATGTGAAATTGAGCTGAATGAAACTAGTGATCTGTGGGGACTAATCATTCCTGCACCTAAAATGCCAAGCTATATATAGTCTTTTTTTGAAGACATTAGATACAAAACTGGCTGTCCAAGAGAAGACAGAAGGTGGTCGTTGATGGAAAGTATTCAGACTGGAGCTTGGTGACCCGTGGTGTGCTGCAGGGATCTGTTCTGGGGCCTCTGCTCTTTGTGATCTTTATAAATGACGATGAGGAAGTGGAAGGATAGGTTAATGTATTTGGCAATGGCACGAAGGTTAGTGGAGTTGTGGACAGCATGGAAGGTTGTTGTAGGTTGCAATGGGATACCTACAGGATACAGAGCATAGCAAAGAAGTGGCAGATGGAATTCAACTCAGAAAAGTGTGGAGTGATTAATTTTGGAAGGTTGAATTTTCGTGCAGAATACTGGGTTAGTGGCAGTGTGGAGGAACAAAGGAATCTTGGGAGTCCACTTGCACAGATCCCTCAAAGGTATGACCCAAGTTGATAGGGTTATAGAGAAGGCGTATGGTGTGTTGGTTTTCATTGTCAGGGGAATTGAGTTGAAGACCCGTGAGATTATTATGCAGCTCTATAAAACTCTGGTTAGACTATACTTGCAATATTGTGTTCAGTCCTGGTCACCTCATTGCAGGAAAGATGTGGAAGCTATAGACAGGGTGCACAGGAGATTTACCAGGAGGTTGCCTGGTCTGGACGACAGGTGTTACGAGGAAATGTTGAGGGAACTAGTGTTTTTTTTTCATTAGAGCAAAGAAAGATAAGAGGTGTTTAATAGAGGTTTATAAGAAGACGCGATACATAGATAGAGTGGATAGTCAGAGACATTTTTCCTGGGGCAGAAATGACTATTACGAGGGGACATATTTTTAAGGTGATTCGAGGATGGTATAGGGGAGATGTCAGAGGTAAGTTCTTCACAGAGAGTGGTGGGCATGTAGAATGTGCTGCGAGCAGTGGTTGTGGACTCAGAAAGTTGAGGGATCTTTAAACTACTCTTGGATCAGCACATGGAGGATAGTATTATGTAGGGTATGAGGGTAGATTGACTTTAGTAGGATAACAAGTCGGCATAACATCTTGGGCCAAAGAGTCTGTGCTGTGCTGCACTGTACAGTTCTGTGTTTTATGTTCTAACAGCAACCTCACGAGTCTTTCCATGTCTAGTATCCAGCAGCAATTATTCATCCAAATCCCATATTAAACATTCAAGTTGGTTTAACTGAATTATTACCAGAAAACTTGCTGATGAGAAAATGAAAACCTTGTTAAAAACCAACCCAACAGTACTTCTTTGCCCTCGATTGTAAATGTAAATTGTTAACTTCTCCAGATTGAAAGGAATTAACCAAAATCTGTCAGATGTGTTAATTGGATAGATATAGAAACTATTTCCTCTAGCCGGGGTTTGAGAACAAAAGGACATTATTTGGAGATGATGTGAAATCTTCATACAAACATGTCTTCATACAAGGGATGGCAAAAATTAGGAATGAAAACAGAACATGTTGGGAAAAATCTCAGGTGTGGCAATATACGTGCAGAAATAAACAGAGTTAATGTTTCAGGTCTGTGAGTTTTCATCAGGACTGGGAAACATAAGAAATATAATAGGTTTTGAGTTAGGTTTGGGTTATACGAGTAGAAAAAGATGGTCGTGACAGGGGAGAAGGCAGGAAAGAATAAATGACAGAAGTGCTCTTCCCTCAAGGCCACAGACAATGGATCTGGGGCTGGAAAAGAAATGATGTGCCTGGAGCAAGTGTCTAGCTCACAAACAAACTGAAACAAGAGAAATGAAAGCAAAAAAGGGGGCAGAATTCGCAGTCTGAAAATCTTGGTGTCAATGGTGAGTCCAGAAAGCTTTAAACTGCTGAACTGAAAGATGAGGTGCTTCCTTGAAGCTTACATTTAGCGACACTGGAAGAGTGTTGTGAGCCAAGTAAGGAAATATCAGTGTGAATACAGAATGGAGAAATAGAAATGTAAAATCCCCGATCACAGCAGGATACTGAGAGCCAATTTAGCATTTTAAAATTGAGATGTTAGATTTTTGTTAAAAGCTTAACAAATGTAAAGGTGTAAAAAATAAGGGTCACTCCTGATTGAATTGAATGTTTGAGGAGGCTTAAGGGACTTAATGGCATCCTGCTGTTCCAAATGTGCCTCTAACACATTCAGAAAGTCCTCAGGGGATTGGAAAGGTACTCACAAAGAATTCAAAGGGTACGCAATATCTCTTTTTTCCTTTATTCATCCACAGGATATGGGTGTAGTTTTTAGGCAGCATTTATTGCCCATCCTAGTTGCCTAGAGGGCAGCTGAGAGTTAGCCACATTGCTCTGGTCTGGGGTCACATGTTGGCCAGGCTAGGTAAGGATGGTGGAGATGGGTCTAGGCCAGAAACGTCAGCTTTTGCGTTCCTAAGATGCTGCTTGGCCTGCTGCGTTCATCCAGCTCCACACTTTGTTAACTAGTAAGGATGGCAGTTTGCATCCCTAAAGGACGGATCGGTTTTCCCCAACAATTGGCAATGGTTTCATGGTCATCACTGGATTTTTAATTCTGGATTTTTTTTTATTATTGAATTGAAATCCACAATTTGCTGTGGCAGGATTCAAACCAAGAATGTTATCTTGTTCTCTGGATTAACAGTCCTGTGATAATACCATTAGGCCATTGCCTCCCCATTAGATAACAATTAACATAGAAGCAAAACACTGCGAATGCTGGAGATCTTAAGTATAATTAGTTAGTGTTGGAGAAACTCAGTTGGTCAGGCAGTCTCTATGGTGAGAGAAATGGAACTTAAATTTCGAGTCCAGCATGACTCTTCTTTAGAACTTTGGACCAATTAAAACAGAGCTGCTTTGGTGGCTCAGTGCCATCCATGAAGAAGCTGCCAACCTGTCCTCCGCAATGTCCTTTTCCCAGAGTCTTGATTACAATAATGAAATGGTTACGTTGTAACAGAGGCCATTCAGCCCAATGTGTCCATGCCAATGTTTATCTTACCCCCTGCTTTTTCCTGCAGCCTTGGGAATTTTTTCTTTTTTGAAACATTGGCAAAGCAACCACCTTCTTCCTAAATTAGACACAGTGCTCCCTTGAAGGGTGACCTGTGTTTAATATAGGTTCATCATAACTTCCTCAATTCCTTGTTATTCTTTAGGAGTTGTGCACCACCCCTTTTCCTGCCTGATAGTGACATCACCATCTTTGAAAGAGCTATCAGTTAGTCCCACTCTCCTCACCTCTCCCCTGAAATTTCCTTTAAAATAGAGATCTGATACATTGCTAAAAGTTATTGTTGAATTTGCTTCCACTCCTCTTCAGGCAGGACATTACAGATCACAATAACTGCCCAAGGAAAATATCTCTCTCCTACATTTCTGAAAATTATTTGATATGCTGTGCTCAATTGTTGAATGTCTGCTGAATGCAGAGGATTTCAGAGAACATTACTCCTGAAATCTTCAAGAAACCAAGGATACAACATACTGTATTTGAAACAAAGCTGTTTGTTGCATTAAAATAATGACTTCCAGTCACATCAGTGTCATTAACTCAGAAAGTAAAATAACCAACTCTCTGAATTAATTTGCTTCAGTCCTGAATGTGATTACAACAGCAACAACAGCAGAATCCAATTCCCGTCATCACTTATGAACTCATTGGTCTATCAGCGGGTGAGATGTCTGAGGGAATCCCTTTCCACACACTGAGCAGCTGAATGGCTCTCCACAGTGTAAACTCACTAGTTTCTTAGGACACTGCAAGTAATTGGCTCGTTCCTCATTGTGAATGTGTTTGTGGTCAACAAATTACCCTGTTTTTAACACCCCTCTCTTTAGCCAGAACATTGAAAAGGTCTTTGATCAATGTGAACAAGTTGGCGTGAAGCAAAACAACTTATACAAGTGATTTCATGCCCATACACACAGTTGCTGGATGTTCCCTCAGTGCAAACTCTTTCATATCTCAGCAGAGTTCATGACTGAGTGAAAATTTTACCATATGCGAACATGCTGATGTTAAATAATGGGCTGAGCATCACATGCTCTCTTCCTGTCCCATGTGTAACAAACTCAAAGCATTAAATGATGCAGCAGACTATGGATTATGTGTAGCCATTAAATGGTATCTGATGGATATCTGCCCCTTCTCAGTTATGGAAACACAAAAATCACAATGTACTCCAGGTTTCATCTCAGTGAGGCCTCACATTGTTATAGTTGCAATTTTGTGTGGTTTGAATGATTTCCTTTGTAAAATGTGCCATCATTTCAGCTTTCCACCTCCAAAAGTGGTAACAGGCTAGAGTGGATTGAATGACTTCCTCTTTTCTCTGTCGACCAGGCACATGGGGACAGAATCGCTTCCTCCTGTTCCTGAGCAGCAGTCTCAACACTCTGAATGATCTATCAAAGTGATGAAAGGATTTGATAACAGGGTAAGTTAAATACAGGAGCAGCATTACACAAAGTCAATGGGAAATAAATATTGTTACCCTGGTTTATGGTGTCTAGAAATTTCACCACTCGTCATTTTGTGCACCTCGTGTGTTATTTTATCCCTGTCTCCTTTTGTAAACAGGGTGCAACATATACAACACTTCAGTGTTGTGACACTGCTCCTATATACAAGGAAGAAAAATTAAAATGATTGAAAAACTTGTGGTCTTTCCATCAGCAACTCTGCTACATTCCAAACAGACTGAATAAATGCTCCCTTTTATTGTAATATGAAAAGTGATGAAAGGAAGGGGTTAACTGAATCTGTTTGTTCGGTGACTATGATTAATGTTAGTTTCTGAGGTTTCTAATTATCCCAGTGGAGGGTTTACTCATTTAATGATAAATTGTCCCTGTTCAGTGCGTTATCCCATACTATGAATGGGAGCATTGCCAACAGGGATCAACAGCTCCACAGAGATGAGTAGGAGAGATCAAAATCTCAGAACAATAGAGTGGAATGTTCCAACATTTGATCAGAATCTGAGAACAATAGACTGGACTGATCCAGCAATGGATCAGCATCTGAGAACATCACACTGGAATGTTTCAACAATGGACAGAAGTTTATCTGATGATGCTTGGTTTCTTTCTACATATTATAATCAGATATCATTATCAGGGCGCATCGAATATGCAGTTTTCATTATTCAATATTTTTATTATCCTATCTTGGCCACCGTTGGTGTCCCTAGTAAGTATCACTGTCCAGTTGTATATGATTGTATTACTGTTCTTTTCATTTACTCTAATTTCTTGCCTGTTATTGTTCTGGCTGAGAATATTTTCCCGATAGTCATGGCTTGTAGAGTCACTGAATGCATTTAGTCAACCTTTTCATGCACTCTCTCCCTCTCTGCTTCTGAAAGTTTCCCTCGTGTGTCTATGTGTTGATCTAATCAGTTTCAGCTATGAACCACAATCTGTTGTGTAATTGCCCTTGTGTAATATTGGGAGCATGAAGTTCACTGTCTTCTGTTTTGGTTACAAACTCCATTCCCTTCCTCTGACTCATCCCATGCCTGGCCAGTGTCTGAGGCTGAAACAGGTCAGTCACAATTGTGGTGATTCCTTTGGTTTGAACCTTGAGCTATGAAATACTGTCTTAATCATGTCAATAACCAGCTGTTAACACTCCCATTGTCAAATCTCCATAATGAAATCTGAATGGATACTCCACAGCTCGTATTCAAACTCAGGTCAAAACTCCCCCCATGCATCATCCCTGTGTGCACTCATTGAAGCATTTGGGCCTGGTAATACCATATTTAAATATTCTAAAGCACATCATCACATCTGTCCATGAAACATCTCTTAATTACTCTCTGCCAATTTATCAAACCTCAGCCAGTTGTTCATATTTAAACTAATTTTCTTCCTATGCGTTTTCTATCAAACAATGATTTTCACATCTAACCTCCCCCCCCCCCCCACCAAACACACACATACCTCTCACACTTCCAGTGCACTGGAGGTATAGAGGCATAAATGCATGGGAGCCCCAGTTACTGTCACTCCGCATTGGCTGCGCTTTTCCCAATGTTTGGCAGTTAGCTAGTGCAAGTTATCGTATCAATATACTGGCAAAGGCTTGCAGTGATCCCCATATTGGGCAGATAGATACACGAGCGTGGTTTACACAGTTCTCCATACTAGGCTGACAACCTGTCCCAGCTTATGGTGTCTGGGCTGGTTATGTGAGGCAGATTCCCTTATCTTTTTCCTCATGTTTCCGAGCATATTCTCAGTTAAATTATTATCTGTTTCTATCTTGAATGTGAATCTTTGTGTGAGTCTGTATCTTTCCCTGGCCTTCATTTTTCATTCAACGCTGCCAATGTGAAGATTAGAAACAATGAAATGTTGCATGTCAGGCTGCCATTCATTTTCCTGTATGTCTCACGTGGTGCTCCATGCTTGACGGGGTTTTAACAGCTTTGACTCATGTCTTTGAAATTGGTCTGTGCCTGTCCACTGAATGCCTGTGTTTGTCCCTCTCAGCTGATTGTGAAATAAGTAACACAAGGAAATCCCTTGAGCATTCTTGTAAAAGACCAATAACATTCAGGTGAGTGGCTTCTGACTGGCTCCTGTTATTGAAAAGTTATCGGAGGTGCTAGTATTGGTTTGCTGGAGGTTGTGCTGTGAGGTTCCTCAAACATTCAGAGAGACCTGAGGATGTGGTGATAACTCTATTTGGAGCTTGGAGAGTGTAGTTACAGCATCTGTGTCTGCAACATGAACCCCAAATGGAGCAGAAGCTGCAGAAAGGGGAAACTCTGACACCACAGAGTCAGTGTGCGTGGTGAACGGGATTTGCCATATCCACCCTGGTTTTACCAAGAACAGCTTCCCAGGCTACCCTTAACACAGGAGCAAAGTATGAGAGTATCCCGAATGGACAAGGAGCTGGTCACAGAGTGGTGTCATCTCCTTCAACAAGACCTGCAACCTCACACCAGGAGGACGATGGTGCTGCCAGCGGCTGTTAAAGCCACTGTTTCATTCAGCTTCTATGATCAGGAACAGCGGTGACATATCCATGATCTCACATCAATGTCACCATTTGGTGACAGAGCACATATGGTGGAGGAGGTGAATATAATGTTTTCTCCCTCAAGAGGGAGCTGTTGGTTGTATCCTTGTTTTTGCAGTATAGCAAAACTCCCAGTGGTGTCCATGGCTCTGTCGGACCCACATGTAAATGGGGAGAGATAGACGAACTGAAAAAAAAACTCTCACTCCATCAATGGTGGAGTGTGACCATGCACAATACATCATGTTGTTGAATATCCAATGTCCTGGCAGAATCCACAGCCTCTTCATTCAGAAGCAGGCAACTGTGCCCATCATCTTCAGGTCTCCACATAGAAAGAAAGAATGATATCTCGGATAAAGGCCATCCCCGATATATGTCTCAAAACATCCTCCCAGTGACCACTCCCCACCATCAAACAGCCACATCAAAATATCCCGTGTGTACTGAGACCAACGGATCCACTCGGAACATCAGAGGGACAGAACATCATTTCTGATGGCTGAATAGGTCATAGTGAACCATCCAGTACACACTTTACCACTAAGTCCTGTAATGTCTCTTCATTTATTCGATGCACAGCCTTTAATACTTCCTGAAAAAAATCACACATTCACAGTTACCCAAAATATATTTATTCCCTCTGCCACATTTTCCATTTCTTATCCTTTTACAGATTCACTAGCTCCTGTTTAGAAATTAGTTTCCTCCCAAATAGCATCATTGACAAATTTAGTTCTAATGCATTTGTTCCACCTATCTAAATCATTGATATAATTTGCATTAGTTGAGGACCCAACACTGGTCACTGAAGTTGTTAATTCTGTTAAACTGATAAAGACTAATTTATCCCAAATATATCTGTTTCTCGCTCAGTAATCAGTCCTCCCTGTACTCCAATGTCTGCTGTACTTTCAGGAGGAAGTGTGATCTAACACAAGGGGCAGTATATTAAGTATGAGGATGAGACTTTGCCTCCATCAGAACTGTGTGCTGGGTGCTCTTAAAGATGCAGTTAGAGACAGATATATCTATGACAAGTAGTTTGGTGAGAATGTTTCCCACTTGTTGGTTCAGTCATCACTTCCCACAGTCTGACTGCTATGTGCTTTAGGCCTCACCCTACTCAATCTGTGGTGGGCCTGTGAAGATACTCTTGGTGATGAACATTTAACTACCACATCCAGCGTACATTTTGTGCCCTTGTCACCTAAAGTGTTTCCTCTGATTTATTTTCAATATTGAGGAGAACTGATTCATCACTGAGTGGTGGTGTGGTGTGCAGTAAATGTCCATTATCAGGCAATTTCCCTGACCATCTTTGGCCTGTTACCATGAGATTGCTTTGGGAAATTTCAGCTAACTCCATGTATAAATTCAAACGGGCACAAGACAATAGCACTTCACAGGAGGCTCCACAACACCGAGGATGTCACCTAATAAAGAGACAAAAATTTGCCATCACACCTCACATGCTCGGCAAACATATTAACATCTAGGATCCGACATCAAATGATCAAGGTATTATCTTAATCTTATTGGTTTTGTGTGCAAAGTGCCAGTTGAGTCAAATTTGGGGAGAGATTTCCACCACGAGGCTGAGTGGATCTCAACAAACTTAATGGACAGATGGGCCTTTATGATGTGAATCTTTATGACTCTAACATATTCTATAACTGACTTTCCCTGTAATACTCTATCACTGATATTTATTGCGACTGGCCGGACATCAGTTAATTGTACAAAACATAAGATCCCGAGGGAAGAGACTCCGGTCCAAGGAGAAGAAGACACTGTTTTGATATCCCCTCAGGCAGTTCAAGGGGTAAATACATTTTCCCTATGTTTACATTTCTTCACTACAGAGAATAGATCACATTTTAGACTAAATGACAGAAATTTCCAAACTCAATTTGTCTTCAAGTAAATGAGAGAGAATTCTTCAAGATGACAATGTTTTCACCCTTTGCATTAGGAACTGTAAAGAAGTCATGTGTGTGTGCTCTCAAGTGACCGAGTGTGTGGGAATAGTCTAAAAGTCATGTGTTCCTATGGATTTGTGACTGAGAGTTTGGGAACGAGTGTGTCTTGTGATTTACATCACATTTTTGTAATTTGGAACTTACCTTTTGTCATTTCAGTTCCAATTTGATCAATACATCTCTGAGCACACTGAAATATTTGAAAATCACTCTTGGTCCTCAAACAAACTGATAACTTTGCCTCCAGACTGATGTATAATTTGTTTGTTTTCCTTCCTCACAGTTAACGTGGTGACAATCTACGTCCTGCTTTATAAAGATTGTGGATTGTTTCCATGTGTCAGACGTTACCTGGGGGCCATGGCAGTGGTGGATCTACTGGTCATTATCCTCGACATGATATTGAGACACATTCCCATTGTTTATGAGGAACAGTTTTATTTCCTGTATTCCATCCCTGTGTGTAATATCCACGCCGTCCTGCTTTATGCAGCCACTGACTGTTCTGTCTGGTTCACCGTCACTTTCACCTTTGATCGATTTGTGGCCATTTGTTGCCAGAAGCTGAAAAGTAAATATTGCAGTGAGAAAACGGCGGCTGTGGTTCTGGGAACAGTGACTGTGCTGAGCTGTTTAAAGAACATTTTCTGGTATTTTATGCTCTCAAGTCAGTACGCACTGTGGAACGTTCCCTAGTTTTGTGATGCGTCACTCAGTGTTTATTCCTCTCGTGCCTGGGTCACAATCGAGTTCCTCCACCACATTCTAACCCCGACTCTCCCATTTCTCCTGATTCTGCTGCTCAATGTTTTCACCGTCAGACACATTTTAGTGACCAGCAGAGCCCGCGGGAGACTCCGGGCTCACGCCAATGGGGACAGTCAGTGTGACACAGAAATGAGAAATCGAAAAAATTCAATTATTTTACTATTTGTAATCTCAGTGAATTTCATCCTGTTATGGTCAATGTTAATGGTGTATTCTGTATGGATTCGGATGTATAATTTTGGGTATACGTCTTTCATTCTAGATTACTTTGTGATGGAACTCGGATTCATGCTGCAGCTCCTCAGTTGCTGCACAAACACTACGATTTATGTCGTGACCCAGACTAAGTTCAGAGAACAACTGAAGAATATGTTGAAATTTCCCTTCACTCAAATTAACTGATCAATAGAACTCACTAATTAATCAATAAATCAGTACTTTCTCATTACAATTCTAATTTGCAGCAATGAATTAGTCTATTTTTGTCACATTAGCCGGAGGATAGTGCTGAATTGTCCAACCTTACCACACAGGTTACAGGGCAGGTTTCATTCAGTTTTCTTCAAAACCCAGGGTCCGGTGTGAAAAGGCACTGTCCCAATTACTGTACCTGTAACTGCAATTTGTAAATGGTAAAAACGTTTGTTAAGTGATGCCAAGCAGCACTTTTGTATTTTGCTTTTCTTTTTATTTAAGATCCTGGGCTGGCGAGAGACAAGACAAGGCCCTTCTCCTCAGGGAAGGCCAGGGACAGGTGCTGAGGTCAGGAGTTGGGTTAAGGTAACTCTGTACTTTCTTTTGTCTCTATCTCCTGCCTTGTACTCAACACCCAGCAGTAAATCAGAGCATACTTATCATTCATGGACAACGTGCCTGTATGCAATTCTATTTGCGTGTGTGTGTGTTAGTTTATTTGTTGTTGATGTTAGTGTGTTGATGTGTGTATCCATGGTTGTGTGTTTCTCTGTGTCTGCATCTCTGAGCAATGCAGTCTCTGTTGCTTTGGTGGTGAACCCATTCAAATGGGAATCAAAGTCTTTTGTTCTCTATCTCCCTGTTTTTCCCTCTTGTAATGAATTGCAAACGCAATCCTGGTGTTTATTACAAAAGGATTGCATTACAAAGGTAAAGGAGTGTTGATACAATTATGTAAGGATTTGGCGAGAGCACACCTGGAGTATTGCATCTAGTTTTGGTCTCCTTACTTGAAGAAGGATGCGTTTGCACTGGAGGCAGTTCAGTGGAGTTGCACGGGTTGATTTGTGGCATAAATGAATTGTCATACAAGGAGAGGTTGAATCCCTTGATCTTCAATACACCAGAGTTCTGAAGAATGAGTGGGGACCTGATTGAAGTGCAGAAAATATTACAGAAATGCACATAAAAACGGATGTGCCTCTTTGTGGGACAGTATCGAGCAAGACCTCATGGATGTAGAGTGAGAGGACATAGATTCAAAACTAATATGCTAAGAAATAACTTCTCTCACAGATATGTGAATCATAGAACTCACTGTTCCAGAGTGAAGGGGAGACAGAATCATTCAACCAACAGATGAAAAGCAGGATGAACGTCTTCAGGAAGCAGGCAGGAGAGCGGATTTGATACCCGGATAAGATCAACTCTAATTATGTTAAATGGTGGAGTGAGCTGGAAGAGCAGAATTGCCAGGTCCCTCTCTTAACTCCTATGTTCCATTGTTCTGAAACTGCAAGAATCTCACCCTTTGCTGGACTCCCTACAATACTGCACAAGGAGCAGTTTTTTTTACCAGACGGCAACAAATTCTGTGACTGAGATAGTAGGAAGTGTGACTGTCTTGCTTTGCGCAGCTGAAGGCTTTTGGAACACTAATGGCAATCGAGGACGGCCAATCCACTGAACTTGCACATCTTTGAAACCTACACAGACATGGGGAGAATGTCCAAACTCTACAGTCAGCTGTAGTTGGGATCAAACCTAGATCCCCAGTTCTGTGAGGTAATGGTGCAAACTATTGAGCATCCGCGCCATCTCCAAAAATTTGGCCATCTACCATAGCAGGATTTGCACATGGTACCTCAAACATTATCTGGGTTACTGGATTAGTAATCGTGTGACAATACCATTATATCATCACCTCCCAAATAATTAAGAGAACAAAGTGTGGAGCTGGATGAACACAGCAGGCCAAGCAGCATCTCAGGAGCACAAGAGCTGACATTTTGGGCCGAGACTGGGCAGAGAGCTGATGAAGGGTCTCGGCCCGAAACGTCAGCTTTTGTGCTCCTGAGATGCTGCTTGGCCTGCTGTGTTCATCCAGCTTCACACTTTACTATCTTGGATTCTCCAGCATCTGCAGTTCCCATCATCTCTGCCCACCACCCAACTAATTGTTATTTTTGTCTGACTACACTCTGTAAATCTACAACAGTGAGTATCATGCTTTTTTATGATTATGCCTTATTGAGATCTGTCTCCAGATTAAACTTAAAAAAAACATTACTACCAAGTTAGCCTGGTGTAGTGTGTTTAGAGCAGTAAGACTGTGCTATTTCCTTGGTCAGTAGATAGTTAAGGTGAAATGATGGCTTTGAGTGGAGTGATGTGGTCTTCTTGTCTGATGTGGCAGATTAGGGAGAATTTCAATGTTTCTGATAATTATGTCTGCCGGAAGAACGTTTGGTTATGAATCTTATCAGTTCGCATGGATCAGTTACAGTGGCAGCGAAAGGGAATGAGGAATTTACAGGAGGTAGGGGATGAAATGGATGGCTGTTTCAGAAGTTAGAAAAACTGCAGATACAGTCAGATCAATGGGTTCCTTCTCAGAAATGTAAGAGGGATAGACATGTAGTGCAGGAGTCTCCTGTGATCATCGTCATCTCAAACAAGTTTGCTGATTTGGATAATGTAGGGTGTGATGGGCCTTTGGGGAATGAAGCACTCACAGCCATGTTTCTGGCAGCAAGGCTGGCTCCTCTGTAATGAGGATTACCTCAGGTTCCAAATAATTGATTGTGATAGGGAACTATCAAGTCAGAGACACAGACAGACGTTTCTGCAGCTGACTGCGAGACAACAGAACAGTGTGTTGCCTAAAGGTTGCCAGGGTCCAAGCTGCCTTGGAAGGGGACAGAATATTCTCAATGGTTCGAGAGTCCAACAGGAGGTTGTTGTGCACATTAGAACTAACAACACAGCATAATAAATGTATTAGGTTCCGAGGACGGAACATAGAAAATTAGGCAAGAACATAGGAAATATAAGCAAAGACAGTAATGCTCGAGAAAACTATCCACAGAACCTTCTCTGAATTTTCAATGATGGGAGCAAGGCAAATTCATGTTTGCATGGCACACCCACTCAATGTTGTAAATGCCTTCGTCTCCTTAGTTTCTTTTCCTGCCTGATAAACCATTACACACCTGCACAGTCCCAGCGACCTGAAATATCAATGGGTCCGCTCTTCATCGAAGCAGTTGACAATGTAACTGCGCAATTTTCTGTATCACAGTCACAATAATAGCAACACCACTGTTGCTGATGGAATTGATTGGGGATGCTGGGGATGAGATGTCCCACCGGTACTTTTTCTGTACTATTAATCCAGGGACCCAGGTAATGACCCACACTCCAATTTGAATTCTGCCACGATCGATGGTGGAATTTGAATTAAAAGAAACTACAACGTTGATACGATGAAGCCATCATTGGTCATCAGGAAAAACCCACCTGGCTCACTGATGTCCTTTCAGGAAGGAAATCTGCCACTGTCACCTGGTCTGCCCTACATGTGACTCCAGACACACAGCAATTTGGTCAACTCTCATCTGCCTTTGAAATGAACAAGGCAGCCACTCAGTTACATCATTCACTACAAAGTCTCAAAGAAATGAAACAGGACATACCTAAGCACCAGCAATTCACAGCATGTGGACTGCAGTGGTTCAAGAAAGCAGCTCAAACACTTTCTCAAGGACAACGAGGAAAAGGAAATAAATGCTGGCCCAACCAGTCACACCTACATCCCATTAATGAATAAATGAAGATCACCACACTCAGGAAAGACAGACTCAGTTTAAACAGGGACTTGGAAACATATCTACAAGGGCATGATGTTCCGTATATGGGAAAAGGCTAAAGATAAATGTAATTAATCTCACATTTTATTTCCATCCCAACTGATCACCAACAATCCTTTTGTTTGCTTCTTTTTTGTCTTGGTCTCTCTTTCTCCATCTATTCAACCCATTCCTTCTTGCTGAAAAAGGAAACGTCCCTGTCACCAAAATAAAACATAATATTTGCCCGCTGATTTCAGTTCTAATTGATGGTTCGCTGACTCAAAATGCTAACTCTGTTTCTATTTTGACAGAAGCTGCCAAACCTGCTCAGTTTCCTCAGTACTTTGTTTCTTTTTTTGTTTCAGGTCTCCTGCATTGCTCTTTGTTTAATTTAACCATTGATTTTGTTTTTTTCATGTGAGGTTTACAACACTGACAAGAACAGCATATGTTCACTGCCATTAATTGCCCCTGACTGTGACCATTCCACAAGGCTGTATATCGCCAAATACATTGCTTTTGGTCTGAATTCACACTTAATCCAGCCCAGGTAATAACGATAGGTTTATTTCCTAAAAGACATCAGTGTAAGGAGACAAAGTGCTCCTGGTTTTATGAATGTTATTTGTGAAATTTGCTTCTGTTCTAACTGTGCTAGGAATTGAAACAGTATCTTTCGTGTAATAACCTGTGCCTCTCCAGACAACTGGAGGATAGCAAATGTGGCTCCCCTGTTCAAGAAGGGGAGTAGAGACAACCCTGGTAATTATAGACCTGTGAGCCTTACCTCAGTTGTTGGTAATGTGTTGGGAAAGGTTATAAGGGATGGGATGTATAATCATCTAGCAAAGAATAAATTGATTAGGGATAGTCAGCATGGTTTTGTGAAGGGAAGGTCGTGCCTCACAAACCTTATTGAGTTCTTTGAGAAGGTGACCAAACAGGTAGATGAGAGTAAACCAGTTGATGTGGTGTATGTGGATTTCATCAAGGTGTTCGATGAGGTTCCCCACTGTAGGCTTTGTACAAAATGCACAGGAATGGGACTGTGGGAGATATAGCAGTTTGGATCGGAAACTGGCTTGCTGAAAGAAGACAGAGGGTGGTAGTTGAGAGATAATGGGAACTGCAGATGCTGGAGAATTCCAAGATAATACAATGTGAGGCTGGATGAACACAGCAGGCCAAGCAGCATCTCAGGAGCACAAAAGCTGACGTTTCGGGCCTAGACCCTTCATCAGGGTTGGTCCGGAGGGAGGAGGGTAACTTCTTCAGGTTAGGCATCCCTGGAAGAGGCTTCGCAGTGAGGTTAAAATAGTATCAGAGATAATGGGTGGTAGTTGATGGGAAATGTTCATCCTGGAGACCAGTTACTAGTGGTGTACCGCAAGGGTCGGTGTTGGGTCCACTGCTGTTTGTCATTTTTATAAATGACCTGGATGAGGGCGTAGAAGGATGGGTTAGTAAATTTGCATATGACACTAAGGTCAGTGGAGTTGTGGATAGTGACGAAGGATGCTGTAGGTTGCAGAGAGACATAGATAAGCTGCAGAGCTGGGCTGAGAGGTGGCAAATGAAGTTTACTGCAGACAAGTGTGAGGTGATGCACTTTAGTAGGAGTAACCGGAATGCAAAGTACTGGGCTAATGGTAAGATTCTTGGTAGTGTAAATGTGCAAATAGATCTTGGTGTCCATGTACACAGATCTTTGAAAGTTGCCACCCAGGTTGACAGGGCTGTTAAGAAGGCATACAGTGTTTTAGCTTTTATTAATAGAGGGATAGAGTTCCGGAACCAAGAGGTTATGGTGAAGCTGCACAAAACTCTGGTGCGGCCGCACTTGGAGTATTGCTTTTACTTCTGGTCACCGCATTATAAGAAGGATGTGGAAGCTTTGGAAAAGGTGCAGAGGAGACTTACTAGGAAGTTGCCTGGTATGGAGGGAAGGTCTTACGAGGAAAGGCTGAGGGACTTGAGGCTGTTTTTGTTAGAGAGAAGAAGGTTGAGAAGTGACTTAATTGAAACATATAAAATAATCAGAGAGTTAGATAGGCTGGATAGGGAGAGCCTTTTCCCTAGGATGGTGAAGGCAAGCACGAGGTGACATAGCTTTAAATTGAGGGGTGAAAGATATAGGACAGATGTCAGAGGTGGTAAGACTAGTAACGGAATGGAATGCTTTTCCGGCAATGGTAGTAGATTCGCCAACTTTAGGTACATTTAAGTCATCATTGGATAAGCATATGGACGTACATGGAATAGTGTAGGTTAGATGGGCTTGAGATCGGTATGACAGGTCGGCACAACATCGAGGGCCGAAGGGCCTGTACTGTGCTGTAATGTTCTATGTTCTATTACCTGCCCAGCGATGTAACTACTCTAACCTGGTGTCCCTACTGTGAAGTAACTTTGGAGAAAAGGACAACATTATGATCAAAATATTTGTAACTGGAAGACAGGTCAGAAAAGAGCTGGAATTATAACGTCTAGCGTAGATAATGGTTTATTGGCAAAAGCGCAAAGGCAGAGGGAGAGAGTGGGGATATTATGGAACTGGAATTGGACAGGTTTGATGATGGAGACAGTAGCGAGATATAAGTCAAAAAAGGCCCTCAAGACTGTGGACAGTCTTGTTCTCAGATGTGTGTGAGGGACAAGTCTGAAATTCATGGATACTGACAGGATGTTTTAATTAAAACTGAAGGTAATAGTTTCTGCCTTTGCCAAATATTGGTAACAGAAATTGCAATGGAGTTGAATATACTTCATGGAAGTAATAAATGAGCAGAGATAGAGACACTTGCCAGGAACACCAACAATAGCGAGAATCGGATAGTGACCAGCCTGAATACTCATCAGTCCAGCTCTTATCCGACTTGGTACTGTTGACCGATGCCTCGTAAGATAGAAAAGACCATAGAATAAACTCCTGTCCATTGTTGTAACATTCCAGTCTATTGTTCTCAGATTCTGATCTCCCCTCTCCCTCTATGTGGAGCTGCTGCTCCCTGATCATGATGTAGCTGTTGCTTCCACTCATGTTATAGCATAACACACTGAATGGAGCCCCTTAGTAATAGGAGAGGGAAAGCCTCCGGTGACACAGTTAGAATCCATGGAGACTGACATCAATCACAGTCACTGAACAAACAGTTTCAGTTAACCCCTTTCAATACAACGCTTTCAGTTCACAATAACAACTGGGCTGGGTTGGATGCTAACATCGTTGACTATTGGTCTTATATCCCATCACAAATTGTTCTAAGAAAGCCTTTGGTGAAGGAAAATGATGGATGTTTTCTTGTTGTAGTTCACATGGCTCTGCTGTGTTCTCCGTGTACAATGTTCTAACCACCTGTACCAACGCCCCAACAACCTGAAAAAGAAACACAAGCAAAATGTTGTGACTGTGCTGATCAGTCTTCCACAACCAAAATATTGTCACTGGGCATAGTTCCCTGACCATGCAGAGGAAGTGCGGATTGTCTGGATGTTCCCCTCACTGCTGTAATAGAGTGATTTTGTGTCTTCAACACTCAATGTTTTTCATTGCAGTTTTTGTGCTTTAAAGCAGTAACATTTACATTTCTTGATTCAGTTTAAAGCTAAATGTGTAAAATGACATTGTTCTTTAAAGCCCATGGATTAATGTGTCAGGGACATGAGTATGACATGCGCTCCGAGACAGAGCGGAATCGGGGCAGTGGCTACGGAGACTGGAATGAAGTACAGTGATATCCCAATGTCACCAGTATTCAAGCAACACTGATTCTGACAGACAGAATGGAATGTAATGCAGAACAAGGAAACATGTTATATTTGGGAGATGGAATGCCAAACAACAATGTGAGCACAACACGATCATTTAAATATGATGTAGGGAATTATATATTATGTATACACTGTTTAATCACAGGGTATACAGATTGTTCACACCTGCACAAGGTATTCAGAATTAAAATCAGACAAAGATTTCAAAATGTTAGGGGTAGAGGAAGTTTTATGAACCATATTGGTAGGGATATTGCTCATTCCCAGCAAGTGCAGAGATGATATGTTGAGTGACCACCACCTTTTCTGTAATAATTCTGAGATATGTACGAAAAGTTTTCAGACCCTGAGGGGACAAGCCTTGTTAGCGAAGGGCACAGACTGTGCTCTCATGAATAATCTATTTCTGGTGTCTTATGAAGTGTAGCTGCCTCTAAATTATCTTTCCAATCAAAATTGATTTCCTGCAATTCATGCATTTAGGAGGATATTAGCAAAAAGGTTTTTTTTTTGGAATGTGACGAAGAAACAGACTCTAGTGTAATACAAGTGTAAACAGCACAACAGCTCTAATGGAAACAGGAATGGACTGTATTGACCCAAATGTAACCAATTTCAACATCTGCCCCCATTAAGAAAAGCAAAATATAAGAAATGGAAATCTGAAATACAAACGGAAATTAGTGTAGAAACACAGTCAAGGTGGCAACATCTAGAGACAGATTTAGAATTAACATACCAAATCTGACATGAACCTGTTCTGACAAAATCATATTGGACTTACAAAGTTAATTCTGTTTCTCTCTGCTCAGATGCTCCTTGATGTGACATTTTTATTCCAGCTTTTCTTTTTTTAAAATCCCTTTTGGATGTAATTTGTCTGATCTGAACCAGAACAGTAAGGCTGTCATTTGAGTTGACTCTCAAATATTCGGTAATTCTCTATAAATGAGACATTGCAAACTTTATGTATTAAAGATCCCTAATATCGATGATGTGTTGCATTGAGATAAATTGCCATGAAAAGGTTGAACTCAGTGGCACTGATATCGCACGATTAGTCCTCTGAAAGTAACTGATTGAAAACAGGGGGATTGTTTCCTCAATGTCATGCCGTGCTCCTGATGTCCCCGGGGCTACACTCATCTGGCAAAGTTTTACCTTTCTGAGATTTTATACTAAGCTGTGAAAATATAAATTATCTTGATGTTTTAAAAGGACACATTCATCCGTGGGTTCTGGCAAACACTAGCAAGGGCAGAGTTTATTTGTCTTCACCAACAGCTCTCAACAAGGTGACATAGAAACGTTTTCCTGAAACTCTTCTAATCTAAGTGGTGCGGGTGCATGCACAGAGCTGTCTCTTAAGAGGATTCGACGTTTTTTTAACATATTATAGTGAAACAACAGCAATTTACTCCCTATCAAAGATGACGTGACTTGGATGATAACTTGCAGAGATTGCATTTCCCATTTCTCAGTTGAGGACATTACCAGTGCAGGATACTCTTCTATTCCCATTGATCACATTTTTGTTCGAGGTCTCAGAAGCCGCAATGAATCAAATACAACTGGTGGCATGGGAAGTTACTCTGTTCTCATTTCAAATGACTTTGGAATATCACCTGAAACAATAAAGGGCAAAAGTTTGGACTATAGTTTGTCTGAACAACGTACTCACTGACCTTACAATATTCCAAAGCAATTTTAGGCATGGACTTCCGATTCTGTCAGGCAACGTTTGTCCTGTTCGTGATGAGGCAGTTTGGTGAACTGCCATCTCAGAGGGACAGAATGAAGCTTCACTCTGTACCATGGGGAGCAGAACGAACCCATTTCCAGTGCATCGGACAGTGGCAAACACACACTATTGTCTGCTCCTATTGGGCATTGCCAATTTCAACGCCATCATTCACTGCTAACCAATAGCAACATGGAAATCAGCAGCTTCCATCATCCTAGTCGGAGGATAAAAATGGAAAGGGAGAGATGATAAAGTGGGAGATATTGGGGAAGTGGTGTGACATACAGTGGGGGTGGCAGCAGAGGAGTGTGAAGGGAGATGGTCAGTGGAAGCGTATGTAGCAGCAGAAAGAGCAGTGCAAGGGATGCAGAAGTATAAGGAAGGAAGAGTAGCACGAGGAGTGAAAAACCTCAGAAGGGTTCATTAGATCTGAAAAGTTAACTGTGATTTTTTGTTTTCTTCATAGATGCTGCCACACCTGCTGAGCTTTCCCAACACCTTCTGTTTTTTTTTGTAGCCAGTCCTCTGGTTGGTCTCATGACATGTTGCTGTGAGAAACAATCCCTCTTCACTCTATGAGTTGTGCTTTGAGGCGACCCTTGCCAAGTTGATTAATCCAGTCAATATGCATGTACAAATGGCACATAATTACTATTGTGTCTTTCCCTCAAGGTCTCACTGTTTCTGGGTTTATACTATGCCTTATACTTTAGAAGCACTGTGGGGTGGGGCTGAAAATTAGTCCTACCAAGATGTTTCTTCCCTTACTGTTCAATTTCACCCAGACTGACTTATCATTCTGACCCCTCATGCCGATAGCATTTCCGAATACAGCCTTGATATCATCCTTAAGCAATACAGCGACTCCACCTCCTGCTACTTTTTTCTCTATCTTTTCGGAATACTGAGTACCCATGGGCAGTTAACTCCACAAACTTGATCTTCTTCTCAACATTTTTCAGTGATACCACCAGGTCAGACCTATTCATCTGTCTTTGTGCTGTTAGTTCATCAATTTATTCCAAATGCTGTGTGTTTTTAGGTCCAAGGTTTTTAAATAAGTTGTATTAATTTGTTTTTCTCTTTTAATACTTTCTTGTGCACTGTGCTTCCGACACTCTCCATCCTTATTTATTAATTCCTGATAATACTGAGCGTTATCTCTATAGTTTATTCCAACTCCTAAGTGTTTCCATCATGCCACTTGCTCTGCCTTATCACCCAAGACAAGGTCAAAGTTTGCTCCTTCTGTAGTAGGAACATTTGGATCATCATACAGCATGGAAACAGTCCAATGAGTCCATGCCAAACATAATCCCAAACAAAATTAGTCCCACCTGCCTGCTCCTGGCCCATATCCCTTCCAACCTTTCCAATTCATGTACTTAGCCAAATGTCTTTTACATGCTGTAATTGTACCCATATCTCCCACTTCCTCAGGAAGTTCATATTACATGCAAACCAGTCTTTTTTGTGAGAAAAAAGCCCCTCCTGTATTTTTAAAGTGTATCTCCTCTCAATTAAAAATATGCCTTCTTGTTTTGAAATTCCCCATCCTAAGGAAATGACAATATCATTAACCCTATCTAGACCCTCATTATTTTATAAACTTCTATCAGATTGCCTCTCAACCTCCTACAATCCAGTGAAAGAAGTCCCAGGCTATCCAGCCTTTCTTTGTCATTCAAGCCTTCCATACCTGGCAACATCCTGATAAATCTCTTCTGAAAACTCTCCAGCTTAAAAGTATCCTTCCTGTAACTAGCCAACCAGAATTGGATACAGTATTCCAGAAGAGGCCTCCCAAATATCCTGTACAACCACAGCATAACATCCCAGTTCTTACATCCGATGGACTGAGCAATGAAAACAAGTGTGCCAAATACCTCTTTAACCACCCTGTCTGTATGTGACACAAACTACAAAGAATATTGTACCTGCATCCCTCGATCCCTCTGTTCTACAATCCTACCCAAGGCCCTATCATTAATTATGTAAGCCATACCCTTGTTTGTTGTAGCAATACCAGGCATTTATCCATACTGAACTGCATCTGCCGTTTGTCAGTGCATTGACCCATTTAATCAAGATCCCTTTGTAATCAATGTCTGCTATGCCACCAAATTTGGTATCATTCACAAACTTACTAGCCATGCCTTTTATATTCCCATCTAAATCATTCATATAAATGACAGACAAATGAGGATCCAGAACCAATCCCTGTTGAACACCCCTGGTGACTGGCCTCCAGTCCAAATAAAATTAAACATGTTTAACAAATCCTTCACTCTCCAAACATTTAACACTATGTAAGTGCCAGTCAATGTTTGAAAAATTACAAACACCTACTTTTACCATCTTATTATTCTTACATATTCCTGAGATCTCTCAACATATTTGTTCCTATGTCTTCTTCTTACTGTTGGGGGGCCAATAGTACAATCCCATCAAGGTGATCACTGTTTGCTTCAAGAAATATTTTCTTGAGTTACAGCGCTCATGTTTTCCTTAATCAAAAATGCCACTCCTCCTCCTCTTGTGCTTCCCTTTCCATCCTTCCTACATCCCGTTCATAGTTCTAAAATCCGTCATATGTGGACCGAGTTCTCACTGCTATGTTTATGGCAAACCCTTCATCCTGGGATCATCCCTGTAAACCTACCATGGACACCCTCCAATGCCAGCACACCCTTCCTCGATACAGGGCCCAAAACTGGACACAATCTTCCAAATGCAGTCTGCACAAAGCTGATACAGCCTCAGCAGTGCGTCCCTACTCTTGTATTCTAGGCCTCTTGAAATAAGTGTTAAAATGGCATCTGCCTTCCGAACTGCCAACTCAGCATGTATGTTCACCTTAAGAGAATTCCTGAACTGGGACTCACAATTTTGCAGTGCAACCTGAAATATCCCCGAAAACCCTATCATTGCTGCTTCACTGTCTTCCTTGGCTCCTCCTTCCTTCAACTCTGGCTAACTCCTCCCTCATGTCTTTTTTTAGTTAGTTTTATTCAGTTGTACCACTGTTACATCTTGTTCTTTCTCCTCTGCCTTAAACAGCAGGATGAACTCTATTACATTATAGTCACTGCCTCCTCGGGGGTTCCATCACCTTGAGCTCTCTAATAAAATCTGCCTCATTTCACATCACTAAATACAAAATTGCCTCTTCCTATTGAGCACTAACTCAAGCTGCTCCATTAAAAACTCTTACAGATTTCAGACATCCCTTTTCTTTAGGTCCACTGCCAACCTGATTTTCCCAATCCATCTGCATATTGAAGTCCCCGATAAATATTGCAATAGTCCCTTTCTTACATGCCTTTTCTCACTCTTTATACTTTCTTCCTCACATCCCGAAGACTCCTGGAAGGCCTGTCCGCAAGATTTATCCTGCTCTCTTTTACTTTGTGATTCCATAACTCCATCCACATGGATTCTATGCCTTATGACTCTAACTTCTTTCTTGTTCTCAATTTAAGTTCATTTCTTCGTAAAAAAGGCAATATCATACCCTCTGCACATTGGTCCATCTTTTTATAGGACATGTATTCTTGGATATTTAGCTCCCAACCTCGATGTCCTGGCAGCGACGTCTCTGTGAAACCCATAACATTGTACCTGTCAATGTCAATCTGTGCTACAAGCTCATTTACATTACATCATACATTGTGTGCATTTGAGTACAGCACCCTTGGTCCTACATTGCCTGACCTTCTTCTCACAGTTGTCCCCCTTATCTTCTCTGCCAGAAGTTAGCCTCCTGACCCTTTCCATTCGTTCTGTCCTATTACCTATTCTGGAAACTTTAATCTGAGTTGAGCCCATTCACTTTAACATTTTCCACAATTTTCCATGCAACTGAACCTGCACCACCATGATTTTAATTTGATGTCCTATCCACAGACCCTAGTTATGTCATGCACCAGGACTATGGTCCCTGCATGATTCAGGAGGTGTCTGTCCCATCAAAACCACGCCGTCCTTCCCCAGTACTGACGTCAATATCCAATTAATTGGAACCCATGTCTTCCACACAAATCTCAGTCGAGTATTTAACTCTTTACTGGTGCTGTCCTTGTTCAAGCCTGCTTATGGATCAGGTATTAATCCAGAGATTATTACCTTTTTGGTTGTCTTCTGTAATTCAGCTCATATGACTGCAGCAGAATCTCGTTCCTCTTTTCTATCTATGTCGACAACACACCCGTTCCTTTCCCACTCCAAGTTCCTCTGGAGGAGGATGAGATATCCTGAGCAAAAACACTACGTGGCAGCATAGTCTTTGGAGCTCCTGCTTCTGGCAACCGAGAAGTGTCTATTTCCCTGACAGCACTACCCCTGATTACAACTACTCTTATTTTACATTCTCCCATCTTGAATGACACGCCTTTAGCACAGTGCTGTGCTAAGGGCATTAGCGTTTTGTTTTTACCCGACAATCAAATATGGATTCAAGGTCATCATTAAAATCTTAATTCCCGATGTTTTACTGAATTCAAATGCCACTATGTGCTGTGGTCAGATTCAAACCTGGGTCCCCAAAACATTACCTGGATTAATAGTCTAGCGATAACGCCACTAGACCATTGCCTCCCCTGAGTGTGTGGCAGTGTTCAGAGCTCAGGATCCAGCTTATTAATCTGAGCCAGAGTTCCTCAAGTAACCAACACTCGCTGTGAATGTTGCCACTGTGAACCACAATGGGGTCCACTGATGCACATATAAAGCAGTTACAACACATCGTCTGAACCAACATCCTTACTTTAATTATCTCTTGCTTTGATTTTTAAAACTAGTTTAGACTGAACCCAAGTCCTTCATTGGTGGGAAGATTAACTGGCCATGCGGAAAAGATTAGCATGAGGCAAATTAGGCAGATATCTTGAGGGATTGTGTGGCCGGCAGAGATTAGAGATGGAAATGATTGCTATCATCGAGGGATTTGCAAACAAGGATAAGAACTTTTTTTTTTGTTTCTTCAAAATGTAGCTTTTTCTCAAATGGCAAGCTCTTCAGCTCAGTAAGCTCAGAGTGAGGAAAACAAGACTCAGTGCAAGTGAGCGCATGGGCAGCAGAGTGTTGGATAGGCTCAGGATCACAGGGAAGTTGAAAATTCAAGGAGGGTCAGGAGTGTTTTAGGGCCATTCAATCTCGAGGTTACAAAGACCTAACTCCTTTGGAACACATCCCAGAATACTTTTGCTGAACAGAAGTTTATCTGTTTCAGATTTAAACTAACAACTGAGTGTTTGGCATCAACGGCCATTTATGGAAGATAGTTCTGAACCTTTACCATCCCTTTACCACTGTTTTTGTACAGAAGTGATTCCTAACATCTTTCTTGCACAGAATATGCTCCCAGGTTCTCAACTGAATTAGAGGAGGTTTCTATTTATCCTGCACTGGATGTCGGGGCATTGTGTGACTTAGAAAGAGCTTTGAGTTAACAATGGTCACGTAAGTCTTGTCCTAAATGGTTTTGGAAATGGCTGGTTTGGGGGCTTTGGCTAATGTTATGGTACCTGTTGGTCGATCGTACCCCTCTCATTCACCAGTCCTCCTTCCAGACCTCTCTCTTTAACCAATCCATCAACCCTAGCCATCCAATTCAGGCCAGATCCCCTATGACCAGACCGGGTGGCAGGTTGCCTTGTGGAAGGACACAGGCGCACCATTTGGGCCTTTATGACAATCGGTAGCTTTCATAACCCCCTTTTCTGAGTGCCCAGACCTACAACTTCAACTCAATTTCACAACCTGGTCTCTCATTGAGAAATGCTAGAGTCTATTAAAGTTGGAATAACAGAGCATTCAGAAATACATGAAAGAATTAAGAAGAGTCAGCATGATTTCACAAAGTGGAAATCATAGCTGACATGGTTATTAAATTATTTTTAGGCAGAAACATGCAAGATAAAGAAGAAGGAAACCAACAGATGAAATATATTTGAAGTTCCAAAAAGCTTTTGGTAAGGTATTGTATTTGAGACTACTTCATACAGTAACAATACAAGAACCCACACTGTTGGGCATATCTATTAGTCAAGGATATTTTTTCAAGGATTAGATAATGAATTGAAGACAGAGAGTCGAATAAAGAGGGCAGTTTCATGATGGCATATTGTAACTTGTATGTTCCCACAGAGGAATCATTGCTGGGCCCACAATTGTTTACAATATATACTAATCACCTGGAAGACAGAAGTGAACCTATTGTGGCCAAGTTCGCAGGTAACACCAAATTGATGGAGGCAAGAAGTGGGGATGATACAACGAAACTACAGAGGGATAGAAAAAGGATTAGCAAGCAGATAAAATCTCAGTGGGTGGAATATAATGCGGGAAAATTGAGGTTTATGTATTTTGGCACGGTGACTCAGTGATTAGTACTGCAGCCTCACTGCGCCAGGGACCCGGGTTCGATTCCAGCCTCGGGCAACCGTCTGTGCGGAGTTTGCACATTCTCCCCGTGTCTGCATGGGTTTCCTCCGGGTGCTCCGGTTTCCTCCCACAGTCCAAAGATGTGCAGGCTAGGTGTATCGGCCATGATACATTGCCCATAGTGTTCAGTGGTGTGTGGGTTAGAGGGTGATTGGTCTGGGTGGGATGTTCCAAGGGGCGGTGTGGACTTGTTGGGCCGAAGGGCCTGTTCGCACACTGTAGGGAATCTAATCTAATCTAATCTACATAAAACTAGGAGAGGTGACTGTTATTTTCACGGGAAAAACACTGCAGAAAGCTGCATTACAGAGAGAATTGTGGGACATTGTTCTTAAAAGACAAAAAAGCGACCATCCAGGTTTGGGGTAATCTGGAAGGTAAATAGTCTGTTGACCTTTTTTTCAAGGGAATGGGGTTGGCTTATTAAAACGGTATATGACGCGAGTCAGATCACACCTGGAATGCTGCGAATGGTTTGAGTCCCCATACTTTTAGAATGGCAGTTCAGGGAATTTTAACACGATTGATCCTGGACAAGGGGAGAAATTTTTTCAGGAGATGAGATTGAGCAGATTACTCCTGTACTCATTGCAGTTTAGAAGAATGAGACAAGATATTACTGAAAGACAGAAGATTCCATTGGGCTTGACAGGATAGACTCAAAGAGATTGGTCCTCCTTTTTTGACAGTCGAGGATCAGAGTAAGGAATCATCTTATCAGACTGAGATGTGGAGGAATTCCTTCTCTTGGGGTGTACTGAATCTGTGCAATTCATTACTGCAGATCGCTGAACAGGCTGGCTGCTCAGTGTATTCAAAGCTGAGATAAGGTATTTTCATCAAAAACGGAATCAAGCGTTGGGGGATAAGGTAGGAAAGTGGTGTTTCGGATTATCATATCACCTCTGATCTCATTGAATACTGAGAGCAAACTCGATGGGCTGAATTACCTACTTCTGCTCCTACATAGTGTCGTTTTTTTTCCTATCTTCTGTCTTTACACTTGCTTTCTTTTTTTCAAACAGTTTCACAGCATATTAGAAGGGAATGATTTGCAAAGAGGAGACTTAAAACCAAGTATCACTTCAGGATCTGATAGAGTTGCCAATTTATTGTATCCTGGATAGCATTGAAATTTGAACATAGAAGGAAAAAGCACCATTCACAGCAGGGAGAAATCGTACACGTCATTTACGTGTGGTCAAGGCTTCAGCAGATCAGCCGCCCTGTTAGAACATAACTACAGCTGCACTGGGGAGAGGCCATTCATCTGTTCCAACTGTGGGAAAGGATTCACTCAATCATCCAACCTGCTGAAACACCAGCATGTTCACACAGAGGAGTAACTTTTTAAATGCCCAGAATGTGGAAAGTGCATTAAAAGCTCAAGGGCACTGATATCCCATCAATGTATTCACGAAGACGAGGCAGGCTTCATGTGCTCTCACTGTGAGTCTGCTTTCAAGCAACTATCCACCCTCATTGAACACCAGTGGATTCACAGTGGGGAGAGGCCACTCACATGTTCAGGATGTGGGAAGACACTTTCTCAAAAAGCAATTCTGCTGAGTGACCAGCACGTTGAAACAGAGGAGAGACCTTATAAATGCCCAGACTGTGCCAAGTGCAATAAAAGCTCTGGGATCCTGACATTCCATCAATGTGTTCGCAGTGACGAGAGGCCCTTCAGATGCTCTCACTGTGGGGCTGGGGTTCAGACAATCATGTGCCCTCCGTAATCACCAGTGGATTCGCACGGTGGAGAGACCATTCATCTGCTGACAATGTGGGAAGGCATTCACTTAGAAATCCAACCTGCTGAAATACCAACAGGTTCACACAGAGGAGAGACACAATAAATGCTCAGGCTCTGGGACGTGCTACAAAATCTCTGCCGACCTGGTGAGCCATCAATGTGTTCACACTGATGAGAAACTGTTCAGGTGGCCTCACTGCGGGGCTGGGTTCAACTGGTCATCCCAACTCACTGTATAGCACTGATCTCACACAGGGGAAGGGGCCGTTCAACTGAACTGATTGTGGGAAAAGTTTCACTGTGAAATTCAACATGCTGAAATACCAGTGAGTTCATGAGTAATGACAATGAATAATATTTGAAGCCAAGTTTAATCTCAGTAACATGTGAGAACAGTATTTGCATTTTGCCCCTCTGTCTTTAATCTGATGCACAAGGTTCTTCAACTTTGGAATGTGCTTTCACTGTGATCAGTCCCTGGCTCAGGTTAAATGAAGACAAACTTGCATAAATACAACATACTGGATTGGTACCTCATTCCTCACAACATAAGGATAGGGAGAGGCTGGGCCATGGAAAGATACAGTATGAGATATATTCACCCCTCTGTTCCTCGCATCACTCAGATAGGGGTAAGCTAATTGGAGGTTATAGCTTGATGCACTAACCGCTCTATTCTCTAAATCAATGGGACGTAAAAGATGGGTCCTCGGTGTCTGAGAGAGAGAATGCACTCTGAACCGTAACTCATATCAGGGATAGTGTGAGATATGATCACAAACGGATCTTCGGTCACATACAAGAGGAAGATCGTTAACAAAATCGAGTCATAGAGATATACAGCACAGACACAAACACTTCAGTCCATCTTGGCCATGCTGACCAGAAAACCTAAATAAACCTAGTCCCATATTTGGCCTATATTCCTTAAAACTCTCCCTATTCATATCCCCATCCAATTGTACCAGCCTCCATCACTTCCTCTGGCAGCTCATTCTGTTCATGTACCTCCCTCTGTGTGAGAAAGGTACTCCTTAGTTCCCTTTTAAATCTTGCCCTTCTCATGTTAAACCTATGTCCTCTAGTTTTGGACTCCCACAGCCTGGGGAAAAGACCTTTTTTTATCCTATCCACGACCTTGTGATTTAAAACACTTCTATAAGTTTGCCCGTCAGCTTCCAGGGAAAATAGCCTCAGTTGATTCAGCCTTATTTTCTAGCTCAAAGACTCAAACCCTGGCAACAGACTTGCAGATCTTTTCTGAACGCTTTCAAGTTTCACAATGTCCTTTCTAGAGGAGGAAGTCCGGAATTACATACAGTCTTCTAATAGTGGCATAATCAACGTCCTGTACAGCCACGACATGACCTCCCAACTGATATACTCAATGCAGTGACCAAAACTAGCATACCAGATGTCTTTTTCACTATCTTATCTACTGTGACTCCACTTCCAAGGAAAGATGAACCTGTACTCCGAGGACTCTTTGTTCAACAGCACTCCCCAGGACCTTACCATTAAGGGTGTAAGTCCTTGTCTGATTTGCCTTTCCAAAATGCAGATTCTCATATTTATCAAAATTAATCTTCAGCTGCCACACCTTGGCCCGTTGACCCATTTGAGAATGATTTCCTTGTACTCTGAGGTTGCCGTTTTTGCTATCCACTACACTGCCAGTTTTGATGTCATCTGTAAACTTACTAACCATAATTCCTATGTTCACCTGCAGTTCATTTATATTCGTAACTAAAAGCTGTGGACACACCACCGATCCTTGTGCCATGCTGCTGGTCACAGCCCAGTCTGAAAAACAAACCTCCTCCACGACCCCTTCTTCTATCCTTGAGCAACTCTGTATCTAAATAGTTAATTCTCCACCTATACCATGTGATCTCACCTTGCTAACCAGTCTACCATGAGGTACCTTGTCAAGCTCCTTACTTGAAGCCCATTTTGATCATGTCTACTGTTCTATCTTCATCAATCCTCTTTGTTACTTATTCCAAAAAGCAGTCAAAGATTTCCCATGCACAATGCCAGGTTGGCTAACCCTGATTAACCCTTGCCTTTCTAAATACATGGAAGCCCTGCCCTTCAGGAATCCTTCCAACAACTTTCCCACCACTGATTGTCAGGCTCGCTGGTCTATAGTTCCCTCAAATTTCCTTACCATATTTCTTAAATAGTTACGCTAGCCAACCTCCAGTCATCTGGCACATTTCCTGTGCCTGTCGATGATACATATATCTCAGCAAGGGGCAAAGCAATCACTTCCTTAGCTTCCCTCAGAGTTCTATGGTACACTTGATCAGGTCCCGGGGATTTATCCACCTCCTTCTTTGTAATATGGACATTTTATCAGATATTTAATTATTTCCCCATGTTCTCTATCTCCCATATCCTTCTCCATAGTAAACATTCATGTAAAATTCTCACTTAATATCTCCCCTATCTCCTGCAGTTCCACAAACTGGTGGCCTTGCTTATCTTTAAGGAGACTCATTCTCTCCCCAGTTACCCTTTTGTCCTTAAAATATTTGTGGAAACCCTTTGAATACAACACAACCTCATTTGCCAAAGCTATCTCATGTCCCCTTTTTGCCCTCCTGAATTCCCACTTACATACACTCCTACTGCCTTTATCGTCTTCTCAGAAACCATTTGTTTCTACTGTCTATACCTGACATACGCCTCCTTCTTATTCTTGACCAAAACCTCAATTTCTCTAGTCATCCAGCACGTCCTACACCTACCAACCTTGCCTTTCACACAAACAGGAACATATTGTACCTGGACTCTCGTCATTGTATGATTGAAGGCTACACATTCAACAGCCACCCCTTTACCCTCGAACATCCTCCCCCCCAATTATAAAAGTTTGAAAGTTATTGCCTAATACTGTCAAAATTGGCCTTCCTCCAATTCAAAACTTTAACTTTTAGATCCGGTCTATCCTTTTCCATCACTCCTTTAGAACTCATAGAATATCGTCACTGACACCAAAAGGATCCCCTGCTGACACCTCAGTCACCTGCCCTGCCTTAACTCCCAAGAGTAGGTCAGGCTTTGCACCTTCTCTTGAAAGTACACCCACATACTGAATCAGATTTTTTTTTGTATGCTCTTAACCATTTCCTCTGCATCCAAGCCCTTAGCACAATGGCAGTCCCCGTCTATGTTTGGAACGTTAAAACCCCCTTCCATAACCAACTATTATTCTTGAAGATAACTGAGATGTTCTTACAACTTTGTTTCTCACTTTCCCACTGACTGTTTGGGTGTCTATAGTACAGTGGCAGGTAGGTAGTCATCCCTTTCATATCTGTCAGTTCCACCCACATAACTTCCCTGAATGTCCTCTCTGGCAAATCCTCCCTAAATACAGCTGTAATGTTATCCTTGATCAAAAATGTCACTCCCCCTTTTCTCTTGTCTCTCCCCCCACCCCACTCTGATCCTTCCTATAGCATCTCTACCTTGGAATATTAAGCTGCCATTCCTGTCCATCTCTGAGCCACATATCTGCAATTGCTATGATCTCCCAGTTTCATTTTCTGAACCATGCTCCGAGTTCATCTGCCTTAACTGTGAGGCCTTTTTCATTGAAATAATCGACTTTGTTCCTGCCTGCCCTGTCTGTTTGATTGTTTTTCCCAGCTGTACCAGCCTCAGACTGATATCCTTCTTCAATATCTCCCTGGTTCCCAAAACTGTTCTCCCCGTTACTGGTTTAAATCTTCCTGAGCATCTCGAGCAAATCTCCCTGGCAGTACATTAGTCCCCTTCAAATTCCGGTGCAATCCATCCTTCTTTTACAGGTCACTTTTGCTCCAGAAGGTATTCCAATGATCCAAAAATGTGAACTCTTTTCCCCTGCACAAGTTCCTCAGGCACGTATTCATCTGCTCTTTCTTCCTATTCCTCCCCTCACCAGCTCGTAGCACTGGAAGTGTTCGAGATATTTCTACACTTGAGGATCTAATTATTAAAATCCTGCCCAAATTCCTATATTATCTCCCCAGAATCCTGTCCATTTCTGTTCCTATGTATTTAATTCTTATGTGTGAAATGACCCACTGCTAATCCCTCTCACCTGTGAGAATATTCTGCACCCTCTCCAAGATATGCATGATTTTGGGACCAGGGAGGCAACACACCATTCTGATGTCTCACTGTCAGCTGCAGAAATGTCTGTCTGTGCCTCCAATTACAGAGGCCCCATCACATTCAGTGGCCTGGAAACTAGTGTCACATTATAGGCAGTCGTTGTGCCAGGAACCTATCTGTCAGTGCTGCAAGATAGTGATAGCCACAGGAGACTCCTGCACTGCCTGTCTCTGCCTCACTTTCCTGGAGGTCACCCAACTACCTGGCTGCATCTTTGGGTTATGCCCCTCCCTGCAGCTGCCATACACCATATCCCCTCGCTCCTGCAAATTCCTCATTGCCTCGAAGGCCCACTCCAGCTTGTCCATGTGATCCGATAGGTTTCCTAATCAAACACACTTCCTGCAGACATAATCATCAGTAACATTGAAACTATTCCTAATCTCCCACATCTGACCGGGAGAATACATTACTCTACTGAAGGCCATTTTTGCATCTTAACGATCTACAGACCCAGAAAACAATACAATCTTTCTGCTTTGAAAAAAAAATCTGTTCCAGTCTGGTTTAGTATGTAAGTTTTTATATTTTTAAAAATTTAATCAAGACACAGATCTCTGTAACAACATTTTTTTTAAGGAACTCTACTCACTGTTGATTAACAAACGAAAAACAGTAAATGTACACAATAAAAAATCCACTTAGCTGCTCCCATCACATTTAGAAACAACAAAGCTGATTCTTTCCGAATAAAGAGGGGGAAACATAATGGAGAAAACAGAAAGGCCATGCGATATTTTCGGAATGGTAAGGATTTATGACCGAAATTAACTGGGATTTTTACCCGCCAACGCTCAACAGCGATATTTGCAGATGAAATCCAATGCAAGAGGCGACTGTGAGCAGCAAACTTTGCCTTAACGTTCGCTGAGTGGTATTGTGATGGGTTAGAAATCCAATGGGTTTGCTCACGTGTACGTTCCAATCCAAAATACTGCAATTTATGTTGAGACTGCTTTCAAGAAATGTTCCCCATGGGCCAATGACACAAACACACTCGCAATATCTCATCAGAGATAGTACCAACTGCCAATGTCAGAGATAACACAGTGTGGAGCTGGAGGAGTACAGCATGCCAGGCAGCATCAGAGGAGCAGGAAAGTTGTGTCAGTGTCAGATAACCATGTAGGTGGAGCGGGACTGGTTGGGCCTTCTGGAAGAGGAAGAAGTGGAGCACATTTTGGCCAATCATGTGGGGAATGCAAGTGCACAGGGATTGGATGTCCATGGTTAAGATGAGATGATGAGGGCCAGGGAATAGGAAGTGATGGAGGAGGTAGAGCGTGTGGGTGGTGTGCTAGACGTAGGTGGGGGGTTCCTGGGCAGTAGACCTGAGTTAGGTAACCTCAAGCTAGACTACAACTCCTCTCACCCACCTTCCTGCAAGAATACGATCCTGTGCTCCCAATTCTTCCACCTCTGCGACATCTGCTCCCAAGATGAGGCATTCCACTGCCAACATCCCAGATGTCCTCTTATTTCAAGGACCAAAACTTTGCCCCTTCAGTGGTCGAAAACGTTCTCGGTGCATCTCTTGTGTTCCCCACATCTCTGCCCTCATATCCCCTTCCCGAACAAAAGCAAAGACAGAATCCCCCTTGGCCTCACATATCATCCCACTAATTTCTGTATCCAATGTATCATTCTGCACAAATTCCGCCACCTGCAAACCAGCCCCACAACTAATTTCCCTCCGCACCCCTATCTGCTTTTTGCAGGGACTGCGCTCTCCACGACTCCCTCGTCCGCTCCACATTCCCACCAGCCTCACCAACCATGGCACCTTTCCCTACAACCACAGAAAGTGCTACACTTGCCCCTACACCTCCCCCGCACCCACATCCAAGGAATCAAAAAACACTTGCAGATTAGACAGAGGCTCACCCGCACATTCATCAATGTGATCTATTGCATCCGCTGCTCCCGATGTAGCCTCCTCTACATTGATGAGACCAAGCAGAGGCTCAGAGGCCACTTTGTGTAGCACCTGCGCACTAATCGTGACAAACGACAACATTTTCCAGTCACAAACCATTTCGATTCCCCCTCCCACGCCCTGGATGACATGTCCATCCTAGGCCTCCTCCAGTGTCACAAAGCTATCACCCAGAAACTGGAGGAGCAACACATAATATTCTGCCTTGGGAGCCAACAACCCAATGGCCTCAATGTTGGCTTAACCAGTTTCAAAATCTCCCCACCCCAGGCGTCATCTCATGACCAATCCTCCCTCTCATCCCTGCCTCCTTGACCTGACACAACCTATCTATCTTCTCTCCCACCTGCACACTTCTCCCACCTCACTGACCAATCCCCAGCACGGCCCACATGTACTCACCTATCACCAGCCCACCTCCCTTCCCCAGCCCCACCCTTTCCCCGCTCTATTTATTTCCCAGTTCCCTTTCTCTCACCCGTTTCTGAAGAAGGGTCAGCCTTCCTGCTCCTCTGATGCTGCCTGGCCTGCTGTGCTTCCCCAGCTCCTCATTGTGTTATCTACAGCCGCCAAGACCTGGTTTTTAAAGCCACAGGTCTGCCACTCAAACCCCTCTGTTCTCCCAAATCCCAGTACATCCAGCATGTTCCCAGCTCTAACTACCTGCAATATGTCCCCCCCAAAGCCCCACCACCTGGTATGGAGTAAACCAAGAAGTTTCTTTGTGAGATTAGAGGGGAAAGTGGGTTGGGAGGAGGTGTGAGAGAAAGGAGCAACTCAGAATTTCAGTCTAATGCCTCCTGTCTGTCCCTCCGCTCCCCTCTCACACATTCACTCTCTGCCTGTCATATTAATTTTCGCATGAGCGCGCGCATGCACACACACACGCACACACACACACGCGCGCACACACACACACACACACACACACACACACACACACACACACACACACACACACACACACACACACACACACACACACACACAGACACACACAGCCCCCAGACCTGAAATACACACAGAGACAAAGCTACAGTTTCAAACCAGCTACAACACCCTTTTCTGATAAAGGGTCTAGGCCCGAAACCTCAGCGTTTGTGCTCCTGAGATGCTTCTTGGCCTGCTGTGTTCATCCAGCCTCACATTTTATTATCTACAACACCCATTTATTCAGTCTGAGATAGTAAGAACTGCTGATGCTGTGTTCAGAGGGAACACAGAGTGGATCTGGAGGAACATAGCAGGCCAGGCAGCATCAGAAGATCTATCCCACTTTCTCATTGAAACTTCATCAGAAAAACCTGGGATTTATCTGTTTGACAGAAATTGTGTTAATGATGATTAAAGTCAGGGCAGTGTCATTTAATGCACAAATTTTGTATCTGTGGGCTGCATTTGTGTCTGTCTGCGTGTTTGTACGTATGTGCCAGAGTTTCTTATGAGTGTGTATATTTCTGTACATCTGTCTATGTGTCAGTGAGCCTGCATGTATGTATTTATATGTGTGTCAAAGTGTTTGTATTTGTACGCTTCTGCGTGCTTCAGTGAGTTAGTGTGACTGTCTCTGTGTTTGTTAGTTTGTCTGCGTGTGTGTGTCATTGAGTCTGTATGTGTGTGGATCAGTGGATCTGCAAGTGACTATCCTTCTATATGTGTATGTGTGTGCCTGTGTGTATTTGTCTCTGTGTGTCTGCATGCTTGTGTTGCCGTGTGTTTGTCTGTGTGTGCCAGCGTCTGTCTGTGTGCATACGTTTCTGAGTGCCTGCCAATGTGTATGTCTCTCTGTGTATATGTGTGTCAGTGTGCCTTTGTGAGTCTCTGTCAGCATGTCTGTTTGTGTACGTGTTTCTGTGGGTCTGTAAGCATTTGTTTCTGTCTGTCGGCGTGTGTATCAATATTTGTTTGTATGTCTGTCTCTCTATGTGTATGTCTCTGTGTCTATGTATATATGTGTGTGTGTATCAATGTATCTGTGTGTGTCTCTGTCTCTTTGTGTGTATATGTATGTTTCAATATGTCTCTGATTGTGTGTATGTGTGTGTGTGTGTGTGTGTGTGTGTGTGTGTGTGTGTGTGAGTCCGTGAGTGTGTTAGCTTATATGGGTGTGTGTATTACTATATTTGTGTGTGTCTCTTGTGCAATGGGCTCTCTGTTGTTTCGGGGTGTATCCACTGAAATGGGCTAACCGCCCTCCCATTTTCTCTCAGTCTGTACCTATTGTGCTTAAAGTGATACAATGGTCACGTTGATGTGTGTGCATATGTGTGTCTCTGCGTGTTTGTGTCTGTATGCCTATCTCTGCCTACAGTGAGACTCGCTGGAGGTAAGTTTAAATGAACGAATGAACTAATTAATTTTAAAGTGATGCAGCAAAGTCTCACCCTCCCTCTGGTGTTTAAAGTGATACAATGCCACCCTCTGGCGGTCCCCTCACGCCAATACACAAGCGGCAGATTTTCTTTGAGAAAGCAACGCAGCCTGTGAATCTCTCAGGTTGCAGTTCTTTCGTGCTTCACTGTCTTTGGAGACACAGAGCTGTCTTGGCTGATCGATGTTGCCCCTCAAATATGAACAGAAGGAAAGATGAACAAACCCACTGCTGGTCTCATACCCTTCACTTTTGAATACTTTACCCAATTAGGAACTGAGCGAGTAGATTATAAAATATTACAAATTGCACAAAGTGCAATAAAATAACCATGTCTCTTTACAAAACATTTCACCCGGACGCTCCTGGATACAGTTGCAGAAGAAAAACTCTATTTAATGTGTATAATGTTAGGAAAACTGTCCAAAGTCAAAACATTTCCACATTTGCCGAGGGAAAACATATCTTTCTGAACATGAGCATGTTTTACGCTGAGGAGCTTCAGCATAATTAAAATCCTCTCCACACCAGCATAGTGTGAATCTGTTTGTGTGTGTGTGCGCCTGCGTCTCTTGCTGTTGCTGTGAGTGACCCTCTCCCTCTGACCGAATCCCTGATGGCTTTCACGCTTCAGCCGCCCCTCTGCAGTAGCGAGAGGCGGCCAGCAGAGGGAACCAATGCATTACTTTGAATACAAGGGAGCAATTGAGAAAGAGTTGCAGACTTTTACGTTCTCTCTCCAACTCGTTCCATCCCATTATCCCTCTGTGTGTCAGCGTCTGTATGCACATGTTTGTCTCAGTGTGTGTCTCCGTGTCTGTATGCGTCTGTCGCAATGTCTGTATGCCTTTGTTACAAACGTGTGTACATGTGTCTGTGTGTTTCTGTCTCTGTATTAGTGTGTCTCTGTTGAACTCTCACTGTGTGATTGTAGCTGTGTGCCAGCAACTGTAGCTGAGTGTGTGTATAGGTGTGTGTCCCTGTGGCTGTGTGTTTGTGCCTGTGGCTCTTTCCAGTGGGCTTTCTGTTGTTTTGGGGATTAATCCATTGAGACTAAGTTTACTCCCTTCCCCACTTTCTCTCTGTCTCACCCTCTGGAGTTTCAAATGATACAATGGTCATGTTGACATGTGTCTCATATGTGCTTGTATCTGTGTTTTTTTTTCCGGTTGCAAACGGACTTACTGGGTATCCAGGTTCAAATCTTGCCACAACAGATGGTGACTTTTGATCTTTCTTAAAAAAAAATCTCGACTTAAGAATCTAATGATGACTATGTTGAGATTTGTTGGCTCGCTGAGCTGGCTTGTTGTTCCGCAGACGTTTCGTTACTGTGCTTGGTAATCTCCTCAGTGCAACCTCTGATGAAGCGTCGGTGTGTTTTCCCGCCTGGCATTTAAACTCTTGGGTCCATTGCGATGTTTTGCCTCACTTCCGGGTTTCCTCTGTAGTGGAATGTATATGGGGCCGAGTTCAATGTGGTTATTAATAGCCTGCTTCGTGGAGTTCCATGCTTCTAGGAATTCTCATGCTTGTCTCTGCTTCGCCGGTCCCAGGATCTTCTTGCCCCAGTCGAAGTCGCAGTTCTCCTTGTCCATGTGGATTGAGATGAGTGAGTATTGGTCATGTGTTTTTGTAGCCAGTTGCTCAAGGATAATGGATATCCAAAGAACTGGGTCAGGAGATGCCTACAGAACAGCATTATAAAGATTCCACATGCCCGACACACTCATCACACTTCCATACATCAGGGGCACATCAGAACTCACCACGAGTTCTAAGACCGCTGGGAATCAGAGTGGCACACAAACCCACATCAACCCTACAACAGGTGCTCACCCGAACTAAAGGCCCACTCGCCGCCATGGACAGGACCAATGTCATCGACAGAATCCCCTGCAGAGACTGTGAGAAACACTACATCGGACAAACAGGAAGGAAACTAACAACAAGAGAACATGAACACCAACCCAAACCCTAACCCTATCTTAATCAGTCAGCAGGATGTGAAGTGATGGTACTCAGGCGTGAGAGATTTTCGCTTCTGGAACAAAAAGCAATTGCATGCTGTTAGCATCAGTTTGACATCTCTGATCGCTCTAAACCCTCGCTCTAAACCCTCCCGATTCACACACGCATTCAGATGCCTTGGAAGTGTAATAATTTTACTCGGCTCCACCACTTCGTCTGGCAGTTTAATGTATACTTGCACCACCTTCTGGGCAAAAAGAAAAAGCCCTCAGGTTGCTTTTAAATTTCTGCCCCTCATTTTAATTACACACCCTACAGGTTTGGACCCGCCCACCGTGTGATAAAGACCTTGACTCCTTACCATGTCCATATCCCTGATGTTTTTATAAATTTGTGTTAGGTCGTCTCTCAGCCCCCGACGTTCCAGAGAAAACTGCCCCAGCCTGTTCAGAATCATCATACAGTCCAAAAGCTGCACCACTGGCAATGACCACGTGGATATTTTCTGGGCAGGTTTACATGATATCTTTTATTTTTCAATAATGCCAATAACGCTGGACTACATCGACCCATTTGAAACAGAGAGGTGAAGCGTTAAACAGCTGTGAATTTCAATGCTGTAGAAAGGTCAGTGTGCAGGGCAGAAAAGCGGGTGTGTTTCTGTAGTGTAGTGGTTATCACGTTCGCCTTACACGCGAAAGGTCCCTGGTTCGAAGCCTGGCAGAAACAGTGGTTCCTTCTTTTACAGCGATAGGTTCCTGGATGGACATGGGGTGAGCGTTCTTGTCAGCCAACCTTTCTTTGAATGAAGTCGCCCATATCGGCTTTTGCTGTGGAAAGGAGGATCATTCTATTTCATTGCAGTATGAATCTTTGTTAAATTTCTTTCCTTCCTCGTCCTGAATGTGCAGAGATGGTCATCCCTTTTAAGAGTGCATTTAGCGTGCCCTCGTCCTTTCTGTAGTGGAGTAGTGTCGCCTTTGCTTTTCGTGAGAAAGCGTTCCAGCTCAAGGTTGATTTGCCTGTGTTGCAGTGCACCGCGCATTCCTTTCTGTCAAATGTACCTCAAGGTAGCCTCTGAATGTCTTAGTTATGTCAGTGTCTGCCATGTCTCAAAATGCGTGAATTGAAACCAGAAGCCCTCAGCCACATTTTGGGGTAAAGAAACATGTTTGCATTTCTTAGCAGCGGACGCAATAGTGGCTCATTCAGCCAACAACAGGAGTGAAGGAGTTTACAGGCTCAGATGAACCTCATGACTTGTGCTCTCGCAGAATCATTAGCATTAACGTGTGCTCTCAAGTCAAAGGCACACTGGTATTGAAACTGAGGAAATGGCGAAACAGGCTACCAATTAATATTACATCCAATTTTTTTTCTTTATATCAAAGACGATAAAGAACGTCAAAACAAGGAGAGATAGGAAAGCGAGCCACATGAAGCTCAAGTGAAACAACATGTAATTTAATCAGTCAGCAGGATGTGAAGTAATGGTGGCTCAGGCGTGAGGGCTTTTTGCTTCTTGAACAAAAAGCAATTGCATGCTGTAGGCATCACTTTGACATCTCTGATAGCCTTTTACAATCTGTCAATGTGTTCATAAACTGCCTTTTGTGCGTCTCTAAATAAGCACCATGGACTTTCGTAAAATTTTATTGAGTTGCTTTCCCTTGTTTTCAAACATAGGCATCCAAATCAGTTGGCTGCCGCATGACATTTGTTTGTGTCCAGGACTAGAAAGCCGCGCAGGAAAATTGATGGTTAAGGAGAAAGACAAGGCAGATAGCAGCTCACACCTGCACCGAGGTTCGAACAGCCTCACAACATGATTTGTCGTTCTTGAATTCGAACGCTTGCTTGATCCTTTTGACTCGCGTTCTTGTACAGAAACTAATACTCAAGTGCGCTTTTGAGTCGAAGCCACGTTGGACTTGAAACTGCAGAAAGGACAAGCCAGGCTATGAAATAATATTGTTTCCATTTTCTTTTCTTCCTTTCGCAACGGATCAAGGAAAGCTAAACAAGGAAGAATAGGAAAGTGAGGCTCATGAGCTCCGGTGAAACACCTTCTCTCTTATTCAGTCCTCAGCAAGTGACGTGAAGGTTTCTCAGGCGAGAGAGCTTTTCACTTCTTCAACACAAAACAATCCCGTCGCGTTAGCGCCTTTTTGGCATTGTGATCGCCTTTTACGTTCTGTCAATATGTACAGAATCTGCCTTCTGTGTATCTCTGGATAATTGTGTTGGGATGTTGAGATGGGATAATGAGAAGGAACACGATTTTCCCTCCCATCATCTCTTTCAACTTCCCTTCCAAAGAACTAACATTGAATGAAAGAGAAACTTTGCCATTTCACGCCAATTTTCAGAGAAGAGATCGACCGGAATGGTCTTGACATCTGACAAACCAGCATAATTATCGGGAAATCCAACGTAGCATTCAAGTTATTCATTTGATGTGTCACCTTCAACGTATTTTGGGATATATAACTGTCAAATTCTCAATGGGAGTTGGAAGGATGGGGTCAGAAAAATCACCGAAGATTTACATCTGCCAAGATGTTAAGAAATGGTGAACAAGCGGAATCGGATAGAATGGCCTCTTCCTGTTCCCATCTTTCAGTGTTGTTTCAGGCAGAAAACTGTCAACAATAACATGGAACACAAAATATTGCAACATAGGTCTGTGCCGAACGCTATTCTGAACTGAACTGATCCCAACTGCCTGCCAATGGTTGCGTATTTCTCTGTTACCTTCCTGTTCACGTGTCTGTCTAAATGCCTCTTAAACGTTGCTATCATGATGATGAGAATGGTGAGTCGACAACACTGAGTATCCAGTTTCTCACCTTTACCCCGCTGCTTTCACATCTGTAATGGACAGCTCCTGTTGCAGCATTAGGTCAGACAATGGAGGATGCTCACAGGTGCTCTATCCGACAGCTTGCTCCTTCACATGGGTTTCCAACTGGGCACATGGAGCAAGTTGCCATGTAAATGTTGGGGATTCAGGGGTAGTTTTCTCAACTGTCGGGCTGGAGTTCTAGCTGTGGTGCTAAACATGATATTCTAAATCCAGTTCTGGCCACTTCTTAATTTACAATTTTAAATGTGAATTTCAATTTACCTTTGTGTTATATCCTTATGCTTTCACTCATCATGAAAGTCTTGGAACGTGTCGTTGAATGAAGTAATGGTGAAGGTTGATTACGGCTGACGTAGCGTGTGTCCTGTCGGTTGCGTCAATTTTGCAAGGTTGGTGAATTGTTGCTGAACAGAATTCAGTGAAGAATTTAGTGGCGTGAAAGGCCCATGACAGTGGGGAATGTAACGTTATCTGTGAGGAATTGTTTTCCTGACTCGAGGAGAGTCAACTGCGCTGTTCCCAGGAGTCAGTATTCACAACAGCCTCGCAGGATAGATATTCATGAACCGCACTTGTGTATAAGGTGCAGAGTTTCAAAATTCTCAATAATGCAAAACACGTAAATAGACTAAACAAAGCAGAAAGCTCCATGAACTGCTTTTTACCAACAAAATGTATCTTGCTAGGCATTGCTCTGTATTCTTTTCCTGAGCCCAGTTACACGGAACCATGACAAGATCAGGACGACACTTGAGCAAGTGTAAAAAGAGGGCAGTGCTAGAGGGCATGCCAGGAGCAGCATTCGGTACGTGGTGAAGTGAATTTCCCACAAAAGGAACATACTCCAAACAGCAGACTGAGGGGAGATAACTTACGGTGAGGTGAGGCTTTGATAGTCGGTGCTACAGAGACTGTGGAGGTCAGTTATTAAGTCTGTTCAAGAATGCGATTGACAGATTTCTACAGACTAAAAACATCAAGGGCTCAGGGGACAGTAAAGGAAAATCTTGAATATATGCACTTCAATGCAGTTTAGAACTGTGTATTTTAGCAAGTTTCTCGAACAAATTAGGAACCACGGTGAAGACAATCATCTCCCAGTTCTCAGTCAATTTGCCAACCATTAAGGTATAATCCTAAATATGGAGTTACCCTGTAGCATCCCGCTCCAGTGGCACAATTGGTCAACATCCTGGTTCTTAACTGACAGTATCGAAGCATTTGCAATGCTGAGGTTGTGAGTTCAAGCCTCAGGTGGAGCAATTTTAGTTTGTCGTGGCACAAGAGGGTAATAAGCAAAGTCAATTCTGAGCAAGGTTTGTGGGAAAAAAAAACACCAGTTTCTGTGAATTGGGAAATGACTGAATGATTGATAAACATCCTGCAAGTGTTCACAATGCAAAGAAAGATATGCGGAGAGAGAAATGAAGGTGATGTTTTTTCAGATCAAAGATATTTCTCACAAGGGTGACTGCAGTGACTTAAATTGCAGGAAAAAGCTGTTTAACTCATTTCAATTTATTCACTTTGCTGCAACTTGCACAGGTCATTGAAATAATTAAAAATGAATCAGATTTATCTCATTCAGCCGTTCGAATGTTACATTCGACTTTCGTTGGAAATGTTATCAGCTTAAAATAAAGTTCTGCTGAGAAGAAGGGAGGGTTCAAAATGCAAATAAAGAGAAAAATCTTTGTTTGTGAATTTCTTGGATGGAGTTCAGAAAGTATGAAATGTACCTCAAATCATCGGAATGTGGTCATTTTTAAGGCACCAATTTAAAGCAGGAATTGCATCTCTGAGCAACAGCTCCCTTTCGACTCGAAAGGGTCTAATTTTACATTTTAATTGAAAACATGTTCAGTTCCATTTGTAATGCTTCATGGAGAATGAACTATCAATCTTATTCAGCTGCATGTGTATAATAAATTTTACACGTGTAGTCAAAGAAATTCAAAGCTATTCCCGACATGCCCACAGGCTTTGTCTCACTGTTAAGGTGCCTTCTTCGGGACCAGGTACATAATTCTTTGAAGTATACGTCACATATAGACAGGGTGGTTTAACAAGCTCTTGGTACGCCTGCCTTCATCGCTCAATCGTCTGAGGTTAGGAGCTGGGAAGTCATGTTGAGTTTGTGCAGGTCGTTGGTGAGGCCTCTTCTGGAATATAGTGCAGAGTTTCGGTCACACAATTGTAGCAGGCATATTATTAAGTGAGTGAGTGTTGGAAGTGGTTGACCCGGATGTTGCCTGGTATGGAAGTTTGAGTTATATGGAAAGACTGGATAGGTTTGGACGTCCTTTGCTGGCGCTTAGGTGATTGAGAGGCAATCTGACATGAGTTTATAAAATAATGAGATGTGTGGCTAGTACTAATAGAAGTTGTCTTTCCCCTCGGATGGGAGGTTTCAAGACTCAGGAACATTTTCAAGTTGAAAGGAGATAATTTTTTTCAAAAAAAGATGGGATAGGCGGAACGTTGCAATGACTGCAAGTAAAACGGTGGCAAGTTCCGGCAGAGAAATGAGTGCCACAGAGACGGGTCACAGTGAAGCAGGCATTTGAGGTCAAATGTGTTTTGTTTGCCAGGGAAATTCAACAAAGTGGAGAATATTGAAGTGAAGCAGTGCCGGCGATTAGCTTTGCTGGGTATTCACTTTGCGAATATACTTCTGTTGATATCCCTGATTATATCACAAGTGGACAGCATTAAAGCTGCAGCCAGACATGTAGAGCCAGTGGTGTAATTGATACAGTGTCTGACTTTGGTTTGGAAGATTGAAACATTCTATCCTCCCTCGCTGGAGTGTAATTCACAGCCTCTCTACCCTTGCAAATTGCTTCCAAAGATGAATGTGTCCCCAGCGCTGTTTTTGTCAGGTTCCCAGCAGCTGAAGTGATTGCATCGCTGGGCTTTGGAAATTGAAAATTGGAATTGAAAGGTAAATGAGTAACATGAGTGTGGGGCTACTTCAGCTCACTGTCTATTTCATGTCCCAGCTCATGGCAACGGTTCTCATTGTCAAGAGAAACTGCTCGTGTTCCACATCAAGTTGCCTTTTGTCAGGGAACCTTGTGTATGACAACAGAGTGTAGTTATGAAGGAGACGGAGCACATATAATCGTGAGGTCTCTGTCACTCTCGGGGATATATCTGTGTATCTCCCTCTGTTGCTTAACATGAGGATGATTACTTCAAAGCAGCTGACACGGACTTTTATCTTCTCAAATTTCAGTCCCATTCGTGGAATACAGGGATACACTCATTGCAATTTGCACTCAAAACTTCAGTGCACTAAAGGCGATGGGCCAAACACTGGAACTTGTAAGGAGCTGAAGTGGATACACAAAGACAAAGAGAGGCAAATAGAGACACATTTTGAGGGAGACATTGAAAGGATCAATTCTTCATTCGACATGTCTGCTCAGGGACAGAAAAGAAAAGGGAAAGGCAATAATTTAAGCAGAGCTTTTCCCCAGCTCAGGGCAATGGAAACTGCATCAGAGCCAATAATTCCTTTTTAAAGTTGTTGAGTTAACTGTTGGAAACAAAGAAGATATTGTGATAAATATGCTGATTCAACAAATAAATGCACTTATTTCCCTGGAATTACAGTGTAGAAATGCATAACTAACGTAGTTCTGATGAATGATCAGTTGATCTGAAGCGCTATCTCGTTCTGTCCACAGATGCTGCCAGACTTGTGCTTGTCTATCAATTCCTGTTTTTTTTTGTTTCAGTTTTGCAGAATCCGCAGTTGTTAACAGGTACGCTTGAATATCATTTGAGATAAGATAGATTAACTCAGAGCTCCTTTCCTGCTTCTGAAAATTCGTCAGCAGTATAAATGTAACCTTTGACTAATTTCCAACATTCTGTTGGTCGAACTCTGATTTCAATCAGAATCACAAAATTTGTCACAATGCAGATGGAGGCCATGCAGCACAACTTGGCTGTGCTGCTCTCCACAATGTGTAAATGGGTGTCTCCTTTAATATTATTCTCTGGCCTTCTCAGTGTAACTCTGCACTTCGTTACTTTTAAACTAACCATCGAATTTCCTTTTGTATCGATTGAATCTGCGTCTTGCGCACTGTCAGACTGTGATTTCCAGACCCAAACACCCTCTGTTCAAAACTTGAAGCAGACCAACTTTCAGCTTTCTGTTCTCCAAGGACAACTTTCCCAACTTTCCGGTCTACCTTCATAGCCTACATTCCTCATACACGGCCCCATTCATGTGAATCTGTTCAGCGCTGTCTCTTATCACCTCACAACCCCGCTTCCGGTAGTTTCCCAAAGAAAAATAAACTTGCTTGAAAATATCGGCTGGTCTGGCAGCATCCGTGAAGGATAAAACAGAATTAACATTTCGTGTCCAATGACTCTGTTCCGAGGAAGGGTCACTGGACCCGAAAAGTTAACTCTGTCTTTTATTCCTTCACAGATGCTGCCATACCCACTGAGCTTTTCCTGCAAATTTATTCTTGTCCTTGATTTACAGTATCTGCAGTGCTTTCGTAATTTTTATATGGACATTTCACACCCAGAAATGAGCAATAATGCAAATGGAGCACTCATTCAGAGTCAGTTAACGTTGGCAAAGGCCCGAGAAGACTTGTTTTCACTTTGAACAAGTGTTTCCGTTCGCCATGTTCATTGCAACAGTACCTCTGCCCCATTCCCACTTTAGGCAATCCAACCACATTTAACAAAACGAGCTTTTTTTCTAGAAAGCTCATTCGGCATTGTAGCAAGTGTAAGGTAAAGAACCTGGGTTTGTCTGGGAGTTGAACGCATCGACTTTTTGCATATCTACACGATATCATAATCTAAGACAGGATCATATCACTAGACCAACGAGCCCTGCCTGTGTGCACTTGCCTAGCTCTGAACCAGCTGAGACTTACTCGGAGTGAAGTGTCTCGAATGTTGCTCCGGAAATTGAAAGCAACTCAGAGTTTCAACAACAATTTCCTCTCATTTTGTCTCCTCGCTCCCAGAATGGTGCTATTTGTCCGTCCCAACGAGACTGGGTTCTCTTCACTTGGGTATTCAACCATTTTCTTCCACTTGGATCACAAAGCACTTTGAAAGGTTCACAGACTGGGTTTCTGTTTCGTATCATTTCCATGTTCCCACGTACTAACTGTTTTTCCCCTAAATTCTCATAGCACTGCTCAGTCTTCATCATGCCCAGGGATGAGAGAATTCAGTTCTGTGGGGAGATTCTACAGACTGGGGTTGTTCTGTTTAGGGCATTGAAGATTAAATGGGGGTTTCATGGCGTTAGCGTTTGGATGAAGTAGACAGTGAGAAACTTGCTTCCGAAGATCAGGGTCAGTAAACACTGGGATTTTGGAACTTTGAAGATAAATAGAGTTGCGTTTATCCAGGACTTTCCACGTCATGATGTCTGTTCACCACGGGCAGAGGTTTTTGTTTAAAGCTTGCTTTCTTCTTTCGCACATATGATACATTCGCCGCAACAAACGCGAGGGACCTCAGACTGGCCTCGTTCTCATCAAAATCAGACATCATCAGTAAAGAATAGAGCAAGACAGAAAATGCCAGAGATTGCCCACGCTTTTAACCCTCAAAACCATTCTCGTTTACTCTATCCACACAAAACAGGAATCATACCGCTCGATCAATGAATCAATAGACAGCTCAGAACCATTAACACTAAACCAGGTGAGTTTTCTTGTAAGCTCAGGATATTCCCATTGCCTCAGGGAGTGAAAGCAGCATTGATTTTTAAAAACAGCTTCTTCCTTTTCTAACTCCTTACTCCCTTCATCTGGGGCTGAGCTCTGTCGATTGGCGCCTGGAGTAAGACACCTTCCACTGGCAGCTAGTGCTGGAGAAGGGCAGCATGAATGTGCTCTTCAGTTCCCTGTCAATGTCCTTGCGAGGTATGGAAAGTGTTGAAGACAGTGCAGGAGGGAGATCGTGCTTGCACAGGAACTGACATTGTCTTGGGAACCTTGTCTAAATTATTGCATCTGAGACGGAGTGAGAAATGCAGAGTTGGTACGAAAGAGAGAATCCCTCCCAATAATAGGGAACTGTATCAGTGATCTTCTCAATGTCACAGGGAGGTCGCTGCTGCCTGAATCAGCGGGGAAAGTTACTGCAGGGAGTCGTGTCATTCAGACACACTGCACTCGGTCTGTATAAACTTCATGGTGTTGCTCCCAGCTCGGAAAACAGATTTTACTGTTCATTTCATTCTCAGAGTAACAGAGAAAGCAATTTAGGCCAGCACCTTGACAGCTCCTGGAGAGAGCAGGGAAGTGAGAGAGCGGACAGTTTTGACTTATGTACATTTTCAGCATTTACATGTTGACCTGTGTGACAGTAGAATCAATTTGAGAGATTGCTTCAGTTACAGATAGCAGGAAACATTTGAGTCAGTTTATCTTGCTTCTGAAAGCTGTTGAGTAAATTGTGCAGAGCAACAGACTCTTCTCCTTGGCATTAGTGAAACGACAAACAGCAGACTACATCTTCCAGAGTATGGTACCCAGCAGAACACAACTAAAGAATTACTAAGTGACAAGGTCTGTTGAATCCAATTCTGTGAAGAATTGAAGCCAAGGGATTGAAAATCCCTGAAATAGTGGAGATGTGACATTGTTGACTAGACTCGAGGAGGGTGCACAGTGCTCTTCCCAGGAACCAGTATTGGGACCACCTCTCTTCTGGACAGGTATTAATGGCCCACAATTTTGTATAGAGTGGACAATTCCAAAATCCTAAATGTCACAACTTTAGCAAAGAAATGTAATCACTGGAGGAAGTCACAGGAACTGATTTTTATTTTCCAGTAAATCTTCCATTGCCTGATCTGAAGCTGAAAAATTCCAGCTGTGAGCAAAGTGTAGTGAAGTTGATGAGTTGATATTCAGTGGTGTCAATTAACACCATCCTCACCAGTTTTTTGCTTAAAACTCTCAGCTGGAAAAATCACTAAATAAAAGGAACAAGTCTCACCATTCGATAGAATCATGGCTGATCTAAACTTCACTGACATTTCCCACCCCATCCACAAAACCCTGTGTACCACTGGGAACCAGACATTTATCAATCTCCACCTTCAAAAAAAGTCCAAAGTAACATGTCAACTATGGAAGGGAAAGTTGCGTTGCGAGCCAGTCGTACTATTTCATGAACTTTGCAGGTTTATCATGTAGGCAACCGATTCTAGTCTGAATATTTTTCAAACTGTATTGTTCCCAGAAAACCTGCCCCGAAGATTTGGCGAACTTCGTATGGTCAGCAGTGGGAGCTGGACAACAGGGAGTGACAATGAATCGGCTTTTGCAGATCATCATTGACTTCCTTCAAACACAGTCCAAAACTCTGTGGAAGTCAAAATCACAACATTTGAAATGCACGGCAATAGATCCATAGATGTCTGATACACTCTCCATTGTACCTAGAACCTCGCCTACACGAGCTTTAAAGTACAGCAAGTTGGCTATGGTGCATTATTTTTTGTGTCTTTCAATAAAAATATGCTTTATCCTCTGAAAGAAGGGTCACTAGATTTGAAAAGTAACTGCGGTTTTTCTTCCCGCATGTTGCCAGATCTGTCAAACTTTTCTAGCAACTTCTGCTTTTATATCTGTTCGTCCTCATCCCATTTTCAACACTATCCCTGTGAGATCTGGCACTTCAAGTGACCATCTAAACACTCCTAAAATGTTCTGAGGATGCTTAGCTTAGCCACACTTTCAGGCAGTGAATATCAGATGCCCAGAACTATCTGCGAGAGAAACACATCTTCCTTAAATCTCCCGTAAACCTTCTGCCCCATGTTTTTAATCTTACTCGAAGGTTAATCATCCTTTTCAATAAGATGAAGGTCAGTTCAATCTCCCGTATGTATGCCCTTCATAATTTTATAAACGTTAATCAGCTCCCCAATGAGCTTTCTCTGCTATCAGAAAAAAAAACAACCCAGCCTAGATCGTCTGCCTTCTCAGTGGAAATGGTCAATCCCAGGTAATATCCTTGTTGATCGGCTCTGGGCACCCTGTAGTGCAATTACACACTTCCTGAAGTCTAGCAATCAAAATGGAACAACGTTCTCTAACAAAATCAGAAATTTCTGGATAAATTCAGTCCAACAGGCATCATCTGTGGAAATGATTGATTGACAGGTTATCATATGTACCGAACTACAGTGAAAAACTTTCTTTAGGAACAAGACAAGCAGATCATAGTAAGCAAGGATAAACAAATCAGAATTTGCGTGAAGATCTAGACAGAGGTACATTGGTTACATGGCACAGGACATGGAGTGGGCGAGATCAAGGGCAGCAAGATCAACATTATTTGTTGTCCTGGGGCTGCGAGTCAAGCGTCGTCAGTACTCGGGTCGGAACAACTGCAGCATTCTTAACCCATTTAAAAGAGCATTATTACTATTTTTTTTACAGATTTAGATTTAAGTTAAAATGAAGAACATTAATAAGGAATGGTCAGGTTATATCTGTTCTAAGTATATCGCAAGGAGTCGCATGATGTCAGCTCCATTTTGAAAGAGGGGTTAATGTTTCGAGAACAGGAACTATTCTTCACAACTGGTAGCATCGATGAAAAGAAGGCATATAAAATGTACTCTCCTAAGAAATGTGCCCTGTGTGCATTTGTCTGAATATGAATACCTTTGTGAAATTCAACGCTTCTTCTTGAAAGTTCACCTTATCTTTAAAATCCTTCTTTAGCCTTGGATGGTGCTTCATTCTCTTTGAGTCTTTCTGACTGCTGTTTTGCTTTTTGAATGTTCTGAAATATCTCCTCAAATGTCTAATATTGCAAGTCTACTGACCCAGCTCCTAAGCTAATTTACCAATACATTGCAGCCAGCCCTAACTTCACACTGTTACCAGTTTCCATACACATAGGTTTCCAGCGGTCATCTTAGAGCCAGCCATCCCTCCCTAAAAGTACACTCTGTCACACTGTGATCACTGATACCTCGGTGCGTGTTAGCTATGAGGTCATTGATGAATCCTGTGCCATTGCATATTACCAGATATATTGCTCTCTGGTTGTATCTGGAAAATACTGTTCTAATGAACTGCCCCAATAACCACGTCATCAATTCATCATTCAATCGACATTCGCTAATCTAACTTGGCCAATGTGTATGACCATTAGAATGACCAAGGAGCACTGCTTTACTGTAAATTAAGTGGACAGCAATGCTTTAATTGTGGCACTGAGGACTAATTTGGTGTTCCTTCACTGTCAGCTAGTTGAAATATCTTGGAATCCCCTTTCACAGAGGTCTGCGTCTGTATCTGCACCACTTAGATAGAAGACGTTCAAGGAGGAAACCCTCTGTCAAATTTCCCAGAGCTTTTGGGGATGACAAACGCTACCCTTGCTAGTATCAGAGATAATGGGAACTGCAGATGCTGGAGAATTCCAAGATAATAAAATGTGAGGCTGGATGAACACAGCAGGCCAGCCAGCATCTCAGGAGCACAAAAGCGGACTTTTCGAGCCTAGACCCTTCATCAGAGAGGGGGATGGGGAGAGGGAACTGGAATAAATAGGGAGAGAGGGGGAGGCGGACCGAAGATGGAGAGTAAAGAAGACAGGTGGAGAGAGTGTAGGTGGGGAGGTAGGGAGGGGATAGGTCAGTCCAGGGAAGAAGGACAGGTCAAGGAGGTGGGATGAGGTTAGTAGGTAGATGGGGGTGCGGCTTGGGGTGGGAGGAAGGGATGGGTGAGAGGAAGAACCGGTTAGGGAGGTAGAGACAGGTTGGACTGGTTTTGGGATGCAGTGGGTTGGGGGGAAGAGCTGGGCTGGTTGTGTGGTGCAGTGGGGGGAGGGGACGAACTGGGCTGGTTGAGGGATGCAGTAGGGGAAGGGGAGATTTTGAAACTGGTGAAGTCCACATTGATACCATATGGCTGCAGGGTTCCCAGGCGGAATATGAGTTGCTGTTCCTGCAACCTTCGGGTGGCATCATTGTGGCAGTGCAGGAGGCCCATGATGGACATGTCATCTAGAGAATGGGAGGGGGAGTGGAAATGGTTTGCGACTGGGAGGTGCAGTTGTTTGTTGCGAACTGAGCGGAGGTGTTCTGCAAAGCGGTCCCCAAGCCTCCGCTTGGTTTCCCCAATGTAGAGGAAGCCGCACCGGGTACAGTGGATGCAGTATACCACATTGGCAGATGTGCAGGTGAACCTCTGCTTAATGTGGAATGTCATCTTGGGGCCTGGGATAGGGGTGATTGAGGAGGTGTGGGGACAGGTGTAGCATTTCCTGCGGTTGCAGGGGAAGGTGCCGGGTGTGGTGGGGTTGGAGGGCAGTGTGGAGCGAACAAGGCAGTCACGGAGAGAGTGGTCTCTCCGGAAAGCTGACAGGGGCGGGGATGGAAAAATGTCTTGGGTGGTGGGGTCAGATTGTAAATGGCAGAAGTGTCGGAGGATAATGCGTTGTATCCGGAGGTTGGTAGGGTGGTGTGTGAGAACGAGGGGGATCCTCTTGGGGCGGTTGTGGCGGGGGCGGGGTGTGAGGGATGTGTTGCGGGAAATACGGGAGACGCGGTCAAGGGTGTTCTCGATCACTCTGGGGGGAAAGTTGCGGTCCTTAAAGAACTTGGACATCTGGGATGTGCGGGAGTGGAATGTCTTATCGTGGGGGCAGATGTGGCGGAGGCGGAGGAATTGGGAATAGGGGATGGAATTTTTGCAGGAGGGTGGGTGGGAGGAGGTGTATTCTAGGTTGCTGTGGGAGTCAGTGGGCTTGAAATGGACATCAGTTACAAGCTGGTTGCCTGAGATGGAGACTGAGAGGTCCAGGAAGGTGAGGGATGTGCTGGAGATGGCCCAGGTGAACTGAAGGTTGCGGTGGAACGTGTTGGTGAAGTGGATGAACTGTTCGAGCTCCTCTGGGGAGCAAGAGGCGGCGCCGATACAGTCATCAATGTACCGGAGGAAGAGGTGGGGTTTGGGGCCTGTGTAGGTGCGGAAGAGGGACTGTTCCACGTAACCTACAAAGAGGCAGGCATAACTGGGGCCCATGCGGGTGCCCCTTAGTCTGTCGGAAGTAGGAGGAGTCAAAAGAGAAGTTGTTGAGCTTTTGTGCTCCTGAGATGCTGCTTGGCCTGCTGTGTTCATCCAGCCTCACATTTTGTTATCTTGGAATTCTCCAGCATCTGCAGATCCCATTATCTCTGATACTATTCTAACCTCACTGCGAAGCCTCTTCCAGGGATGCCTAACCTGAAGAAGTTACCCTCCTCCCTCCGGACCAACCTCAGGGAATCTCTCTCCCATTGCAACTCTCTTGTAATCTCTTCGGCCTTGAAACTGCTCGACCATGTCCTGAAGCAAACCAGGTACCACAGCCACCTTCGTCACCTTCCTCAGCACCTGCCTACGGAACCAGATCATCCCCAAGGGACTACAGTCTACATTTCAGCCTTCCCAATTTGGTCCCAACCGTGACCACCTCTCCACCCAGAATATTCAGACCCTTCAGAAGCGTTTCTCCCTGCGAGTTCTGAAACAGACACTCGCAGCCATGCGCCGGCACCTCCACACACTGCAATCCAGCCTGCCCCAGCTCAGAGCATCCCTCTCCCAGACCTGCAGAGGACCCCTGCTGTTTTTCATCCTCCGCAGGATCCACAGACTGAACACCCAGTTCCACTCAGCTTTACTGGACACCAAAAATCGTAAGTACAACCAACTCACGGGCCCCTGCCACCCACAAGAGGATTCCTGCGCCTCCCAAATCCCGAGTCTGTCCCTGCCCCTCCCCAACCATGCACCCGCCGCCATTGACCATGAGGACACGGCCGGAGACCCCACCGATGACGTAACATCCGCCTCCGCCGGCCACAGAAATTCCGGAACCGCTGCTGCAGTCACCACCCCCACGTCCAGGTACAACACCCCACACACTACCCTCACCGCAGCTGCAGCCGCCCACCCCAATCCTCCAACAGCCGACGGAACCCCGCCCACGGCCGGCCGACGGAACCCCGCCCACGGCCGTCGCCGGCGAAACCCCGCCCACGGCCGACGGAACCCCGCCCACGGCCGACGACCTAATCGCTCCGCCCACAACCTCCACAGCCAGCAACCCCCGAGGAGACAGCCACACTGAGCCCTGCCGCATCTTCACCATCCCCCCAGACCTCCCACTGACTGAGGACGAACGGTCAGTCCTTAGCAAGGGGCTCACCTTTGTCCCCCTACAACCACACATCAACGAATACCAGTCACGGTTGGATATAGATAATAAAATGTGAGGCTGGATGAACACAGCAGGCTTGGATACAGAGCAGTTTTTCCGCCGTCTTCGCCTGCATGCCTACTTCTTCAACCGGGAACCCAACCCTCCTTCCACTGACCCCTTCACCCGCTTCCAACACAAGTCCTCCTCCTGGACACCACCCCCAGGCCTCCTACCCTCCCTCGACCTCTTCATCTACAACTGCCGTCGAGACATTAGCCGCCTCCACCTCTCCACCCCTCTCACCCACTCCAACCTCTCCCCCGCAGAACGGGCAGCCCTCCGCTCCCTCCGCTCCAACCCCAACCTCACCATCAAACCCGCAGACAAGGGTGGCGCAGTGGTAGTATGGCGCACTGACCTCTACATCGCCGAGGCCAGACGCCAACTCTCCGACACCACCTCCTACTGCCTCCTCGATCATGACCCCACACCCGAGCACCAAACCATCATCTCCAACACCATTCACGACCTCATCACCACAGGGGACCTCCCACCCACAGCCTCCAACCTCATTGTTCCCCAACCCCGCACGGCCCGTTTCTATCTCCTTCCCAAAATCCACAAACCTGCCTGCCCTGGTCGACCCATCGTCTCAGCCTGCTCCTGCCCCACCGAACTCATCTCCAAATATCTGGACTCCATTTTCTCCCCTTTGGTCCAGGAACTCCCCACCTACGTCCGTGACACCACCCACGCCCTCCACCTCCTCCAGGACTTCCAATTCCCTGGCCCCCAACACCTCATATTCACCATGGACGTCCAGTCCCTGTACACCTGCATTCCGCATGGAGATGGCCTCAAGGCTCTCCGCTTCTTCCTATCCCGCAGGCCCGACCAGTCCCCCTCCACCGACACTCTCATCCGCCCAGCTGAACTCGTCCTCACACTCAACAACTTCTCTTTTGACTCCTCCCACTTCCTACAGACTAAGTGGGTGGCTATGGGCACCCGCATGGGCCCCAGCTATGCCTGCCTCTTTGTTTGTTACGTGGAACAGTCCCTCTTCCGCACCTACACAGGCCCCAAACCCCACCTCTTCCTCCGGTACATTGATGACTGTATCGGCGCCGCCTCTTGCTCCTCGGAGGAGCTCGAACAGTTCATCCACTTCATCAACACCTTCCACCCCAACCTTCAGTTCACCTGGGCCATCTCCAGCACATCCCTCACCTTCCTGGACCTCTCAGTCTCCATCTCAGGCAACCAGCTTGTAACTGATGTCCATTTCAAGCCCACTGACTCCCACAGCTACCTAGAATACACCTCCTCCCACCCACCCTCCTGCAAAAATTCCATCCCCTATTCCCAATTCCTCCGCCTCCGCCGCATCTGCTCCCACGATAAGACATTCCACTCCCGCACATCCCAGATGTCCAAGTTCTTTAAGGACCGCAACTTTCCCCCCAGAGTGATCGAGAACACCCTTGACCGCGTCTCCCGTATTTCCCGCAACACATCCCTCACACCCCGCCCCCGCCACAACCGCCCCAAGAGGATCCCCCTCGTTCTCACACACCACCCTACCAACCTCCGGATACAACGCATTATCCTCCGACACTTCTGCCATTGACAATCCGACCCCACCACCCAAGACATTTTTCCATTCTCTCCCCTGTCAGCTTTCCGGAGAGACCACTCTCTCCATGACTGCCTTGTTCGCTCCACACTGCCCTCCAAACCCACCACACCCGGCACCTTCCCCTGCAACCGCAGGAAATGCTACACCTGTCCCCACGTCTCCTCCCTCACCCCCATCCCAGGCCCCAAGATGACATTCCACATTAAGCAGAGGTTCACCTGCACATCTGCCAATGTGGTATACTGCATCCACTGTACCCGGTGCGGCTTCCTCTACATTGGGGAAACCAAGCGGAGGCTTGGGGACCGCTTTGCAGAACACCTCCGCTCAGTTCGCAACCAACAACTGCACCTCCCAGTCGCAAACCATTTCCACTCCCTCTCCCATTCTCCAGATGACATGTCCATCATGGGCCTCCTGCAGTGCCACAATGATGCCACCCAAAGGTTGCAGGAACAGCAACTCATATTCCGCCTGGGAACCCTGCAGCCATATGGTTTCAATGTGGACTTCACCAGTTTCAAAATCTCCCCTTCCCCTACTACATCCCTAAACCAGCCCAGTTCGTCCCCTCCCCCCACTGCACCACACAACCAGCCCAGCTCTTCCCCCCCCACCCACTGCATCCCAAAACCAGTCCAACCTGTCTCTACCTCCCTAACCGGTTCTTCCTCTCACCCATCCCTTCCTCCCACCCCAAGCCGCACCCCCAGCTACCTACTAACCTCATCCCACCTCCTTGACCTGTCCGTCTTCCCTGGACCGACCTATCCCCTCCCTACCTCCCCACCTACACTCTCTCCACCTATCTTCTTTACTCTCCATCTTTGGTCCGCCTCCCCCTCTCTCCCTATTTATTCCAGTTCCCTCTCCCCATCCCCCTCTCTGATGAAGGGTCTAGGCCCGAAACGTCAGCTTTTGTGCTCCTGAGATGCTGCTTGGCCTGCTGTGTTCATCCAGCCTCACATTTTATTATCTACCCTTGCTAGTGCCTTCCAAAACACAGATGAATGCATTTTTATCAAAATACCAAGATATTTTATGCTTTCATAGTTGGGTCTAAAGTTTCAGAATGGTAATACCTTGCTGGATGAGTCTGATTCCAGTGACACTAAGAGAATGACATTACATTGAGTCTGTGATTCCCGCCGTTTTGATTGCCACATTGCCAGAAAGATGTGGAAGATTTGGAGAGAGTGCAGAGAAGGTTCACCAGGATGTTGGCCATTCTCGAGGTCATTGACAATGACGAAAGGTTAAAAAAGAATGGGATTGTTTTTACTGGAAAGACGGCGGCTGAGAGGTGACCGAAGAGAGGCCTACAAAATTATGAGAGGCATGGATAGGGTGGATAGTTACAGGTTTTTATTTTTCCCAGGGTTGATGTTTCAATTACAAAGGGGCACAGGTTCAAGGTGAGAGCGCAAACGTTGAGCAAGATGTGCGCAAAAAGTTTTTTTTCATATGGAGTGGTAGGAGCTTGGAATACACTGCCATAAGAGATGATAGAAGGAGGCACGTTGGCAAAAATTAGAAGACATTTGGATGGTTACATGAATAGAGAGGGAATGGAGGGATATGGAAGAAATGAGGGCAGATGCTTTTTCTTTAGTCAGGTCATGACGATCAGCACAGGCTTGAAAGGGTGAAGGGCTTGTTCCTGTGCTGCACTTCTCTTTTGCTTATTTGTTGTTTGTTTTCAAATGGTTACTTTCAGAGGATTGATCGTATGATGTCAGTGTCATTGAGTTCACTAATTTCATGGCAAGTCATCACAACTCAATATGTCATCGATACTTGGGGAACCTGTCAAACATAGAAACTTTATAGTTACTCATGTAATGACCATAACCAAACACTTGAGAGTCGACTGAAATTTTAGCTTCACTGTATTGGTTCAGATCAGACAAAACATAGTCCATTTCTTTTCCCATTAAGGAAGTTGTGCTGGTGATACTTGTATAAAAATGGTGTCTGTTTCTTCGTTATGTTCCCAAACAAACTTTGTTTTTTGTGAATATCCTCCTAAATACGTGAATCTCAGAAAATTGATGTTGATTGAAAAGACACTTTAGAAACAGCTGAACTTCATGAAAGCAAAAACCGGAATAGATTATTGATGATGACACATGTTGTGTTCTTTATTGAACAAGCCTCTCTCCACATGCTCTGAAAACTTTTCATAGAATCCCTAGAGCATAGAAAATGGCCCTTCAGCCCAACAAGGTCACACTTACTCTCAGAGCATCCCACCAAGACCCTTCCCCCTGTAACCACCTAATCTATACATCCTTGAACATTACAGGCAATTCAGCATGGCCATGCCACCAGCCTGCACTTCCTTGCACTGTGGAAGGAAATGGAAGCACCCAGAGAAAACACATTGCAGACACAGGAGAACATCCAACCTGCACACAGACAGTCGCCTAAGGGTAGAATCGAACCCAACTCCCAGTCACTGTGAGGCAGCAGTCCTAACAACGATGCCACCCCTTAATACATGTCACAGAATAATTACAGGAAAATTAGTAGTCACACAGCTCTTCATTACTGCAGGAGGTCCGAATGAGCTATATTTCTACTGTTATTGTCCAGAAATCATCCTGTAGCCCTACATCTATTAGCTGTATCTATATTTAATTTCGAATATCCTGTCCGGATATGAAGAATCTTATCAACATGTATACCCTGTGATTAAACAGTCTACATATAAAACATATTTCCCGACGTCGCATTTAAAATTACCCTGTTCTATTCACAATGTCTTTGGGCCTTTCATCTCCCAAATGTAGCCTGTCTATTTGCTCTGCATCACACTTCATTCTGCCTCCCAAAAAAAGTGATGGTCAAAAACTGGTGACTGGGGGAGATCATTGTACTCCCCTCCAGTCTCCACTGCCACTGCTTCATTCCTATCTGTCTCCCAGCCGGTATCATATTCTTTCTGTCATTAATCCATGGGTTTAAATGGGGAAGGTCATTGTTCACGCCAAGTCTGGCTTTGGACTCAGTTTACAAAATCAAATTTTTACAACTTTAAAACAAATAAACTTCAATAAGATGGTTTTCAGTGTATAGTAAAAAGAAAGCTAAAGTGTATAGTGTGTTGAAAAAAAAATGTCTTCTTAGATAAATGACAGGGATGTCCAGCCAAATCCACACTTCCTCTCTATGGTCATAACAACTATGCCCAGTGGCTGGAGCTTGTTCTAGTGGAGGAAAGACCAGCACTGGAACAACCTCTTGACTTTTTTTGAGGGGGGAGGTGGTTACTGCATTGTACATGGGCAGCACTGTAGAATCATTTAACCGGCAAAAAAGGAAGCAGCCATTATTCTCCCACACAACTGACTTCATCAGAGCAATGTGTAATCGGAGATAAGGCCAATAGCCAGAGATTAAGTCACCCAAACAAGTCCACTTATTATATTGAACTGAAGGTTCTCTAATTAAAGGAGTTAACTGGAACTGTTTGTTCAGTGACTGTGATTGATGTCAGTCTCCATGGATTCTAATTGTGTCACAGGAGGCTTTCTCTCTCCTATTACTAAGGGGCCCCATTCAGTGTGTTATCCCATAGTATAAGCGTGAGCATCGGCCAAAGCACTAACAGGGATCAGCAGCTGCAGAGAGAGGGCGCAGAGAGATCAGAATCTGAGAACAATAGACGGGAATGTTACAACAATCGGTTAGAGTCTGAGAACAATAGACGGGAATGTTACAACAATGGATCAGAATCTGAGAACACTAGACTGGAATGTTACAACAATGGATCAGAATCTGAGAACAATAGACTGGAATGTTACAACAATGGATCAGAATCTGAGAACAATAGACTGGAATGTTACAACAATGGATCAGAATCTGAGAACAATAGACTGGAATGTTACAACAATGGATAGGAGTTTATCTGAGGGTCTTTTCTACCTTTCAAAGCCTTGGGCCCTGTTAACATGGCGAATATACGGTCTACTGATGATCATTCAAGCCGGTTACTATCCCCTCCTCGCTATTGTTGGTGTTCCTGGTAAGTCACTGTCTCTGACCATTCTTTAATGCCAGAAACCATGTTGAACTTCATTGCTATTTCCGTTATCCATACTTGGGCAAAGGTGGAATCTATTTTCTTTTGTTTCAATTACAAATACCGTTCATTTCCATGAATTTAAGACCCTTCCTTTACAGACATGACTGCTCACAACTTTGAGGACCGTTTTTGCCCTGAACTGATTTATGTATCATTATTCTCTCCATCAGCAAACTGGTCCACGACCAGCTCGATAATACCCCCAGGCTCCACCTCTGTGTCATTGTTGCTGTAGAATAAACCATTAACTATGACTTGGTATCACACAGACTTTATGTTTCTAGCTCTCCACCAGCCAATCTTCCAGTTACAAATATTTGGTCAGAAACTTGTTCTTGTGTCTGAATTTACGTTACAATATGGTCACTGTGTCAGAGTAGTAATGTTGATCTGCACTAAGAGTGACCTCAGACCCATAATAATGCGCTTGGCTCGTTACTACCTTGAGAATTGACCTCACAGGCAAGAACAATTAGCGACGGTGAACAAATGCTGGCCCTTTCCAATAATGCCAAAATCCCATGAAATCACAAAAGAAAACGTTAAAGCAAACAAAGAAGGATGCTGGAGGCCTGAAACAAAAAGGAAAAGCAAGTGCTGAGGAAATTGATGATAATAAAATGTGAGGCTGGATGAACACAGCAGGCCCAGCAGCATCTCAGGAGCACAAAAGCTGACGTTTCGGGGCTAGACCCTTCATCAGAGAGGGGGATGGGGTGAGGGTTCAGGACTAAATAGGGAGAGACGGGGAGGCGGACCGAAGATGGAGAGAAAAGAAGATAGGTGGAGAGGAGAGTATAGGTGGGGAGGTAGGGAGGGGATAGGTCAGTCCAAGGAAGACGGACAGGCCAAGGAGGTGGGATGAGGTTAGTAGGTAGGAGATGGAGGTGTGGCTTGGTGAGGGAGGAAGGGATGGGTGAGAGGAAGAACAGTTTAGGGAGGCAGAGACAGATTGGACTGGTTTTGTGAAGCAGTAGGTGGAGGGGAAGAGCTGGGCTGCTTGTGTGGTGCTGTGGGGGGAGGGGACTTTCCACATTAAGCATAGGTTCACCTGCACATCTGCCAACGTGGTATACTGCATCCACTGTAACCGGTGTGGCTTTCTCTACATTGGGGAAACCAAGCGGAGGCTTGGGGACCGCTTTGCAGAACACCTGCGCTCGGTTCGCAATAAACAACTGCACGTCCCAGTCGTAAACCATTTCCACTCCCCCTCCCATTCTTTAGATGACATGTCCATCATGGCCTCCTGCAGTGCCACAATGATGCCACCCGAAGGTTGCAGGAACAGCAACTCATATTCCGCTTGGGAACCCTGCAGCCCAATGCTATCAATGTGGACTTCACCAGATTCAAAACCTCCCCTTCCCCCACCGCATCCCAAAACCAGCCCAGTTCGTCCCTTCCCCTCACTGCACCACACAACCAGCCCAGCTCTTCCCCTCCACCCACTGCATCCCAAAACCAGTCCAACCTGTCTCTGCCTCCCTAACCTGTTCTTCCTCTCACCCATCCCTTCCTCCCACCCCAAGCCGCCCCTCCATCTCCTACCTACTAACCTCATCCCACCTCCTTGACCTCTCCATCTTCCCTGGACTGACCCATCCCCTCCCTACCTCCCCACCTATACTCTGCTCTCCACCTATCTTCTTTTCTCTCCATCTTCGGTCTGCCTCCCCCTCTCTCCCTATTTGTTCCAGAACCCTCACCCCATCCCCCTCTCTGATGAAGGGTCCAGGCCCGAAACATCAGGTTTTGTGCTCCTGAGATGCTGCTTGGCCTGCTGTGTTCATCCAGCCTCACCTTTTATTATCTTGGATTCTCCAGCATCTGCAGTTCCCATTATTGCTGAGGAAATTGAACAGGTTTTGAAGCCCCTGCCGAAAGAAGAACAGAGTGTGCATTTTGAGTCCACTGGCCACACATTGGAACTGAAAGCAGCTGGGAAATAATGTGATTGAATCTGATGACAGAGATGTATGTTTTGAAGGAGAGAAGGAGTGTGTTGAATGCATGGAGAAAGAGAGAGATAAAAAGAAGCAATTAGGGACACTGCTGATGATCAGCTGGAATGGAAATCAAATGTGAGGCTAATCGTGTTTATTTTTGGCCTATTACAATATTACTGAATATCATTCCCGTGCAATATGTGTCCAAGTCCATGTTTAAAGTGAGTTATGTTCCCTTTGCTTCTCTTCCCTGAGTGTGCTCATCTTCCTTTATTCATTAATTGGACGTCAGCATCGCTGGCTGGGCCAGCAATTATTGCCTTTTCCTGCTTGCCCTCCAGAAGGTGTCAGTGAGCTGCTTTCTTCAACCACTGCGGTCCACGTGTGTCAATGCCCAGAGCCATTCTGTTCATTTCCCTGGGACCTTGCAGTGACTGATATAACTGAATGGCTGTCTTGCCCATTTCAGATGGCAGTTGAGAGCCAATCACATTGCTTTGGCTCTGCAGTCGCTGACGGCCAGACCAGTTGAAGATGGCTGATTTCTTCCATGAAGTACAGTGGTGGGCCAGATATTTTTTTTCTCTCTGACAATCGATGATGGTTTCACAGTTTCAATAAATACATAATTCCAGATATTTTGTTGAATTCAAATTCAAACATCTGGAATCCAGGATTCGAATCCTGGGTCCGGGTCATTAACTGGGTCCTTGGATTAACAGTCTGCATAAAATATCGCTAGAGTGCCTCCTCCCAGCATGTCCAACCATCTTCACCGGTAATAGTGGTTTTACTGTTATTGTGACAGAGGTACAGAAAAAATGTGCAATTGTATTGTAAACTACTTTTATGGAAAGTGGAACTGCAAGTATTTCAGGTCACTGGGACTGCATAAAGATGTAACAGTTTATCGTCCAGGAACAGAAAATGAGGAGAGGAAGGCATTTTCAAAACTGAATGTGTGCGCCACGTATGCACAAATTTGACTTTCCCCTGTCATTGGAAAGCCGGTGAATGTTATTTTCGTGGTTTCTTCGGATTGTGTTGTCAGCTGCTGCATTCATTTCGGGAGACCTGAAGGTCCGGTGACTCCACTCTGTGAGAGATATGGTTGCTGCGTTTACAGTGCATCTGGGATTTCAATATGGCTAACAAATAGGACAGAGTCTGCATCGAAGGGAAGCTCTGTGAACAGCGAGTATCAGGGCACTGAGGTCTCCTCTCTGGAGTTTCATGGAATGCTTTCCAATGTTGTACTCATTTCAGTTGCAAAGCTTGAAGCCAGTTTTATTCAACAATGAAGAGATCCCAGAGCTGTGTCACCACTTTCAGTATAACCTGTAGTCTCACACCAGGGAGAAGTCTGTGCTGACTCTGGCCATGAAGTTAACTGGTTTAATTCTAGAAATTTCTGGGCAGGGTTGATTTACATGCCCATCATGTTCCAGAGAGCCATCCTCTGACGTATTCATGAGGTGACAGATGTCATCTCTGTCCAGTGGACGTGAACATGTTGGTCTGTCTCCACAGAGGGAGGAACGTAAAAACCTTCCAGTAATATTAGGGAACAGGTTGACTGGTAAAAATGAGGATATGTATCAAATTAGGAAGAATAAAGAGGATGTATTCAAAAAATACATTCTTTTGAACAGTGATATTTTGCTGCATCAGATGTATGATGACTTTAGAGGGCTACGGATATACAGCTGGAGCATTAAACTTGCTGGATTGCTCTTTCAGGAGTTGATACAGACACGATGGGTCAATAGCTTCATTTTGTACTGTAAGTTCCATGATTCTATGATCTACATTCCGGAATATTGAGGGAGGTCAAGATTTTGGAAATGATCCTGCTGACTGGAAGTAGCCATTGTGATCACAAATATCTAAAACAGGATGAAAAGGGAGAACAGAAAATTAAGTAGTGGATAACATGATGTCAGTTATGAGAAAATATCAGTTTTTTGTAATTAATGTAACAACTAGATATATGGAAAATGATGATATAATTTGGTAGAGTCAGCCTAAATTAATGAATGGGAAATTATCTGATAAATCTGCTGGAGTTTGTCCAGGATGTTGGTTATGGCATCGGCAAATGAGAACTAGTGGGAGTGATGTATTTGAACTTATAGAAGACCTTTGATGTGGTTGCACACAGGTGAGTAAACCCATTTAGATTCCTTGGGTAAGGGGGAATGTATTACATGGATGAAATTTGGATAATGGAGAGAATACAGTGAGCCATGTCCTTCTGTACGCTGAAGGTAACCACTCAGAGGGTATCACAGACATCAGTGCTTGGAGCACAGATGTTCACAAGGCAAAGAAGTGACTTGCATGCGAGCAAAAAAAAATGCCATCCTTATTATTTTGTACTTATTAGAAAATGAGGTTTTGAGAAATGATGTTGTCGAAAAGGACCTGGATTGCCTTGGTCATGAGTTGCTGACAGAAATCAGGCGGGTTAGCAAGTGATCAGAACAGTAAATTGTGTATTGTCTTTCATTGCAAAATGATTCCGGTATGGGGTTAAAGACACCTTTCTGCATTTGTTGAGCATCGTGTGCAGGTTTTCTCTCCTTAATAAGGATTCTTTGCCACAGACAGAATGCAAAGGTGTTTCACCAAACTAATTCCTGAGATGACGCTGACATGAGGAGAGTGTGTAGAAAACTGGGGTGGCATGGTTGCTCAATGATTAGCACTGCAGCCTCACAGTACCAGGGACCCGGGTTTGATTCCAGCCTCGGGCAACTGTTCTGTGTGGAGTTTGCACATTCTCCCCGTGTCTGCGTGGGTTTCCTCCGGGTGCTCCGGTTTCCTCCCACAGTCCAAAGATGTGCAGGCTAGGTGGATTGGCCATGTTAAATTGCCCGTAGTGTTCAGGGATGTGTGGTAATAGGGGACGGGTCTGGGTGGGATTCTTCAAGAGGCGGTGTGGACTTGTTGGGCCAAAGGGCCTGTTTACACACCGTAGGCCATCTAATCAAAATGAGTTTTTAATCTGTCGTACTGTGACAGAATAAGAGCTGATTTCATTGAAAGATGGAAGTTTATGCACCATCACATATGTCTGAAATAAAACATTGATACGTGCCTGCAGATAGTTTACAAATCCCTGCCAAACCTTCACGTTGTTTTTCGTTTTTCTTTTAGTTTTCATTCGTGTGAATTGGGCATCGCTAGCTGGGCCAACATTTATTACCCTTTTGGCTCTTGAGAAGTTGGTGATGACCTGCCTTCTTGAACCAATGCAGACTACCTTCTTTGGGTTGACCCAAAATGTCATTTGTGAGGGAATTCAAGGATTTTGACTGAGCAACAGTGCAGGAAATCACAATATATTATCCACATTAGGATGATTAGTGTCTTGAAGGGGAACTCGATTATGGTGATGTTTCTAGATATCTTCTGCCCTTGTCCTTCTCGATGGAAATGATCATGAGTTTAGAAGGTGCTGTCTGAGGATCACTGGTGAATTTCTGCAGGCTATCTTGCAGATAGTACACACTGCTGCCACCGAGCGTTGGTGCTGAAGGGAGTCGACGCTTCTGTCTTAGAGGATGTCAAGTTTTTTGAGTGTTGTTGGTGCTGCATTGTTCCAAGTAAGTGGTAGTATTCTGTCACACTCCTGACTTGTGCCTTGAAGATAGTAGACAGGCTTTGAGGAGTCAGGATCTGAATTCCTTGCCAAAGTATTCTTCGCTTCTGGCCTGCTTTTGTAGACACTGCATTTCTGTGGTGAGTCCAGCTGTGTTTCTGATCAACGATAGCTCCCAGAATGATAAAGAGGGGGATTTAGTGATGGTAACACCATTGAATGTCAAGGGGCCGTGGTTGGAATGTTTCTTATTGGCGATGGCCATAGCCTGGCATTTGTCTGGGGCAAATCCTTTCGCCCAAGCCTGGATGCTGTTCAGATCTTGTTGCATTAGAATATGGACTGTTTTGATATCCGATGACTTGTGAATGGTGTTGAACATTATGCATTCATCAATCAATATCCTCACCTCTGAATTGATGCTGGAGGGAATGTTGGGCACTCGAAACTACCTTGCAGAGCTCATGCTGTGATGTCAAGGAGATATGTTGGCTAACCTCCAACAGCCATGGCCATCGCTCTTTGTGCCAAGTATATGTCTAATCACTCAAGAGTGTGCCCCGATACCAATTTATTCCATTTTTAATCAGGCTCCTTGATGCCACACTCAGTCGAATGCAGCCTTCAGGCCAAGCACTGTCACTCTCATTTCAGCTCATGAATTCAGTGCTTTTGTCCATGTTTGAACCAAGGCTTTAATGAGGTCACGAGTTGAATGACCCCAGTGAAACCCAAACTGGACTTCACTGAGCAAGTAATTGATTGCAAGGTGCTGTTCAATAGTAATATTGAGGATACCACCCACCACTTTATTGGTGATAGAAAGTAGACGGATGGGACATTAATTATTCAGGTAAGAGTTGTCCTGCTTTTCACGTACAGAAACTACCTGGCCAATTTTATATGTTGCCAGGTAGTTCCCAGTGTTGTAACTGCCTGGAACAGCTTGGTTAGGGGAATGGCATGTTCTAGAGCATAAGACTTCAATATAATGCCAGAATGTTATCTGGGCCTGTAGCCTTTTCAGTATTCAGTGTCTCCAAACATTTCTTGGTATCACATAGAATGAATAGATTTTGCTGAAGACTGGTATTTGTCATGGCGGGGACTGGTGGAGGAAGCCAAAATGGATCACCCACATGGCATTTCTGGCTGAAGATAGCAGCCAAAGCTTCAGCCTTACCTTTTGCACTGATGTGCTGGGCTCTTCCATCATTGCGGATGGGAATATTTGTGGAGCCTCCTCCTCCAGTGCATTGTTTGATTCTCCACCATCATACACAAGTGGATGTACCAGGGCTGCAGGGCTGAGATCTGACCCATTTGCTGTGAAATTGCTTCGCTCCATCACTTGCAGCTTATGCTGTTGACATACAAATAGTCCTCTTTGGTAGCCTCGCCAAGTTGACACCTCATCTTCAGGTTAAGAGAGCTCCAGGCTCTCGATGAACTCTCACCACTTTATTTGGCAGTTGGTGTGTGACCCTGCACTGATTCTCATGTTGTTCACAAACCTGTCAGGCACCACAGTGCCCTACATCAGACGGAGTTTGCCATCGCTTCCAGTTTCTGACCTCCATATAGAAAACCAATTTGTATTCTCGGAGATGGAAGACGTATCTTTGAGGGTGGCATAACCGATCCACTTTCCCTTCTCACAATCAGCAAATTACATGAAAGTACCATTAGCTATGCAGCCAGAAGGAGCAACATGGGACAGTCTATCTGTGCAGTCTGTGCTTCATTGATTAGTCATGTTGGGCTGGCAATAATGTCCTCCTATTTCTGTATAAGTGGTTCGAAGGGCTGAATGGCATCTTCCTCATTCCATGGAAGAGGCTCCTGGGCCAGATTAGGCAACCTCTGAGTCCTGTTTAAAAGTTTGATGTGCTGACAAGACACACTCTCTTCTGATGTAATAGGCAGGAATGGCTGAATGGGCTGTGCCACTTGCTCTCCAAAATCTCCATGGACTGAAAGACTTTCTTATACTCCTGTGAAATGATCTCATGGGGCTGAATGAGCTTTTCCTTTTACTACAGATATGTTCTGTGTCTTGTAGTGCTGTGACATGAATGTTACCCACACTTTCATATTTCAAGCTTGAATGTTTCCCAGTTCTTGCTACACACTGACACAGACTGCTTCAGGAACTGAGGCCTGACAAGTTGTGATCATTTTGTCATCTTCAGTGAAATCCCAATTTCTAACCGTATTAAGGGGGTAAGACATTGATAAAACAGCTGAAAATGTTTATGTCGAGGAAGCTACCTTGAAGATCTCCCGCAATGATACCCCGGGACTGAGATGATCGATGTCTAACAACCACACTATGCTATGAATGTCTCCGCCCAATGAAGAGTTTACACTGATTCCTTATTACTCTAATTTTGTTTGGTTTCATTGATACCATTGTGACTCAAATGCTGCCTTGCAATCTGTGCCCATCACATTTACATCGTGTTTGTATTTTTTGTTAATGTTAATAGGTTATGCTGCATGTGCAGGGACCGTTTCCTTCTTACAGAGAGTAGTGACTGTCGGAACTTCTCAATTCCAGAGAGTATGGAGAGATTGATCACTGAAATGTTTGGAAGTGGTTGAGGTTTTGACACAACAGAGATTTGAGAGCTACAAGGAATTGGACATGAAAGAGGAATTGAGGCCAACAGCCGATTAGCCATGGCCACATTGAAGAGGAAGGCCTGCTTGAAGGGCTGAAAGATCTACTTCTGTTTCTTACGTCCTTTCATGCTTTGGAATGTTGCAGTCAGGAAGACCAGAGGATTTTGTCACTGATCTCAGTGATCAGTGTGGGGGCTGTTTTTACAGTGAATCTAGGTCTAGACCACGACAAATTAATGGATACTGGGAAACATCTGTGAGGAGAGTTTGGGGCTGTTTCACACTGGTACCCACGTTTTCCACCAAAAACATTATCCAACATGCATCAGATGGTGTGTGACAGTCCTAATGGGTTTCTGTGCATGAGGTAGCTGGAGCAAGTGGCTTTCTACAGCTTTAGTGTGGCAGATTTGAGGAACCGAATGGGACATAGGAACATAGGACTGAGGACCAGGGCTGGGTCATTAGACACTTTGACTCCGCTCTTCCAGACACGAAGATTGTGGCTGATCTGGTTGCGGCCTCAGTTGTACTTTCCTAACTGTAGTTCGTTATCCTTGGATCACACTGCTTTCAAATATCTCACTAACACTGCTTTGAATCAATACAAACATGCAGGCACCCAGACTTCTGGGGAAGAGAATTCTCACTCAAATGGCCCTGAGAATTTCTGCTCACTCCTGTTTAGAAAGAGAATGGAGGGTCATTGTTTCCTTTTGTAGTCCTACTCATGACAAATTTTATTTGCAACCATGTTGGTGATATGGCTAATTACGCAGGTCTCAGACTGGGCTACGTTCACCGTTAGGCACAAGTCGAATAGACATCTTACATTTACTAAAAACAACTAAGCTATAAACAAAGCAATGTTACTCAAGCTATGATGGATGGATAAATGGCAAACAGTCTGAGCAATGAAAATATGTACATCGTATTTATTGATCTATAAATACTGAGACACATAAAGATAAGCATATACAGAGACTGTTACAATCGCGCGCGCACACACACAGAGTCATGCACACACATACACACGTGTGAAGACAAATGGAAAGAAAAAATCACTGCAGAATATCAGTTTGAATGAGCTTTCTGAAAAATAAGTGAAACTTCTGACACAAGCAAAAAGTAGATTGTCCCAAATGTTATTCCGCTCCAAAGTCATTCTGGTCACACAAGCTGCTGGCAGTTGGGTTTCTAATTGGAAAAGTTGGATTTAGTTTAATTCACTTTGCTTCAGGAAGTTTGAAAACTTCAATGTATCCTCAACAGGAATCCTCCTCGTGTAATAAAGATGACTGAAGGGGGTTTCAAATTCATATACATCGCTGTGAGGAGAAAGAGATAGATAAATGGATAGGCAGATAGATAGATAGATAGATAGATAAATAGATCGGTAGATAGATAGATAGATAGATAGATAGATAGATAAAGAGATAGATAGATAGATAGATAGATAGATAGATAGATAGATAGATAGATAGATAGATAGATAGATAGATAGATAGATAGATAGATAGATAGATAGATAGACAGACGGACAGATGGACGGACGGACAGACAGACAGACAGACAGACAGAGATTGGGGCAACAAGCCATCGCTTCTCAGGAAGGTTACATTTTCTCCCTGTCTGAGTTGAATCATGCCAAAGCATATTCTTAATCCGAATGTGTCTGAAAACGTCTTTCCTGTTTGTTCGTATAAAAAATGACTCCCCTTTTCATCAAAAATCAGTCGAGCTCAGCATTGAACATCTTCAAAAACCAAGTCTTCACTGACCTGGAGGTGAGAATAGACAGCACAACACGAAGAAAAGAGAACACCTTTGTACTAGTCTTAAATGAGAGTGCCCTTATTTTTTAAATGTGTTAATCTCACACCATGTCACCATCTCTTCGGAGTTTGAAGGATACAACCAATTAATAACAGGCATAGACCTCAAGCCAACTCCGCCCCCCACCCCCCCATTTTACCATTAAGACTTTTCAATCAAACATTTATCAAGCTCAGCCTCCAGTGCTCTTTCGGGAAGATAGATTACAAATAGGATAAGGTCATGAAAATGTAAGAAATTAGAGCAGAAATAGGCCATTCGTCCCCCACAGTCTGCTTTGCTGTTCGATCATGCCTGATATGTTTCTCAAACCTATTCTCCCGCATTCTTCCTTTAACTCTTGATCGTCTCATCAATCAAACAGTTGTGTCTGTGTCTTGAAGATACAATTGGCTGTGCATGCTTTCATGTCTGTGTGCATTTGTGTAAACATTTACATATGTATTTGAGTGCCTGTGTCCATGTATGCCCCCATGTGTATGTCAGTTTGTACGTTTCTGTGTTTGTCTCAATTTTTGACCGCATGTTTTCATCAATCTCTGTGTCGTTGTGTGAATTACTACAGTATTATGTATTTACAGGTTTGTGCAGAATATTGTGTCTGCATTCTGTCTGTACTGAAATTTCTGTTATTTTGGGGTGTATCCATTGAAATGGGGTCGAACACCAACACCCCCTGCAAATCTGCATTTGCTCTTTTGTTTAAAATACTACAATGCTACCCTCTGCTCGTCTCCCTGCACCGCTGCAAAAGCTGTCGGCTTTTTCCCCAGAAAATAATGAAGCTTGTAAATCTCTCACATTACATGACTGTGTCGTTTTTTAAATAATACCTTTGTGTGAGGTGATGTAGATTTGTCGAAATCACACTGAAAGACGATGTAAAATAGTCTGTACAAGCGAGTTTTGTGAAGGTTTGTAGCTCAGGTTGAGGTACTGGATGTGAGTTTGCTCGCTGAGCTGGAAGGTTAGTTTTCAGACGTTTCATCACCTTTTTTTTCTTTCTTTTAAAAAATATACTTTATTCATAAGATGTACAAATAATAAGACATATTTATACACCTACCCAGTCATGCAAGCCGCTCGGCGTTACCCAGGGGTTACGTACACCAACGAAAGGAAAAAAACACAAAACAAAGAAAAAAAAAACAAAGCAAAGAAAATACCCCAGCAGTTGTCTCCCCGCACAGTCCCCTTTGGCCCACTGACCAGATGGGGAAGGCACCAGCTGGGCCCAGTTACCAGATAGGGCCCTTTTTTACCATTCTGGACGAGAGGTTTCATATGGTGGCCTTTCCCCACTGCGCCTTGGCAGCAGCTGCCCCAAGCTTTCGAGCGTCCCTCAGCACATAGTCCTAGACCTTGGAGTGCACCAGTCTGCAACACTCAGTCCGTGTCAGTTCTTTCAGCTGGCAGACCAGCAAGTTGCGGGCAGACCAAAGAGTGTCTTTCACCGCATTGATGGTCCTCCAGGCGCAGTTGATGTTGGTCTCGGTGTGCGTCCCGGGAAACAGCCCGTAGAGCATGGAGTCCCGCGGCACAGAGCTGCTCGGGACGCACCTCGATAAATACCACTGCATCCCCCTCCAGACCTCCTGCGCATAGGCACACTCCAGAAGGAGGTGATCGACAGTCTCCTCCCCGCACCCCCGCAGCCACCTCGAGGGCAGCGTGCGTTGGCACAGAGATTCCGGACATGCATAAAGGATCTCACTGGCAGAGCCACTCTCACCGCCAGCCAAGCAATGTCCTTGTGCTTGTTTGAAAGTTCTGGTGATGAGGCATTCTGCCAAACAACTTTGGCAGTCTGCGTGGGGAACCACACGATGGGATCCACCCTCTCCTTTGCCCGAAGGGTCTCAAAGGTACTATGTGCTGACCACTGCCTGACGGCCTTGTGGTCAAAGGTGTTTCCCTTCAAAAATTTCTCCACGAATGACAGGTGGTACGGCACGGTCCAACTACTCAGAGTGTTCCACGGCAACGAGGCCAGGCCCATCCTTCGCAACACCGGGGACATGTAGAACCTCAGTAAGTAGTGACACTTGGTGTTTGCATACTGAGGATCTACGCACAGCTTGATGCAGCCGCACACAAAGGTAGCCATCAGGGCGAGGGTGGCGTTCGGTATGCCCTTTCCCCCATTTCCCAGGCCTTTGTACATGGTGTCCCTGTGGGCCCGGTCCATCCTCGACCCCCAAATGAAGTGGAAGATGGCCCGGGTGACCGAGGCGGCGCAGGTTCAAGGAAAAGGCCAGGCCTGTGCCACATACAACAGTACCGAAAGACCCTCGCACCTGACAACCAGGTTCTTACCCGCGATGGAAGGGACCGGAGCGTCCACCTGCCCAGCTTCTGCTTCAGTTTGGTGATACGCACCTCCCAAGTCTTAGTGCACGCCCCAGCTCCACCAAACCAAACACCCAGCACCTTCAGGTAGTCTGTCCTGACGGTGAAGGGGATGAAGGAGCGGTCGACCCAGTTCCTGAAGAACATGACCTTGCTCTTACCCCTATTGACTTTGGCACCCGAGGCCAGTTCAAACTGGCCGCAGATGTCCAATAGTCTACTTACCGACCGACGATTGGTGCAGAAGACAGCGACATCGTCCATGTACAGGGAGGTCTTGACCTGGAGGCCTCCGCTGCCTGGGATAGTCACGCTCTTCAGGCTCACGTCCTTCCTGATGGATGCGGCGAAGGGCTCCACACAGCACATTAACAAGGCAGGAGAGCGCGGGCAGCCTTGCCTGACTCCAGGTCTGACGGGGAAACTGTCCAATTCCCACCCGTTGATTGAGACTGCGCTAACGACTTTGGTGTAGAGCAGCCGGATCCAATTGCAGATGCCCTCCCCAAACACCAATTTGGAGAGCACATCCCTCATGTAAGCATGAGAGACCCTGTCGAAGGCCGTCTCCTGGTCCAGGCTGACGAGGCAGGTGTGCACCCGCCTGTCCTGTACGTAGGCGATCATATCCCTGATGAGCGCGAGGCTCTCAGTGATCTTCCTGGCCGGCACTGCACAGGTTTGGGCGGGATGAATCACCGACTCCAGGACAGACCTGACCTGGTTGGCTATGACCTTGGCTACGATTTTGTCGTCCACGTTCAATAATGAAATGGGACGCCAATTCTTAATTTCTTCCCTCTCCCCCTTCCTCTTGTAAATGAGGATGATGATGCCCTTCCTCATGAACTTGCACATTTCCGCTGCCCGAAGCACACTATCGTACACCTCCAGCAGGTCCTGGCCGACCAGGTCCCACAGAGCGGAATACAGCTCGACCGGTAACCCTCGCTCCCACGAGTCTTATTCCTCTCCAAGGACTTGAGGGCTCTGGTCAGCTCATCCAGGCATATCAGCCGGTCCAGCCACTCCCTCGTGCCTTCGTCTAAGACCTCCGTGATAGACGACAGGAACGACTCAGAGTCCGTGGCCTTTGCGTGGTACAGTCCGGCATAGAAGGATCTGCTGATCCTCAAAATGTCGGGCCGAGACGACGTCACCGAGCCGTCATCCTCTTTCAGCTGGCTAAGTACAGAGCTCTCTTTTTGCACCTTCTGAAAGAAGAAACACGAGCACATCTCATCCTGCTTCACGCAGCGCACCCTGGACTGGAAGATTATCCTGGAGGCCTCCGTGGCGAAGAGCGAGACTTTCTGGCCCCTCATCTGCCGGAGTTCCTCAGTGACATCGCCCCCATCAACTGCAGAAGGAGCAGATTCTGCACCCTTTTCTGGAGTTGCGGCAGCTTTCCCCGCCTCTCACTCGCCTTCCGAACACCTTTGAGGACAAAGAAACTCTTGATGTTCTCCTTCACCATTTCCCACCAGTCGCCCGGAGACTCAAAGAGGGGTTTCACGGTTCTCCAACCAGCTTACTCCCTCTTAAGCTCCTCGACGTTCTCTGGGGTCAACAGAGTCCTGTTGAGCATCCACGTCCCCTTGGCAGCCGGCTGGTCATCCTGTAAGTGACAGTCGGCCAGCAGGAGGCAGTGGTCAGAGAAAACACTGGCTCGAGGCCAGTGGACCTGACTGAGAACACCCGTGACACGAACAGGAAGTCTATCCTTGAGCGAATAGACCCATCTGGCCGTGACCAGGTGTACCTCCGCTGCGCTCCGTCTGCAGGGGTGCTGAAGACGTCGAGCAGCTTGGCGTCCTTCACTGTGCCCATCAGGAATCTGGACGTGACGTCCAGTTCACTCCCCCCACCCGCTGTCCCCACGCCAGATCTTCCATCTGCATCGATGATGCAGTTGAAGTTTCCGCCGAGGATGATCGGCCTGGATCTGGCCAGCAGGGGTGGAAGCCGCTGCAGGACGGCCAACTGCTCACTCCGTACCGCAGGGGCGTACACGTTGATCAGCCTCAGGGGAGCGCTCCCATTGGTGACATCAGCAACTAGGAGAAACCCCCCCACCACCTCCTGAACTTGAGAGATGGTGAAGTTGCGCCCCTGCAGCAGAATAGCCAGGCGCGAGGAGAGACAGCCGTTATCCCCCGACCAGATCGAAGGCCCAAAGGTCCAGGTGCCCGACCATTTCGCGTATCTGCTGAGCTGCAGTATCCCACACTCCTGCAGAAACAGGAGGTCTGCCTTGACGGTGGTCAGGTAGGCTAACGTGGACACACATCTTGCAGTGGACTTGACCCTGCGTACATTAATGCTCGCAACTCGTACCCCCATTTTGGGCAGTGACAGCAGTACCCTCCCCGAGTCTAAGGTCCAGCCCCTCCATCTGTCCCTTCATGCCCATTGCTCGGACGATCTGCTTGATGCTCTCTGGGCTCAGGAAACCGTCCATGCTGCCTTCCTGGTGGCATCTCCCCGTCGGGGGTACGGAGGCAGGGGAGTCTGGCTCTGGTCAGGCTGGGGACACGCTGTTTCCTGCTTCCCGCCTGGAGGTTTTGGGGGGACCTCCAGGGCCCCAGCGGCGTGTGGCTGGGTGTCAGAGGGAGCCTCAGGACGCCTCCCGTCACCTGGAATCGGGGTGCTGCTTTCCTTCTCCCTTGACATAACAGCTCTGTTCACATCCATCAACATCCACCTGTCAAAAGAAACACTGACTACACTATTATGAGAAGAACCAAAGACACATACACCAGACACCACTAACCTCATCAGCAAGGACAACATCATCAAGCTCGTGGACCTATGCCTCACCACCCACTTCACTTTCAATAACAAAACCTACAGACAAACCAACGGTACACCCATGGGATCTCCAATATCAGGGTTCTTAGCAGAGGCAGTAATGCAGAGACTCGGACAAACAGCTCTGCCAATCATCCAACCCAAACTTTGGGTCCACTATGTGGATGATACCTTTGTCATCACTAAACAAAACAAATTAGAGGAAACCTTCAAGACCATCAATAATACCCTTACTGGCATAACATTCACAAAAGAGGAGGAAAACAACAGCAAACTGCCATTCCTAGATGTCACAGTAGAGCGAACAGCCAATGGGGAACTTCAAACCATCGTCTACAGGAAAACAACACATACGGACCAAATACTGAACTACAGGAGCAACCATCCCAACACCCACAAACGAAGCTGCATGACAACATTATTCCAACAAGTCACCACACACTGCAGCACAAAGGAACTACGCAGAGCAGAGGAAAATCACCTATACAGTGTATTCAAAAAGAACGGGTACCCAATGAACACAGTCCGCTGATTTCTCAGCAACAAAACCAAAAGAAACAGGCAAAACGGGCCCCTACATCAAAGACATTTCCGAAATGACTGGCAGGCTACTCGGACCACTTGGCATAAGGGTAGCCCACAAACCAACCAGCAAACTAAAACAGCAGCTAATGAACTTAATAGACCCTATCCAGACAACAAGCGAAACAAACGTCATCTACAAAATACCTTGCAAAAACTGTGACAAACACTACATTGGACAAAGAGGCAGAAAGCTAGCCACCAGGATACATGAACATCAAATAGCCACAAAATGACATGACCCACTGTCGCTAGTATCCTTACATACAGATGAGCAAGGACACCATTTTGACTGGGACAACACATCAATCCTAGGACAAGCCAAACAGAGACACGCATGAGTATTCTTCGATGCATGGCATTCCAACCGGAACTCCATCAACAAACACATTGATTTGGAGCCAATCTACCATCCTCTGAGAAAAAGAACAGGAAATCACATCACCAACGCTGGAAATGTTATCACCAACCCAAGGAAACCTCAACAGATAAATAGAAAGTGGGACATAACACCAGCGCTTCATTGGAGGCTATCTGATGATGTTATCTAGAATGGTGGTGAAACGTCTGAAAACTAACCTTCCAGCTCAGCGTGCAAACTCACATCCATAGTCTGTACAGTCACAAAGGGGGTAGAGCAGCAAAAGGGTCCTGAGTGCTTATGAGCTCAGATTATTAAAGATGTCAGGATAATTGTGGAGGGAAGTGAATATTACAAATTTGATTCAATGCCTGAGCTTTTTGAAGGAGAAGGTGTAGGAGGGACCCTCCAAGTTCTTTTCCCAGGAGGTGATGGAGATGATGTGTTGTGACTCAACAAGACCGTGGAGATTCCGTTTGTAGTGACTCAACACAAAGAGAGATGGCTTTCAGGGCTAAGAGAGAGGAAAGTATGGAGCTGGATGAACACAGCAGGCCAAGCAGCATCCTAGGAGCACAAAGGCTGACGTTTCGGGCCTGGACCCTTCATCAGAAAAGGCGATGGGGAGAGGGTTCTGAAATAAATAAGGAGAGAGTGGGAGGCGGATTGAAGATGGAGAGAGGAAGAGATTGGTGGAGAGGAGACAGGCAAGTTAAAGGGGTGGGGATGGAGCCAGTGAAGGTGAGTGTAGGTGGGGAGGTAGGGAGGGAATAGGTCAGTGCAGAGAGGACAGATAGGTCAAGGGGACAGGATGAGGTTCGTCAGTAGGAAATGGGGGTGCGGATTGAGGTGGGAGGAGGAGATAGGTGGGAGGAAGAATAGTTTAGGGAGGCGGAGACAAGCTTGGCTGGTTTTGGGACACAGTGGCGGGGGGAAATTTTGAATCTTGTGAAGTCCACATTGATACCATTGCACTGCAGGGGTTCCCAAAGTGGAATATGAGTTGCTGTTCCTGCAACCTTCGGGTGGCATCGTTGTGGCACTGCAGGAGGCCCAGGATAGACATGTCGTCTAAAGAATAGGATGGGGAGTTAAATGGTTCGCGACTGGGAGGTGCAGTTGTTTATTACGAACCGAGTGTAGGTGTTCTTGAAAGCCGTCCCCAAGCCTCCGCTTGGTTTCCTCGATGTAGAGGAGGCCACAGCATCTAAGTTAGGCCAGGTGAAAAAAATAACTGACAGTATGTTTAAAATGAGAATTGTTCATCACTGAATATTGCTTCTTCCTCAGTTGGTGGGATATGGATATTTCTGAACCTCCAGGCAAGTCATCCTGGTCCTCTCTGAGTCCTGTCCATAAGGCGCAGGGTGGGAGAAAGGTGTGAGGAAACGGATGCTGGGCCCTCCACCAACCGACTTCACACTTTCTGCGCCATTACACGCTTGTTCTCCTGGAGTGACAGAAAGGGAGCGAGGGAGGAAGGGAGGATGGAAGTGGGTGATACTGCTGCTAGTGCTGTTGGAGGTAGGGGGTAACTGGTGAAATATCTGGAGTGACTCGGTCGAATTTTGAATCCATGCAGTGTTATTAGTATGGGGGTTATAGTGGAGGCAAGAAAGATAGAGAAGAAAGATCCTGCATGCACCCAGAATGTCAGCTCATGAATCTTGTTCGAAGGTCAATGTTATGAAAGAAGTCCATTGAGTGTGACAGAGCGGAGAGAATATGGTGGCACTTATCCGAGCAGAACAGGGAAGGGTTTGACACTTACCCCTATATTGCTGGGCATTTCTTCATCCCGCAGATACTGGACTGAAGTGGTCAGTGAGCTCGATCATGCTCAGTGTGCCTGGTGTTATGGCCTCCCCTGGAAAGAGAATAGTCTTCTTCTGTACGAACCCATTCACTAGGACCTCCAGGCCGCTGTCAAAAAATTGTGACGCAATAGCCCCTGATCTGCCATGCTCGCTATACACAGTGCTGGGCAGGTCCAGACTAAGAAAACCGCATCATGTGCCCATTAGCCTTTTAAAGATAGCACCAGTGCCAGGGATCACAGAATATCCGGGGGCATCCAGGCAATGATGCATACCATTAGCCATGATGAAGAGGAGAGATGGGATAACATTGAATGAGAGAGACAGTATGGGGTGGAGAAGGTAATTAATGAGATAGTAACAGAAAATAACCTCAGCCTCATGCAGATGTTCCTCTGTCAAACTCAATGAAAATGACACTGAGACAAATTATTGCAAGATTGAGCCCAATGAGTCGGAGGCCCTGCTGTTGCCACTCCGAGTCACAAAGCTACCGAACAAATGGTCATCCAACAGCCTCCATCAACTGAACTCACACCAAAATTCCATTCACCCTTCATTCCTGGAAACGTTGGCCCATGTTGCAAGATGCTATTGAAATATTTTCAGTTCACCATTCTGAAACCCATGAACACCTCCTTCCATGACATTGTCTATCAGTTTCCCTTTCTCTGTCTATTTTCTGCACCCCTTGTTTTTGTGGGATTCCCCACCGTCTCTCTCTGGCAGTGATTTTCACACCCATGGCACCCCTTGTCATGGCACATTGGAGATATGGAGCTATAAATGGGTGGGACCCTCACATCCTGTCACTTCCAGCATGGGCCGCAGAGTTCCCCAAGCTGAGCAGCGATCTAGGCAGTGTTACCGAGCAATGCACTGGGGTGGTTTGCTCAGCTCGACAAGGAGACAAATGTATCGTTTAAATTTAGAATTCACTGCACTGCCATGGTTTTCTCAGCTCCCCATGCTGCACATGTATCATCTCTGGGTTTACAGGACAGTTCACTGCTGTGGTCCTTGAAGCTCCTGGTGGTGGACAGATGTCTAGTCCGGGTTTATAGGCCAGCGCTCTGGTTTGATGTAAACAGTGTTCCACACTGGATAGATTGCCAGCTTGGTTCGAGCTGTACACTATCCTGGTTTGCACAATGCTCGATGCTGAACAGATATCTTATCTGGGTTTATGGTGTCTGGGCCGGAATTGGATTGAGGATGTGATATATCGAACAATTTTAGCTATCTGGCTGCTCCATTATTTTATGCTCTTATTCTTATGATTGCACCTTCCAAAGTCTGACTCCTCGGACTCCCATTCCGCTGTTTACACACTGATTTCTGGATCTTGTTGCCCATTAAGTAATTGTGCAGTTTACCTGAATTGATGTCCCGTGTCCTCACTGACCTATTGCGTTGTTCACTCGAGAGCATTTAGTTCATCATAAATAAACTCACAAACCATTTTTGAAAAAGTACAGCTCGTACTTTCTATCGATTCCCAGTGTCCTGTGTGGTGCTCCAGGTTGGGCAGGAGATATTGAACAGCTATGGCATACACCTTTGTAACTTGTTCTGTGTCTGTCTACTGAACATCTGTGTTAGTGTCTCTCTGCTAATCATGTGTTCAGGAATTCCCCGACTGTTGTTGATTCATACCTGGCTTCAAACTTGGAGTTAAGTGGTGTTTCACTTAATTCTTGTTGGGAAGTTCGTGGAAATGCTGGAGATAGTTTCCTGGAGGTTGTGCTTTAAGCTTCTGTGGGCATTCAGGAAGACCAGACGCTTGGGTGACCCATGCTAGATGAATCATGATGGCTGCAGTTAAAGCGTCCGTGTCTGTAACATGGCCAGCAAACAGAGCAGAGGCTGCACAGATGGAAATGAGTGAAAAAAATGGAATGAGGAATCACAATTAGATCAGACATGATCTTATTGAATGGGGGATCAGGATTGAATGGCCCACTCCTGAAACGTATTCATATATTTCTGTGTGTAGCAAGCCACGTGGAACCTTGCTGCATCCCTTGCTGAAGTCCATGTAGTCAATTTCTACTGCTCTGCCTTCATCAATCTTCATTGTCACTTCTTCAAAATATTCGATCAAATTAGTGAGACATGATTTCCAACGCACAAAGTCGTATTGAATATCTCTAATCAGTCCTTATCTTTCCTCATATGTATGTCCTGTTCCTGAGAGGCCCCTCGAACAATTTAGCCACCATTGATATAGGGTTCACTGATGCATAATTCCCTGGCTTTTTTCTACCACTTTCCTAAATAATGGCACCGCATTACCATCCTCCTGTCTTCTAACACTTTACCCATGGTTATAGTTAATAAATATCTCAGCAAGGAACCCAACAATCACTTCCCCAGTTTCCCACAGTGTTCTGGGATACAACTGCTAATTTCCCAGGAATTTACAGATCTTTATGCATTTCAAGATGTCCAGCATCTCCGCGTCTGTAGTATGGACACTTTTCAAGACATTATAATGTATTTCTCCAAGTTTTCAAGCTTACATATCCTACTCCACACATTATCTGATGCAAAACACTTGTTTAGTATCTTATCTTTCTCCTGTGGGTCCATAGATAGACAGCCTTGTTGATCTTTAACGGGCCCTATTCTCTCCATTGTTACTGTTTCGTTGTTAACAAATTTGTAGAATCTCCCTGAATTCTTGTTAACCCTGGTTCTAAAGCTATCTCAAGTCCCTGGTAAATCCCTGACCTCTCCTTTACTTCTCTCAACTTCTACTAGTTTCCAGTCCTTGTGATCACAGTATTTCAACATCCGACTCAGATCCTGGTTGCGGAACAGTTCAGGTGCAGTCCATCTCAAAGATTCAGTTCCTTCCTGACCCAAAACCGATACAAGTGCCACTGTAAATGGAACCCTTCCTTCCTGCACCACTCCTTTCATGGCAAACTTACTTCCTAAGTTGTCTTTTTTTTTGTACCAATTTACACGTGGCTCGGGTAATAACCCCATGATTGTAACAGTTGAGGTCCAGCTCTTTAATTTTGTTCCTAATTCCTAATATTCCCTACGCAGGATCTCTAATTGTACAACGAGACAAGGGATTGATAAATTGAAAGTACCTGTGACATGGATCACAGGGCACCATCAGATCAATCCCGAATTTATTTAAAGGTGGAGGAGATTTAACAGGCTGAATGATCTCGGGATGGAGGTTATTCATATGTGATTTGAAAAATAAAACATATAGCTCTGCTTATTCCCCTTATGTGTTACATACCAGGGGACCAACGTTATTCTGAAACTGCGAGTTCCCCAGGACGTTATCTGGAAACTGCAATAAACGACGACATAGAACATAGAACATAGAACAGTACAGCACAGAACAGGCCCTTCAGCCCACGATGTTGTGCCAACCATTGATCCTCATGTATGCACCCTCAAATTTCTGTGACCTTATGCATGCCCAGCAGTCTCTTTAATGACCCCAATGAACTTGCTTCCACAACTGCTGCTGGCAACGCATTCCATGCTCTCACAACTCTCTGTGTAAAGAACCCGCCTCTGACATCCCCTCTATACTTTCCTCCAAGCAGCTTAAAACCATGACCCCTCGTGTTAGCCATTTCTGCCCTGGTAAATAGTCTTTAGCTATCAACTCTATCTATGCCTCTCATTATCTTGTATACTTCAATAGGTCCCCTCTCCTCCTCCTTTTCTCCAATGAAAAAAAGTCCGAGCTCAGTCAACCTCTCTTCATAACATAAGCCCTCCAGTCCAGGCAGCATCCTGGTAAACCTCCTCTGAACCCTCTCCAAAGCATCCACATCTTTCCTATAATAGGGCGACCAGAACTGGACGCAGTATTCCAAGTGCGGTCTAACCAAAGTTTTATAGAGCTGCAACAAGATCTCACGACTCTTCAACTCAATCCCCCTGTTAATGAAAGCCAAAACACTATATGCTTTCTTAACAACCCTGTCCACCTGGGGGGGCATTTTAAGGGATCTTTGTATCTGCACACCAAGATCCCTCTGTTCCTCCACACTGCCAAGAATCCTATCCTTAATCGTGTACTCAGCTTTCAAATTCGACCTTCCAAAATGCATCACCTCGCATTTATCCAGGTTGAACTCCATCTGCCACCTCTCACCCCATCTCTGCATCTTGTCAATGTCCCGCTGCAGCCTACAACAGCCCTCTATACTGTCAACAACACCTCCAAACTTTGTGTCGTCTGCAAACTTGCTGAACCATCCTTCAATCCATCATTCAAGTCATTAGTAAAAATTACAAACAGTAGAGGCCCAAGGACAGAGCCCTGTGGAACACCACTCACCACTACTTCCCGGAGAATATTTTCCTTCTACTACCACTCGCTGTCTTCTGTTGGCCAGCCAATTCTGTATCCAGACATCTAAGTTCCCCTGTATCCCATTCCTCCTGACCTTCTGAATGAGCCTACCATGGGGAACCTTATCAAATGCCTCACTGAAGTCCATTAAACCACATCCACAGCTCGACCCTCATTCAGAAAATTCTACAAGTGGCATTCTCTGGAACATTCCACAACTGACTCTCTCCAGAAGATTCTATGTCCATATGGGGGTATTGCAAAGGCAAGAGAGAGAGAGTGTTGAGCTGATTTTGATGAGAGATTATCACTGTGAGGCTGAGTGGATTTCACCAGATCTTGTGGACCGAAGGGCCCTTGTGATATGGGTCTTTATGACTCTCTCATTTTGTACCTGGCATTTTCTGGAACATTCTATAACCAACCTTCTACAGAAAATTCTATAACTGACAATCTCTGGAACATGATACAATTGACATTCCTCGGAATATTCCATAAGCAGCATTCCTCAAAGCATTCTGTAACTTGCATTACCTGTGAACACCCAGATAAGTGCCTGACGGAAGAGATCGCATCCCAGGGAGTGGAAGGAAACGTTGTTTTGAAGTCCCCCTGGGAAGTTAAAGAGGTGAATAAGTTTTCCCTTTTTTACATTTCTTCATTACGGAGGGTCGACCACTGTTTAGACCAAAAGACAGAAATTTCCAACCTCATCTTTTCTTCAATTTTCTTTTGGCACAGCAATGTTTTTACCCTCTGTATTAGAAACTGCAAAGGCGTGAACTCTGCCTGCTCATGAGCAATCAATTGTGTGGAAACATTCTAGAAACCATCTGATGTTATGGATGAGTGCCTGTGTGTTTGGAGAGAGAGTGTTTTTTATGCTTAATGTCACATATTTGTAAGTAATTCAGAACCTACCATTTGCTATTTCAGCCCCAATTACTTCAATAAATCTCTGAATACAGTGACATATTTGAAAACTTCACTGGTTCCTCAGGAAAACTGGTAATTCTACCTCCAGGCTGATGCACAATTTGTTTTTTTTTCCCACAGTAAACGTTGCGACGATCTACATCCTGCTTTATAAAGATTGTGGATTGTCTCCATGCGTCCGTCGTTACCTAGTGGCCATGGCAGCGGCGGATCTACTGCTCATTATTCTTGACCTGATACTGAGACATATTCCCATTGTTTATAAGGAACAGTTTTATTTCCTGTGGTACATCCCCGTGTGTAATATCCACGCCGTCCTGCTTTATGCAGCCACTGACTGTTCTGTCTGGTTCACCGTCACTTTCACCTTTGATCGATTTGTGGCCATTTGTTGCCAGAAGCTGAAAAGTAAATATTGCAGTGAGAAAACGGCGGCTGTGGTTCTGGGAACAGTGACTGTGCTGAGCTGTTTAAAGAACATTTTCTGGTATTTTATGCTCACGGGTTGGTATTGGCTGACGAACCAACCCTGGTTTTGTGACATAAGAACTGGTGTTTATGTCTCTGCTGTCTGGGTCACAATCGAGTTCCTCCACCACATTCTAACCCCGACTCTCCCATTTCTCCTGATTCTGCTGCTCAATGTTTTCACCGTCAGACACATTTTAGTGACCAGCAGAGCCCGCAGGAGACTCCGGGCTCACACAAATGGGGACGGTCAGTGTGACACAGAAATGCAAAATCGAAAAAAATCCATCATTTTACTGTTTGTGATCTCGGCCAATTTCATCATGTTATGGTCACTGTTAATGGTGTATTCTATGTGGAATCGGGTGTGGTACTTTGGACATAATTCTGTGTATCTAGATATGTTTGTGCAGGAATTAGGCTTCATGCTGCAGCTCCTCAGTTGTTGCACAAACACTGCGATTTATGCCGTGACCCAGACTAAGTTTAGGCAGCAGCTGAAGAATGTGCTCAAATATCTCTTTATCCAAATTGATCAATCAATCAAATTCAATCATTAATCAGTCCATCCAAGGTTTTCTGATTTCAGTTCAATGTTGCAGCAATAAAGCACCATGTCGCTCTGGTAGCAAACTGAGGGTAGTGTTGGTTTTTCCAACCTTATCCCACTGGGATTTACTGTGGCACATTTCAATGTTTCTGTCAAATTAGGGGCCAGTGTGTGTGTTCAAACGTCTGTATACTCTGCCTGATGGAAGAGGATGTAGTAGAGCCTTAGCATTTGGGGTGGGCCTTCGATTATATTGGCAGGTTTTCTTGGCAACAAGATGTGTAATGGCGTTCATGAATGGAAGGTTGGCTTCTGTGATGATCTGGCCTTCAACCTTCAGTAGTTTCTTACAGTCCGGACCAGCAGTTGTTGTACCTGGATAGAGTGTTTTCTATGGTGCAGACGTACTAAATCTCCTAAGCCATTTCCTCAACTTCTCAGGAAGAAGATGCTTTGTTGTTCCTTTTCCAGGTTTGCTAGTTTTATCAAGACGGTGGCTGGATTAGAGAGTATGACCTCTATGGAGAGGCTAGAAAGGCTCAGTTTCCTGACTGCCATCAGTTTTGTGGAAGAGACACTGGATCCAAAACGTTGTCTCTGATTTCTCTTCACAAATACTGCTAGTTCTGCTGAGATTTTCCAGCAATTTTCTCTTTCACCTGTAGATAAACATGGATTGTCTTCTCTGAAGCAGTAGAACTGAGGGGAGACTTGATAGAAGTCTGTAAAATTATGGGATACATAGGTAGATTTGACAACCGGAATATTTTTCCCAGAGTTGAAAACTAGGAGACATGTTTTTAAGGTTGGTTGAAAGTGGGGAGGCATGTTCAAAGGAGAAGTGAGAGGCACGTTTTTACAGAGTACGGTAGGAGTGTGGAACACTCAGGCAAGTGTTGTCATAGAGGCAGATAAGATCGGGGTGTTTAAGAGAATATTACATATGCACATGGTTGTGCAAGAAATGGAGGGAAATGCTCCAGGGGCAGGCATAAGGCATTAGCTTAATTTGACGCCATGTTGGGGCAACATCATGGGCTGAAGGGCCCGCTCCTGCTCTGTACTTTTCTACGGTTATGTTCTATCTTTCTCGCTGTCCTTTTTTTGTCTCTGCCTGCCCCCCTCTCTCTCTCTATCCCAGTCTGTACCCACCCCTCTCTATATATCTGCCCCTCTCCTTCCATCTCTCTCTATCTCTCCCAATGTCTCTATCTGTTCCTCTCCCTGCCTCTGGTCCCTCGCTCTCCCTCTGTCCTCCTCTCCCTCTACCCCCTCTCTCTCCCCTTTCATTTCCCTCTCTTTCTTTGCCTCAGGCCCTCTCTCTCTCCCCCCCACCCCTGACTATCAGTTTCTCCACATCTATCCTCTACCTCTTTGCCCTCTCCCTTCTCTTTCCCCATCACACCTCTCTTTCTGTCCCACTGTCCCATCCCTTTCCCACTTCCCTGCCCCTCTCTCTGTATCTCTCTCCCTCTGCTCCGCTCACTCATATTCTCCCTCTATCATCCCTGTCTCTCGCACACACCTCACACATCTGTAACACTCTTGCTTACACTCACTGTCCCCCTCCCACTCTCAATTCTTCACTTCCTTTCCCACTATTTCTCTCATTACTCTCCCGCCATTCTTCTCTCTGTCCATCTCTGTGCCATCCACTCTGCCTGTCCCTATCTCTAATATATCCTTTACCCTACCTCTCTCTCTGTCCCTCACTCTCTTTGTCCTTCTCTTCCTCTGTGTCCCCTTTCTGTCTCCCTCCCTTAGCCTACCATCTCTCTCTCCCTCTCTCTGTCTCTCTCCCTCTGTCCCTGTCCCTCTTTATCCTTCTCTCCTCATCTGTTCCTGGCTGTCTCTGTCTGCCCTTCTCTCCGTTCCCCCATTCTCTCTCCATGGTCTTTCTCCCCTTCCATCCTCCACTTCTTCTTTATCCGTCTCTGTCTGCACTCCCCACCCCCAACAATGGTCCTTTTCCTGTATCTCCTTCTTTCCTTCTGCCCCTCTCTTCTGCCCTCTGTTGGTCTCTATCTGTCTCTCCCTCTCTCTGCCCACACTCTCACTCCCTCATATGTCACCCAATCTCTATTTTCCTCTGCTCCCCTCCCTCTCTGCCTGTCTATGCTTATTCTCTGTCTCACACCCTTTGTAACTGTCTCGTTCTTTCTCTATGTACCCCTCTCACTTGGTCCCTCTCTCTCTTTCTGTCTCACTTAGCCCCTGTCCCTCTCTCTGTCTCAGTCAGCAAAATTCTCTTTTTTGTTTGTCTCTTTAGCCATATATCGCTGGCCCTCTCTCTATCTATCATCACATTCAGTTACTCCTTTTATTTTCCCATTCTCCAATTACATAAGGTAATAACAAAACGTCAGTTAGGTTTACCGAACCTATTCTATGAGGTTATCTATCTGTGTCTCTCTGGCCCTCACACTTTCTGACCAGGTGTAGGGGTGACCTGTACTGGCTATGTAAGGTGACTTATACCAGACCACTCCGAGCTGCCCAGGCCTACTGACAAGATGGCAGACAGAAGCTAAGCAAAAATTAAGCAGCCTGTTCACACAGTGAAGTATAATTCTATCTTTGAATAAAACTGCTAGAAGGTCAGTAAAAGGACGTTCTATGTTGCCATCCCAGACAGTTCTGATAGAAGGACGCCTCAGGACAGAAAAATGACCTATTCAAGCTTTAATAAATAGAGGATGGTTGTTCCAGTAAATGAATAACGTTCGGCGATAGATTCGGTCCTGAAGCAGCTGCAAGGATAACAGCAAAAGTTATTTCCTCATAAATACTTGCCTCTTTGAAGTTACCAGCAATATTCAATAGTTTCGAGCTAAAACTGGTCTAATCATATAAGTTGGTTTCAATATGCAATCAGAATGTAATACATTCTTTAAGAACATTTAAGTTTAGATGTGAAGGTTAAATAGCCTTCTGAGATGCCTTCTGAGATGCCTTCTCTTTTGCCCTCACAACCCATAAATTATAAAATGCTGACTGTAGACGTAGTGGTACAATGTTACTCTTTTAATTAACTTTATAACAGAAGTTAACCTCGTAGAATAGGTTCGGTAAACCTAAATGACTTTTTGTTATTACGTTATGTAATTGGAGAATGGGAAAATAAAAGGAGTAACTGAATGTGATGATAGAATTCGACCTGTCTTTATAGATAAAATAAAAGTCTGTGAAAGTCCCAAAAGTGTATAATCATTTTACTTTTTTGAATGTGAATTAATGGGATGCACAGAAACATCCTCAAGCCAAAAGAAGACAATATCTAGTTCACAGCATATGATCATGAAACCTGGGACTGCCTCTCGAAGTGACCACGAGGTGTCCCAAGTGTTTAGATTAAGGGGAAGGACAGTGAATACATTGCATTTGACTACTGCAACACAGGATATATAAAAATGCTGTAATTTTTTTACAAAAGCAAAGGGTGTGTCACTGATCCATCCTCCAATTCCAGATTCTGCAAACATGCTTAGGCTCTCTCCCTCCATACACCAGTTTAAGTTTGAAGAAACCTCTTCCACTTGCTTGAATCCTGCCTGCCTCCTGAGTTTTTGTCCCTGCTCTGGATAAATGCTCCTACAGTTTGCTGCCTAGAGCAGGGTAACGTTGGACCACGATCTGGGCGAGTATCTTTCTTGACCATCCTTTCTAGCTAGCTTGGCAATTGGTGGATTTCTTCTGTAAGCCAGGACCCCTTCCACTATTTTGAGAAAGCACGCAAAATAGTGGAAGGGGATCCCGGCGTGAGAGCATGTGAACTAATACGAAAATGCAACAGAACACGAGAACATTTGAAATAACATGAGAATGTGCCGAACAGTGCAAGAGCATGCGAAATAATGCAAGGGTCTGAAATAAGGAAGAGGGGGTTGTGAGGCCAAGCATGCAAAATAGGAGAAAAGGGAGGACTGAGAGTCTCGGCAGAATCATGAGTAAAATAAAAAAAAAGAGGAAGGCTGTGAGCCCCTGTGTTATCATGCATAAATAAGCGCAAAAAAGAAGCAAATAAGAGGAAAAAAAGCAAACAAATACTCCCAGAAATCTCAAGAGAAGTGTGAAGTAGAAAAAGAACAATGGTCTGGGAAATAATAAAACAGTAAAATAGAAGCAGACACAGTTGTGTGAGAGTTTGACAAAGTGGCAGGGATGAATTGCTGAATAATGAGTTGGGTCCAGATTAGTCCATTCTGCAGAGACTGTTTTAAAAAGTGTAGAAACGTGCTGAAATGGCTACAGTATTCATGACTAAGAAAGAGAAAGTGAGACTTCTCTCTGTTCGAGTTCAGTGAATCTAGTAGAGGTATTACAAAAACAAATTTGCTTGAAAAACTCAGCAGGTCTGGTAGCATCTGTGAAGGGGAAAACAGAGTTAACATTTCGGATCTGGTGACCCTTCCTCAGAACTGATGCTGGCTGGGATAACGCCAGTTTTTACGCAGAAAACAAAGGGGAGAGGAATGGGGTAGGGCGTAAACGATAGGATAGAGTATAAAGGGTGAAAAGAGCAGTTGGACAGACAAACAGTTGATAATAATCAGATTGGGAGGGTGAATAGTTGTTAAGGGGGACTGCTAGTGACTGAAACAAGCAGTGTGTAATGGCAGGCTACGTTTTAACAAGGCCTGGCTTGTGGGCTAAGAGCCTGGGATATGGGAGAGCTTAGGCCCTAAAATTATTGAACGCAGTGTTGAGTATGGAGGGCTGCAGGGCCCCCAAGCCGAAAATGAGGTATTGCTCTTCCAACTTGCATTGAGCTTCGCTGGAACACTGCAGCAAGCCAGCGGACTGACATGTTGGCAAAGGAACAGGGTGGTGCATTGAATGGGTGCCAAAAAAGCGCAATCCGCCATTGTCTCTGAGACAGAAGACATCAAGAAAACACAACACAACCAGCCGCACTAATCAGCCTACCATATATGAAGGAAGTTTCAGAAATGACCACAAGACTACTCAGTTCCCGATGTATCAGAATAGCCCACAATCTGACAACCACACTGCGATAGCTACCGACGAACATAAGGGATCACATACCCAAAACTAGCAAAACCAGTGTATTATACAAAATACCATCAAGGGCTGTGAGAAATACTGCACAGGTCAAACCAGAAGAAAACTGGCAATACGGAAACACAAACGCCAACTAACCATCAAGAGACATGACCAATTCTCACCTGTCTCACTGCACACAGACGATGAGGGACACAAATTCGCCTGGGGCAACACATCCATCATCACACAAGTCAAATAGAGACATGCCCAGGCATTTCTGCAGGCCTGATATTCCAACTGGAACTCTGTCAAAAACACATTGAACAAGAGCCTTTGTACAAACCATTGAAAAACAGAACCGGAAGTAATAACAACCAGCCGAGCAAACTGAGGCATATAACTAACAAAAGGGACAGAATACCTGTGCTTCACTGGAGGTGCACTGAAGATGTTACCTAGTAGGGTGACAAAACATTTGCATCAAACTCACCAGCTCAGCGAGCTCTGCAACTTCATGTATCTCTGTCAGTCACTTTCCACTCACACTGCTTGCCATGCAAGAAGTCCTGTTCGGTTGATTCATCAGTATGACACCTAATTTTTAGGCATGCCTGGCGATGTTCCTGATCGTTAATCATTCCTTTGTCTGTCCAACAGTTCTTCTCTATATTTGGGCTCCAGCCCCTTCTATCATTTACTCATTACCGCCACCCCCCGCCATTCCACACTCTACATACAAACTCTTACTTTCTGAGCTACCTTCAGTTCTGAGGGTCACTCGAACTGAAACGTTCTCTGACTTCGCTGCACAGATGTTGCCGACCTGTTGAGCCGTTCCAGCATTTGTTTTTGTCACTGTTTGTTTCTTGGTGTCAGTAAGTTAAAAAAAAAGACTCTGGTTATTTGTGAATTCTCTAGTGTCTCAGCAGGTGGGATGACTGAGTAAACACTTGCCCTCAAATAGGTCAAGTGAATGGTCTGATTCCAGTGTGAGATTGAGTTAATGCTTTCCCACGTTCACAACAGATGAATGGACTCTCTCCAGTGTGAATTTGCTGGTCTCTCATTGGGAGGAATGACGGAATGAATACCTTCCCACACACAGAGCAAGTGAACAGTTTCTCCCCAATATGACTTGTTATAGAGAAAGGAAGGTTAAATGAAAGAAAGTCCCTCGTATTCACTGTATAAGTAAAAAGTAAACATTTATTTTTTAATAAAAATAATAGTGAACAAAATGAAACAATTACAAGCAAACTGAACAATTTCCAATAACTACTAACTATTCCCTAAATGGACTAAGTTCTACTGGTACGCTATTCCAATAAACATAAGTCCCACTTATATAATCCAAGTAGTAAGACAAGAAAATAAAATCTTAGTCTCTCAAAGTCTACGCGCTTTATTTCTGCTGCTCTCACGTCATAAATGCCTTTATTCCACGGATCCGGGTGTCAGGGATGTTTTCTCTGTGAAGTACTTTGTGAGGGCTCTTAACTAGAAATACCATGGTGACTTTTATGGATACAGGTGCTTTCTTAGAGACCTCAGTGATTGCTTGTGAGAGATAGATGATTACTTCTCAGATGACCATTCATTCTCACACTGATTTTCAAAATCTCTCGTTATCTACTGGGATGACATGTCAATTTTATTACAATAGCATTCATGCTAAACTATCAAAACCACCAGGTTTAAATTCAATTGTCTTTGAATTGCTAATGCTTGGATGAGACAAATTGGCTGATTCCAGCTCATTGCCAAAACACCAAAACAAGGTTTCCGTTCACACAGCCAATTGATACGTGTTTCAATTTTAGAACGGGCTGTACACCTTCAGCTATATGCAGACACTTTTTTTTCTCTCTCAGTATAAATCCCTAGGCTTAGAAAAGCACTATCCCTTCAAGGTACCATACAATCTTGTCCCTGAATGTTATTTTACAAACAAATTCTCGCTTCCTGCCTTCCAATTCACGATTACTCACGATTACAATTTTTTAACAGACTGAGTTGGTGAGCTTTCAGCTGTGATGATTCTTTTAAAAAAAGACTTCCCACAATCCCCACATTTCCACACTGTCTCTAATATGACTGCTCTGGTGTTTTGACCTTTTAGATGAATCTTCACAGACACTTCCACACAGAGAGAAAGTGTGTTCCTCTCCAGTATGAGTGGTATTTTTTCTTCAATGTTCAAAACGTTTTGACAATTTGGTTATGATGAAGAGAGTGGCTGTCAGATCTGGATATGGTTTCATCTGCACCTCAAGTTGCAAATCAATCTTTCAAAACAGGAAAAGAAAGGAGAAAAGAGAAGATACGCAGGTTGTTAAATTGAGAGAAATTAATCTGGACAATTGTGAAGTCAAGACTTGGGAGAAAAATTACCACATAAAATAGTTGACTACCGTTAAAATCAGTCACTGTTTGCAGTGAACTACTGAGGTTGGAGATTTGCGAGTGAAGGACCTTTATCCTCAAACAATTTGATCCCTTGAGTCCTCAGAACTAAGAACAGATGCAGAAAGAAAGTGCGGTAAGTACTCAGCAATCCTGGCAGCATCTGAAATTGTCCTTTTCCATCGATTAATAACCTCAATAATTGGCCTCAAGTTCTGTAGTTCCCGCTTCAAACATCTCTGACTCTCTCCTTTTCAAAATTGCCCTTCAAGCTGATACATTTTGCAACACTCTTGATCATCAGTATTATGTCTCTTTGTGATAAATCTTGTAATATAATATCTCTGAAATTCTAGTGAACATTTCATTATAGTGATAATGCAACACAAATGTCAATTGTGTTTCTTGACTTCTACAACTATCTGCGTTCATTCCTCATCTCAGCGTGAGAATTCTCAGAAAGAAAGCATAGGGATTCTCGTGGTTCACATGGTCCACTCCTACTTGCTCAACAGACTGCTGCGGTTTGGCAATATTTCCTGTTTGACACTACTTAAATTTGTTCACATCCAAGAATGGAGTTTTATGTAAAAACAACTGGAGGGGCAAAATGGATTTAGCGGTTCTCTATGAATTTTAAAAAATGTTCCAACAAATGCATAAGTAACACTGATAAGACATTGACCTTTTAAAAATTCGAGGGCTCACCATAGCCACCTACACGTACAATACGAGGATGTGGAGATAAGAGTTTAGAAACGGTCACCAACAGAGCTCCAGTAAAAGAGCCACAACAGGAGGATGAAGAGGAGCAGAGAAGGTGCCTGCTCCGATATCGCCCATGATCTGCTCCTTGAAACATTCCAACCCGGCCAAGTTGACACAGCTGACTATCAGCTGGCAGCTTCGTGAAGCTGGACCCAGTCCCGCCAAATAGTGGGACAGGCCAAGATGAACCTCTGTAATCTGTAAGGGTTGAGGGTGAGGGCGGTGATGGATGATCTCCGGCCCTGTTTTGCATCTCAACTTGTTCCTCCATAACCATCCCATAGCCTTGTAAACGCAGATTGTAGATAGTTGATGGACCTTGGTGTGCCTCATTACTGTGGCAGATATGGTGCAGAACAGCACCTTTCTGTTCTGTACTCATTCTCTGAATCCATCCCAGGTCTTTATCCCATTTCTCCATTCGCAGTGATTTATACATTGTGCTGTTATTCCTGGCTCTCACTTTATCCTCGTCAATCCTTTCCATTTCTCTGGTAATGGTGGAAACTTCAAAAATTGGAGTAAGAATCGTCCACTCATCCTTTCTTGCCTGTTCTGATCTTCAAATTAATCACGGCTGATCATCCAGCTCAGGGACCCCACATCATTTTATCTCTTTGGCCCTCAGAACTATATCGAACTCCTCCTGGAAAACAGTGAATGTATTTGACTCAGCCACTTCCTTTGCAAAGAATTCCACATGTTCGCCACTCTGTGAGTTAAAAGAAAATCATCTCTATTCAGCCTAAATGGTTTTCATTTGATTCTTTTCTTTATGCTTCTCACTGATTGTCTTTACTTTGCATTTCAGATTTCTGGCGACATTTCATACTTCATCTGGACACTTTTAAACAAAAAAATCTCTTTACTTCTCCACCACAACACCCTCTGATATCGCAACATGAGCCCTTTTGTCAGTGAATGTTTCCCGTGCTTCACCCACTCATTCTGTCACCCCCACCCTTCCCCACTGGTCAGAAAGTTCACCTGATTTCTGTCCCCACAGACATGACTGGATTCAGGGTCCACACGTCCAGAGCCACGAAAGAGACACCTCGACCCATTGAGTTTGTCCCAGTCAAAATAACAAGAGACTAACTGCTCTAATCCCTTTTCCAGCACGTGGCCCATTCCCAATATTTTGGCATTGCAAGTACTTATCTAAATACATCATAAGTTTTCTGAGGATTTCTGCACGTACCACACTTACAGGCAGTGAGTTCCATTTTCCCACTATATTTCGGGTGAAAAAAATCTCCAATTTGTACTAAACTTTCTGTCCTTTACTTTGGTTCATGCCCCCGGTCATTGATCCATCCAACAAGGGGAATTATGCGTGATGCCTCTTCTTTCTATGTCCCTCATCATTTCTACATACCTCAAAAATGTTCTCGCTCACCCCAGACTTTGCGGGCTGTGTGCTTCCCTGCTGATGGAGAGAAAATAGATTCTCCCCTGCCAGAAATTCTGGGGTGGAGTTCCTGCTATTTCCACCAAATATTTTCTGCACACCCAAATCAATGCTGAAGTAGACCCTGGTCCCTCATTCACGAGAGGCCCCAGAGCCTGCATTCTGGGAGTGGGAATGGGAGAAAGATCGAGAAAAATGGGGAACGAAAACATGTAACACTAGCAGAGAACTGAAACCCATCAACACTACTAGTATGGGGCCAGAAAACTCAGAAACTCTCACCAATTCGAAACCCCATGGTTGATATCCCTACATGCCTGTCACTCACACCCGAATTCACGCCCATTTCAGTGCAAACTTCCATCTCACAGCTTCCTGGTCGTTAACCCATCCAGGCACAGGAGTGGGATAGTTCAAGGTGAGTAACTCAGTACCTCACTGTAGGTCATCTTTCTCTGACCCAATGATGTATCTTTTTTTTCCCATTGCTCCCTTCCCAGTGATTCCAACCTCCTGCAGTTGTCCGTGTCTCCCAGTTTAATGAAGCAATTTCCTTCCCATTCCTCTGGCGATTTCGTTGGGGGCTTAGTGGCGGGGTGCATCAGACTATGTCCTGATTTGCTGATTGTCACTCAAGTTCACTATTTGTCTTTTAGATTTAAACCATTGGCTGTGTTTTTCAGTTCTCTCATCCCAACAGATGGCCGAAATCATTCAATTCATGTGCAATTTATAGCCTACTCAGAAACTGTGATTAATTTTCGAGCTCTTTCTCAGTTGGGAGAAGATTCAGATGTAGTTGCAATGTAACCACCTCCCCGATTCAATCACAGTCCTTGGTACTAATAGGAAATCCTCAGTAAACATCAATGGAAACGGTGTGGAGGGTAGAAGACAGATGGAGAACAGACATAATGCAAAATAATTTTTAAAAACCTGAAGAATTTTGGATGGTGTGTATCAGGAGCAAAAACAAAAGTTGCTGGAATAGTCAGCAAGCCTGACAGCATCTGTGAGGAAGAAAAAGAAATCAGAATTAATGCTTCAGGTCCAGTGACGCTGCCATAAAAATCTAAAGAACTGTGGATGCCATAAATCAGGAACAAAAACAGAATTTGCCGGAAAACCTCAGCAAGTTTGGCAACATCTGTGAAGAAGAGTCAGAGTTAACGTTTCACATCTGTTGACCAGAGAAAGGGTCAGTATGGATGGACAATGCTTTTCAAAATGTGAAATATCTAAGTGGATTGGTATGCTGCTAATGAAGACAGATGGCGGAGGTTAGATGGCATCTTGTTGCGTGTGGAATTCATTGAAAAAAATTCGAGCACTATTCCGAACTTCTATTCAAAATACAAACTGGAGCTAATACAATAAACTGAAACAACTTCATTTCTGACAAAGAGCCACTGAATTTGAAATCGTAACTGCTTTCTCTGTTTGATGCTGTCACACCTCCTGCATTTCTCCAGCAAATTATTTTTCTGTTCCAGGAAAACGTTTGCTCTATTGTTGATAATTGGCTAACAGCTCCATAAATGCTCTCAGTTGCAGAGTGACCTTCACCTGAATATTGCTCTCTCGATCCGCTTTCTAAACTGAGATGCAAATACGAGACAGACTCGCTCTTGACTGTGGACATACCCACAATTCCAAAAGTCATGGCAACCGCTCTAAGTGCCGTCGTCGCGTTCACTTATGGTTGGAGCATGCTCATAACGATTGCAAACCTTGCCGCTGAATCGGCAGAGAAGGCCATCAATCAATTAGCCCAACCAATGGGAGAGAACGATGGGTGGGACTGTAGGACAGAGCGGGAGTCGCTGGTCCTCCAACTAATGGGAGTGAACAAGCTGTGTTTATAATGAGAATCCAGCAGCTTTCGTGACAACTTTCTCCCATGGCAGCCCCAAAAATTTCCAGTTTCATTCAGCTCCATTTCACAACCTGCCCTTGTGCTTTTGTGTTCGCTTGCACTTTTTCCCAGTTTTTTCTTTAAATTTCAGATGAATAGGCTGCACAGAATATTAGAGGGGGGCAGCAAGGTGTTTCAATGCTTCACCCTGCTGCCTTGGATGGCCGATTCTGAACTCAGCTGACTGTATGGAATTATTACACTGAGCCCGTGTCTGCGTGGGTTCTTCCCACAGATCAAAAATGTGCAGGTCAGTGGATTGGCCATGCTAAATTGCACGTTGCTTCCAGGGATGTATAGGTGAGGTGTTTTAACCACGGGAAATGGAGGGCTATGTGAAGAGGTAAGGAGGTGTATCTGGGTCGGATGCTTCTCATTGGTTGGACAAATTTGATTGGCCAAATGGCCTCATTCTGCAATGTCAGGATTCCATGATTGGATGTGCAGTTGGGAAACTCAACCCAAACAGCAAATCAGAATCTGACAGATCGCTAGTTCATAGTTATCTGAATATACCTGGGTTTTGAACATTAAAGGAAATATCACTGTTCACTATAGAGAGCAGACATTACCATGTTCTGTGTTTGGACAAGGATTCAGCTGATCAGAAATAAATGTATTGTTGATTTAGAGAAACCATGGAAACGTGAGAAATGTGGAAAGAGATTTGCATTCTGGTCTGAACTGGGAATTCACTGACCTAGTTCCAGCCGAAGCTCTGATTTGACTGCAGGGAAGGAGTCACAGTGAGTCAATCTGCAGATGCACCAGAACTTTCACAATCGGGAGAGACCATCCAGGTACTCTGGCTGCAGGACTGGGTTCAAACTTTCATTTCAACTCACTGCATACCCTTGTTGAAAGACCTAGAGCAAGCTGGGAAATGTTTGCCTGTGATATCAAGGAAGCATTAGATAGAGAGTCGCATCAAGGACCAAAATTTGAATTAGTGTGAAAATATTACACTGGTTGGAGTACTCCTGAAGAAAAAAGGAAGATAATTGTACTTACTGGAGTGCAATCGTCTCAGCGCCTGGATATCACTGCAAGAATTCTGCGGCGTAGTGTCTTCAGCCCACACACCTTCAGCTGCTACGACTTTAATCAGGCTCTGCATGTGACAAATTTCCAACATTAATGTTGCAACTTCATACCTGATAATACATTTGATAAAATAGCGTGAAAAATTGGAATGTGAGTATTTAATAATTAAGATTGTTGGATACCAATCATTCACATGCTTTTTACATTCTTTGTGAATTATGAATTACAATTAACTTTGCAAAAGCAATTTGAATTCCGAGGTGCCATACTGAAATTAACCTTAAACTCAAGGGTATGTACGCCAAATCATGTTGACGTTTGGCACAAGACTGTGGTGTGATATCACAAAATGGGATTCACTTGAATTTGCATGACATCATGGAACACCAGTAAAACTGAAATTTATGATGATAAAGGATTAAGCTAACAAGTGGCTGGACCATACTTGACATTAAAGATGAGGTTCGTAATTTTGAAGACCAATTGCTGAGACAATTGCTTCAGATGAACCAAAGGGCAGTATAGGGCAGAAGGTATTTGCTAGACTTGCTTTTATTGGTCGTTGCATTGAATATAAGATTTGGGAGGTCATGTTGTTGCTTCACAGCACATTGGTTAGTCTACTTTTGGAATGCAGTGTGCACTTTTGTTCTCCCTGCTACCATCAGGATGTTGAGCGAAACTTGAAAGGGTTGAGAAAAAAATTGCAATAATATTCCCACAGTTGCTAGGTATAAGCTATAGGGAGAGACTGATTAGCCTGAGTTGGGGAGGGGTATATTTGTCAGAGAGGCGTCAAAGGCTGAGGGGTGACCTTATAGAGGTCTATATGTTTAAGGTGAAGGGAAAGTAAATGTATGGGGCTTAGGGCAATGTTTTCATGTGGAAAGTGGTGCGTGTATGAAATGAGCTAGCAGGGACATGGTAGAAGCTGAAGCAAGTGCATTCAAAAGGCATCTGGATGGGTACATAAGGAGTAAGTGTTTTGTTGTGGGCCAAATGGGGGTAGCTTAATTTAGGATATCTGATTGGCATGGATGGGTTGATTGAAGGGTCTGTGTCCACGCAGTACAACTCTATGTCTGCATCCAAAGACAAACCAAACAAACCAAAGACATAATTTACTTCACCCAACCTGTATTTACATGCATTCCAGGCACCAGGAGGTCCAATAACTGAATGGACACCCAATTAACTTTGACAGGAAGCTTTGTACACTGGCCTTTGCCCACTGCACCTTGGCAGCAATTTCCCCCAAGCTTTACAGAGTCTTCATCATGAAGTCCTAGACCTTGAATGTGCCTGGCTACAACGCTGTGCCCAGGTCAACACCTTGTTCTGGAACACCAGTAACTATCGAGCAGACCAAGACCTCTTTGCCAGATATCAATGACAGTTTGTAAGGGCTTGATACAGTATCTATTATTAACGCAACAACAGAATTTTCTGGTAAAAGTTCAGCAGATCTGACAACATCTGTAGACCGAAATCATGGTTAAAGTTTTGGTTCGGCGGACCTGTCCTCCGAACAGTATTCATTACATTGTTTCCAACAGCAGACACCTCTTGTACAGCTGTGGTACTGTCTGTTACAGTTCCTCTAAACTCTTCCAGTCTTAAGATCTAGGGCAGCATGGTGGCTCAGTGGCTAGAACTGCAGCCTTACAGCACCAGGGACACAGGTTCGATTCCAGCCTCCGGCAAATGTCTGTGTGGAGTTTGCACATTCTCCCTGTGTCTGTGTGGGTGTGCTCTGGTTTCCTCCCTCAGTCCTAAGCTGCGCAGGTAGGTGGATTGGCTATGCTAAATTGCCTGTAGTGTTCAGGGGTGTGTGGGTTACAGGGGGATGGGTCTGAGTGGGATGCTTCAAGGGGCTGTGTAGACTTGCAGGGCCGAAGGGCCTATTTCCACAATGTAGGTAATCTTCACTTGCTACAAACGTTTTCCGAAACCCCACGCAACACAGCATTCACCATTTTCAGCTGGTGAGCCAACAAGATCCGGAATTGCCTCCTTAAACCTCTCTAACCTTCTTTAAGATATTCAATGTAAAATAAACTTTTTTCACCAATGTTTGAAACATTTTAGTTTGATGAATATCTAAAACGGTCCACACAAATGCAAATCATTGCTGTTATTGGCTTACATTGAGTGGAACAGGATTATCACTCTAAGGCTTTACATTCTCGGACCATCACGGCCACAATCATTTTCAAATTGGAAACTTCATCATGCCAGATAATAAAATGTGAGGCTGGATGAACACAGCAGGCAAAGCAGTATCTCAGGAGCACAAAAGCTGATGTTTCGGGCCTAGACCCTTCATCAGAGAGGGGGATGGGGTGAGGGTTCTGGAATAAATAGGGAGAGAGGGGGAGGCGGACCGAAGATGGAGAGAAAAGAAGATAGGTGGAGAGAGTTTAGGTGGGGAGGTGGGGAGGGGATAGGTCAGTCCAGGGAAGACGGACAGGTCAAGGAGGTGGGATGAGGTTAGTAGGTAGATGGGGGTGCGGCTTGGGGTGGGAGGAAGGGATGGCTGAGAGGAAGAACAGGTTAGGGAGGCAGAGACAGGTTGGACTGGTTTTGGGATGCAGTGGTTGGAGGGGCAGAGCTGGGCTGGTTGTGTGGTGCAGTGGGGGGAGGGCACAAACTGGGCTGGTTTAGGGATGCGGTGGGGGAAGGGGAGATTTTGAAGCTGGTGAAGTCCACATTGATACCATATGGCTGCAGGGTTCCCAAGCGGAATATGAGATGCTGTTCCTGCAACCTTCGGGTGGCATCATTGTGGCACTGCAGGAGGCCCATGATGGACATGTCATCTAAAGAATGGGAGGGGGAGTGGAAATGGTTTGCGACTGGGAGGTGCAGTTGTTGGTTGCGAACTGAGCGGAGGTGTTCTGCAAAGCGGTCCCCAAGCCTCCGCTTGGTTTCCCCAATGTAGAGGGAGCCACACCAGGTACAGTGGATGCAGTATACCACATTGGCAGATGTGCAGGTGAACCTCTGCTTAATGTGGAATGTCATCTTGGGACCTGGGATAGGGGTGAGGGAGGAGGTGTGCGGGCACGTGTACCATTTCCTGCGGTTGCAGGGGAAGGTGCTGGGTGTGGTGGGGTAGGAGGGCAGTGTGGAGCGAACAAGGGAGTCATGGAGAGAGTGGTCTCTCCGGAAAGCACACAGGGGTGGGGATGGAAAAAATTCTTGGGTGGTGGGGTCGGATTGTGGATGGCGGAAGTGTCGGAGGATGATGCGTTGTATCCAGAGGTTGGTAGGGTGGTGTGTGAGAACGAGGGGGATCCTCTTTGGGTGGTTGTGACGGGGGCGGGGTGTGAGGTAGGATGTGTTGCGGACCGCTTTGCAGAACACCTCCGCATAGTTCGCAACAAACAACTGCACCTCCCAGTCGCCAACCATTTCCACTCCCCCTCCCATTCTTTAGATGACATATCCATCATGGGCCTCCTGCAGTGCCACAATGATGCCACCCGAAGGTTGCAGGAACAGCAACTCATATTCCGCTTGGGAACCCTGCAGCCTAATGGTATCAATGTGGACTTCACCAGCTTCAAAATCTCCCCTTCCCCCACCGCATCCCTAAACCAGCCCAGTTCGTCCCCTCCCCCCACTGCACCACACAACCAGCCCAGCTCTTCCCCTCCACCCACTGCATCCCAAAACCAGTCCAACCTGTCTCTGCCTCCCTCACCTGTTCTTCCTCTCACCCATCCCTTCCTCCCACCCCAAGCCGCACCCCCATCTACCTACTAACCTCATCCCACCTCCTTGACCTGTCCGTCTTCCCTGGACTGACCTATCCCCTCCCTACCTCCCCACCTAAACTCTCTCCACCTATCTTCTTTAGTCTCCATCTTCGTTCCGCCTCTCCCTCTCTCCCTATTTATTCCAGAACCCTCACCCCATCCCCCTCTCTGATGAAGGGTCTAGGCCCGAAACGTCAGCTTTTGTGCTCCTGAGATGCTGCTTGGCCTGCTGTGTTCATCCAGCCTCACATTTTATTATCTTGGATTCTCCAGCATCTGCAGTTCCCAATATCTCTGATACAACTTCATCATGCCAGCGCGTTTTCAGCATTTCCTTTGTTCTAACTGACTGCAAAAATGTAAAGGAGCTTATGTTCCGAGTCTAGGAGCTGTGAACCATAGAGAGCAGCTGAGACACGTTCCTTCACCACCTCACAGTGAACCCTCTCACTCCTGAAGCTGAGCAACAGCAGGGGAAACGGGAAACAGGAAGGTGACTTCTCCCCTACCCATACGCCACGCACGCGTGATTGACAGCGGGTTTGCGCCAATAGAAAGGAAGGGGCGGGACTGGAGGACCAAGTTGGCGTGGTCGGTCCTCCACCCAATCGGAAACAGCAAGGGGTGGGGCTGAGCGCCGACAAGAGATCAGTCTGAATTGAAACAACTGCGGATGCTGTAAATTAAGAACAAAAACAGAAGTTGCTGGAAAAGCTCAGCAGGTTTGGCAGCATCTGTGAAGAAAACAAAACAGAGTTAACGTTTCGTGTCCGGTGTCCCTTCCTCAGAGCAGTAACGTTCCGGCTGGTGTTTGCACGCAGGCGCAGCGTCATTTTGACTGACGTAAGCGGGTGATTGCAGGTATTGTCGGAGCACGTAAAGGAACAAAGGACAAGGACATCGGGGAAATAATGAAGATAACAAAGTGTGAAGCTGGATGAACACAGCAGGCCAAGCAGCATCTCAGGAACACAAAAGCTGACGTTTCGGGCCTAGACCCTTCATCAGAGAGGGGGATGGGGTGAGGGTTCTGGAATAAATAGGGAGACAGGGGGAGGCGGACCGAAGATGGAGACTAAAGAAGATAGGTGGAGAGAGTGTAGGTGGGGAGCTAGGGAGGGGATAGGTCAGTCCAGGGAAGACGGACAGGTCAAGGACGTGGGATGAGGTTAGTAGGTAGGAGATGGAGGTGCGGCTTGGGGTTGGAGGAAGGGATGGGTGAGACGAAGAACAGATTAGGGAGGCAGAGACAGGCTGGGCTGGTTTTGGGGTGAAGTGGGGGGAGGGGATAAGCTGGCCTGGTTGTGTGATGCGGTGGGGGAAGGGGAGATTTTGAAGCTGGTGAAGTCCTCATTGATACCATTGGACTGCAGGGTTCCCAAGCAGAATATGAGTTGCTGTTCCTGCCACCTTCGGGTGGCATCATTGTGGCACTGCAGGAGGCCCATGATGGACATGTCATCTATAGAATGGGAGGGGGAGTTGAAATGGTTTGCGACTGGGAGGTGCAGTTGTTTATTGCGAACCGAGCGGAAGTGTTCTGCAAAGCGGCCCCCAAGCCTCCGCTTGGTTTCCCCAATGTAGAGGAAGCCACACTGGGTACAATGGATACAGTATACCACATTGGCAGATGTGCAGGTGAACCTCTGCTTAATATGGAAAGTCATCTTGGGACCTGGGATGAAGGTGTGTGTGGTCTGGGAGGCTTTATCACCACTTGTGTACAACTGTAGATCCGAATTAGAACTTCTTGTTCATGCATTTTGCAGTAAACTGAAAAGGGATGCAGGTTTCAGATGGCGAGAGGCCCAGCTTACCGCCAGAATATTGGCCCCAATGTCCCACGTGTTGAGGACAGAATGGTCCCTGCTTTTCACTGAGCACCTGGGGGTTGGAGATGTTTTCTTTTTCAATGAACTACTATAGTAAATGTGTACTCCACACTTTCAAGAGCCCTCGTATCCTTCCTGACCAGAGTTGGATGCGATAATTGACTGACCTCACCCGAGCTTTATCAAGGTTCAGCATCTTTTCTGTGAGTGTATGCTCATTACCTCCATTACTTCTTAAATTCAGAGTCATACAGCATAGAAACAGACTCTTCAGTCCAGCCAGTCCATGCTGACCATTACCCCAAACTGAACTAGTTCCACTGGCCTGCTCCTGACCCATTATCCCTTCAAACTTTTCCCATTCATACACCTATCCAAATGCCTTTTCAATGTTGTAATTATACTTGCATCCACCACATCCTTAGGTATTTCATTCCACACACAAACCACCCTCTATGTAAAAAAAAAATGCCTCATCACATTTTTCTTTTTGACATCTTTCTCCTCTCACTTTAAAAGTGTGTCCCCTGGTTTTGAAATTCCCCATCTAAAGACAACTACCATCAACTCTATCTGTAGCTCTCATTATTTCATAAACTTCTATTAGATCGCCTTTCAACCTCCTACACTTCAATGAAGAAGGTGCACGCCTAACTTTATAAGTCAAACCTCCCATGCCAGGCAACATCGTGGTAAGTCTGTTCTGAACAGTGTACAGTTTGATAATATCCTTCCTATAACTGGGCACCCAGAACTGGACACAGTATTCCGGAAAAGGCCTCACCAATGACCTGTGCAACCTCAAGATAACATCCCAACTCATAATCAAAGGACTGAGCAATGAAGGCAAGAATGCCAAATGCCTTTTTAACCACCCTGTGGGTATATATGTTGCAATCTTTTAAAAAGAAATGTACCTGCACCCCTAGGTCCCCTGTTCTCAAACACTACCTAAGGCCCTTCCATTCATTGTATAAGTCCTGCCCTTGTTTGTTGCATCAAAATTCAACACCTCACATTTATTCAGACTGAATACAATATGCCAGTTTTTAAGCCCATTTAATCAAGATCCCTTTGTAATCTAAGATAACCTGCTTCACTGTCTATTATGCCACTATTTTGGTGTAACCCATAAACTTACTAACCATTCCTTCTATATTCTCATCCAAATCATTTATATGAAATGACAAAAGATAACCCAGAACTGATCCTGGTGGAACCCTCCTGATCACAGGCCTCCAGTCTGAAAGACAACCCTCTGCCGTCCTCCCTGGACCGACCTATCCCTTCCCTAACTCCCCACCTATACTCTCCTCTCCACCTATCTTCTCCTCTCTCCATCTTCGGTCCGCCTCCCCCTCGCTCCCTATTTATTTCAGAACCCTCTCCCCATCCCCCTCTCTGATGAAGAGTGTAGGCCCGAACCGTCAGCTTTTGTGCTCCTGAGATGCTGTTTGTCCTGCTGTGTTCATCCAGTTTCACACTTTGTTACCTCCGCCATTACTGTCTGGCTCCTGCCGTTAAGCCAGTTCCATATTCAATTGACAAGGTCACCATGAATCCTAACTTTACTAATTAGTCTACCATGCAGAACCTTGTTTACTGCTCTGCCATTAACCATTGTTTTGGTACCCTCCTCAAAAAATACAATCAAGTTTGAGATCATGATTTTCCTCAGAAAATACCATGCTGACTACCCCTAATCAATTTTTGCCTCTAAATGTCCATGAATCCTGTCCTTTATATTCACTTTCAACAATTCACCCACAACTTAAGTCAGTCTCGCAGGTCTATAGTTCCCCAGTTTCACCATACCATCTTTCTTAAAGAAAGATTTAACATTAACCACCCTCCAGTCATCAGGTACTTCACCTGTAGTTACAGATGATGCAAATATTTTTGCCAAGAATCTAATAATTTCCTCCCTTATTTCCCACACATTCTGGGATACATTAGATCCAGTCCCAGAGATTTGTTGACCTTTATATTCTCCATGAGCTCCCAAACTTCCCCTTTTTTTCACATGAAGTTTTTTTGAGAACATCAAAGTTTATTTCTCTGCATTCTCCAGACACCATTTCTTTCTCCACAGTAAAAGCTGACAAGAAATATACATTTTGTATCTCTCCCATCTCCTGGGGTTCAAGACAAAGATGATGTATTTGATCTTTAAAAGGCCCTGCCCCCTCTCTGGTTACCTTCTTGCTCTTAAAGTATTTGTAGAATCTTTCTGGATTAATCCTTTACCTTTACAAATTTATCTCATATTCCCTCTTTGTCTCCTTGATTTGTCTCTTAACAATGCCGCGCACTATATTGATTAAGAGATTCAATTGAATCAACTTGTCTATGTCAGAAATAAAGTTCTGTTTTATTCTCGACTAGAACTTCAACATCCTTATTCATCCATTGTTCCTTAATCTTACCAGCCTTACCCAGCACTCTAACAGGAACTCACGTCATCACACTCTTGAAGGTCTCCCACTTGTCAAATGCCCTTTTGCCTGCCAACAGTCTACTCCAATCAACTTTTGTAAGTTCTTGTCTCATACCATTGAAATTTGCCTTACTCCAGTTCAAAACTCTAACACTTATGGAAGGCTTATCCTTTCCCATGACCATTTTGAAACTAACAGAATTATGATCACTAGACCCAAAGTGTTCTGCCACATTCATTTCAGTAACTTTCCCTGCCTTACTGTCCAAAAGAAGTCCAGTTTTACTCCTTTTCTTGTAAGAGAATCCATATAATCTGAGATCTGTCGACATATTTGTTTCTCAATTTCTCTCTTACTATTGGTGAGCTGAGAGTTCAATCCCATCAAAGTGATCTTCCCTTTCTTCATTCATTCTGTGTGGGAGTGGACAATTTTTCAAAAATATTTTCCCTAGTTAAAGCAGTTGTGTATTCCTTAATAAAACACACACGCACACACACACACACACACACCCCTTTTCTATTGTTCCTACATCACCTAAAACCTGGAACATTGAGCTGCCGGTTTTGTCCATCTCACAGACAAGTTTCTGTCATAGCTATGAGTTCATCAGCTTTACCTTTAAGACACCTTGCATTGAAAAATTCTTCAGCGTTACTACATATTTTGACTCTCTCATCTTTCTTTTGGAATTGATGTGCTCTCCTCACATTCAGAACCTTCCCCATAAATCTTCTGTTTACACTGCTACGTATAATTCCCCCACTCCCCCTCTCTGTCAGTATAAAGTCTCCTTTAATGGAATGAACAAAGCTCCTTGCTGAGATATTGATCCCTTTCCAGTTTACATTAGACCCATTCTTTTGGAACATGTCTTTTCTATCCCAAAAAGGCATTCCAATTATCCAAAAACCTGAATCCCTGAACAATACACCAGATTTTCACCATCGATTTGCCTCCTTTAACCTTGTTCTCCCTACCTCGTTTGGCATTGGGAGTAAACAAGAAAGCACAACTTGTCAGGTTTCTTTTTAAACATTTTACCTAACCGATCAAATTCACTTTGTACTGGTTTAATCTTTTCCCTAAACATGCAATATCAGATGGTGGCGTTGCTGGTGGTGACGTGGAATAGGGAGCGATTTAATAAAATGTTATCAAAGGCATGTAGTCTGGACACACAGAGTCAGGGAAAACAATCAAGATTAAATGCAGTCAGCAGTCATAACCCAGGGGGCTCATGGCAACAATTGCAGATGGATTGTACAGGCCCCTGACCGAGAAAAAAAATGCTGAATGGTCTACACATGTAGAAAAAAGGAAAATAGATGCAGGAGTAGGCTATTTGGCCCTTTGAGCCTGCACAACCATTCAATATGATCACGACTGATTTTGTAATCTCATTATCCCAGTCCTGCCCTCTCTCCATACTCCTTCCTCCCTTTAGCCGCAAGGGAAACAACCAGCTCCATCTCGACTATATCAAATTAATTGGCCCCAGCAGCCTTGTTTGGGAGAGAATTCTACAGGTTGGCACTCTGGGTGAAGAATTTCTTCGTCATCTCAGTCCTGAATGGTTTACTCTAAGGCTGTGACCCCTAGATCGAGATTTCCTCATCATCTGGATTACTCTTCCTCCATATAGCCCATCCAGGCTCATCAGAATTTTATGTTTCTCTGCCATCCCCCACTCATTCTCCTAAATTCTAGAGAGTACATGCCCAGTTGATACAGTCTCTGACCCAGCTCATCCAGTCTTACTTCAGATCACAGATTATAGACTCCCTACATTCAGGATGGGTCATTTCGTCCATCAAGTCCACATTGACCCTTTGAGGAGGGACCCAGTCCACCCTATCACTGTAACCCCACAATTACCCAGTTAACTGATTGAGCCTGCACATCCCTGCGCACTGTCACTAATTTAGCATGATCGCTTCACTTGAGATTTAATGGGTGGGTGGAAGCATTCCCCTGCCGTTTCTGGAAAAGGACACATTGTACAGGGACAGAAATTAAACAGGCATGCGTACTGTTAGGAACTGAACAGAGATTCCATCTCCCATACCAGCCCCAAAGTTCAGGTATGACAATTTAACCGAACACTGAAAACTGGTCAAAGGCCCTGACAGAGACAAGGCAAGATTGGTTTAGAGTACACCCCACCATTCTAATGAAACTGAGGTTATCCCCAGCAAAGTGTACACCTTTTGAATTGCGACTAGGCAGGCTATGCAGCTGCAGGAGGACGCGGTAGGAGAACGGCCGGAAATGTGCTACGGAACAGATAGGGTGAAACAATTTGAGAGGGAACTGGCAAAGCATCTGCATGAGCTGAGAGGGAAAGTTGCAGATGGACAGGGAATCAGAGATTGGGAAAGGGAGCATAGAAACATCCAAGCTGGCATTCCTAATCCAGGAAATCAGGTCCTGGTGAAAATATTACTTGATCGTGTGGCACTGTGACCATGATGGGTCAGACCCGAGTAGGTGATTATTACAGATGAAATATGCACTTTTGTCGATGTTAAAGTGGGGGCCAAAGTAGAAGCAATGGTCCCATTTGAAAGCATACAAAGGCCAAACATGATCATTAACCCTTTCGGCAAGTTGTGTTGGGTTCCTGTTCTTCACAGGCTGGTGGAAAACCGTCATCGCCCACTTTGGGAGTTAGTCATGCATTCTAAAAGCAACTGAACCAGAGGAAGGGACGTTTGACTGCATATATGACATTGTAATGGGAAGGTTAAATTGTGAATCATGTTCAGGACATAACCCTGGGAGTGATAGTGATGGAAATGTGTTTTATGGCAGTATGGAAAGGGAAGGGGTGAAGCTGGCTGTGGCAGGCACGCAGTGAACTGAAATAAGAATGAAAGTGAATTGATTAATATGGACCTCAATAAGTATTACATATAATCACGTCTGAATTATGGGATTAGAACAAAGACCAGTGAGGTTTCTGTGTGGGCAAAGTGGAATGGCAATATGATTTATGTGACCACAGTATCTATGTTACCTGCAAACTGTATGCTCATGTATCGCTATGGATTTAGTGTAGGTATGAGCCTGAAAGGGGAAGAATTGAAATTGCTAGTAATTGATTTAAACAGGCTGCGTGGTGGCCCACTTTACATAGGGTCTTGGGATTCTCAACATGTGTTACCAATGTCACCATTACAAGGCAAAATGTGACCATGACCCCAAGCCCGGAGACTGTAACTTTTCACCTCTGAACCAAAACATTGTGAAGGCCAGCAGGATCTCTGGGCTGGGTCAGTCGTGGAATGTCTAGGAAAAAGTGTGACTGTTGTGCCAGGATATAAGCTTGTGCATGTAGATTTTGGCCTGACAGGAAGTACAAGTGCTCGATTGTTGTTCCACTACCACGAAACAATTGTCTTCCAAGCTCTTACGATTACAGCTGGGTAGGAGGGAGTTTAACTCTGAGAAAGGTCTGCAGGCCTTCAAAGAAAGGATCACTGGAAATAGCAAGAGCAGGTGATAGTGACAGGAAACACATTAGATAGAGAACTACAATCGATGAGCAGTTTCAGAGTCTGCAGAAAATGCATAGAATTGTGGACAGAAGTTATCAAGCTCAGGCTAAAACAGGTCAGCCAGACAGAAAAATTTCCCACATTATATTTGATGCTATTGAAATTTTGAAGCCTCTGTAAAACATGACCAATTCCCTCATTGACCGACTGGCTAACATATTAAATGGTGTCAACAGAACATCGAAAAAGCACCATAGCTGGGAGTGGGGACAATAGACGGCTGTAAAAACACAGTAAATATGACTGTAGAGAGATAACCATCCAGTGACCGACGGAAAAGTGACAGACAGATTACAAAATAGAGCGAAGTTGTGGTTATCTCACCTCAAAATTTGAAGAATATAAACAAGTTTATTTTAATGACCCAGTAAATTTGTAAAGAGATTGAATTTCACTCTCATCTATGTAATTCGAATAGATGCTGTCTCACTCAGTGAAGAAAATTAGAGACGTAGAGTGTTTAGAGAAGAGACATTAAAGATTTATCCATGAATTAAATACTGGTTCCAAACTCATTGGCCGCATCTGAGTGCGAGGACTTTAAACTAGAACTGCAAGTCGGAGAGACTTTGTTTGATTTCTCAGGCCAAGTGAGAGAGGGGCCGCTCCCAATCTATCAGCTGTCACAGAACTGTAGTAACCTTAAATTAGAGTTTATTTTAAAGAACTTACAATAAGTAGTAGAAATTGATATCATTTCTAATGTCATGAATTCTGGTTAACAGCGAAAATAAAGCCCAACACAAAATTTGGAAGAGTCCTCAGTGATAAGGGAGTATTGAGGTTATTGGTAATTAATGTGGTGCAGCTGATAAATGTTTGGGAAGGAGTATAAAACTGTCAGGATTGAAATGTGATTTAACAACAGGTATTCTAAAGGCAAATAATAAAGGAATCAGGTAAACATCAACAGACTGTGGGAGCACCAAGTTCTGTAAAGCCATTAGCCATGTGTTTACTGGACTGGATGCATCGATTAGGCAAATATGGCTAACAATTACATTGACATTGTATGTCACTATTGTCATATGAAATGTATAAAAATGCTGCACTTGGTGGGGGGGGGGGAGTGAGACAGCACCAGAAAATCTCCCACAATGCATTGCAAAGGAGCTCCGGATAAAGGTTGCCCGTGCTGCTGAACACAGAACACAACACTCCTGTTTGATATTTCACCCGTCCACAATTGTGGAGTGTATTTTTCTGACTGGAGTTTGGGGCTAGTGCTGTCCCACAATGATCAGAGCTGAGACCATACATACACGCACACGTACCTATGAGGTCATGCATTCTGGGAGGCCAATTGCAAGGGGAATGTAAACAATAAATGGAAGATAGCACTGACAGACAGACGAATCTTCAAGTGCAAGTCGAGAGCGCTCTGATAGTGGCAACACCTATGCATAAAGTGGTAGAGGAGGACTATGGCATGCTTGCTTTCGTCTGTCAGAGGGCTGAATATAAAGTTGTAATTCGGCCACCTTTGGAGTGACGCGTGCAGTTTCGATCACGACATTACAGGAAGGGTGCGGAGGCTTTGGAGAGGTTGCAGAAGAGGTTAACCAGGATTTTGTCCAGCTTGGACAAACTTGGGTTATTATCACTACACAAAGTCAATGGCTGAAGGGCGACCTGAGAGGGAGCCAGTGGACAGTCTGAGCCTTTCTCCTCAGGTGAAAATGACAAATTCTAGGGGCAAATGGATTAAGGTTAGAGGCGGAAAGTTAAAAAGAGTTGTATGAGGCACATTTCTTATACAGAAAGTGACAGGCGGCCATAATGTACTCTCTTGGGAGGTGATAGAAGCAGAAACGATCAATCACGACATTTAAGAGGCAGTTAGGCAGACATATGAACAGGCAGGGAAGAGAGGGATATAGATCATGTCCAGGCAGATTGTATTACTTCAGAATGGCATCAATATGATAATAGACGTGATGGGCCAAAGGGCTTCTGCTGCTGCTGTACTGCACTGTTTTCTACGTGGCAGGAATTGTGGGGCTATAATTAATATTTTGAATAGAAAACATCTCTTCTTTAGAGCACACAGTGAGTTTATGCATTTTGAGGGAAACAACGTGGAAGGGAAATATATATTTGAATGGCACAGATGCAAAGAGCAGGGAGCGGGGAGTTACTGTGCACAAATCTTTATTGGAGAGAGAACAGAACCAGAATGCATTGAGGAGATAGGATGGGACCTTGGGCTTCATTAATGGAACCAGCAGTTTCATCAGAGCCAGACGTGTTCAGCTCTATGACCCAGCACAGTTAGGATAGACGTGTGACTGTCTCCAGCGGCTATCTCTCTGCCAGATATTCAGCTTTTGGGACTGTTGAAGGACGGAGTCTCTCTGAGGAAATGGAAAGACCATTCGCTTTTTGGACACTTGGAATGATTCTTGTGTTACGCAGCATTTCACAAGATTTAATGGAATTATTGTTGTAGGGGACTGTCCTGTCAGAGGCCTAAACAGGAGATTTTGTGGCAGTGAGTGTAAGTTCAGGATGGTTTGTTAATTGCCTGGTGCTATGATTAAGGATGTTTCTAAACATTTCAAGTCTGTTGTGAAAGCTGAGATTGAGAGGCCAGAAATTAATGGACATATTGATAGCAATAACATTTTTAGTGCATAAGTAGTTATTATTTAGCTGCCTGACCGGCATACTCATTGCCCTGTTGTTGTGGGGTTTTTGTTTTCCTGTGAGCTCTAATCTTCATTACTGCTGCTTCTGTCACAAAATTAGCTGCTTCCATCAACTCTTTAATCTGGTCTTCGTGCTGTATGTGGCCCCCAGACAAGGTGACGTACCCTCGCTGAGGCCAGGCCAATATATGACCATGAACTATACCAAAGACATCAGGACTGTCTGTGTATATGTTGACTCTCTGGCTCCTGGCTGATGTCAGAGCTTTTAATAGTTGTGCCAGTTCTGAAAATTTTCCACATAATTCCTGCAATAATTAAACATTCCTAAAGCTTGACTTACTCCTTTCCCAGTGTGTGACTCGGTAGTTTAAAATCGCATTCTTTTGTTTTTTCGGGACTATCCTCTGCCCCTATCTGACTGATATCCCAGACACGTCACTCCCTGTCATCCCAACATGCTTTCTGTGGTTTAATTTTAAGCCCTGCCTGGCTGATGTGACTCAATACTCTATTGAAGATCCAGATGTGCTCTTTCTGACCAACTGAGGTGATGAGGTCTTGGTAAGATCAATTTGACTAATTCCATGAGCCATACATCGGTGCTTGTTTTGTCCATCTCACAGACAAGTTTCTGCCATAGCCATGAGTTCATAAGCTTTACCTTTAAAACTCCTTGCATTGAAAAGAAAAGTTCTTCAGAGTTACTGCATATTCTGAATCTCTCCTCTTTCTTTTGTAATTGATGTGCTCTCCTTGCATTCAGAACCTTCCTCATCAATCACCTGTTTACGCTGCTACGTATAATTCCCCCACTCCCCATCTCTGTCAGTATAAAGTGTCCTTCAATTGAATGAGCAAAATTCCTTGCTAAGATATTGATCCCTTTACAGTTTATGTCGGACCCATTCTTTTGGAACATGTCTTTGCTATCCCAAAAGCCATTTGAATTATCCAAAAAGCTGATTCCCTGGACAATACACCAGCTCCTCACCATGACTTTGTCTCCTTTAACCTTGTTCCCCCTACCTCGTTTGGCACTGGGAGTAAACAAGAAAGTACTAATTGTCAAGTTTTTTTAAAAAAAATCACCTAACGTGCCAAATTCACTGCTTTTAATCTTTTCCCTGAAAAATGTCATTGCTATCAATATGTACAATAATTTCTGGCCTCTCAATCTCACCTTCCACAAGAGACTTGAAATGTTTAGAGACATCCTTAATTCTAGCACCAGGCAATTAACAAACCATCCTAAACTTACACTCACTGCCACAGAATCTCCTGTTTAAGCCTCTGACAGGACAGCCCCCTACAACAATAATTCTGGAGACATTCTTACTTATCCTAACAGTCACTCAACTATCTGACTGATCCTGTTGGGTTGTAGAGCTGAACACATGTCGGACTCTGATGAAGCTGCTGGTTCCATTAATGAAGCCCAAGATCCCATACAGTTTTCTCAATGCATTTTGATTATATTCTCTCTCCGATTAAAGATTTGCACATAGTAAGTTCCCGCTCCCTGTTCGTTGCATTTGAGCCATTCAAATATACATTCCCCTTCCACGTTGTTTCCCTCAAAATGCATAAACTCAGTGTGTTCTAAAGAAGAGATGTTTTCTACTCAAAATATTAACTGCAGCTCGACTATTCCTGCCATGCAGTCAACAGGACAGTACATCACCGGAAGAAGCCCTTTGGCCCACCACGTCTATTCTAATACTGATGTATTACTTCAGAATGGCAACCTGCCTGTACGTGATCTATATCCCTCTCTTCCCTGCCTGTTCGTATGTCTGCCTAAATGCCTCTTAAATGTTGTGATTGATCGTTTCTGCTTCTATCACCTCCCAAGAGAGTACATTGTGGCCACCTATCACCTTCTGTATAAGAAACGTGCCACACACACCACCTTTAAACTTTCCCCCCTCTCACCTTCATCGTATTGCCCTCAGAATTTGTCATTTTTCACCTTTGTCAAAAGGCTCAGACTGTCCACTCTCTCCCTCTCAGGTCGCCCATCAGCCATTGACTCTGTGCAGTGATAACGATCCAAGTTTGTCCAAGCTGGGCAAAATCCTGGTAAACCTCTTCTGCAACCTCTCCAAAGCCTCTGCGCCCTTCCTGTAACGTAGTGATCGAAACTGCACACGTCACTCCAAAGGTGGCTGAATTACAACTTTATGTTCAGCCCTCTGACAGAAGAAAGCAAGCATGCTGTCATCCTCCATTACCACTTTATGCACATGCGCTGCCACTATCAGAGAGCTATGGACTTAGACCTGAAGATACGTCTGTATATCAGTGCTACTCAGGGTTCTTCCATTTTTTGTCTACACTCCCCTCGCAATTGACCTCCCAGAATGCATGACCTCATAGTTACGTGCGCGTGTATGTATGGTCTCAGCTCTGATCGTTGTGGGACAGCACTAGCCCCTGATCTCCAGTCATAAAAATACACTCCACAACTGTTGACAGGTGAAATATCAAACAGAAGCCTTGTGTTTTGTGTTGAGCAGCACAAGCAACCTTAATGCGCAGCTCCTTTGCAATGCATTGTGGGAGAGTTTCTGGTGCACTATCACTCCCCCATCCTCAAACCAAGTGCAGCATTCTTCTGCATTGACATTGTATGTCATTACTGTAACGTGTAGTGTAACTGTTAGCCACATTTGCCGAATCGATGCATCTAGTCTAGTAAACACATGGCTAATGGCTCTACAGAACTTGGTGCTCCCACAGTCTGTTGATGTTTACCTGATTCCTTTATTATTTGCCTTTAGAATACCTGTTGTTAAATCACATTTCAATCCTGACAGTTTTATACTCCTTCCCAAACATTTACCAGCTGCACCACATTAATTACCAATAACCTCAATACTCCCTTATCACTGAGGACTCTTCCAAATTTTGTGTTGGGCTTTATTTTCACTGTTGACCCGAATTCATGAGATTAGAAATGACATTAATTTCTACTACTTATTCTAAGTTCTTTAAAATAATCTCTAATTTAAGGTTACTACAGTTCTGTGAGAGCTGACAGATTGGCCAGTGAGTTTTGAATCAGTATGTAACTCATGGATAAATCTTTACTGTCTCTTCTCTAAACACTCTGCATCACTAATTTTCTTTACTTAGTGAGACAACCTCTATTCGAATTACACAGATAAGTGAAATTTAATCTCTTCACAAATTTACCGAGTCATTAAAAGAAACTTGTTTATATTTTTCAAATTTCTAGGTGACATAACTGCATTTTCACTCTATTTTGTAATTTGTCTCTGTCACTTTTCCACTGATCACTGGATGGTTTCCTCTCTGCAGCCCTAATTACTGCATTTTTACAGCCGTCATTTGTCCCCACTCCTGGCTATGTTGCTTTTTCGATGTTCTGTTTACACCATTTAATACTTTATCTTTCCTGCAATGAAATAGCCCTCATTTCAGTGCCGACAAACATTTACTCAAGAAGCTTAGGTAACTCTTTGACACTTTTTTTTGTGTTTGCCTTTCTGATTTACAACTAACTAAAAAGTTCAGACTACTGTAGGATCAGACTTCTCTTTTTAAATTTTACTAAATAACAAACTTGGGACTGTGGCTTAGCTTAGCTTTTCAAAAATGTCCCCAATTAAAATGCTTGCACGTTTAGAACTACCTGTTGACAGAAATTACAGAGAATCTTATGCGGTATCTCTGTATGGAGAGTACAGGTCTAGCTGAGAAAATCTGTGATGCACATCTGGAAATCCCTTTTGACCATTTTATGACAGCTAAAATCCCCGAACAGCCATTTTTAGTCAACTTTAATCATTGGCTGCACCAGCAACTCGCTCCTCTAAGCACTTGACTTAAATGCTAAGCAGGCCTATGTAACTTATGGGATATATTTACTCTCCCTGATGTTTTACCTGATGGGGAAATCCTTCAGCTCCCATGTTTCTCTGTGCTGTGGCCCTTTGGTACATCATTATTCTTACACACCAGTGTTATGAACACAATCAAACATTGAATTGTATTCCTTCTAGTACATGGGATATGATCTGGATCATGGGTGTGTATTTGGGTAATCAGTCCCCTGTCCTTCGTCTGATTTATCCAGTTCTGTTGTTTTAATTCCCTGTCTGCTTGAGCTGCAGGAGTTTAAATCTTTTGTATGTTCAGATCATTGAATAACTTCTTCAGCTCCTTCCACAGCCTTTAACCAATCTGCAGTCACATGTGGAATCAGTGGTAAATCCATCACCATGGACTGTAATGAATCTCAATCCACTTCATGTTGCTGGTTAGTAAGATGAATCACTGCCTGTCTCACCGGCTTAGGCCCGGTCTACCACTGATGGTAATGTTCTTTGTTGGGTATTGACAGCAACATTGACCTTGCATGGCTTTGTTCCTTCCTTTAATAGCTGGCTGCCATCACTAGATAATACCTCGATCTGACCAGGGTGTACTACAAGAAGGACCAGTTGATCACCAGCAAATAATAGATTGTGGACAGTTGCCATAACTTACAAAACCACAAGCTGTAAATCTTTGGTCATTTCATCCCGACATGACCAGTGATCCCCTCCTTGTTGACGCCTCGTTTAGTCAATTCCCTTTTTCATTTTTTATGATAACCATGTGAGTGGGAGTGTCTTTTCGTGATATCCAAGTCCCTTCATGGTATCTCCTAATATTGTGGACATTCTTTAGGGTGGCTTTATAATTGACCCATGTTTGGGGATGTGTAACATTACCCTGATACAATATTCCTGCTCATCAATGGTCTCCGTGCCCAATAATCTGCTGGCAAGGGTGAAATACCAAAGGTGTGCCAGGAATATGTTCTGTCCTACCCATTCTCACAGTTGCTCATTGGTCACCCAGTTGGCGATTTGGTGCATGTCCAATTTCATCAGATTTGTACTGATCATTGTCAACAGCCAGCTGCCGTAGGTTGTGCATGTCTGCATGATATGTTCTTCCTGAGATGTGTTAGCCAGTCGGTCATTGATTGTATTGGTCATATTTTACAGAGGCTTCAAAATTTCAAAGGCATCTAATATAATGTGTGAGGTCTTTCTGTCGAGATGACCTGTTTTAGCCTGATCTTTATAACCTCAGTCTACAATTCTGAGCATTTTCTGCAGACTCTGAAACTGCTCATCTATTGTAGATCTCTATCTAATGTGTTTACTGTCACTATCACCTGCTCTTGCTCTTTCCAATTATCCTTTCTTTTAAAGCCTGCAGACCTTTCTCAGATTTAAACCGTCTCCTACCCAGCTGTAATCGTAAGAGCTTGGAAGACAATTGTTCTGTGGTAGTAGAACACCACTCGAGCACTTGTACTTCCTGTCAGGTCAAAACCGACATGCACAAGCTTATATCCTTGCACAACAGTCACACTTTGTCCTGTATGTTCCATTACTGTCCCAGACCAGAGATCCTGCTGGCCTTCGCAATGTTTTGGTTCAGAAGTGAAAGTTACAGTCTCCGGGCTTGGAGTCATGGTCACATTTTGCCTTGTAATGGTGACATTGGTAACACTTGGTGAGAATCCTTAGACCCTGTGTAAAGTATGCCACCACGCAGCCTGTTTAAACCAATTACTAACAAATTCAATTCTTCCCCTTTCAGGCTCATACGTACACTAAATCCATTGCGATACATGAGCATACAGTTTGCAGGTAACATAAAGTACTCTGGACACATAAAGCATATTGCCATTCCACTTTGTCCGCACACAAACCTGACTGGTCTTTGTCCTAATCCCATAATTCAGGCTTGATTATATGGAATACTTTTGGGGTCCATATTAATCGATTTGCTTTCATTCTTATTTCAGTTCGCTGCGTGCCTGCCACAGCCAGCTTCACCCCTTCCCTTTCCATACTGCCATAAAACACATTTCCATCACTATCGCTCCCAGGGTCATGCCCTGCCCAGGATTCACAATTTAACATTCCCATTACATAGCCACATATACAATCAAACTTCCCTCCCTCTGGTTCAGTTGCTTTCAGAATCCAGGAATAATTCCCAAAGCGGGTGATGGAGGTGACCACCAGCCTGTAAAGGACAGGAACCCAACACAACTTGCCGTAATGGTTAATGATCATGTTTGGACTTTGCATCACTTCAGTTGGGACCATTGCTTCCATTTTGGACCCCGCTTTAATATCAACAAGAGTGCACATTTCACCTGTAATTATAACCGAGTAGGGTCTGACCCATCATGGTGCAGTGCCAGACGATCGGATAATATTTTCACCAGGACCTGATCTCCTGGATTAAGAATGCCAGCTCAGATGTTTCTATGCTCCTTTTCCCAACCTCTGATTCCCTGTCCGTCTGCAACTTCCCCTCTCAGCTCATGTAGCTGTTTTGCCAGTTCTTTCACAGATCGTTTCGCCCTATCATTTCCATTGCACGTATCTGTCTGTTCTCCTACCATGTCCTCTCGCAGCTGCATAGCCTATCCAGTCACACATTCACAAGGGGGTCAGCCTCGTTCGCTTTGCTGGGGTTAACCTCAGTTTGATGAGAATGGTGGGGTGTACACTAAACCAATCTTGCCTTGTCTCTTTCAGGGCCTTCGACCAGTTTTCAGTGTTCGGTTAATTTGTTCTCCTTGAACTTTTGGGCTGGTATGGGAGATGGATTTTGTGTTCAGTACCAAACAGCACACGTACTTGTTTAATTACTTTCCCTGTAAAATGAGTCCCTTTTTCAGAATCTGCAGGGAAATGCTTCCACCCACCCAGTAAGTCTCAGGTGAAGCGACCATGCTAAATTACTGATAGGGATGTGCAGGCTCAATCGGTTGATGTGATAATCGTGGGCTTACAGGCATAGGGTGGACTGGGTCCCTCTTCAAAGCGTCAGTGTGGCCTTGATGGGCTGAATGACCCATCCTGAATGTAGGTGTTCTATAAATCTATGATCTGAGGAAAGACTGGATCAGCAGGGTTAGAGACTGGATCGACTGGGTGTGTACTCATTGGAATTTAGTAGAATGGGTCGGTTGCGGGGGGGGGGGGGGGGGGGGACGGCATAGAAACATAAAATTCTAATGACCCTGGATGGGCTAGATGCAGAAAGAATGTTCCGGATGATCAGGAAATCTAGAAAACTGGGCGGGTCACAATCTAAGAAAAAAACATTCAGGACTGAGATGAGGAAGAATTTCTTCACCGAGTGTGATCCTGTGGAATTCTCTCCCACAGAAGATGTTGGGGCCAATTAATTAGATTTATTCGAGAGGGAGCTGGTCGTTTCTGTTGTGGCTAAAGGGAAGGAGGAGTATGGAGCGATGGCAGGAATGGGTGACTGAGATTACACAATCAGTCATGATCATATAGTATGGTTGTGCAGGCTCAAAGGGCCAAATAGCTGCCTCCTACTTTTTTGTTTCTATATATTTAGCCCATTCAGCATTTTTTGGGGGGTAAGGAGCCCATAGAATACATCCGCAATTGTTCCCATGAGCCCCCTGGGTTATGGCTGCTGTCTGCATTTAATCTTGATTGTTTTCCCTGACTCTGTGTGCACAGACTCCATGTCTTTGATCACACTTTATTATATCGTTCCCTACTCCAGGCCACCACCAACAACGAGTCGTCTGATATTGCATTTTATCCCACCCAGTATGGGCCAGCCGAGGATATGTGGTGGCACGATCTGATCCTACATCTTCCTGACTCCATCTTGCTCTCTCATTGCCCCACCCTTTTCCCATTCACATTTCTCGTGTTGTGGGGCTGTTTCTTGAAATGTCGTCAAACTTACTTCTCTTCCTCCAGTAACTGCTGGCACTGCCACTTCCTCAAATATCTGTACTTTTTCAGTAAGTATTTCAGCTGCCTGACCCACATACTCAATGCCCTGTTGTTGTGGGGTTTCTCCTTTCCTGTGAGCTCTAATCTTCATTACTGCTGCTTCTGTCACAAAATTAGCTGCTTCCCTCAACTCTTTAATCCGTTCTTCGTGCTGTATGTGCCCCCCCAGGCAAGGTGACGTACCCTTGCTGAGGCCAGGCCATTATATGGCCATGAACTGTACCAAAGACATAAGGCATGTCAGTGTATATGTTGACTCACTGGCTCCTGGCTGATGTCACGGTTTTTAATGGTTCTGCTAGTTCTAAAACTTTTCTGCATAACTCCCACAATAATTAAACAACCCTCAAGTTTGTCTTACTCCTTTCACGGTCAGTGACTGGGTAGTTTAAAATCGCATTCTTTCATCCCCCTGGGGCTATCCTAAATCCCTACCTGACGATATCCCAGATACCCTCCTCCCTGTTGGCCCAACTGCACTTTCTGTGGTTTAATTTTAAGCCCTGCCTGGCTGATGTGATTCAATTCTCTGTTGAAGATCCGGATATGTTCTTTCTGACCGACTGAGGTGATGAGGTCTTGGTAAGATCAATTTGGCTAATTCCATGAGCCATATGTTGGTGGAATATGACTGGTCCATTGTGGAATTGCTGAAACAACTGTGACCATGTATACTGTTTTCCTCAGAATAAACAACAGCTGTTCTGGGATTCCAGGTCCACAGGTACAGACCTGGACTGAGATAGTACCCTGTTGCGATTTCAGCCCATTATGTACAGTGTGCTTTTGCTACTGTAGGATACTCTTCAGTGACAGATGTGTTCAGGGAGGTATAATCAATAGGGAGGCAATCTGAGTCATCAGGCTTCAGTGAATTAGTTTGGGATGCTGTCAGTCTGACTCTGACCTCCTTCATCCAGTTGTTCATGATCACAATTACTGCCTCCTCAGCCCCAGCTTTGATGGGGTACTGTTTATGTGGTGGAATGAGAGGGCCCTTGATCTTTTACAGGGTTTACAGATAATAACCCATATTCCTGTTTGAGAGTGGGTCCCAGGTGTAACTCCCCAGATTGCCTGACTGTCCCAGTCTCCCGACAGTGTAGGTACTCTGGAGATGCAGCCTGTCTTTTTCCTCCTGCCCCTGTCCTGGCCGTCATAGTTCGGGTTTCTACAGCGTAAGATGTTCCTTGTTGTTTTCAAAGATCAACTCCCAGAATTATCCTTATCTCATTTTCACACATGTCACATTCCAAATGTGCATCTGAAACAGTTCACTTCATCTCGCTTCCTCAGTTCCTCCTGCAGCTCCTTTCATTGCAGTGGTTGGGGTGGTGAGGGTCACATCTATATGGTTATGTTGGTATTTGTTTCTGTCAATTGTCACAGAATCATAAAGATGTGCAGCATGGAAATAGACCCTTCAGTCCAAGTCGTTCATGCCAAGCAAACATCCTAAATTAATCTCATCCCATGTGCCAGCATTTCGCCCATGTCGCCTTAAACCCCTCCTATTCATATACCCATTCAGATGACTTATAAATGTTGTAATTGAGCTAGCATCTACCACTTCCTCTGGCAGCTCATTACATATATGCACCACCCTCTGCGTGAAAATGTCGCCCCTTAGATCCCTTTTAAATCTTTCCCCCTCACCTTAAACCTATTCCCTCCAGTTTTGGACTCCAAACCCTTGGGACAAGATCTTGACTATTCACCCAATGCATGTTTGTCATGACAGTATAAGCCTCCGTAAGCGCCCCCCCCCAACCCCCCAGCGTACAACATTCCAGGGGAAATAGCCCCAACCTATTCAGCTTCTCCCTTCAGATCAAACCTGCCAATCATGGCAACGTCCTTGTAAATATTTTTCTGAACCTTTCAAATTTCACAACATCCTTCCTGTAACGGGGAGATCAGAATTGAATGCACTATTCTAAAAGTAGCCTAACCGATGTCCAGTGTGTCTGCAACATGACACACTAACTCCTAGATTCAAGGCACTGACCTGTAAAGGCAAACGTACCAAATACCTTCCTCACTCCCTTGTCTACCTGCAACTCCACTTTCAAGAAACTATGAATTTGCACTCCAAGTTCTCTTTAAGTGGTAACACTCCCAGGGCCTTACGATTGAGTCCATAACTTCTGCATTGATTTGCCTTCCTAAAACGAAATATTTCATATTAATCCAAATTAACCTTCATCTGCCACCCCTCAGCTCATTGGCCCATGTGATGAGGGTCTTATTGTACTCTCGAAATAAACTCCTTCACTTTCCATTGCACCACTACTTTTGATGTTATCTGCAAACATACCTTCTCTATTCACGTGCACGTCACTTATGTAAATGACAAAAAAACAAAGTCCTTTTGTCCCCTATTGTCTGTCCAAGCTTTAACTTTGATCCACAGCGGTGCCATTGGCATTGCGTTCTCATACTTCCAGGTCATCGCACCCATTGTTGTCCATCTGCCCTTAAGTGGGTGTTTTGTCATCCAACTCGTTTGAGTCAGTGTCATTGTCCTCACGGCCTTCTAAGAAGACGAGGGCACTCGGTGCTTCCCCTACGCTAAGTATCATCATGCCCTTTCGCTTTAAGCCCTCGTGTGAGAGCTGCCATCTTTGCTTGTTCCCATTTCTCATTGGCCATATTTCTGATGGAGGCTGTCAGAGTTACAGCCACCTTCTCATATTTGCAATTTTTCTTTTTGTCCATTCCACCAGGTTCTCTGCTTTGGGTTTGGGTCATCCTGATTATCTTCGTGATCAGTTTCTTTCTGAAATCCGGTACAATTTGTAACAACCACCCCTCTGGACCTCTTTTTTTAATCATCCGTAGATACGATCCATTCAGAATCCATTTTGGCCGCCTTGGGCTTATGCCCCCCCCACCTCGTGCCCCACTTTTCCACCATGATGTCCTGTTTTGTGGCCCAACCCCTCCCAGGTGTGGACTAGGTCTATCAATTGTCCACTGAATTCAGCACAATTCCCTGCTCCCTCTTATTACTTTTTATACTGCCAAGAGCTATTCTGGGGTTTACTGTCTCCCTAAAGTGTACTAAATATTAAACATACTTGCGTGATTAGATTCGACACAGCTGATCATTGACTGGTTTAATATTGTCGGAGGAGAAATATAAAAGAGGGGTCTTGAGACAATGAATGGATATTCATGGTGCCTATTAAATTGTACAGTGAAACATATTTACTCTGATTCATGAATTTGATAATAATGAAACATATTCTGTGATTATCAGAATATAGAAGAACAAAGTTTGACTTTTTAAACTTCACTTAATAATAACTTTGAATTTCTCTGTCTGTAAAGCTGAAAAGTAGACTGATTATTGAAGTGTTATTGATGTGATCACAGCAAAAGAATCATCAGGTACTAACTGCAATTCATGAGATAAGCAATGTGATCATTTGCATTGATTCTTGTATTGAAAATTCAAGCTTGTTTAATGCTTGTAAAATATTTCGCTATTCATTATAATTCAAGAATACAGCACTGAAATGATGTCAGTAAAAAATAGATTTTAGTTTTAGTTTTACTGTTATAATCGACCAATACAATAATTGGACATACGGTTGGATGACTGCACTCTAAACTGTTAGATATCTAATATTGGCTGTGATGAGAAAAACAATTTAGTTTACAAGGTGTTCTGTACTAGGAATAATTAAAAAATAATTTGTGATTACGAATCAGCTACTTAAAAGACAATTACTGTAATTGGCTAAAATATTTACATTTTGGTCAGATAATTGGACCAAGGGACATACACGTTGTACATGTGTTTGTTCAACAGAATACTCAAGAGATATTTTTCCCCAGGTGCTAATTATACATACGCAGATCAAAGCAGCTTGAAATATACATGGAAGCCAAATGATCAATGAATTAAGAAAGAATCCATAGTTATACCTGACAGTTTAAAATTCTGAGTAGTTTGGGCACATGTTCATGTTGTTCAAACAGGCAACATGTGGATCAAAGTTAAACCTTGGACGGACAGTCGGGGACAAAAGGATGCTGCTTTTTGTCATTTACATAAATGATTTGGATGTGCATATCGGAGGTAGGTTTGCAGATGACCTCAGAATAAGTGGCAGATTTTCATGTTGGGATTCTTGTCTGTTTAACTATAATCTGTTCCATTCTCCATGCAAGAGGCTCTTCTTGTGTGTGATGGACTGCCACTAACAGTGTAATTTCTCTGAGAGTCCTGGGATCAAGTTTCCTTTGTCTGCAAATCAGGCAGCCAGTAAACCTGCTTTTCTCAGGTGAAGCAGAGATTCATTTCTTAGTGAATAAGTGGTAGATGCTAAAGTTATTTCACTCAGAATGGTTTCTAGCATGCACCATCAATCAGTGTACCTGCTAAGTTATTTTCTGAACAATTCCGATCTCTATCTGTCAATCTGATGGTACATCTTGTTTGTCACTTTTATGAGAATTCAACCCTTTGTTTCTGAGCTATTTTTCTCAATGATTTGACAAATCTATTGCTTCACTGTGTGCAGTCTAAGAGCCGTTATGAGCCAGTCTCACCAGTTAGCCACAGTAACGTACCCCCGTATCACCGTATTATACATTTTTTAGCATTATCGTATCAGCAAATTCTTTTATTAAGGGGACCAGGAGTGAGTTTTTTTTTAACATGACGTTTTTTCTGCTTAATATTTTGATTTTAAAACATAAGACGATGGCTTGTATTTGTGAGAGGGTCATGTTGCTGTGTGCAACAGCCTGTCATTAATGGGATTATGTTCCCTGGAACAAGATTTCTTTTGTCAACAAATTACGCATGAAGTTACTTGAACACCTGGGAAAAGGATGTGTTCATTGCAGTGTGACTTCCATCAATGCACTTTGTGGAGCCCCCTGAAGCCAGAGGTACACGTATGTGTGCAGATTTGTTTTCCTCACTGAAGGAAGCACACATTAGCATACGAGTGTTTGTAACACGGGGCAGCAGACTTATTCTGGGAACTGCGGATTATACTGAGGTGCGACAAGTTGGCTAGATATAAATATCTGACATTGCGAGGGAATAAAGAGGCGTTCTCTTTGAACTGTATGTTATTCCCAAAGACAGTGACAGGATAAATGTTGGCAGCTATCTTTGCTGATAGGAATCTAGAATAATGGATCAGTCTCAGCGGTAGAACAGCCTGAGTGACTGAGATAAGCAGAAATGTCTGCACGCAAATGCCTGTGAATCTGTGATCATTTCCACCTCAAGGACTGAATCACTTACTATATTCCAGAAAATGGCTTGCAATGTTTGCTGTGCTAAGGGGATCAAAAAAGTTGCAAAAACTGGATGAGTGCTAAGAAGTCAACAATGATGTCACTGAAATGAACTGTGGATGCTGGCAAATTGAAACAAAACAAAAAATGCTGCAGAAACCTAGCCAATCTAGCAGCATCTGTGGAGAGAGAAACAGAGTTCAAGTTTCACGCCTGATGTGCCTCCTCTTCAGAACAAACAATGTTGTTAAACTGCAAGTCAGGCTGTAGGTGCTAAATGATTTAAACCTGACCCAGTCTTTGAAATTCTTTTGCAGAGAAATGATCTCCCCATTTGTTTGATAGTGGCACTGAGATTGTGCTGTTGAAGTAGAAAGGACACTTTCTGTATCTCGTTGATAAATTGGTGTCTATTGCTCATCACTGAGACTGGGCGGGAGTTCTGATAGACTGCAATAGTCAACATAAAATACTGTTTTTTGAAGAACAGGGAGACTTTCTGCTATGCTAGGAATCAGATCACAATGATCCTCACTGACCATAACAGGGTTCAAACCAAGAGATTTATTTTTGTGACTAACACAGTCAAGATGTGGCATACTGTACTCACACAGTCCTGTCTTCATCACACCCCAGCTTCATGATTCTGAGTCAGAGAATCTCGATGTAGAAACATTTCCTCTATATGAGACAATCCACATTTTCTCTCAGAACAGTCCCAGCACAAGATTCAGTTAGTGAATCGTTGGAACAGGTAAAATCACTGGAAGTCGAGACTGCTTGAAGTGTAGTTACAGTTCTCACATACAGAATTGAACTGTTATTTGGATTGTTCATTTTAATCATTGATAGATGTGCCTGTAGTTTTCATTTGAAGTGGGAGCTGGAATGTTTCAGCCCTGAGAGATGTTTCTGAGGAACCATATGAGTGTTTACAGGGAGCTCCTTGGAAATGTGTCAGTGTTTACTGGGGACTCTGAGGGGGAAATTTGTCAGTGTTTCCGGTGAGGGTCAGAATGTGCCTAGAGGAAGGTGTCAGCGTTTACGGGAGGTGGGGGCGTCGCCTAGGAGAAGGTGTCAGTGTTTATTAAGGGTCCCCATTGAGTGTGAGAGTATTTACAGAGTGCCTTTGGAGAATTAGTATGGGATTCTGGTTTGCGGTTACTTTTTTGATCTTTAAGCGCCTTCCAGACCTTTGATTGTGAACACTGGGCCTACTTATGGGGATGCGAATGAGAAGACTTTAGACAGGTATTTGAGGGCAAAGGAATCTCTCTTTATTTCGGTGCATAGAGGTAATTATAATTTGAGAAATGGGTACCTCAGTAAATTCTATGAAGTTAACACAATATACTATGAAAAGAGATTACCACTATTAGACATTATTTACTGACATACAGAAAACAAACATTTACACTGTTCTCTGATGAAGGGTCTAGTCCCGAAACGTCAGCTTTTGTGCTCCTGCGATGCTGCTTGTCCTGCTGTGTTCATCCAGCCTCACATTTTATTATCTTGGAATTCTCCAGCATCTGCAGTTCCCATTATATCTCATTTACACTGTCTGCCTGAATTCCTCCCAATAGGGTCCCAATGTACAGCTATCGATGTTAGAGTTTGGGATCTTGGGGTTTATGCTCCCATCCCAGAATGTGGTTTTGAAGTCCCAGTGGTATTCTGGATCACCACACCTGGAGCCTGGATTTGGACTGTATGAGTTTTTACGTTTGGGTGAGTCAGCTGATGCGCTAAGGTGTGTTTTGGTGAGTTCCCGATTCTCTTCACCTTTGGGTTTGTGAACGGGTTTTCACCTCACGTTGTGACTGAGGACACGTGCCTTCGGTGAAGTCAGTGATTGATCATGTTGTCGGTGTCTGGTTTGGATGGTCTGGATCAGGTTCTTGCTGTTGGTGTTTTGGTTTCAGAAAGACCCGTGTTCGGAAGCACTTTGTTCAGATTCCTCCTCCCGTACGATCGGGGCTGGCAGTTATACTGACTGTGAGTCCCATTATCTTCAATCTGCAGTTTTCACTCTGCTCTTGATGTTCTCCCCTGAGGTTAATTAGCTTTCCGATGGTTAGAGTGTGTTTGAATGGATTTGAATGTCGAGTATCTCTTTCAGCTCCAGACTGACTGTGCTGAGTAACCTGAGGTGTAAAAGTTGTCTTGGATCGGTTCCTACTATCTCATCGATCAGGGTCAGTTGGTTTCGGTCAGATGTCCTTCAAGAGAAGAGGGGCAAAATGGGATTCCAGGACTAAAAATAATTTTCTGAAGAACGGTCAAACCATGAAACGTCAGCTTTCCTGCTCCTCTGATGATGCTTGGCCTACTGTGTTCATCCAGCCCTACGCCTTGTTATCTCAATAACCCCACACAGCAACCTCCGTTCCCAGGCATAATTATTGTGTTGTGTATTTTTCACAGACTCAGTCCAACTGTCTCTTTGAGTAGTTTTGGATGGGCAGAATCCTGGACTGCAACACAAGGTTCATCAAAATGGTTTACTATTGGCGATTTTTTATTTCTTCACGGAGTCCTGCATGAATCAGTACTTGTGCAGGTTTCCCAGTGAGTGTGTCAGTATTCACAGTGAGCCTATGGTTAATGATTCAGTATCTATAGACTTTTTCCAGTGATTGGTGTGGAGTGCTATTTACAGAATGATCACTCGGAACTATTTCAGTACCCCAGGGAGTTGCTGGGGAGTTTGTCCTCACTGCAGTGTGTGAAAGGTATTTGAGGTGTCTTTGGGGAGTGTGACAGTATTGGCAGTCTGTCTGGGGTATTCATTTCAACACATACAGTGTGTCCAGGGGGCCTTTGTTATTATTTACATGGGGTTCCCTGGCCGTGTATCACTATTTACAGGGGGTGTTCAGGGAGAATGCCAATATTAATACAGTATCCCTGGGGAGTGCGTCAGTATTTACAGGGAATCGTTACAGCATTTTAATGGATCCCGTGCAAAGCAGATTGAGGGGTAACACGACAGAGGTTTAAAAATCCTGAGCGGTATTGATAAGGTGGATGGCAGATTTCAATTCAAGAGGGTGGGGATTTCAAGGCTGGGGCATACTCAGAAGGTGAGAGGAGAAAGATTTTAATAATAAATGCATTGAATTTTGTTTTTGTTTACATAGGATTCATGTATGGGATGGACTTCCGGAGGAAGTACTGGGTGCGGGTACAGTTACAGCATTTAAAAGGCAATTGGGTAAGTGCATGAATAAGAAGTATTTGGAGGGATATGTCCCACCTTCCTGTGCTTGGCCCCAATTCAGTTTGGGTTTATGGTCGGCATGGACTGGTTGGACTGAAGAATCCAATTCTGAGATATGTGTCTCTGTATCTCTAAAAGCAGTATCCACAGGGAATCCAGGATGAGTGTGTTAATATTTACAGGGGTTCCAGAAGGGATGCATCAGTATTTACAGCATGTCCCGGGGAGGATTTTCAGCATTTCCTGGGTGTTTCTGGGGAGGGCATCAATATTAAAAGGGCATTCCTAAGAAGCGTGACCGACTTTTACAGAAATCCCAGGAGAGTGCATCAATATTTACAACAAATCCATCGGGAGTGTGCGAACAATTTCTGGGAATCTGACTGGGAGAGTTTCACTATTTATGGGAGGGCCTGGGGAGTGAGTAATGTTGACAGGGAATTCACACACGATGTGTTAGAATTTTGAGGGACCTGTGGGCAGTATATCAGTATCTGCAGAGAATCCAGGGGAATGTGTCAATAATCACTGGGTGTTCAAGAGGGAATACAACAGTATCTACAGTGGGTCTGCGGGTAAGTCTGTCAGCATTTACAACCGGTCCAGCGTGACTCTGATGATGTTTGAGTTCAGTGGGACTGTCAGTATTTACAGGGGATCTTTGTGCATGTGTCAGTATTTTTTTAAAAAGTGTTCCAATGTAATGTGGTCGAGTTTAAAAGGAATCACCACGAAGTGTCTCAGTTTTTATGGCTTCTCCGAAGGAAATTGTTAGTATTTGCCAGGACACTCTCAGGGCGTATTTCACAGAATGCTGCTGACAGTGTGTCATCATTTACTTAAGATGGTGTCCACGTTAACATGGGTCTGGGGGCAGTGTGTCCGTGTAACAGACATCCACGGAGAGACCACAGTGAGTCTGCAGTGACTGACTGTAATTTTCAGGTGTGCCCAAGGACGGTGTCAGGATTTCGTGCCTTTTGCGAGTGTGTTCATAATTGTAAGTGATTTGTGGGGTAATGAGTCAGTGTGTATAGAGATTCCCCAGTGAGTGTGTTCGTATTTACACAGTGGGTGCAGGTGGCGCAGGGGTTGAAGCAGGGAAATTTTTTTGCGTTCAGACAAAACGTGCCCAGAAACCATAACCACACTCCTCTACATCAAAGACATTTTGGAAATGACTGCCAGACTACTCGGAACTCTTGACATCACGGTAGCCCACAAAACCACCAACACACTAAAACAGCAGCTAATGAACTTAAAAAACCCGATACAGACAACAAGCAAAATGAACGTCATTTGCAAAATACCTTGCAAGAACTGTGACAAACACTACATTGGACAAACAGGCAGAAAGCTAGCCACCAGGATACATGAACATCAACTCGCCACAAAAGACACGACCACTATCACTCGTATCCTGACATTCAGATGAGGAAGGACACCACTTTGATTGGGACAACACATCCATCCTTGGACAAGCCAAACAGAGACATGCACGAGAATTCCGAGAAGCATGGCATTCTAACCGGAATTCCACCAACAAACACATAGATTTGGAGCCAATCTACCATCCTCTGAGAAAAAGAACAGGAAATGACATCACCAACACAGGAAATGACATCACCAACCCAAGGAAACTGAAACAGACAAATAGGAAGCAGGACATAACACCAGCGCTTCACCAGAGGATCACTGATGATGTTACCTAGAATGGTGACAAAACGTCTGAAAACGAACCTTCCAGCTCAGTGAGCAAATTTGCATCCAGAGCACGAAGAATCTTAGATATTTCATTATTTCTCCCTCATTCTTCAAAATGACAATGGGACAAGCTCAGACCAATTAACTTGTCCTCATTCGAAAATCCCTCCATTCCCCCAATCAACTGAGTGAAACTTCACTGGCCTTTCGCAAATGCAAGAATATCTTTCCAAAGGGTAGCCCTGCTGTTCATAATATTCTTGGTGTAGTCTGACTCACCTTATTTATTTTAGCAAAGATTCTCCATTTTAAAACTTCATTCCCTTTTTAATAATTGTCAGAATTTGATTTGCCTTCTCTATTACCTGCTGAACGTATAAGCTCCCTTTTTCAGATTGATACTTATGGATTCCCGAAAACCTTTGTGCAGTCAGTCTGAAACCAACACTATGAGCCTGACAGTAAGTTAGAAATGTGCTGGCCTGTATTAGAACATAGAACATAGAACAGTACAGCACAGAACAGGCCCTTCAGCCCACAATGTTGTGCCGACTATTGATCCTCATGTATGCACCCTCAAATTTCTGTGACCATATGCATGTCCAGCAGTCTCTTCAATGACCCCAATGACCTTGCTTCCACAACTGCTGCTGGCAACGCATTCCATGCTCTCACAACTCTCTGTGTAAAGAACCCGCCTCTGACATCCCCTCTATACTTTCCTCCAACCAGCTAAAAACTATGGCCCCTTGTGTTAGCCATTTCTGCCCTGGGAAATAGTCTCTGGCTATCAACTCTATCTATGCCTCTCATTATCTTGTATACCTCAATTAGGTCCCCTCTCCTCCTCCTTTTCTCCAATGAAAAGAGACCGAGCTCAGTCAACCTCTCTTCAGAAGATAAGCCCTCCAGTCCAGGCAGCATCCTGGTAAACCTCCTCTGAACCCTCTCCAAAGCATCCACATCTTTCCTATAATAGGGCGACCAGAACTGGGTGCAGTATTCCAAGTGTGGTCTAACCAAAGTTTTATAGAGCTGCAACAAGATCTCATGACTCTTTAACTCAATCCCCATGTTAATGAAAGCCAAAAAACCATATGCTTTCTTAACAACCCTGTCCACTTGGGTGGCCATTTTAAGGGATCTATGTATCTGCACACCAAGATCCCTCTGTTCCTCCACACTGCTAAGAATCCTATCGTTAATCCTGTACTCAGCTTTCAAATTCGACCTTCTAAAATGCATCACCTCGCATTTCTCCAGGTTGAACTCCATCTGCCACTTCTCAGCCCACCTCTGCATCCTGTCAATGTCCCGCTGCAGCCTACAACAGCCCTCTATACTGTCAACGACACCTCCAACCTTTGTGTCGTCTGCAAACCTGCTGACCCATCCTTCAATCCCCTCATCCAAGTCATTAATAAAAATTACAAACAGTAGAGGCCCAAGGACAGAGCCCTGTGGAACCTCACTCACCACTGACTTCCAGGCAGAATATTTTCCTTCTACTACCACTCGCTGTCTTCTGTTGGCCAGCCAATTCTGTATCCAGGCAGCTAAGTTCCCCTGTATCCCATTCCGCCTGACCTTCTGAATGAGCCGACCATGGGGAACCTTATCAAATGCCTTACTGAAGTGCAAGTATTACAAAGGATATGACAATAAACAATAATTGCACCCTTCAAAACAACAGAAGATGTCTGAGTTGATGAAAGGGAATTTTTTTGATCATCCTGTTCGATTCTTTTTTTGGTGTGGCTGTCAATTGCAGAATAAATAAGGTGAGGGAGGGGATTGACATTGGGGCATATGGTTAATTGAATTTTCAAAATCACTATGACGAGTTTGAACAGGGGCTGGAGAGTATCTAGGGGGTGAATAAGGCCTCTTAAAGATCAACAAAGCCATTATATGTGGGACAACTAGAGATGGATGCAATCATAAACAAGTATTTCTCTTCAGTATTTACTGTGGAGAAAAACACAGCACCTCAGGAGCTTGGTGAAAGAAATAGTGATCACTAGAAAAGAATCCACAACTGAGAGCATGAGGTGCCAGGAGTCTAAAAATGCACAAAGGCAGGTAAATCCTGAGGCCTTGATCAGGTCTATCCCAGGACATTGTGGAAGGCTAGGTAAGAAATTGTGAGGTGCTCTAGCAAGATATTTATAGTCGTCAACAGCCACGGTGAGATGTCAGAAGACTGGAGGGTGGCTAATGTTGTTGCATCACTCAAGAGGCTGCAAGGCAAAGATTGGATACTACAAACCAGTGACACTGATATTCGGGTGGGCTTGAAATGGACATCAGTTACAAGCTGTGGGAGTAGGTGGGCTTGAAATGGACATCAGTTACAAGCTGGTTGCCTGAGGTGGAGACTGAGAGGTCCAGGAAGGTGAAGGATGTGCTGGAGATGGCCCCACCACACCTGGCACCTTCCCCTGCAACTGCAGGAAATGCTACACTTGCCCCTACACCTCCTCCCTCACCGCTATTCCAGGCCCCAAGATGACTTTCCATATTAAGCAGAGGTTCACCTGCACATCTGCCAATGTGGTATACTGTATCCATTGTACCCGGTGTGGCTTCCGCTACATTGGGGAAACCAAGCGGAGGCTTGGGGACCGCTTTGCCAAACACCTCTGCTCGGTTCACAATAAACAACTGCACCTCCCAGTCGCGAACCATTTCCACTCCCCCTCCCATTCTTTAGATGATATGTCCATCATGGGCCTCTTGCAGTGCCACAATGATGCCACCCGAAGGTTGCAGGAACAGCAACTCATATTCCGCTTGGGAACCCTGCAGCCCAATGGTATCACTGTGGACTTCACCAGCTTCAAAATCTCCCCTTCCCCCACCGCATCTGAAAACCAGCCCAGTTCACCCCCTCCCCCCACTGCATCTCAAAACCAGCCCAGCCTGACTCTGCCTCTCTAACTTGTTCTTCCTCTCACCCATCCCTTCTCCCAGCCCAGCTGCACCTCTATTTCCTACCTACTAACCTCATCCCACCTCCGAGACCTGTCCGTCTTCCCTGGACTGACCTATCCCCTCCCTACCTCCCCAGCTATACTCTCCTCTCCACCTATCTTCTTTTCTCTCCATCTTCGGTCCGCCTCCCCCTGTCTCCCTATTTATTCCAGAACCCTCACCCCATCCCCCTCTCTGATGAAGGATCTAGGCCTGAAACGTCAGCTTTTGTGCTCCCGAGATGCTGCTAGGCCTCCTGTGTTCATCCAGCTTCACACTTTATTATCTTGAATTCTCCAGCATCTGCAGTTCCCATTAACACTGACATCAGTGTTGGGTACGTTGTTGGAGGAGATCCTGAGTGACTGGATCTTCAAGCATTTGGAAAGACAAGGAGTGATTTAAGGCTAGTCAGCACGGCTTCGTGTGTGGAAAATCGTGGCTCAGAAAGTTGATTGATTTTGCTTTGCAAAGGTAGCCAGGAGATAGATGAAGGCAGATTGGTATATGGCTCTCAGAAAAGTTAGAGCACATGGCGTCCTGAGAAAGCTTGCCAGTTGTGTACAAGATGGGCTTGACAGTGGGTGCTGCCTGAGGTTTGTTGTTCTTCCTGGAGGCCTATGCATGTGCTGCCAGGTTCGGTTATGTTGTGTGTCATTTATATTGATGATGTGAATGAGAGTACAGGAGTCATGGTTAGTAAGTTTGTGGGTGACAGTAAAATTGGTGGCATAGTGGATAATAAAGGAGATTATCTAAGAATTCAATGAGACCTTGACCTATCAGGTTGATGGGATGAGGAACAGCAGATGGAGGTTAAGGTGGATAAATGTGAATTATGAATCTTGGAAAGTCAAACCAAAGCAGAACACAAACAGCTTACGTTCAGGCCCGAGATGGTGTTGTCAAACAGAAAGACTTAGGGGTGCAGATCCATAGTTCCCTGAAAGCGGCGTCACAGGTAGACTAGACGGGGTTTTGAAGGTGATGTTTGGCATAGTTTGCTTTCGTTGGTTAGAGCATTGTTAATAAGAGAATGGGACGTCATGCTGTGGCTGTACAGGACATTGATGAGGCTGCCAAAAAAGCATTCTTAATTATCAGGAAAAACTTATCTGGTTTACCTGTGTCTTTGAGGGAAGGACATCTGACATTCTTAGCTGCTCTAGCCGACATGCGATTTCAGACCCACAGCAATTTGGCTGACTCTGAGCTGTGCTGTGGCAGTTAGTGATAGGCAACGATTGCTCGACAAGCTCGTGACATCCTCATGCCATGAATGAATAAATAAAAGTGCATATTTCTCTCCCTACCTCTCCAGACACCTCCAGCTCAGCAATTCCTCCTGGATTTGTAACATCGTTCAGGCCCTTCCCACTTTCCGTAACACTCTCATCACCTCCAGCACCTTCAACTTTCCCTGTTCCTATCATCTCAATAAATCCCGATAATGTTTCCTGTTCCTACCGCATTTCTCTGCTAGGAAATCCCTTTAATACCTGCGTCCATACTTTGGGAGCCCTCTTTTGTTAAGCAGTCTCTTTCTTCTGATTTGTTCTGATGGTTTTTTTGTGTGGTCTTCTATGGTTCTTTCAATTCAATATATTCCTTTACACCCTGAGTAAGTCACAGGTAGGAATTTTTTGCAGAGCTTTTGTCAATGGAATGCCCTTCTTTGTTGGATATTTTACAGTGTTCCTTCAAATGATTTCCACTGTTCATTTACAGCCATACATTTCAGTCTGTTTACCTGTTTACACTGGTCATTTCTCCTCTCAATGTCATACAATTGGTTTTGTTTCTGTGTCTAATTGTTGCTTGTTTTTTGTATGCTCACATTAAAACTTCATGATCCCTTTTGAATTCCACTTTTTCATAATTTCCCTTCGGATCTCAGTATGACATGACTCATTCACGCAGCTTCATCACACAACAGTCAGTCTGGGACAGTTACATCCCCAGCCAGTTGCACAACATGTTATTCAAAGAAATACTGACAGAAATATCCTTTGAGCTCCTCTTCAAATGCCTCTGTTTTATTGCACGTACTTTGCCCATTCCAAGGAGTAAATTATCATGCACTTTATACTACAATGTCCTGTCACAAACTGATGCATAGTTTTCGTGAAACTCTGTGCTTCCTGTCCCTTTCTGCTTGTCTTCAGCCACATCACCATGCTGTTCCATTCACTCTTTCTGTTTGGGTTTGGACATCTCCTTTCCCCTGAACCCTGTCCCTACATTCTCTCTGTCAGTTTAAAGCCCTGTTCATAAATATTATAACATGATTGGCCAGGACACTGGTCCCAGCACGGTTCCAGTTATTATTTATTCACTCATGAAATGTGGGTGTCTCTGGCTGGCCAGCATTTATTACCCACCCCGAGCTACCCTTGAACTGAATGGCTTGCTGTGCCATTTCAGTGTGTAGTTGTGAGTCAACCACGTTGCTGTGGGTCTGAAGTCACATGTAGGCCTGACCAAGTGAAGATGGCAGAATTTCCCCCCTAATTACTGAGTCAGACTCAATCATTAGTTGTCATGGGAAGCCTACTTTCAGCTTTGAGATACTGTACCTTCCGAAGACGACAGAGGAAGTTCACGGTTATCAATCCAGGCCTGTGCTGTCTTTGTGAGGATCAGCACAACAGAAGTGAAAGCAAATCTCCCACGATAGGGCGGTAATGCTGTCTCTGATCTTCCTGTTCTGTGCTTTCCCTCCATGACTGTGTCTGTGTCATGTCTTGTGGACCAGTGTCTTCAATCATTCTAACTCCTATTTCTGTCACCACCTTTCCTCTCTGCAATCCCTCCATAAATTTGAAACATATTCCAATCCTGACCACCATCCCTATCTGTGTAAATTGCTTCGGTCTGTGCAATATGCCTTATCTTGGGAGCCTCCTCCTCCAGTAACTGGAGTCATCGAGTTGTGAAGCACGGAAAGAGACCCTTTGGCCCAACTTGTTCATGCTGACCGGGTTTCCCGAACTGAACAAGTCACATTTGCCTGCGTTTGGCCTGCATCCTTACAAACCTTTCCTGTCTGTGTACCTGCCCCAATGTCTTTTCACTGTTGTAATTGTACTTACCTCAACCACCTCCTGTGGCATCTCGTTCCATATTTGCACCATTCTCTGTGTGGTAAACGTTACCCCTCAGATCTGTTTTCAAACTTTCCCCTCACCTCAAGCTTATGCTTTTGGACTCCCCTAGTCTGGGAGCAAAGACTTTGTCTCTTCACCTTTTATATGTTGCTCAAGCATTCATAAACCTCTAAAAGGTGACTCCACAGCCTCCTCTGCCCAGGTTACAACAAATTCATCCCTGATTTCCCAAACGTCCTCAGATACACTTCATCAAGCTTTTCTTGACCTCCAACAGCACTCTTCTGTCGTGTGGACTCTTTTCAAGGCATCGCTCTTTATTTCCCTGAATTTATGAGTCCTTCTCCACAGTAAGCACTGACGTGAAATCTTGTTTAAGATCTCAAACACCTCGCTTCTTCTTACCTGTTTTGGGACCTCTGCTCTTTGTGATCTTTATGAATGACTTGGATGAGGAGGTGGAAGGGTGGGCGTTAGTAAGTTTGCTGATGGTGGAGTTGTGGGCAGCATTGTAGGTTGCAATGAGACAATGACAGGATGCAGAGTTGGGCAAAGAAGTCGCAGATGGAATTCAAACCAAAAAAGCACCAAGTGATTCATTTTATAAGTTCAAATTTGAATTGGATATTCTTCACACAGAGTGTTTGGCATGTGGAATGCACTGCCAGCAATGGTCGTGGAGTCAGATATTTTAGAGACTTTTAACTGACTCTTGGATTGGCAAATGGAGGATTGTAAAATGTAGCCTGTGCAGGGTAGATTGACCTCAGTAGGATAACAGGTTGGTACAACACTGTTATTTCACGTCCCATTTTTGCCATCTGGATTTCCTTCATTAGGTGTATTCCTGCACTCCCATATTCCTGAAGGGATGCATTGATCCAGCCTTGTCCCCTCTTTCTTGACCAGGGCGCCTCTATCACAGGACATCCAGTGTTTCCTGTTTTTGTCAGCGTTGTCCGTCACACTAACAAGAACATGCTGGCCCTGACCTCTTTCTTTATCTTGCTTTTAAAAGCTCCCAACTTGCCAGATGCCCCTTTACCTGCAAATAGTCTGCCCAATCATCTTTTGAAAATTCCTGTCAAATACCATCAAAATTGGTCTATCCCCAATTTATAATTTTAGCTTGTGGACCAGGCCAATCGTTTTCCAGAGCTATTTTCAAACATGTGTTGCCCTGATAACACCTCAGTCCCTTGCCCGACCTTGTTTCGCATGTGGACGTCAGGTTTTGTTCCATCTCCTCGGTCCATCTGCGGATTGTTTGAGAGTTTTCTTGAACACACTTAACAAATTCCTCCCATCAAAGCACTTCACACTATTGAAGTGCCAGCCTAGGTTTGGAAAATTATAATCCCCTCCCATTACACCCTTATTATTGTTACAGTTATCTAAGATCTCTCAACATATTTGCTCCTCATTTTCTCACCGATTGTTGGGGTCCTGTTGGACAATTGCATCAAAGCGATCACACATTCTATTTTTTGTGTTCCGCACTTGTAGCTTCAATGTGCAAACCGCAGGAATATTCTCTGTAAACACTGTTGTCATGTTTTCCCAATTCAAATATACCTATCTCCTCCTACCTTGCCTCCTCTTCTGTCCTTCCTGTAGCATCTGTCCCCTGCAGCATTGACTTGCTAGTCCTTTCTTTCCCTCAGCTGTGTTTCTGCATTACCTTTGATATCCCAGTCCCATGCCCCCATCCATGCCCTGAGTTTATCTGCCTTACCTGCCCAGTCCATTGTGTTGATATAAATGCAATTTAATTCATCAATTTTCCCTCATATCCTTCCCTGCCCTGTCTATTTAAATTATTGTTTTGAACTTCTGTGCCAGCCTCTGTATTGCCGCACTGCTGTTTAGGGTCCCACAGCCCTGCTCGACTGGTTTATATCCTTTCAATGCCTCAAAGAATTCACCTTGCCAGGACATGTGTATTCCCGCCCCCAGTTCAGGTGGGCCCCCCGTCGATCTGTGCTGACACCTTCAGTGATCTATGGGCTTTTGTACCAAGGCCCCTAAGTTTATCAGTACTCTGCGTGTACCTACCGCCCATTACGTATGTCCTTCACTTGCCATACCTCCCACAGTGTATTACCTCACACTTCTCAGAAGTAAAGTTCATCTGCCGTTACTGTGGTCTGTTTGTCACTTGATCAATATCAGACTGTAGTCAGACCATTTCCCTCACGATGGACAACACCCCAACTTTTCATCTGAACATACTGTAGATCCTCAGTGTCAGGTTCGTTTTTGGAGACCTTCACGGACTTGCTGCAATAACAAGACACTGGCCTGTTTAGAAATACACAAATCCTTTTATTACCAAGCAAGAACAAGCTGTGGCGAGCGACTGAACTCAACCCAGCACAGAGTGCAGAGTCTCGTAAGTAATTCTCCCCGAGCAGCGGACAGTCCCCGCTTTTTATACATAATACATAATACAATTTCACATCTCACAATGACATGATACGTGAAACAATTACTACAACAGAAAAAGACAGGATACAAAACAATTATTACATCAAGGACATAAAAGACCAGGATATAGTATCGATTGTTCGTGAAGTGGCTGCTAATGGCAGGAGGAGATTTCAAGTTGTTAACGAGACAGATTGTAATTTCAAGTTACCGATGTGTCTGGCTGGAACAAAGTCAGTGCCCTGGCCCCTTTGTCAGAGACAGATTTTACATATTTCAGAAGTCTCACACCTTTACAAATGCTCCTCACTTAACCTTATTTGAGACAGTTTAATACTAATAAGGAGTGACAAAGCCTTACACCAAATTCCTAGCTGGGCAGGAAGCTTTTGGGCAGTGCCTGCATACCTATGTGTAGGCAGATAAAGGACGTTAATTTATAGAAGTCTGGAAATCAATGGGATATTATCCCACTAACATCTCATCAGCATCCCAACTGAAATCCACGGCTACAATATGTTTCTCCTTTCTGAGCACAGATGAGAAGTGTTCATTTAAGACCTCACTTGCTTCCTCTGGCTCTATGACGATTCTCTGCATTGGTCTGGAACAGGCTCGACTCTACTTGGTAATTCTCTTCCTCTAACCAGACGTACAAAAACAACAGTGTGGCTTTTTCCTTAACGGTACCTGCCAAAGATATTTCACGCCATTGTTTGCGCTTCAGTTTTGAGGACCTCGTTTTGCAAATTCTATAATTTTGAAGGGCTTTACCCTTTTTCAATGCGCTGTATTTTCTTTATCAAACTCATGCTATCACTTCATCAGTATTCACTGGAATGCTGCCTTTGTCATTCACTCTCCATGGAATACAGTGACCCTGGATTCTCATTGTATCTCTTTATAATAGTCTCACTTTCCAAATAGAATCAACTGCAAGCAGTTCCTCCCCAGTCTATATGTGCCAGCTCCTGTCTAATGAGAGTGCTAATGCTGAGTGATAGAAGTAATGTACTGATAGGTGGCTTTCCTCAAATTTAGACAATTAACTTCTGCACTATCCTTATCGCTTTCCATAATGATATTCAAACTTAGAGCTATTATCTCTGTCCCCCAAAAAATGGCGGTAGGAGGAAACTTGATTTGATTTCTCAGATGCATTTTAACAGGCTCCCATTGAAGAAGCGAACAAACATATTTGGACCAGATGGTCTTGGAGGTGACATGCTGGCATTCATTAAGAATTGTTTACCAGACAGAAAAGCACATGTTAATAAAATGTTGATGTGTGAGTTTGCAGGCTGCACCTTGTGAATTTGAGGAAGGATTCATGCTTGGGCTCCAGCTATTCACAATCTCTCTCTCGATGAATGAGATGCACAGACCAAATCTCATGTTTCCATGTTTGTTGATGGCAAAGCCATAGATGGGATTGTGAGCTGCGCAGAGAATACAAAGAGGATGAAGGGGAACATGAATTGTCTCTGAGTTTCGTCGCATATTCATGCATGTGATGTGACCATCATTTACTTCCCATCTCTAATTGCCTGGAGAGGGTGGTGGTGGTTCTGAGCAATATTAGCTTTGGCTTCTCTTTACACATGTTGAGCTTTTCCAGCAACTTCTGTTTTTATTTGTGAGCTGCCTTGATTGACCCACTGCAATCCTTGGGGAGCGTGGACAGCCGCAGTGCTGGTAGGAAGAAGCATGTCTTCGAGGAGCCCTTGGAAATGCTCCTCGTGTCATACACCTGCTGTTGTTCTCCTTCCAGCATTTGGCCTTATGAAATGCTGCTGTGATGATCCTTGTAGATTGTAGACACTGCTGTCACGCTGTGTTATGAGTGAAGTGAGGAAATATCATTCCAAACATGAGGCTGCTTTGTGCTGGATGGTGTCTATCTTCTTGAGTATTGCTGGAGCAACATTCATCCAGGCAGGGAGAGAATATTTCTTGACATTGCTGACCTGGGCACTGGAGATGGGCAGCATGCATTCTGTGGGATGTTGTTGTTTTTAAAATTTCTTTTCATTGCAAAATATCAGTTTTTTGTTTGGGCAGATTGATGTTAGTCTGTGAACGATGAATGGCCAGATCTATACATGGAACTGTGCTTTATTTTCTTGTGGATTCTGAATGTCCAGGTCTCTGCATGTTCAGTTCTGATTGTTTTCATTCTGTCGACTGCCAGCAGTTGGTCAAGTGTGGAGTGATTTCTATTTTTTCAAAAAAAAGATATTTGGCAAGCAGACAGTCAAGTTTCCTGAGGGGAACAAGCTTTGTTTTCAAGTCCTGTAGACTGTGATTGCTGTCTCTTGTATGTATGCAGACTGCATAGGGTCAGTCCTGTGTGAGGAGTTGTTTCCAACCTGTGGGCTGCTGTTGGCCAGTCCTGTGTTGTACACGGCTGTTGTGTGTATCCGTGTGAAGTAACTGCACCGAGGCCGGTATGCCATCACCAAGTCACCCTTTATTTACTCCTGCACAGTACATTGCCTATGGTCAGTTCTGTGTGTAGAGCTTGAAATTATACTGTGGCCTGTGGGCATTTCTGTCTGAAAGCTGCTGTTGACCTTGTGGACTGTGGTCAGTTGTGTGTGCAGACCTGGTTTTAATTTCTCTGCGGGGAACTGAGTTTATTCTTCGTTTTTTTCAATGGCTAGACATGTCTGTGCGTGTGTGCATCTTTGTGTCTCTCTCATTTCTGAAGAGCTCAATTCGCTGCACAGACGCTGCCAACCTACGTACTTTGCACCAATTTCTGTTCTGTTTCAGATCTTCAGATTTCGCAGTTCTTTGTTTAATTTTAAAGCTTTAATTTCACCTGTTAGGGCATAGGGCATACAACAGTCATGAACCAGAGCAGGTCCTTCAGCCCATCATTTCTGCGATGACCATGATGTTATTCTAAATTAATGCTCTCTGACTGCATGTGATTCAAATCCCTCTCTTCCCTGCCCATTGAATCCGTTTAAGGGCTTCTTAAACATTGCTGTTGTCCCCGCTTCGACCACCTCCCCTGGCAGCTTGTTCCAGGCAGCAACCTAACCTCTGTGTAAAAATTCTCACGTCTGCTTTAAACTTTCCCCTCTCAGCTTTAAACTAATGAACAGTTGAATTTGACATTTTTCACCTGAGGGACGAGACTTTGTTTATTTATTCTATTCATTCCTCTCATTTTTATATATTTCAACAAGTTGCCCCCTCAGCCACTGATGCACGAGCAGATACAATCCAAGTCTGCCCACGCTGTTCTTGTAGCTAATACACTCTCTCACCCATGTCACGCCCTGGTTAACCTCTTTTTCCCTCCTCTTTAAAGCCTCCCCATCCTTCCTTCAATGCAAACAGGTAATTCTATGAGAACTGCTGGTTCATATGTTGTGAATTACAAATTGTCAATGATCTGTTGGAATCTTGTATTTATCCTGTGGACTTCAAATGATCAGTTATTTATGATCTAATTTTCATCGAATGAGTTGTAAATAGTCAATGTTGTGTGGAGAGTAGGTTTTTATCCTGTGCAGTTTTGAGTAGTAATATTACACACAACTGACATCAGTGTGGAGATGATCTTTATTGTGATTACTCGTGTGTGTGTGTGTGTGTGTCTCTGTGTGTGTGTGTGTCTCTGTGTGTGTGTGTGTGTCTCTGTGTGTGTCTGTGTGTGTGTATCTCTGTGTGTGTGTGTGTGTGCGTGTGTGTGTGCGTGTGTGTCTGTGTGTGTGTGTATGTGTGTGTGTGTATGTGTGTGTGTGTGTGTGTCTGTGTGTGTGTGTGTGTGTGAGCCTGTGTGTGTGTGTCTGTGTGTGTGTGTCTGTGTGTGTGTTTGTGTGTGTGTGTGTGTGTGTCTCTGTGTGTGTGTGTGTGTGTGTGTGTGTGTGTGTGTGTGTGTCTGTGTGTGTGTGTGTGTGTGTGTGAGCCTGTGTGTGTGTGTCTGTGTGTGTGTGTGTCTGTGTGTGTGTGTGTGTGTGTGTGTGTCTCTGTGTGTGTGTGTGTGTGTGTGTGTGTGTGTGTGTGTGTGGTCTTTGTGTCCTTTGTGAATGTTCTATTCTGCGTTTGTGTTGACACCTCTTCTTAAAATAACAGTACACCCCCTTGTTACTGTGTCTTCGTCCAGTCCCTACAGCATTCCTCATGTCTGTAACTGCCCAGAAGCTCTAACATCCTCCTGTTCTGACATCTCCTCACAATACCAAACCTGTTTGATCACCTCCTGCCCCTTTGGTCTCTGGTAAACCTCATACCCCGTTGACACTTTTTCAATTTCTGAAGCCTGTTTTGGATCACACAGCCTGCTCTGCAGTTGTCTGCGCATGTGTGCAACTGCGTTTCTCTTTCATTGCTGAAGAACTCAATTCTCTACGCAGATGCTGCTAACCTACATACTTTTTGCACCAATTTCTGTTCTGTTTCAGATCTTCAGATTTTGCAGTTCTTTGATTAATTTTAGAGCTTTAATTTCGCCTGTTAGTGCATTAAACAGTACTGAATCAGAATAGGTCCTTCGGCCCACCATGTCTGTGATGACCATGATGCTATTCTAAACTAATGCTATGTGACTGCATGTGATCCAAATCCCTCTCTTCCCTGCCCATTGATGTATCTGTTTAACTGCCTCTTAAACATTGCTCTCGTCTCTGCTTCGAACACCTCCCCTGGCAGTATGTTCCAGGCAATTACTGACTTCTGTGTAAAAACTCTCATGTCTGCTTTAAACTTTCTCTCTCAGTTTAAACTTATGACCCGTTGTATTTGACATTTTCACCTGATGGAATGATTCTGATTATTCACTCTATCCGTGCTTCGCAGTTTTATATATTTCAACAAGTTTCCCCCCTCAACCACTGACGCTCGAGCAGAAGCCATCCACCTCTGCCCACCCTGTTCCAATAACTAATACACTCTCTCATTCATGTAACATCCTGGTTAACCTCTTTTTTTCCCCTCCTCTTTAAAGCCTCCCCATCCTTCCTCAATGGCAAATAGGTAATTCTGTGTGGACTGCTGGTTCATATGTTGTGAATTACAAATTGTCAATGATCTGTGGGGAGTTTTACTTATACTGTGGACTTCAAATGGCCAGTTATCTATGATGTAATTTTAATCAAATGAATCGTAAATAGTCAATCTTTTGTGGAGAGCACGTTTTTATCTTGTGGAGTTTTGAGTAATAGTATCACACAATTGACATGAACATGGAGATGATCTTTAGTCTGTTTATTCGTGTGTGTGGCCTTTGTGTGATCAGAGAACGTTCAGTTCTGCGTGTGTGTTGGTATCTGTTCCTCAGACAACAAAAGGGTCCCTTAATACTGTGTCTTTGTCCAGTCCCGACAGCATTCCTAATATCTGTAACTACCCAAAAGCTCGAACATCCTGCTGTTCTGACATCTCACAATATCAAACCCGTTTAATCACCTCGTGCCCTGCCGGTCCCTGTATACCTCACGCCCCTTTCACACATTCCATCTCTGAAGCCTGTTTTGGATCACACAACGTGCTCTGTTGTTGTAATCGTCGCCATATTCAATAACACTCCATATCGCTTCAACCAATTCCCTTATGGAATCGGCCACAGTCTCATGATATTACCAATGGGCTGTTAATTCAGAGACACAGATAAATGTTCTGGCGACCTGGGTTTGAATCCCACTGTGGCAGATTGTGGAGGTAGAATTCAATAATATAATCACACATGGTGTGTCCATTGTTGATCATCTGTTTTAAAAAAACCTCCACTCATTTACGAATGCCCTTGTGGGAGTGGCATCTGACCAGGCCTGGCTGACATATGTTTCTAGACCCATAACAAAACAACTGTCTCTTAACAATTGCTCAATGCAAGCAGCAAGTGGCACTGAATGCTGGTCCATCCTGTGAAGCCCAAGTCCCATGAATGAAGAAATAAAAAGATATATTTCTCACCGCGCCCTCTGCAAACACTGCAGCAATTTGTATTGGCTTTGTGATATCGTTCAGTGCCTTGTCACTCTCTGTAACGCTCTCACTGCCTTCAACAGTCCCTGGTCCTGTCACCTCATGGAACCCCAACAATGATACCTCTTCCTAACACATTCCTCCAGCGAAGGAGACCCCTTGCAAACTGTTTAACACCTACTACTATAGTTTGGTAGTCCGCAGTCATTTCTGAAGCACATTCTTTCTCTTGAGAATTGTTAGGTATTGTTAGGTTGTCTTTTAAGCCTTTCTTAATTGAATGTTATACCGTATGCCCTGCGTGAGATACACAGAAATTTCTTGCTGGTGGTGTGTCTGTTTGAATGGAATATCCTTTTATTGACTATTTTACACTGTTCCTTCAAGCGTTTTTCACTGTTCATTTACGGCCATACGTTTCAGTCTATTTACCCTGTTTAACTTGGTCAGTTCCCCCCCCCCCCCCCCCCCACCGCCCCGCCACTTCAAACTGCTGTAATTGGCCTCATTTCTGTTTCTGACTGTTGTTTGTAATTTTTGTGATCACTTCAAAACTTCATAATGTCTTTGAATTCTACTTTTTCATAATTTCCCTGAGGATCTCTCGGTGTGACATTACTCATTCACTCGGTTTCATTCCACAACGGTAGATCTGGGATAGCTCCGTCCCTAGTCTGTTGCACAATGTTTTTGTCGGTGTTTCTTTGAATAACACACTCTCCGAGCTCCTCTTCGAATGTCACTATCTTACTGCATATACTTTGTCAAGGCCAAAAGGAACATTATAATGTACTTTCTTAACCAAAATTTCCTGTCACAAACTTGTTTATTCATGTACAGTTTTTGTGAAACTCTGTTGCTTCCTGTCTCTTTCTGCTTGTCTTAAGCGACATCGCCGTGCTGTCCCAATGCTTCACCTTTTGTGTTTGGATTGAGAAATCCCCTTTCTCCTGAACTCTGTCCCAGCATCCTCTCTGTCAGTTTACAGGCCTGTCCAGACACCTACTGCCTTGATTGACCAGGACACTGGTCCCGGAACAGTTCCAGTTATTCACTCATGAGATGTGGGTGTCTCTGGCTGGTTGACATTTATTGCCCGCCCCTGGATGCCCTTGAACTGAACAGCTTGCCATTCCACTTCAGAGGATAATTGTGAGTCAACTAAGTTCCTGTGGGCCCGAAGTCATATGTAGGCCTGACCTAGTAATGATGGCAGATTTTCTTAACATACTTTACAAATTCTTGCCATCAAAGTGCTTAACACCATGGCAGTACCAGCCTATGTTTGGAAAATTGGAATCCCCGACGATTACACACCTATTATTCTTAGAGATAGCTAAGATCTCCCAACATATATGCTCACCGACTTAAGTGGGGTCCTGTAGTACAATTGTACTCATTCTTATTTCTCAGTTCCACTAATATTGCTTCACTGGGCGAACCCCAGGAATATTATCTATTAACACTGCCGTCATGTTTTCCCCATTCTAAAATACCTCTTCCCTCCTATCTTGCCTCCGGCTACTCTCCTTTCTGTAGTGTCTGTACCCTGGGACATTGATCTGCTCATCCTTTCTCTCCCTCAGCTGCGTTTCTGTAATACCTTTGATATCCCAGTCCCATGTCCCTGTCCGTGCCCTGAATTTATCCGTTTTACCTGTCGGGCCCATTGCATTGAAATAAACGCAGTTTAATTCATCAGTTGTGCCTGTAATAGAATTTACTTTTTACCGCGATTTCTTGTCACACACCTTTTCACACATGTGCAGCTTCAGTGAAGCACTTTCCCCTTCCTGCTCCTTTGTGCTTGTCTTCAGCCACATCACCATGCTGTCCCAAAGCTTTGCCTTGAATGTTCAGATTTGGAAATCTCCTTTCACCTGTACCCTGTCTGTGCACCCTCTGTGTTAGTTTAAAGACTTGTCCATAAACCTGCTAGTGTGATTAGCCAGGACACAGACCCCAGCATGATTTACTTGAGTATTTATTCACTCTTGGGATGTGGGTGTCTTTGGCTGGCCAGTGTTTATTGCCCACCCAAGCTGCCTTTGAACCGAGGGCTTTGCTGGGCCATTTCAGAGGGACATACATTGTACAGAGGGAGGTAAATGTCAGGTGCATTGCTCTGGGTCTGGAGTCACATGTCAATCAGACGACATGCACATAGCACATTCCTTTAATGATATAAGGTAATCAGATGAGTGTTTATAACATTGTCATTGGTTTCTGGTGTAATAGTCTAGTGGTATTCGCCATCGCGTGTCCCACTTGGAGCTCGCCTATCCCTGAGTACTGATACTAGTGTGCCATGAATTAAAAGCCCTTCTTCCTGACCACGGTGTGATCCAAACACCTTCCTGGTGATATCACCCAGTATCTCTTCATGTGATACCTGTCACTGTGTGGATTTAATTGTTGCCTCTGACTGCACCTTTTGCAGATACTATGAGATCCTGAGCCAACAGAATTCTCCACTCCAGAGATCTGGCAGCAGAGGCCAAGGATGGAGTCTGGGATTCTCCAGATCTCTGCAGAGCTCACTGCCATTCTACATGTGTCATTCTCTCTGGATCAGTATAATTTCTCAGCCTGTCTATGTTTCTGTCTTTGGCAGCCACTCGGGAAGTTCCTGACTCTCAGAATTCCCACCTCCAGTCTTGTCCATCGCCACATGGAAGTCAGTTAGTCAGCTAGAGACACAAAGGGCAGGGAGATCTGGACCCTTCAATGAATCCTGCTGCGAGGTACAATCACTCTCAGAGAACCAATGAGACCGCTAAAAAACATGAACCCACAAGACATGATGGACATACAGTGTCGAAGTTGTAGCACAATACAGAAAGAGCCCAGACTCAATCACCACCCTACGTTCACCTCAGTTGTACTGAGCCTTCCCAGGACAGCATAGGATGTTCATCGTTATCAATCTCAGCCTGTGCTGTTTCAGTGAGGATGAGTGCAAAAGAGGTTAAAGCAGGCCTCTCTCAAGAAGGTTGTTTTGAAGCCTGGGATCTTTCAGTCCTGTGTTCCCGTTCCAACATTGTCTCTATTGTTGTGTCCTAGTCGTACAGCAAGTTTACAGATCCCTTGTTGCAACTCATCTGCGCAATTGCGTTGAGCCCTTCTGGAACTGACAACAGTTGGTATCTCTGTCACCTCCTGTCCTCCCTCAATTCCCTTTGTATATTTGAAAACTATCCCAATTCTGACGACCCGGTCCATCTTTGCAAATTGCTCCAGTCTTGATAACATGCCCAATCTCGGTATTCTCCTCCTGCACCTGCAGTCACTACAACAATCCTTGTAACTGTCGTAAGATGATTAGGTGCAGAGCTGGATGAACACAGCAAGCCAAGCAGCATCTGAGGAGCAGGAAAGCTAACATTTTGGGCCGAGACTCTCCTCCTGCTTGGCTTGCTGTGTTCATCCAGCTGTATGCCTTGTTATCTCAGGTTCACCAGCATATGCAATTCCTACCATCTCTTATATCTGTCATCTTGTCCAGTACCTACAGCCCACCCTGACTCTGTAACATCACCCAGCCCCTACAACACATGATATCGCTGTAACCATCTCGAATCCCTGTAACACTCCTACCTCTCGTCCTACGTCACCTCATGACCTCTGTCACCATCGACCATTCCTACAGACCTCCCCAGCCCCTATTGCCTTTCCTGACTTTATAAACCGCTCCAATCCCTTAAACCCTCCCTTTGTGCAGCATCCTGAAGTTATTTTAACCCTCCCCATGTCCGCAATCTCATCCAGTCTCGACAATCTCCTCTATCACTGTGACATTCTCCCATTACTGTGGTGTTCCCTAATCGTGCCTCCTCCAGTCATTACTAGCCTTTTCTACCTCTGTATCCTCCTGAAGTCATTGAAATCATCCATGGATCTGTAACATCTTCTTGATTCCTGTATCCATCTTCAGTTCCTCCAGCTAGTCTCTATTTCTAACCTCCTTCAGCTCCGTGCCTGCGTATTCACCCTCACTTTAAAGTCATTCCCCGTCTGTGTAATCGCCACCAGCTCAAACAACCCCTCTTATCTGTGGGGGGAGAAAAAAACACACTCTCCAGTCCCTGGAGCCATCCCGATCCATGTAATCACGTCCAGACCTACCTTGCTCACTTTCCTCATGGTCCTAAGCCCTCACCATCGATCAAACCAATCCCAAAGGTTTTGGAGTAGATTTGTAGCTCATGTTATGGTTGGGTAACATTTTCAATGCAGCCTCCGATGAAGCGTCATTGTATTTCCCTGCTAGGAATTCCTGTCTGTCCATACTTTGCTTGTCCCAGGATTTTGGTGTGGTCCCAGTAGAATTGGTGTTCTCCTTATCCATGTGCATTGAGATGAGTTACCACCCCCACGCCCCACTAACTACCTTCATTGATCTCAAATCTCCCCAACTCTGAAACATCTTCCAGTGTCTATGATTTTGCTCCTACCTGCAAGCTTCTCTAGTGCCTACATTCCTCCCCAAACTCACCTTCCACTGGCACTCTCCCTATCCATGTAAATGCCTTTTGTCCCTAGATCCTTCCCTTTCTGGGTAGCTCCCTCCAGGCCCTAGAGTCATCTTTACATGTGGTACCTCCTTCAGGCCTCTGCTCTTGCTCTCGTGCTCGCTCTCGTGCTCGCTCTCTTGCACGCTCTCGCGCTCTCTCGCACTCTCTCGCGCTCTCTCTCTCTGTCCAAGGCCCCTCCAATCAATCTGTTCACCCCCATGCCTTTTAGTAGTCTCTGCATTTTGCACTTCTCCTTCAATGTGCTGCATCCTTGATTTTTTTTTTCTGAATGCTTGTCTGCACACCACTCACCATCCCTCAATCCTTGTTCTGCCAATAACAGTCTCCACCAAAAGTGCAACAGTCCTTAATTCTGTAAGATTCTGCAGTTCCTGAATATCTGTCTATCTGTCTAACCTCTAGCCATCACTTTTAACCCACTCTCACTGAAAGTCTCTGCACATTTGCAACAGGGCAGCTGGAATGATGGCGCAAAGTGAAGTGAACAGATAAAGTTGCATTTCACTCTGATCTAGTTAAGAGATGAGACGTTGCAGGGAAGACGGCCATTTAGCCCACTGTGCCTGGTCCACCATTGAATGTGATCATTGCTGCTCTGATAATCTTCATCTCTACTTTCATGCCTTTTCAAAGTGACCCTGATTCCCTCACTGATTTAAAAACCTGACTATCTCTGCAGGTAATCCGGCTTCAACAGCCCTCTCCAGTGAGTAAGTAACAGATTGTCTACCCTCTGGTGAAATTCCTCCTCATCTCCTTGAATGAGTGAGCCCTTCGTGTGATTTTTGTACCCTCCATTTCTAGATTCTCACGCAAGGGGAGTCAAATTCTTTGCATTGACCCCGTAAAAACCCTAAAGAGTCTTCAATGTATCAAAAGATTTACCTTTTATTCTAAATTCCAAAGAGTTCGAGTTCAATCTTTTCCATGTCTTCTCATTAAAATCTCTACATAAAGAGGATCAATCTTCCGATTCTTCTGTGGACTGCCTCTCGGGCAAGAATATTTATTCTCCCTGCATAGAGGCAATATTGATCACAGTATTCTCAGTGTGGGCCAAGTAGTGCATTCTAGAGTTTTTGAAAACTTCCCTATTTCCATTCTCTATTCCCTTTGAAATGCCAGCATTCCATTGACCTTCTCTGTGACCTGCTGAACCTGAATGAAACCTTTGGAGTTTTATACACAAGGAATCCGAAGTTGCAATCAATGTGAAACCAAGAGATGACAGTAGTAATCAGGAAAGGACTGGAATGTATGATAAACGCTAACCCAGAAATGATAACTGCACACTTGGAAATCAGGTAGGTGAAGCACAGGCCAAAGAAGTATAAATTATGGGAGTGGAGTAAGCACATTCATTCCGTCGAGTCTGCTCCACCATTTGACTGTGGCTTGTATCTATCTCAGCCCCGTTCTCTTGCCATGATCCCCTTGAAGCCTGATCCCCTTATTAATCAGGAACCTACCTATCTCTGTCTTCAAGTCATTCAGTGATTTCGCCTCCACAGCCCTCTGTGACAATGCACACATTCACCACCCTCTGACTGAAGAAATTCCTTCACACCTCTGCTCTGAAGGGTTGTGCCTTCACACAGAGGCTCTGCCCTAGACTCTCCTACCAATGGAAACATCTTCTCCATTTCCACTCTGTCCACACTCCTCCGTATTCTGTCAGTTTGAATGAAATGCTGCCTCCTCCATCGAGACCCCATCAAATACAGACACAGAGCCCTTAACTGTTCCTCATTTGACAACCACCTGATCCATAGCATCTTTCTTGTAAACCGTTTCTCTATTCCCTCCAAGAGAAGCACAGCCTTCCTTCAGTCTGGGTCCCAAAACTGCTCACAATGTTCCATAGGCTGTCTGAGCTGAGCTTTTTGGACCCTCAGCAGTACATTTCTGCTTCTCTCTGGAAATAAGTGCTAACATTTCCGATGCCTTTTTGACTCAAACTGAACCTTCGTCTTCAACTGAAGAGTATACAAAACCAGGATTGCAAGACCCTTGTGCTTCAGATTTTTCGCCATTTAGAAAATAGTCTACACCTCGATTTTTCCTACCAAAGTTCATGAACTCATAATTTCCCACGTTGGGTTCCATCTGCCACTTTGTTTCCCATTCTCGTACCTGTCTTTCTATAGCCTTCGCTTTTCCTCAGCACTATCTGTCACTCCACCTCTTCTAGCCGATGATGCAACATTAGCACTTCACTTACTTCATCCAGACTGCTAACATATAACATGTGCACTTGTGGTCCCAACACAGACAGCTGTGGAACTCCACTCATCAGTGGCTGCCATCCTCGAAAAATCCCTTTAACCCACTCACTGTTTCAGTCAATCCACTATCCGTGCCAAGAATGTTGTTATGAAAGGCAAATTTTGATGGACGGACCCTGTTGGATTTGTTATTTTTCTGACTATGAACAGAATAGATCGAAGAAGTGGAATTATTCGTTTGAATTTTCAGAAACCTTTGAATACGTGGCCACTGAAGAGGTGGATAAATAAAATAGGCACGTGTGGGCTTGGAGGGCATGTAATGGCGAGGATTGTGAATTCTTTATCAGACAGAAAACTGAGTGGAAATAAATGAATTTGTGCTGAGCCCTCAACAGCTCACAAATTGGATCAATGAATTTGTTGGATGAACAAAATTGGATGTTTCTGTGGACTAGGAGGTAGCAAGAACAGCATTTGCCGGAAGTCAGATTCGATACAATGTGGGGCTGGAGGAACACTGCAGGCCAGGCAGCATCAGAGGATCAGGAAGGGCCTCAACCTGAAACATCAACTTTCCTGCTCCTCTAGATACTGCCTAACCTGCTGTGTTCCTTCAGCTCCACATTGTATCGGCTGTAATGGCTACATTCTTATGGTGACAAAACTAGATGGCAAGGAGATTTGTGTGAAGAAGCAAGGGGTGCATCAACAGTCTGTGAGTTTCTCTATTTTTAAAATGATTTAAAAGATTAGTTATGGGATGAAGACATCACTGACTAGGCCATCGTTTATTTCCCATCTCTAAGGTGGTGTTCTGCTGCCTTCATGACCTCCTGCAATCCTTTCGGTCTAGGGACAGGCACAGTAATGTTAGGATGTCGCGTGGCTTGGAGGCGACGTTGGGAATACTGGGGATTCCGTGCAACTGTTACTCCTGTTCTTCTTGATGATACTTGTTCCTGGTTTGTGAAGTACTATGGGAAGAGACTTCCTGAGTGACCTCCGTGCTGCTTGGAGAGCTTTATTTCATTCGTTCATTCATGGGATGTGGGCATTGCTCTCTGAGCGAACACTTATTGTCGATTTTGATTCATCCCAGAGAAGGTGGTGGTGAACTTCTGCCTTGAGCCACTGCACCAGCCGTTGGAAATGCATTACCTTGCACTTGCCCACATGGAATCACATCTGCCTTTTCACCATCCAAGTTTCCAGCCTATCTCTGTCCTGCTTTATCCTTTTGGTAATCGTCCCCACGATCCATTGTCCACAATCTTTGAGTCGTCCAGAAAACTACTGATCAGGCTATTTACATTCTTCACCAGATCATTTATCTATTTTACAAAGAACACCTGTCTCAGCACCAATCTCTACAACAAACACACCTCCCGTTTAAAAATAACACTGTTCCAGCCCACTATGGCCAAGCCAGTTCTGTATCCATCTTAACAGCTCACCGCAGATCTACTTGACTTCACATTCTGTATTATCGTGCGATGAGGAATCTTATCAAACGTCTTGAGACCATCCATATGGACACCACCCAGCCCCATGATCTCATAAGTCATCTTTCGTCCCTTACTCAGAATATTCTATCAAGTCTGTGAGACATGACTTACCGTGCACAAAGCCACACTGTCTATTGTTAACAAGTCCATGTTTTCCAAAAATAAGTAAATTCTATCGCAAAGAACCTTCTCCAATAATTTCCCAACTACTGACCTCAGGTTTACAGGTCTGTAATTTTCTGGATTATCCTCATTGCCCTTAAAGGAACAACATTGGCTATTCTCCAATACTCTAGTGCCTATCCTGTCACGAAAGAGGACACAAAGATTTTGTATCAGGCCCCAGCAAATTATTCCCTCAGATTCTGTGATTAATTCCATCAAGATCTCAGACTTTTCGACCATAATGCTTTTCAGATCACCTAGCACCACCACTTTTTAAAAAAAAACGTTGAAATGCTCTTGAACATCAAGGCACCCCTTTTCTTGACTGACCATCCATCATAACCTTCCCCTCTGCCAATGCCAATGTAAGTATTCTTCAAAGATTTCACGCACTTCATCTACCTCCATGCATAAATTCCCTTCTTTGCCCTTGAGTGGATGTAACCTTTCCCTCCCTAATCTCTTGTTCTTTATACTCCGTAAAATGGTTTGGGATTTTCCTTAATCCGGCTCTGGCAAAGATATTTCATGGACCCCCTTATGCCTCACAAGACCTTCCTGTTTTCTTTATGTTTTTGAGAGCTCTGTCTGCCTTCAGTTTCCGAAATCTTATGTATGCCTTATTTTTCTTTCTGACTAAGCTCATGATTTATCTTGTGGCCCAAAGTTCCCAAAACTTGCCATTCTTACCACCATGTGCCAATGACCATATTTCATGTTCCTAAATCCTTCTATCTGCTTGTAACATTGAAAAGGGTCTGATGGATTTCTCAGATGATTCTCTCAAGTTGTTCATTATAGCCCATGTCGTTGAGGCCTCCTTCCATTTCAATCTACCTTGTGTGTCTTTTTTTTTGTTAATCCTTATTTTACTTTTATTTTCATTTTCTGTATTGTAAAAAAATCTCAAAGATCACCTTGATGTTTCTTGCCAATGTGATTTCTCTCACACTGTTTGCTTTCTAATTTCTTCTTGAATTGTATCTCTCCATATTCCACAATCTTCTCAGATTTTTGTTGTTTTTAGCTACTATTGTCTGACATAATGTTTCTTTTTCTGCCTGAAAGTTTCCTGGACTTTCAAGGATCTCTGGATTTAGGAGCTTGCCCCTTTTTTCTTTGCATTTTCTTGAAACTGTGTTCATTTCCTCTCTGGATACCTGCCACTGCTCTGATTCTGATTCATCTGCTTGTTGCTGCTTCCAGTTCACATTGAGTAAATCTCTTCTCAGCTCAGTAAAATTGGATTTACTCGCATTAAAATAATATAATACATATACATATAATACGTAACACATTACATAATACTCAGCGCTATTCATGACTCCTGAAACACTGAAGCAGTCGTGTCAAAATGCAACAAGATGTAGACAATATTCAGGCTTGGGTTGACAAGTGGCAAGTAACATTTGCGCCACATAAAAGCCAGGCCAGAAACTTCACCAATAATGAAGTGCATCTTGTAAATGTTACACACTCTGCTGTTATTGTACGTCAGTTGTGGAAGGAATGGATCCTAATGGATGTAGTGCAATAAAACTGGCCACTTTTTCCTGGGTGGAGCCAAACCTCACTATTGATGCACTCCTTCAGGACCGTGTGGAATATTCCACCATACTCCTGACCTGTGCCTTGTAAATGATGAACTAGCTTATTGGATTCAGAAGACGAGTTACTCATTGCACTATTCCTAGCTGATGACTTGCTTTAGTAGCCACTATTTTGATCTGGTTAGCCCAGTTAAGTTTTTGATTAATTGGAACTCTTAGGATGATAGTGGGGCATTTATTCATGGTAACACCATTGAATCCATGGAGCTGTGGTTAGATTGGCTCTTATTGGTGAAGGTCACGGCCTGGCTTTTATGTGGCACAAATGTTACTTGCCACTTGTCATCCGAAGCCTGAGGATTGTCCACATCTTGTTGCATTTTGACACGACTGCTTCAGTGTCTGAGGAGTCACAAATAGTGCTGAGTATTATGTAACCATTGGCAAACATGGTTTCCTCTGACTTTAAGATGGAGAGAACGTCATTAATGAAGCAGATGAAAATGGTTGGGTTGAAGACACTACGCTGAGGAACTCCTGCAGAGACGTCCGGGAGCTGAGATGATTCATCTCCAACAGCTACCATTATCTTCTGATGTGCCACGTATTACTCAAATCACCAGACAGTTTGCACCCGATACCTAGTGATTCCAGTTTTGATGGGTGCCTTGATGCTGCACTCACGGTCAAATGCAGCTTTGCTGTCAAAGGCTATCACGCTCACCTAATTTCTGGAATTCAGCTCATTTGTCTATGTTGAATCAAGCCTGGAAGGAGGCCAGGAGCTGAGTGACCCTGGCAGGACCCAAACTGTGTGTCACTGAGCAGGTTATTGGGGACACAAGGTAAAATTTAAAAGCAGCATGATTTCGAGCTTCTGATTTGCTGTTGTAACCACTGCAGGAAGATGAAACACAAAGGGAGTTGGGCTCCTTCTACGTGAAATACAAAGCTAGCACGTAGGTGCAGCAAGTAACCTGGAAGACAAATTGAATATTGGCCATTACTTCAATAGAAAAAAAAGGTAAAGGATTTAGCAATGGTAATGTCAAATGTTAATGGTGAGATTCCCAATGTTCAGGATGGTCATTGTCTGATATTTGTGTGGTACAAATGTTGTGCGCTGCATGTTAGCCCAAGCTTGCATGGAGTACAGATCTTATTGCATTGGGAAATGGACTGCTTCAGTGATGAGTTGCAAGTGCTGCTGAACATTGAGCTGTCATCTGCAAACAACCCCAATCCTGATCTTATGATGGAGGGAAGCTCATTGAAGCAGGTGAAGAATTTTGGGCATAACAAACTCCGCTGAGGAACTGCTGCAGTGAAATTCTGAAGCTCAAAAAACTGACTTCCAAAACCTATGATCATCTTCCTGTGGTCCAGGTCATGTCTCATGTCAATGGAAAGTTGCCCCTTGATTCTCATGAGACCATAAGATCTAGGGACACCAGTAGGATGTTCTGCTCCTCAAGTCATGCATCCATTTATCAAGGTTCTCAAAACACAGGATAACTAACAGCAAGAAAGGCAAGTTCAATTAATGCATGGGAACACTAAGAACTTAAATCGGGGATCAGACCAAAGTCGAAACAGATTTCAGAGCAAAGAAAGCCTGTTGGAGGAGATCTTGAGAGACTAGATATTCATGCATTTGGAAAGGCAAGGATTGATCAGGGATAGTCAGTACAACTTTGTGTGTGGAAAAGCCTGCCTCAGAAACTCGATTTGTATATTTTGAGGAGGTAGCCAGGAGATGGATGAAGGCAGAGTGGTACGTGGCTGTTAGCAAGACCTTCGACAGGGTTCAGCATGGTAGACTGCTTGATGTGCTAAGATCACATGGGCTCCCAGGAGAGGTTGCCAACTGGGTACAAAATAGGCTTGATGGTGAGAGACAGTGGGTGATGGTAGAGGTTTGTTCTGACTGGAGGTCAGTGCTGCAAGGTTCGGTGCTCGATTAACTGCTGCGTGACATTTCTAATAACAATTTGAATGGGAAGATATGAGTCATGGCTAGTAAGTTTGTAGGTGACGGTAAAATTGGTGTAGTGGACTGTGAAGATGGGGATCTAAGAGGACAGCAGGATCTTCATCTACTGGGCCAGTGGGATGAGGAATGGCAGATGGAGGTTAAGGTAGACAAGTATGAGATATTACATCATGGAAGGACAAGTCAGGGCACGACGTAAACAGATGGTAGTTCCCTGTGTAGTGCTGTCCAACAGAGACTTGGGTTGCAAGTACGTACGTACATGAAAGTGGCATCAGAGGGAAATCGGGTGGTGAAGGTGGCTTTTTACAGACTTGCCTTCATTGGTCACAGCAAGGGGAGCATGAGTTGGGACGTCATTCTGTGGCTGCACATGACATAGATGACGCCACCATGCGAGCATTGTTGATTATCAGGAAAAACTCCTCTGATTCACTTCTGTCCTTTAAGGAAGGGCACGTGACATTCTTGGCTGGTCTGGCTGATGTGACTGCACACCCACAGAAATATGCCTGACTCTGACCTGTGCTCTGACAATTCGTGGTGGGCAATGATTGCTGGACCAGCCAGAGACATCCTCTTGACATGAATTATTTTTTACAAAAGTACATGTTCCCCCCCGCCCCCTCCCCCCATCAGTGCAAACACCTCCAGATCCCACAATTCATCCTGCCTGTGTGACATCGTTCAGGCCCTTGCCACTCTCCATATCGGTCTCACATTCTACAGCACCTTCAACTCTCCCTGTTCCTATCATTTCCTTCAGTCCCAACAATGTTTCCTCTTCCACTGCACTCCCCTACAAGGAGATTCCTTGCAATCCCTTTAACACCTACGCCCATAATTTGGTAACTCACTGTTCCTAAAACATTCCCTTTGTTCAGATTTGTTGGGTTTTTTTTGTGTGTGGCTTTCTCAGCCTCTACCAATTGAATATGTTGTGTTACACCCTGAATCACACGTGGGGATGTTTTATTGAGCTTTTGTCAGTTTCAATGGAATATTCTTTTGATGAATGTTTTACACAGTTCCATCAAATGTTTTCCACTGTTCATTTACAGTGATCCATTTCAGTCTTTTCACCCTATTTACCTCGGTGAGTTCTCCTCAGGCTGATGGATGAAGTGAAGTCGCATGGGGTCCATGGTGTGCTCACTAGAAGGCTTGAAAACTGGCTAGGCAACAGGAGACAAAGAATAGTAGTGGAATGAAGTTTCTCAAATTCGACACCTGTGACCACTGGTGTTCCACACGGATCTGTGCGGGGACCACTGTAGTTTGTGATATATGTATATAATTTGGAGGAAGGTATAGGTGGGCTAATTAGCAAGTTTGCAGATGACACGAAGATTAGTGGAGTAGCAGATAGCAAAGGGGACTATCAAACATTACAGCAGAATATAGATAGATTGGAGAGTTGGGCAGATAAATGGCAAATGGAGTTCAATCCGGGCAAATGCGAGGTGATGTGTTTTGGAAGATCTAATTCATGAACAAATGATACAGTAAATGTAAAAAGCGTGGGGAAAATTGATGTACAGAGAAATCTGGGTGTTCAGGTCACTTATTCCCTGAAAGTGGCAACGCAGTTCAATAGAGTGGTCAAGAAGGCATACCGCATGCTTTCCTTCATCAGACGGGGTAATGTGTACAAGAGTTGGCAGGTCATGTTACGCTTGTACAAGACTTTGGTTCGGCCACATTTAGAGTACTGTGTACAGTTCTGGTCATAACATTATCAAAAGGATGTGGACGCTTTGGAGAGGGAGCAGAGGAGGTTCACCAGGATGTTGCCTGGTATGGAGGGCGCTAGCTATGAAGAAAGGTTGAGTAGATTAGGATTATTTTCATTAGAAAGACGGATATTCGGGGGGACCTGATTGAGGTCTAGAAAATCATGAGGGGTACAGCCAAGGTGGATTGCAAGGAGCTTTTTTTCCCAGAGTGGGGAACTCAATTACTCTGAGTCATGAGTTAAAAGGAAGACGAGAAAAGTTTAGGGGAGATATGCGTGGAAAGTTCTTCTGTAGAGTGTGGTGGGTGTTGGAAGGCATTGCCAGCGGTTGTGGTAGACGCGGACACGACTGTGACTTTTAAGATGTATCTGGACAGGTACATGGATGGGCAGGGAGTAAAGGGATACAGACCCTTAGAAAATAGGTGACAGGTTTAGACAGAGGATCTCAATCGGCGCAGGCTTGGATGGCTCAAGGGCCTATTGCTGTTCTGTAAGTTTCTTTGTTCTTTGTTCTAAAATTCATACAGTTGGTTTTTTTTCATGTTTCTGATTATTGCTTTTTCTTTGTATGATCACCTTAAAACTTTATAATCCCTTTGAATTCCTCTTTTCCACAATTTCCCAGAGGATCTCTTGGTGTGACATTATTCATTAACTCAACTTCACCACTCAATGGTCAATCTGGGATAGTTATGTCCCTAGCCAGTTGCACAACGTGCTATTCAAAGAAACACTGACAAAAACGTTCTCTGAGCTCCTCTTCAAATGCTACTATTTTATTGCACGTTCTTTGTCCACTCCAAAAACCAACATTGTAATGTACATTTTAGCATGATTTCCTGTCACAAACCTGTTCACTGATGTACAGTTTTGGTGAAACTCTGTGCTTCCTGTCCATTCTGTTTGTCTTTAGCCACATCACTGTGCTGTTCCGATGCTTCACATACTCTGTTTTGATTTGGAAATCTCCTTTCCCCTGTAGCCCCATCTCAGCATCCTCTGTCAGTTTCAAGCTCTGTCCACAAACGTACTGACATGATCGGCCAGGACAGTGGTCCCAGCATGGTTCCAGTCATTATTTATTCACTCATGAGATGTGGGTGTCTCTGTTTGGCCAACATTTATTATCCAACCCTAGGAACCCCTGACCTGAATGATTTGCTGTGTTGATGACTAGCTGTGCCTTTTCAGAGGGTAGTTGAGAGTCTGTCACATGTAGGCCTGACCAAGTGAGGATGGCAGATTTCCTTCCCTGATTATGGAGTTAGGTAGAATCACGAACTCATCATTTAAAGGAGGTCTATTTTCAACATTGGCTACGGAAGGCACAGTAAACCAGAACAGAAAGTACACAGTTATCACTCCATCCCTGTGCTTTCTTCGTGAGGATCAGCACAAGTTAAATGAAAACTAATTTCCCAAAGCAGGGTGATAATATTGCTTCTCATCTCTCTGGCCTGTGTTCCCCCTTTAGCACTGTATCTACGTCATGTCTCATTGAACAGTGTCTTCAAACATTCAAACTCCTATAACTGCTCCTATTTCTGTCACCACCTCCCCTCTCTACAATCCTTTGATGCATTTGAAGCATACTCCAGCCCTGATCACCACCCCTATCTCTGTAACTTGCTTCAGCCTCTGCAACATGCCTTGTCTCGGTAGTCTCTTCCTCCAGTAACTGGAGTCATAGAGTTGTGCAGCACGGAAACAGACTCTTTTGCCCAACTCATCCATGCTGACCAGGTTTCCCGAATTGAACATGTCACATTGGCCTGTGTTTGACTTGTATCCTTACTAACCTTTCCTATCTGTGTACCAGCCCCAATGTCTTTTCACTGTTGCAATTGTACTTACCCCACCACTTCCTCTGGCACCTTGTTCCATATTTGCACCATTCTCTGTGTGGGAAACATTACCCCACAGGTCTGTTTTAAAATATTCCCCTCTCACCACAAACCTACGCTGTCTACTTTTGGACTCCCCTACCCAGGGAGCAAAGACCTTGTCTATTCACCTTATCTATACTGCTCAGGCATTCATAAACATCTTAAAAGGTCACCCCACAGACTCCTATGCTTGAGGGAATTATCTCTGCTCGGGGTCCAACAAATTCATCCCTGATTTCGCGAAAGTCCTCAGATACACTTGGCAAGCTTTTTAAGACCTCCAGCATCACTCTTCTGAACTGCGAACTCTTTTCAAAGCATCACTCTTTATTTTTATGAATGTGCTAGTCTTTCTTTACAGTAAGTACGGACGTGAAAAACTGTTTAGTGTCTCACCTACCTCCTGTGGTTGTCGATATCAGTGGCCTCATTCATCTCTATGCATCCCTGTTTTCTTCCTCATCACTGTTTTGCTCTTAATATACTTGGAGAATCTCTCTGTATTCTCCCTAATTTTATCGGCCAAAGTTATCTTGCGTCACATTTTTGCCCTCCGGATTTCCTTCATAAAGTCTATTCCTATACTCCCATACTCCTCAAGGGATTAATTTGATTCAGCTATATATCCCCTTTTTTTTGACCAGAGCCTCTTTATCACCAGTCGTCCATAGTTTCCTACTTCGTTCAGCACCGTCCTTCAGACAAACAAGAACATATCGGCTCTGACCTCTCGCTTTTGAAAGCTTCCAACTTTCCAGATGCCCTTTTACCTGCAAATAATCTCACCAATCAACTTTTGAAATTTCCTGTCAAATACCATCAAAATTGGGATTGCCCGAGTTTGTAGCTTTAGCTTGTGCTCCAGGCCAATCATTTCCCACAGCATTTTTCAAACTAATAAAATGGTGGTCACTTGCCAAAGTGCTGCCCCAACATCACCTCAATGTCTTGCCCCTTGTTTCGCACGTGGAGGTCAGCTTTTGCCTCTTCTTCAGTCGGGCTATCTACGTATTTGTTGAGAGTTTCCTTTTTAAAACACTTAAAAAATTCCTCCATCAAATTTCTTAACACTATGACATTACCAGTCTAAGTTTTTAAAATTATAATCCCCTATTTTTCTTACAGATATCGACGATCTCAACATGTTTGCTCTGCTGTGTTTGGTTGGCACTGCAGCCTCTCAGCAGCAGGGACCCAGGCTCGAATCCAGCCTCAGGCAACTGTCTGTGTGGACTTTGCACATACTCCCTGTGTATGCGTGGGTTTCCTCCGGGTGCTCTGGTTTCCTCCCACAGTCCAAAGCCGTGCAGGTTGCGTGAATTGGCCATGCTAAACAGTGTTCATGGGTGTGTGGGTTATAGGGGGATGGGTCTGGGTGGGACGCTGCAAGGGTCAATGTGGACTTGTTGGTCCAAAGGGCCTGTTTCCAAACCGTAGAGACTCTATGATTTGATGATTTCCCAATATATTGGCCCCTAAATTTCTCACTGACTGTTGAGGGCCTGGCGTACAATTGTATCGAAGTGATCACCCATTCTGATTTCTCAATTCTGCTAACATCGCTTCACTGGGCAAATACCCAGAATATTCTCTATAAACACTGCCGCCATGTTTTACCAATTCAAAAATCCCTCTTCCCTCCTATCCTGCCTCCCCCTCTGTCCTTCCTGTTGCGTCTGTACCCTGGAGCAATGAGCTGCTCGTCCTTTCTTTCCCTCAGAATTGTTTCTGTCACACCTTTGATATCCTATTCCCAAGTCATCATCAGATTATCAGGCCCATTGCATTGAAATATATGCAGTTTAATTCATCAGTTTTACCTCATTTCCTGCCATGCTGTTGCCTGCCTTGTCTATTTAAATTGCTGTCTTGAACTCCTGTGCCAGCCTCTTTCTTGCGCAATTGCTGTTTGAGATCCCATACCCCTGCTAGGCTGGATAAATCCTTTCGGGTACCTCTAACAATTCACCTTGCCCTTCCCCCAGTTCAGTTGACTTCGCCACCCTGTTTATCTGTGCTGACAACTTCAGTGATCTGTGGATTTGTGTACCAGGGTCCCTTTTGTTTTTCAGTTCTCTTCCTGTGCCTACTGCCCATTATGAATGTCCCTCACGTATCATACCTCCCACAGTGTATCACTTCACACTTACTAGACGTAAGTTTCATCTGCCATTACTCTGCTCAATATCAATATCAGACTGTCCTCTAAGAACACCCATTGCTCTATGGACAACGCCCCCAACTTTCGTGTCTTCTGCAAACCTACTGATGATACGGCCTGCTCTCATAGCCAAGTCATTAATGTACAGAATAAACAGCAATGGACTCTGCACCGATCCCCATGGTCTGCTGATGTTAAAAGGCTTTCAATCACAAAAATTACTATCGAGTAGGTTTGGATCTATTTTGCCCACTTGCCTCGAATCCCATGGGTTCTTACCTTTTGAACCAGCCTCCGATGTGCGACATTGTCAAAGACCTCACTGAGGTTCATTGCAAACCACATCATCTGCACTGTCCTCATCAATATTTTTAGACACAAGGCCAAAGAACTGGAATGAACTCATCAGACAGGATCTCTCTTTTCTACATCTATGCTGATTACTCCTGACTGATTTCTTCCTTTGCAAGTATTGATTTGTCCTTTGCCTCGAAAGTTTTTCCAATAAGATCACTCCTACTGATCCAGGCTATCTCTTCTGCAATTAGCTGACCAATCTTTGCTGCCATTCTTGAACAAAGGAATCTGATTAACTATCCTCTAGTCATTGAGAACTTTACCTGTGGCCAGCAAGGTATTGAATATATCTGCCAGGCCTCTGCAATCTCTTTCCTTGTCTCTGACAGCAGTTTGGGATGAATTCCTTTGGTCCCTGGTAATTTATTCACCAATACGCCTGCAAAAGCATTTAATTCTTGCTCCTTACTGACCTTAACATGTTTGAGACCCTCACCACCCTGTGCCACAATGATGCCACCCGAAGGCTGCAGGGACAGCATCTCATTTTGCTTGGGAACCCTGTAGCCCCAGTATCAATGTGGACTTTGCAAGCTTCAAAATCTCCCCACCCCCGACTTCATCCCAAAACCAGCCAAGCTCGTTCTGACCTCCTTGACCTGTCAGTATTATCTCCCATCTGTCCACTCCTCCCACCTCACTGACCAACCCCCATCCCAACTCCCTTCCTACCCTCACCTTTATTGGAGCCATCCCTGCCTCCTTGACCTCTCTGTCTTTTCTCCATCTATGTGCTCCATTATCCACTCGCTGTTGTTGCCTCCCCACCTCTTTCTATGTATTTCAGAGTCCACTTCCCTCTCCCCACCCCTTTCTGAAGAAGTGTCCAGACACAAAGCATCAGCTTTCCTGCTCCTCTGCTGCCTGGCCTGCTGTGTTCATCCAGTTCTATACATTATTATCTTAGCCCTGGATTCTTGTTGAAAACTTTATAATAGCCCCACTTTCCGAATACAGACTCAACTCCAAGTAGTTCCTGCCCCAGTCGATATGTGCCAGCTCCTGTCTAATTATGGTGATAATGCCTACTGGTAGTGGTAATCTCATGATAGGTGGCATTCCTCAAATTTAGGCACTTAGCTTCCATACTAAATTATCGCTTTCCATAATGACATTCAGACATGGAGTTAGTATATCTATCCCAAAAAAATGATAGTGGAGGAAACTTTATTTGACTTTTCAGATGCATTTTTACTGAAGAAACAAATATACAAATTTGACCACATGGATTTGAAGGTGATGTGCTGGCATGTGTTGAGAATTGTTTAACACAGAAAAAAAACGTGCTTATGAATTGTTGATTTGGGAGTTTGCAGGCTGTGCCTTGTGAGTTTGAGGAAGGATTCATGCTTGGGCTCCAGCTGTGTGGAGCTATAGCTGTCAGCTATTGTGTGCAGATTGCAAATGGTCAGTGCATATGTGGGGAATTGTTCTCAACCTGTGAGCTGCTGTTTCAGTCCTGTGTTGCAATCTGATTTTGTGTGTGTCCCCATGTTAAATACATGCACCAAGGCTGCTATCCTGTCACCAAGTCACCCTTTATTTACTCCTGCAAAGGACACTGCCAATGGCCAGCCAGCTCTGAGTCATTCCGCTGAACTGAGCAGATTATAAATCCACTGTTTTCTTCATCCTTTCTTCTTGACTTAGCGTCTTTTCTTTGTTTATTTTCCCCTAATCTTGCACTGATGGGGAGCGGGTTTTCTCCTACAAATTGTGTTTGGTAAATTGTGACTCTGGTTTGGATTTAACTCCTGGATTTTGATTGGTTAGGTGGATCAATTGAGCTGGTTCCCAACCTGTGGTCTGAAAATGGTCAATTGTGTGTGGGGAGCTTCTATTTGTCTTGTGATCTGTGGGCAAGTAGTTTTGTTTGTGGAGATAATTAATGCTACAGTTACTGAATGGTCAGTTCTGTGTGGAGAGGTTGTTTTTATTCAATGGACTGTGGTCATTTCTGTCTGAAGGCTGCACTTGACCTTGTGGACTCTGGTCAGTTGTGTGTGCAGAGCTGGCTTTAATTTCTCTTGGGAGCTGAGTTTATTCTTTGGTTTTTAAAAGGTTCGGCATGTCTGCACGTGTGTGTCTCTGTAATTTCTGAAGAACGTTGTTCTCTGTGCAGATGCTGCCAGACCTACTTAGTTTCTTTCCCAAGTTCTGTTTGTTTCAGATCTTCAGATTTTGCAATGCTTTGTTTAATTTTAGAGCTTTCATTTAGCCTGTTGGGGCATAGGACAATGAATGACACAGATAAGGAACAGGTCCTTTGTCCCACCATGTCTGCAATGACTGTGATGCCATTCTAAACTAATGCCACATGGCTGCACATGATCCATATTCCTCTGTTCCCTGCCTGTTGATGTATCTGTCTGAATCCCTCTTAAACATTGCGATCATCTCTGCTACCTCTCCTCCCCTGACAGTATGTTCCTGTGTGCAAACTCGCACATGTGCCTTAAATTTTCCCTCTTCCAATTTAAATGAATGATTCCTTGCAATTGGCATTTCCACCTGAGGGAAGAGAATCTGATTATTCACTCTATCCGTGCCTCTCAGTTTTATATATTTTAACAGGTTGCTGCCACCAAACCCCCCGCCACCACCTCCCCCCACGCCCGTCACCAGCCAAGAAGGCACGAGCAGAAACCATCCAAGTCTGCTCACGCTGTTCCTATAGATAATACACTCTCACCCATGTAACGTCCTCGTTAACCTCTTTTTCCCTCCTCTTTAAAGCCTCTCCACCCTTTCTCTACCGTATATAGGCTATTCTGTGTGGACTGCTGGTTCAAATGTTGTGAATTTCAAATTATCAATGATCTGTGGGGAGCTTTTATTTATCCTGTGGACTTCAAATGGCCAATTATCTATGATCTAATGAAATGTAAAGAGTCAATCTTGTGTGGAGAACAGGTTTTTATCCTGTGGAGTTTTGAGTAATGATACCACACACAACTGACATGAATGTGGAGATGATCTTTATTGTGATTATTTGTGTGTGTGGCCTTTGTGAGCTCCGTGAATGTTCAGTTCTGCTTGTGTGTTGGCATGTGTTCCTCAAACAACAAAACCCACCCTTATCACTGTGTATTTATTCAGTCCCTACAGCAATCCTCATGTCTGTAACTGCCCAGAAGCACTAACATTCTCCTGTTCTGACATCTCCTCACAATATCAAACCTGTTTCATCAACTTCTGCCCTGTTGGACTCTGGTACACCTCATATCCCTTTCTCACTTTCCATCTCTGAAGCCTGTTTTGGATCACGCAATGTGCTCTGTAGTTGTAATGGTCTCAATATTCTGTAACACTCCATATCTCTTCAACCATCTCAAATGTTGGGTCGGCTACAGTCTCAAGATAATACCACTGGGCTGCTAATCCAGAGACACAGATAATGTTCTGGGGGCCTGGGTTTGAATCCCACTGCGTGAGATCATGGAGTTAGAACTGAATGAAAATATTCCGAAATGAAGTGTTCATTGTTGATCGTCTTTTTTTAAAAAATCTTAACTCATTCATGACTGCCCTTTAGGGAAGGACATCTGACCAGATCTGGCCGACATGTGACTCCAGACCCACAATAAAATGATTGACTCTTAACTATCCCTGAGCAGTTGCCCAATGCAATCAGCAGTAGGCACTGAACACTGGCCCATCCAATGACACCGTCATCCCATGAATGAAGAAATGAAAGGGTATATTTTCCTTCCAACACTCTGCAAACATTGCAGCAATTCATTCTGGTTTTGGAACATTGTTCAGGTCCTTGCCACTCACTGTAACACTCTCACCACCTCCCAGCAGCTTCATCTCTCCCTGTTCCTAGCATCTTGTGGAACCCCAGCAATGTTTCCTCTTCCTACTACATTCCTCCTGCGAGGGGATCCCTTGCAACCCTTTTTTCACCTACTTCTATATTTTGGTAGTTCATTGTCATTTTCTGAAACACACTCTTTCCCTTTAGATTTGTTAAGTATTTTCTGGTTGTCTTCTAAGACTTTCTGAATTGAATCTGATACTTTATGCCCTGAGTGAGATGCACGTAGGACTTCCCAGCTGAGTTTTTGTCTGTTTCAATGGAAAGCCCTTTTTTGAATGTTTTACAGTGTTTCTACAAATGTTTTCCACTGTTCATTTGCAGCCATACATTTCAATCTCTTTACCCTGTTTCCCCTGGTCAGTTCCCCCGTCAAACCCATGTGATCGACCTTGTTTCTGTTTCTGATTGATGTCTGTTATTTGTGTGATCACTTTAAAACTTCATAATGCCTTTGAATTCCACTTTTTTCAAGTTCCCGGAGGATTTCTTGGAGTGACATTACTAATTCACTCAGCTTTATGACACAACGGTCGATCAGGGACAGTTACATCCCCAGCCAGTTGCACAACGTGTTATTCAAAGAAACACTGACAAAAACAATCTCCGAGATCCTCTTCGAATGTTGCTGTCTTATTGCATATACTTTGTCCATGCCAAAAAGGAACAGTATCATGTACCTTTTACCAAAATTTCCTGCCACAAACCAGTTCACTCAAGAATAGTTTTAGTGAAACTCTGTTGCTTCCTGTCCCTTTCTGCTTGTCTTCAACCACATTGCTGTGCTGTTCCAATGCTTCACATTTTGGGTTCGGACTTAGAAATCTCCTTTCACCTGAACCTTGTCCCAACATCCTCTCTGTCAGTTTCCAGGCCTGTCCATAAATGCCCCACCATGATTGGCCAGGACACTGGTCCCAGCACAGTTCCAGTTATTATTTATTCACTCATGAGATGTGGGTGTCTCTGGCTGGCTGGCATTTATTGCTCACCCCTGGCTGCCCTTGAACTGAATGGCTTGCCATTCCATTTCAGAGGATAATTGTGAGTCAACCACGTTCCTGTGGGTCTGAAGTCACATGTAGGCCTGACAAGGTAATGATGGGAGATTTCATTCCCTAATTACTGAGTCAGATTTGATCATGACTCTGCCATGGGAAGCCTACTTTAAGCTTTGTTGTACTATAACTTCCAAAGACAGCGGAAGGAATTCACAGTTATCATTCCAGGCCTGTGCTGCCTTTGTGAGGATCAGCGCAACTGAAGTGAAAGCAAATCTTTCACAACAGAGGGAAATACTGCTCTGATCTTTGTTTTGTGATTTCCCCCTCGATGACTGTATCTGTGTCATGACTCGTGGACTGGTGTCTTCAACCATTCTAACTCCTCTAACTGCTCCTTTTTCTGTCACCACCTCCCCTCACTACAATCCCTCCATATATTTGAAATATACTCCAATCCTGACCACTATCCCTATCTCTGTAATTTGCTTCAGTCTCCGCAACTTGCCTTATCTCAGTAGTATCCTCCTCCAGTAACTGGAGCCATAGAGTTGTGCAGCACAGAAACTGACCCCTAGACCCAACTCATCCATATGGCTCAGGTTTCCTGAACTGAACAAGTCACATTTGCCTGAATTTGGCACATTCGTTTCAAAACGTTCCTGTCTGTGTATCTGCCCCAATAACTTTTCATTGTTGTAGCTTCATCTGGCAGCTCGTTCCATGTATGCACCATTCTCTGCGTGGTTAATGTTACCTCTCAGGTCTCCTTGAAACATTTTCCCTCTCACCTCAAACCTCCTCCCTCTAGTTTTGGATTCCCCTCCCCTGGGGGGAGGGGGGGTAGGGGACAGATGTTGGCTGTTCATCTTCACTATGCTGCTCAGGCATTCATATACCTCTAAAAGTTCACCTCTCAGTCTCCTGCCCTTGAGTCAAACGTCTGTGCTTGGGTGTGACAAATTCATCCCTGATTTCCAAAAGTACTCTGAAATACTTGATTAAGCTTTTTAAGACCTTCACCACCTGTCTCTTGTAGTCGAGACTCTTTGCAAGACATCACTCTTTATTTCCCTGAATTTCCTGGTCTTTCTCCACAGTCAGTACTGACATGAAATACTGTTTCGTATTTCACCCACCTGCTGTGGTTCTCCATATCGATATCCTCGTTCATGTGTCTGCAGCCCTATTTCCTCCCTTATCACTCTTTTGCCCTTGATATACCTATGGAATCTCTTTGTAATTTCCTTAACTTTGACCAATAATGTTATCTCGCATCCCTTTTTGTCCTCTGGAATTCCTTCATAAAGTTTATTTCTACATTCCCATAGTCCTCGAAGGATTCATCAATCCAGCTCTTTATCACCTCATTCTTAACCTGAGCGCCTCTGTCACCAGTCATCCAGAGTTTCCTCCTTCTGTCAGCATTTTCCTTCGCACTAACAGGAACATGCCGGCTCTGACCTCTCTCTTTTGAAAGCTTCCAACTTGCCAGATGCCCCTTTACCTGTAAATAGCCTCCCCTACCATCTTTTGAAAATTCCTGTCAAATACCATCAAAATTGTTCTTGCCCCACTTTATAACTTTAGCTTGTGGACCAGGCCATTCTTTTTCCATAGCTATTTTCAGAGTAATAAAATTATGAGTCACGTTCCCAAAGTGCTGCCCCAATGACACCTCAGTCCCTTGCCCGACTTGGTTTCGCACGTGGAGGTCAGGATTTGCCCCTTCTCCAGTCAGGTCATCTTCATATTGTTTGAGAGAGTTTTTCTTAATATACTTAACAAATTCTTCCAATCAAAGCGCTTAACACTGTGGCAGTACCAGCCTAAGTTTGGTAAAATAGAAACCCTGATGATTACATACCTATTATTATTACAGATATCTAAGATCTCCCAACATATGTGCTCCTCAATCATCCACCGACTTTGGGGGACCTGCTGTACAATTGTATCAAAGCGATCACGCATTCTCTTTCTTTCAGTTCCACTAAAATCGCCTCACTGGGCGAACGCCAGGAATATTCTCTATAAATGCTGCTGTCATGCTGTCTCATTCAAAAATAGCTCTTCACTCCCATCTTGCCTCCAGCTACTATACTTCCTGTAGTGCCTGTACCCTGGATCATTGATCTGCTCATCCTTTCTCTCCATCATCTGTGTTTCTGTATTACCTTTTGATATCCCAGACGCTGTTCCCACCTGTGCCCTGAATTTATCTGTCCTACCTGTACGGTCCATTGCATTGAAATACATGAAGTTTAATTCCTCAGTTTTACCTCATTTTCTGCCCTGGTCTTGCCTGCCTTGTCTGGTTAAATTGCTACCTTGAACTTCTGTGCCAGCCTCTTCTTGCCTCACTACGGTTTCGGGCCCCACACCCCTTCTAGGCTGCATAAAGTCTTTTGGGTACCTCTGACGATTCACGTTGCCCTTCCCCCAGTTCACTTGACTTCACCACCCTGTCTGTCTGTGTTGACACCTTCAGTGATCTATGGACGTGTGTACCAAGGCCCTCTTGTTTTTCAGTTCTCAGCCTGTACCTACAGTTCATTACGTCCTTCACTTACTATACCTCCGAAAGCATATTACTTCACACTTATTAGAAATAAGTGCCATCTGCCATTACTCTGCCAAGTTCACCAGCTGATCAATATCAGACTGTAGTCTGAGATGATCCACCTCACTATGGACAACACCCCTAACTTTTGTATCATCTACAAACCTACGATGAAATCTTGTGGTTTCACAACCAAGTCAGTAACATACATAATAAACATCAATGGACGCTTTACAGATCCATGTGGCTTGCTGATAGTCAAAGACTTTAATCACAAAAATAAAACTCCACCAGTTTGGATCTCTTTTGTCAACTTGCCTCAAACTCCATGGGTTCTTAACTTTTGAACCGGCCTTCCATGCCGGATGTTGTCACAGGCCTTCCTGCGGGTCTTTGCAAACCACTTCATCTGCACTGCCCTCATCAATATTTGTCGGCACAATTTCAAAGAACTTGACTGAATTCATCAGACATGATCTCTCTTTACCAAAACCGTGCTGACTACCCCTAATCGATTCCTTCCTTTGCAAGTTTTCGTTCAACCTTTCCCTCAGATTTTTTTTTCCAATAAGTTCCCTCCCACGGATATCAGATTGTCTGCTTTCCAATTACCTGGCCATTCTCTGATGCCCTTATTGAGGAAAGGAAACACATTAACTGTCCTCCAGACATTCAGCACATCACCTGTGGCCACCAAGACATTAAATGTAACTGCCAGGCCTTGTCAATCTCCTTCCTTGCCTCTTATAGCAGCCTGGGATACATTTCATTGGGCACTAGTGATTTATCCACCATTACCCTTACAAAAGCATTTAATTCTTGCTTCTTATTGATCGTAACATGTTCGAGGACCTCACGATCCTAACTGAAGTCCCTGACTACAATGTATTTCTCCTTTGTGAACACAGGTGAGAAGCATAAATTTCAGACCTCACCTACTTCCTCTTGCTCTATGCAAAATATGCCCCTTCGCTTTCTAACAGTCTTCACTCTCCATGGTAATCCTCTTCCTCTAACTAAATTTATAAAATACCTTGTGGCTTTTCCCTTAACAGTACCTGCCAAAGGTAATTCTAGGCCATTGTTTGCCCTTCATTTTTAACGACCACCTTTTGCAAACTCTATACTTTTGAAGGCCTGTACCTATTTTCATTGTGCAGTGTTTTATTTACCAAACTCATATCAATTCATCAGCATTCACTGAAATTCTACCTTTTTCATTCTCTCTTTGCGGAACACAATGGCCCTGGATTCTGATTGTACCACGTTATAATGGCCCCACTTTCCAATTATAGACTCGATTGCAAGTAATTCTTCCTCCAGTCTATATGTGCCAGATCCTGTCTCATGATAGTGATAATGCTGAGTGATAGAAGTGATCTTCTGATAATTGTCTTTCAGCAAATTTAGACACTTAACTTCCACGCTATCCTTATCGCTTTCCATAACAACATTCATATTTCGAGTCACTATCTCTCTACCCCCACCAAAAAAATTGGAGGTAGGAGGAAACTTTATTTGACTTTTCAGTTGCATTTTAACAGGGTCCCACTGAAGAAGCGAATAAACAAATCGGGACCACGTGGACTTGGAGGTGATGTGCTGGCATGCGTTTGAGAATTGTTCAACATACAGAAAAGCCCATGCTAAGAAATAGTTGGTTTGTCAGCTCACAGGCTGTGCATTTTTATTAGACGAAGGATTCATGTTTGGGCTCCAGTTATTTACAAATTCCTGTCGATGATTGAGGTGTACAGATGAAATCTTATGTTTTCATGTTGGTTGATGGCATGACCACAGCTGAGAGTGTGAGCTGCACAGAGAATGCAAAGAGGATGAAGGGGACATGAATAGTCTCTGAGTTTCATCGCATATTAATGCATGGGATATGGCCATCACTGGCTCTGTCATCATTTAATTCCGATATCTAATTGCCTGGACAAGATCGTGGTAGTTCTTAGCAATGTTAACTTTGGTTTCTCATCACATATGTTGAGCTTTTTAATGTATCAATAGATTTACTTTTTGTTATAAATTCCAAAGCGTTCAGGTTCGTTCTTTTCCATGTCTTCTCATGAAAATCCTTTCATCAACAAGATCAATCTTTTGATTCTTCTCTAGAATGCCTCCATGGAAAGATTTATTCCCCCGAATATAGGGAATACTGTTGACAGCATTCTCGGTGTGGGCCAAGTTATGCATTCTCGAGTTTTTACAAAACTTCCCTATTTCCATTCTCTATTCCATTTGAAATGCCAGCATTCCATTTGCCTTCTCTATGACCTGCTGAATATTCATGCAACCTTTTGAGTTTAATACACAATGAATCCCAAGTTGCAATCAATCTGAAACTAAGAGGTGACAGTAATAATCAGGCAAGGACTGGAATGTGTGATAAAATATAAGCCAGTAATGACAGCTACACACTTAGAAATCAATGGGAGACATAGTACAAAGGGTTATAAATTGTAGGAGTGAAGTAAGGTCATTCATTCTATCGAGTCTGCTGCACAATTGAGTCTGCTGCACAATTTCATTGCGCCTTATATCTGTCTCAAACTCACTCTCTTGCCTTGATCCGTTTGAATCTTGATCCTCTTATTCATCAAGAACCTACCTATCTCTATCTCCAATTCATGCAGTGATTTCACCTCCGCAGCCCTCTGTGGCAATGGACAGATTCAGTACCCTCTGGCTGAAGAAATCCCTCCACATCTCTGTTCCTAAGGGTGAGAGATAATGGGAACTGCAGATGCTGGAGAATCCAAGATGATAAAATGTGAGGCTGGATGAACACAGCAGGCCAAGCAGCATCTCAAGAGCACAAAAGCTGACGTTTCGGGCCGAGACCCTTCATCAGAGAGGAGGATGGGGTGAGGGTTCTGGGATAAATAGGGAGAGAGGGGGAGGCGGACCGAAGATGGAGAGAAAAGAAGATAGATGGGGAGGTAGGGAGGGGATATGTCGGTCCAGGGAAGACGGACAGGTCAAGGAGGTGGGATGAGGTTGGTAGGTAGGAGATGGAGGTGCAGCTTGGGGTGGGAGGAAGGGATGGGTGAGAGGAAGAACAGGTTAGGGACGCAGAGACAGGCTGGACTGGTTTTGGGATCCAGTGGGTGGAGGGGAAGAGCTGGGCTGGTTATGTGGTGCAGTGGGGGGAGGGGACGAACTGGGCTGGTTTAGGGTTGCGGTGGGGGAAGGGGAGATTTTGAAGCTGGTGAAGTCCACAGTGATGCCATTAGGCTGCAGGGTTCCCAAGCGGAATATGAGTTGCTGTTCCTGCAACCTTCGGGTGGCATCATTATGGCACTGCAGGAGGCCCATGGTGGACATGTCATCTAAAGAATGGGAGGGGGAGTGGAAATGGTTTGCGACTGGGAGATGTAGTTGTTTGTTGTGAACTGAGCGGAGGTGTTCTGCAAAGCGGTCCCCAAGCCTTGGGGACCGCTTTGCAGAACACCTCCGCTCGGTTCGCAACAAACAACTGCACCTCCCAGTCGCAAACCATTTCCACTCCCCCTCCCATTCTTTAGATGACATGTCCATCATGGGCCTCCTGCAGTGCCATAATGATGCCACCCGAAGGTTGCAGGAACAGCAACTCATATTCCGCTTGGGAACCCTGCAGCCTAATGGCATCACTGTGGACTTCACCAGCTTCAAAATCTCCCCTTCCCCCACCGCATCCCTAAACCAGCCCAGTTCGTCCCCTCCCCGCGTTGTACCACACAACCAGCCCAGATCTTCCCCTCCACCCACTGCATCCCAAAACCAGACCAACCTGTCTCTGCCTCCCTAACCGGCTCTTCCTCTCACCCATCCCTTCCTCCCACCCCAAGCCACACCCGCATCTCCTACATACTTACCTCATCCCACCTCCTTGACCTGTCCATCTTCCCTGGACCGACCTATCTCCTCCCTACCTCCCCACCTATACTGTCTCCACCTATCTTCTTTTCTCTCCATCTTCGGTCCGCCTCCCGCTCTTTCCCTATTTATTCCAGAACCCTCACCCCATCCCACTCTCTGATGAAGGATCTAGGCTCGAAACGTCAGCTTTTGTGCTCCTGAGATGCTGCTTGGCCTGCTGTTTTCATCCAGCCTCACATTTTATTATCTCTGTTCTAAAGGGTTATGCCTTCACACAGAGGCTCTCGCCTAGCCTCTCCTACCAATAGAAACATCTTCTCCACTTCCACTCTCTCCACACCCCTCCGTATTCTATCAGTTTGGATGCATTTGTGCGTCTTCCATCGAAACCTCATCAAATACAGCCCCAGAACCCTTAACTAACTGTGCTTCAGATTGTTTGCCATTCAGAAAATAGTCGGCAGGATTCCACCCTACATCAGGGGTAACCCTAAGGAGTTTCAAATCCATCGCCTTAATCACTTGGCCATAAATATGTGATTGCACTCGCATGGTCTCTCGCACTGTATTTTTTTGATTGAATATCGCTGTTGTGAGGATGCAGATGAATATGTCACCTGATTCCGGGACAAAAATCGATCCCATTTGTGAAATGTTTCATGACCTGAAGTCGACTGCCTCACATTTTCTTCTCTTTGTGATAATTAAACAGGTTTGTTGTTTCTAAACATGGGCCTCTTGCATACTCAGTGAATCAAAATGAAAATGTAACAGATAACGACGAAACAAGCTCACTCTTTGTTTAAGGGGATCCTGCAGTTTTCAAACTTCCTCAAATGGAACAAGAAATAATTGCAAGTGTGTTTGTGTCATTCACACAATGGGACACTTATTGTGTGAAACCAGCTGAGCTGCAGATTCCAGTTGGTAGGATTCAAACAACACGTGAGCGAACCCACTGCATTACCAACCCATTACTTAACCACTCAGCCACGATTGTGTCAAAGTTTACAGCTCACAGTCGCCTCTTGCATTGGATTTCATCTGCAAATATCGCTGAATAGGGTTGATGGATGGAAATCCCAAGCAAATCTGTAGAGAAAATCCTTACCATTCCGGTATTATTGCATGGCCTTTCTGATTTCTCTGTTACTTTTTCCTCTCTATTGGGAAATAATCAACTTTGTTGTTTCAAAGCATGGTCATCTTGCATTCTCCATGAACATGGGAAACATTGAATGTGGAGAAATATTGCACTGAGTAATGTACTAGTGAAGTCCCAGCAACGTTCAACATTGTGGCCATTCATTCTTTTAAGTATATTTCAGGAGAAATTGGTGGATTTTTGCCTGGATAATTTGTATCCATGAACATTGAACAGAGAAGGCAAAAGAAACTAACTCAGAGACAACAAGAAGTGCCGACACCGGAGTCAGAGATTCTATGGAGCTGGAGGAACACAGCAGGCCAGGCAGCATCACAGAAGCAGAAACTGACCACTTAGTTTCAGGGTTCCTGCCAATTGTGCATGCACCTATGCTTGTGATGCATTTGCTGAGCACCTTTGGCTTTTAATCAGAAGACCGAGTGTTTTGGGCAGTGCCAGGGACAAAACTAGGGTTTCTTATTGCCCAGCCAGCATTCTCTGGTTCTTGCTGTGCAAATTTACAATGTGTGAAGACGCCTACAAATATTTCCAGCTAAACTGCCAATGTTCCAACTTCACAACGTTCACTGATATTGTAGTGGTGCTCTCAATCTCTTCTGATTTTTGTCCCCCTCTCCTTCTAATGTCATCATCAGCACCTTCCTCAGAAATAACCCTGTACCTTACCATACCCACAGACAACTGACCTTCCATTGCAGTACTTGTACCTGGTATCCACAAGGTTATATCCATGGTGTGTCATATTTCGCATCAACATGCTTCCACTGATGGAATAATCGAAAAGTGCTGTTAATTTTCACACACCCACTGACAACAACCAGATCTAGCTCAACACCCTCCCTATCCACTCCAACATTTCAGGAATATCCTCCATTTTAAACTTTACAAATCCATGCCATCGTATTTGATTGCTGCTGAAAGTTCCATTCTCCAATTTCCAAGTTCTTTCCTATCCTGGTAACTGCCTAAAGCTGAAGAATGACACATGGCAAGTGATTAAAATGGAGAAACGTCGTACAGTTCTGTCTGATCCAATAGTAGCCTGCACAGCTACTGCCTTTGCTGTCCTGTTTTGTGTATCGTTGGATATCGGAGCTTGTTCTGAGAAAAATAAAGAAACAACCAAATTCACATCTAACCTTGGAGAAACCTATGGGTGGGAACTCACAATAGGAGAGCAGCAAAATGGCCTTTGAAAATGTAACTTTTAGTTTCTTTTTGTAAATCTACAGTAGTGAGTAGAGTTTTATCTTATAATATGTTGTTATTGAGATCTGCCTCTTGGTTTTAATTTTTTAAAATTTAACAAAGTTATAAGCTATCCTGGAGCAGTGTTTTTAGAGCATTAAGTCTGTTCTTTTCTGGGTCTGTCAATTGTTGAGATGCAAAGATGGCCTTTAGTAGAGTGATATGCTCTTTATGTTGAATGTGGAAGTTTAGGGAGAGTTTCCATGTTATAGTTGACTATGCCCAACGTAAGTGTGTTAGGCTGCAAATCCTATAGGATTGCATGGATTGGTTGGAGTGGCAGTTAGAGGCAAGTAGAAATTTACACTAGCAAGGGGAAAGGATGGATGTCAGTTGCAGGGAGAGAGATAAACTGAAATGCAATCAGGTATTGGTTGACCTCCAGGAAAGGGAGATGGAGTCAGGTATTGCAGGAGTCTCCTGTGGCTATCCCCATCTCAAACAACTGCGCTGTGTTGAAAAATGTGGGGAGTGGTGGATTCTCTGGAGAATGCAGCACTGACAACCAGTTTCCTGGTCCAGAGACTGTCTCTAAGGTGACACCAGTTCCAGGCCATTGATTCTGAGAGGGGACTTTTTAGCCAGAGGTACAGACAAGTGTTTCTGCAGCTGACAGCGAGACATCAGAATGATGTATTGCCTCCCTGGAGCCAGAATCAAAGATATCTCAGAGAGAGTATGAAATATGCTCAAAGGCGAGAGAGATCAGCAGGTGGTCATTGTACACATTGGAAATAATGACATAGGAAGAGAACAGATGAGATTATGAGGAGACAATATAGGAAGTTAAGCAAGAATTTAAAAATTAGCTCATCAAGGATAGAAATATTTGGATTACTCACAGGGCCACAAGCTAGTGGGGGTAGGAGCATGAGGCTAGAGCAGATGAATGCATAGTTGAGGAGCTTGTGCAGAGGAGAAGAATCCACATTTTTGGATCGCTGGAATATCTTCTGGGGTAGGAACCACCTGTACAAGAAGGACGGATTGGATATGAATTGGAAGGGAGCAAATATACTGGCAGGGAGTTTTGCTAGAGATGCTCGGGAAGATTTAAACTGGAGGGGTAGGGGAGGGGATGTTTTGTGAACCAGGGAGACCGTGAAGAAAGAGATCAGTCTGAGACTGGTTAGGTTGGGAAAAATTGTAAGTCAAACGGACAGGGCAGACAGGAACCAAGTAGAGAACTGCATTTATTTCAATGAAAAATCCCCAGCAGGCAAGGCCGATTACCTTGGAACATGGCTCAGAATGCGTGACTGGGATAGCAGAGAGACATGGCTCGGGAATAGACAGGACTGGCAGCTTCATGGTTCAGGAATAGATGTTATAGTAAAGATCAAAAGAAGATGTTTGGACAAGAGAGGATGGGGAGTTGTACTTTTGAAGAAGGGTAACATTGCAGCTATATTTATCCAAAGAAGCCCAGGGATGTTATTTGGCTGGAATTGAGAAATAAGAAAGGTTTGATCACATTACTGCAAGTGGAAATCGATAAACAAATATGAAAAAACATCTCAGCTATCTGTAAGAATAATAGATGGTTATGGAAGGGGGTTTTAAATTTCCAAAAATGGACTAGGACTACCATAGTGTTCAGGTCTTAGATGCAGAGGAATTGGTTGAGCAGGTACAAGAAAATGTTCTAATTCAGTGTGTGGATGTACCTTCTGGAAAAGATGAAAAACCTGACCTGCTCTTAGGAAATAAAGCAGGGCAGGTGCCTGAAGCATCCGTAGAAGAACATTTTGGGGCCAGTGACTATACTTCAATGAGTTATAAAGTAGTTATGGACAGGGATAGACCGGATCTAATAGTTAAAGCTCTGAATTGGAGGAAGACCAATTTTGGCAGACTTAGGCAAAAACTTTCAAAAATTGATGGGGGGTGGTGGTGGGAGCTGGTGGAGGGTACAGATATTCCAAGGTAAATGGAGACATGGAAAATGTGAAGTGTTCAAAAATGAGAGCTCAGACACAGTATGTTCCTATTATTGCGAAGGACAAGGCAGGTTGATACAGGAAATGCTGGATGATAAGAGAAATTCAGCTTCTGAACAAGAAGACGAAAGCATATGTGAGGTATAGGCAGCATAATAGAGTGATTTTCTAGAAGAGTGTAATGGCAGCAGGAGTGCACTTAAGAGGGAATGCAGGAGGGCAAAAAGGGGACATGAGTTTGCTTTGTCAAACAGGGTGTGGAGAATCCAAAGAGTTTCCACAAATACGTTAAGGGGGAAAAGGAAGAGTAACTGGGGAGAGAACAGGGCCCCATAAGCATAAGCCATGCCACCTATGTGTGGAACTGCAGGAGGCAGGTGAGATGATACACAAGTATCTTAGATCAGTGTTTACTGGGGAGAAGGATATAGAAGATAGAGAACACATGGAAATAAATTAAAATCTTGTAAGATGCCACTGTTACGGAGGAAGAAATGCAGCATATCTCCAAATGTATAAAGTTGGGTAAATCCCCAAGACCTATCGAGAGTATGCTAGAACTCTGTGGGAAACTAAGGAAGTGACTACTTTGCCCCTTGCTGAGATATCTGTATCATCGATAGGCACAGGAAAGGTGTTGGGCAGCTGAAGATTGGCTACCTGGTTCCGCTTTTTGAGAAACCTGGTAAGGAAAAGGGGGGCTCTTGACCAGTGAGCCTGACATCAGTGGTGGGCAAGTTGTTGGAGGGGATTCTCAGGGGCAGGATTCACATGTATTTAGAAAGGCAATGGATTGGGGAGAGTCAACATGACTTTATGCCTGAGAAATCGTTGTTTGAGTTTTTTTTATCAAAGAGGACTGATGAGGGCAGAATGGTGGGTATGATCAATATGGACTACAGTTAAGACATTTGACAAGGTTCCTCATGGTAGACTGGCTAGAAAGGTTAGATCACACAAAAATAAAGGGAGAACTGGCTTTGTGGATACCGAGTTGGCTCAAAGGTAGAAGATGGAGGATGGAGTTGAGATGTTTTTTGGATAACATCCCGTTGATTTCTATATTTCTATAAATTCATGTCCTTTATCTGCCTGCACATCGGGATGCAGACACTGCCTGAAGCTTCCTGCCTGAATACAATTCAAGTTAAACTGTGCAAATCTTTATATTCCTGCACGGGGGTATGTGGAAACTGTCTCATAAGATTAAGTGAGGAGCATTTGTAAAGGTGTGAGGCTTCTGAAGTATGAAACTTCTGTCTCTGACAAAGGGGCCAAGGCACTGACTTTTTTTCAACCCATACACTTCGGCCACTTGAAATTACATTCTGCTACTTCGGCAACTTGAAATCGCCTCCTGTCATTAGCAGTCACTTCGTGAACGATCGATACTATATCCTGCTCTCTTTATGTGTTCGAAGTAGTAATTGTTTTGTATGATGTCTTTGTAGTGATTGTTTCATGTATCATGCCATTGTGAGATGTAAAATTGCTTTATGCATTACACACTTGACAAAGTATAAAAAGCGGGACTGACCGCTGCCCAGGGTGAATGGCTTGCGAGACTCTGTACTCTGTGCTGGGTTAAGTACAGTGATTTTCCACAGCTTGTACTTGCTTGGTAATAAAAGTTTTGTGTTTCTCTAAACAGGTCTGTGTCTCGTCGTTGCATCAAGTCCGTGAGTGTCTCCGAAAATGAACATAACATTTGGTGCCGTGACCAGGATTGCAACATGTACAGCAGTCTCATGTGGAGTGCTGAATAAGGGATCGATCGAGTGTCAGTGGAGTGAGACAGACAGGCTCGCAAGGTAAGATTCACCTTGGTCTCTCTCACTAGCCTGCCACCCGTGCGAAACCTCATCCCTGTGTGGCTCTGTACTGACGGAACCCCAAGACGACTCACGGTCTTGAACACTGCTAAATCTTAATGCCTGGAGGTTCAAGACTCCAGGTACGTAAAGAAATCCGGGAGGTTCGAGTCCCTAGATCTGGTAAATGGGAAAATAAAATCCGGGAGGTTAGAGTCCCGCAGTGGCCAGGTCAAGAGTCCCTAGGTCAGGTAACTGGGAAGAGGGAGTGGATTAGTATAAGATTGGGAAGGTATAATAGGTTCTGGATGTAAGTTTGCTCGCTGAGCTGGAAGTAGTTTTCAGACGTTTCATCACCATTCTAGGTAACACCATCAGTGAGCCTCCAACGAAGCGCTGGTGTTATGTCCCGCTTTCTATTTATCTGGTTAGGTTTCCTTGGGTTGGTGATGTCATTTCCTGTTCTTTTTCTCAGGTGATGGTAGATTGGCTCCAAATCAATGTGTTTGTTGATGGAGTTCCGGTTGGAATGCCATGCTTCGAGGAATTCTCGTGCATGTCTCTGTTTGGCTTGTCCTAGGATGGATGTGTTGTCCCAGTCAAAGTGGTGTCCTTCCTTATCTGTATGTAAGGATACGAGTGATAGTGGGTCATGTCGTTTTGTGGCTAGTTGATGTTCATGTATCCTGGTGGCTAGCTTCCTGCCAGTTTGTCCAATGTAGTGTTTGTCACAGTTCTTGCAAGGTATTTTGTAGATGATCTACCCCTCCCTACCCCCACCTATATTCTCCTCTCCACCTATCTTTTTTTCTCTCCATCTTCCGTCTGCCTCCCCCTCTCTCCCTATTTATTCCAGAACCCTCACCCCATCCCCCTCTCTGATGAAGGGTCTAGGCCCAAAACGTCAGCTTTTGTGCTCCTGAGATGCTGCTGGGCCGGCTGTGTTCATCCAGCCTCACATTTTATTATCTTGGATTCCCCAGCATCTGCAGTTCCCATTATCACTCATGGTGTTTTAAACTCTGGTTACCACGCCTCAGGCAATGGGGAGGGTTAAGATGGTGGGACCCTCATGGTCACCTTAGCTGGTAGAGGAATTGATCATGTGTTGCTGGCATCACACTATATCACAAACCAGCCTTCCACCCAACTAAGCTAACACACCCTGACCAATGCACAATGCACCATTGAGGATAGTCTGTCCTCCCTTTGTGTACTCAATATATAGATGTAGAAAACCATCAGGAATTTATCATATATAGTCTTGTTACTGATTTGATTTGCTCAATTTTTGTGCAGATTGAAGTCATCCACAATAATCCTCAGAACACAAGGTATGGGAGCAGAGTTAGGCTATTTGGCCCAGAAGACTGTTCAACCATTTGATTGTGACTGATATGTTTCTCAACCTCTTTCTCCTAACTTCTGGAACCATTGATCCCATTACCAATCAAGAACCTAATCACCTGTGTCATAAATACATTCAAAGGCTTGGCCTCCACATTCCTCTATGGCAATGAGTTTCACAAAATCATCGCCCTCTGACTGAAGAAATTCCTCCTCATCTCAGTTCTAAAGGGTCATCCCTTCACTCTGAGGCGGTGCCCTCAGGTTCTCGCCTCTCCTATTAGTTGAAACATCTTCTCCATGTCCATCTATCCAGGTCTCTCATTATTCTGTAAGTTTCCGTCACAGCCATAGAGTCTGACAACTTGAAAGCAGACCCTCAGCCCAACTAATCCATACAGACCATGTTCTGAAACTAAAGTAGTCCCATCTGCCTGCACATGGCCCATATCTTTCCGAACATTTCTTATTTATGTACTTATCCAAATGGCTTTCAAACGTTGTCACTGTGCCTGTATCCGCGACTTGTTTTGGAAGTTCATTTCACATACCAACCATGGTGAGCAAAAAGGTAGCCCACTTTGCTGGAAAGTGACTCCTCTCACCTTAAAAATATGCCCCTTTGTCTTGTTATCTCCCACCCTGAGGAAACAACAACTGCCATTCACTTTCTGTATGCTCCTCAAGGACAGGTCTTTAACATTTACTGGTTAGGCCCTGGGTTGTGTTGAACCCAGATACCTGCGTGCCCTAGATGGTGCCATAAGTGGCCACTTGTAAACGATTCATTGGACTTATGTAAGTGCATGTGACTCCATGATTTCTGAATTCTCTACAATCCTCTACAACCTCCTTGTTATACCTCTAAGGTATGTTTGGGCCCTTGGATATTGGGGAGGGAGGTGGTAAATGGACAGGTGTTGCACCTTCGTCAGTTACGGGGGAAGGTGCCACAGGGCTGTGGGGAGGTGTTGGGGGTGAAGGAAGTGTGGAACAGGGTGTCCCGGAGGGAATGGTCCCTGCGGAAAGCGGACCAGAGAGGGAAGGGGGATATGTGTCTGGTGGTGGAATCTTGCTGGAGGTGGAGGAAATAGCGTCTGATGATCTTCTAAATGTGAGTGCTGATAGGATGGTAGGTAAGGATAAGGGGAACCCTATCACGGTTGTGGGAGGGAAGAGATGGGGTGAGGCTGGAAGTGCGGGAGATGGGTCGGACCTGGTTGAGGGTCCCATTGACAACGGAGCTGTGGAATCCTCGGTTGAGGAAGAAGGCCATATTTGTGGTCACTGCCTTCACCTCTCATCAAATCTCCCTCGTTATACATCACTAAATCCAGAACTGTCTGTTCCTTTCTGAATGCAACCATTAGCTGCTCCAAAACAATCTCATTGACGTTCCATAAATTCCTTGTATTGAAATCAGCTGCCAATTACATGACGACTTGGATGCTTGTACACACGTTCCATCAGTATTTCAGCCTTTCCATGTGCCTATCTTTCATAGATATTTATTAGATATTTAGTTCCCAGCCCTGATCTCCTGGCAACCACATGTGTGTTTGTCTTGCATCTCCAATCTGCCCACTTAACTGATGCGTGTCCTTTCCGTACTAATACTTGGGCATATTTTCATTTTCTGGATCCTCACTAATGCCTTTTACCTCGTCCTAAAATGTTGTATTCAAGTCTCAGTAAACTATTCTCGTTCAGTTTGAACTCGATCCAATTCAGCCCGTGAACTTTTTGTGCATTTTCTCTGCCCCCAAAGGGTTTTACCTGTTTAAAGCCACAAAAGAAAAGTTGCAAACAAAACCAAATAACTGCGAATGCTGGAATTCTGAAACAAAAATAAACAAACAGACAAAGCTGGTGACACTCAGCAGGTCTAGCATTATCTGTGGTGCCGTCTGAGAACAGTCAAACGTTTCTACCTGACTTTTGTTGCACACAGCTCCAGTTTTGTTCTCAATTCCGCTGCCTCTCACCAAATCCAACCTATCTCCCGCTGAACTGACTGTACTCCGTGCACTCAGATCCAACCCTGGCTTTGTCTTTGAGCCTACTGACAAGGGAGATGTTGTTACAGTCTGGTGTAATGACCTCTACCATGCAGAGGCTGAGCGCTAACTCTCCGATACCTCCTCCTACCTTCCTCTGGACCATGTGCCGCCATGGTACATCACACCATTGTATCCACTACTGTTAGTGATCACATTTCATCCATTGATATCCCCCACCCCCAACCCCGCCTCCCCCATCAACCCGCCCCGCTTCCAAGCTAATAATCTCCCCCAACCCTGCACAGCTCGTTTCTACCTCCTCCCAAAAATCCACAAACAGGTCTGCCCAGGCTTACCCATTGTTACAACCTACCCATGGCCCGCAGAACTCATCTCTTCCTACCTCAACTCAGTCTTCTTTCCCCTGTCCAATCTCTACCTACATACATCCATGATTCATCTGACGCCTTGTGCCAATTTCAAAACTTCCAGTTTACCGGCTCCAACCACCTCCTCTTTACTATGGATGTGCAATCCTTTTACACATGCATTCCCTACCACGAGGGTTTTAGGGCTCCATGCTTCTTCCTGGAGCAAAGACCTGATCCATCCCCACCCACCACCACCCTCCTCTGTTTGTCTGAGCTTGCCCTCACCCTCAACAAGTTCTCTTTGAACTCCTCTCATTTTCTTACAGTCAGAGGGGTTACCATGTGTACCCGGATGGGCCCGTGTTATGTGTGTCTCTTCATGGGGTACGTGGAACATTCCTTGTTCCAGTCCTATTCCAACCCCACCCACAACTCTTTCTCTGATACATCGATGAGATCATCGGTGCTGCTTCCCTCTCTCTCATTTGGAATTGGAAAAATTGATTAATTTCCCCTTCAATTTCCACCCTGCCCTCACTTTCACCTGGTCTATCTCTGACTCCTTGCTTCCCATCCTCAACATTTCTGTTTCAATTTCTGCGGTAGACATTCCACTAATATCCATTACAAACCCACTGACTACCACAGCAACCTGGACTATACATCCTCACATCCCACCTCCTGTAAAGACTCCATCCCATTCTCTCTGTTCCTCCGACTCCTTCACATATGTTTAGATGAAACCAAAATCAACAAGGTTGCCTCCAACATTTCCACATTTTTCTCAACTGAGGATGCCCCAGCAACGTTCTCAACAGGGCCCTCAATTGGATCCACCCCATCTCCTGCACTTCCACTCACAACCTTTCTCTTCCCTCCAGCAAAAGCGATAGAGTTCCCCTTGTTCTTACCTACTGTCCCACCAGCATCCACATCCAGAAGATTATCAGGTGCCATATCTGCCACCTCCAACAAGATGCCACCACCAGGTGGTGTATACCTCTCCCTCCCTTGGCTGCCTTCTTCAAGCACTGTTCCCTCTGGGACTTCCTGTTCCACACTCCCTTCACCCCATCAACCTCCACAGCCTAACGGCACCTTCCCCTGCTACCTATAAAGGTCTAACTCCTGCCCATTTACCTCCTACCTTCCCAGCGTCCAAGGGCCCAATTATACCTTCCAATGAAGCAACATTTCACCTGCATTTCCCAGAATCTCGTCCACTGCATTCTCTGCTCACAATGTGGTCTCCTCTACACTGGGGAAGTGAAGTGCAGACTGGGTGACTGCTTCACAGATCATCTACGTTCAGCTTGCAAAAGAAACCCTGAAGTACCTGTTGCTTCCCACTTTAACACACCATCCTGTTCCCTGGCCAACATGTCTGTCTCTGGCTTACTGCAAATCTTCGAGTGAAGCCCCACACAAGCTGGAAGAAAATCACCTCATTTTTATACTTGGGGACCCTGCAGGCCTCCAGACTCAATATCGAGTTCAAATGTTTTAGGACCTGAACTCCCCCGTGTTCCAGCCCCAAACCCCACACACAAGGACTTGTTACGACATAGCCTGTCTTTGCACTCTGCCTGTTCTTGGTCACTAATAGTCCCTATTACGACTAATCACGCTTGCAGCCTAATCATGTTCACTGCTTTGTCTGTCCAACTTCTATTTTCTCTCTCTTTAGGCTCTATCCTATCATTTATTCCCTATTCCTTCCCCTCCCCTTTCTTCTGCGTATAAACTTACATTTTCCCAGCCTCCGTCAGTTCTGAGGGACGGTGACCAGGCCAGAAACGTTAACTGCTTTCTCCTTCGATGCTGCCAGAATGGCTGAGCTTTTCCAGCAACTTTGTTTTTGTAATACCTCTGCTAGATTGACTAACCTAGTACAGACAGAAGCCTCAATCTCTCTTTCTTAGTCATGAACACTGTAGCTATATCAGCATGATTCTACACTTTTTTAAACAGGCTCTGCAGAATGGACTGATCTGGACACCAAACTATTTTCCCACAATCCATCCCTGCCACTTGATCAGACTCTCTCACAACTGTGCCTGCTTCAATTTTACTGTTTCACTATTTACCACACAGTTGCTCTTTTTCGACCTTGCACTTCTCTTGAGGTTTCGTGAGTATTTTTTTCTCATTTCTTTTCTTATTCACTTTTTTCTCGCTTATTTTACGTGTGGCAACACAAGGACTCACAACCCTCCTCTTTCCTTATTTGACTCGTGATTGTGCCAGGACTCTCAGCCCTCCCTTTTCTCCTAATTTGCAGGCAGGGCCTCGCAACCCCCTATTCCTTATTTCAGGTTCTGACATTATTTCACACACTCTTGTGCTGTCCTTTGCATTCTCATGTTATTTCAAATATTTTCGTGTTATGTTGCATTTTCACATTAGGTCAGATGTTCTCGCGCCAGGATCCCCTTCCACTATTTTGTGTGTTCTCGCAAAATAGTGGAAAGGTTTTCTGGCTTACAGAAGAAACCCACCAATTGCCAAGCTAGCTAGAAAGAGTGGTAATTAAAGATTCTTACCCAGATCATGGCCCAGTGTAACCCTGCTCACAGCAGCAATTTGTAGGAACATTTTCCAGAGCAGGGACAAGAACTCAGGAGGCAGGCAAGATTCAAGCAAGTGGAAGATGTTTATTCAAGCAGAGACCAGTCGACAGAGGAAGCAAGCCTATGGATTTTCGTGGAAACTGGCTTTGGAGGATGGATCAATGACACACCCTCTGGTTTTACAAAGAAATACAGCATTTTTTATATATCTTGTGTTACAGTAATCAATTGCAACATATTCACTGTCCTCCCCAATTAATCTAAACACACAGATCCTGTGGGACACCTAGTGGACACTTATATAGACAACTCCAGGTTCCATGATCTTACGCTGTTTGCTCGACATCATCATCTCTCAGCCTCAGAATCTTTCTGTGCATCCCATTCATTTGCATTCAAAAAGTTTGATGATTATACTTGCTTGGGTCTTTCGCAGACGTGTTTATCTATAAGGACAGTTTGAAATCCATTATCTGTTGTATGTTGGTACAGTCATTTATCACATTTAGTTACTCCTTTAATTTTCCCATTCTCCCAATGCATAATGTAAAAACAAAAAAAAAATCAGTTAGTTTAACTAATTGCTATCAGGTTAACTTCTGTATGAAGTTAATTAAAAGTGTAGTGTTGTACCACTACTTCTACAGTCAGCATTTCATAATTTATGGGTTGTGAGGGCATAAGAGAAGGCATTTCCTCAGGCTAGTTAACCTACACATCTAAACTTAAATGTTCGTAAGGAATGTATTATATTCTGATTGTGCCTTGAAACCAACTTATGTGATTACAGCAGTTTGAGATCGAAACTATTTAATATTGCTGGTAGCTTCAAAGAGGCGACTATTTATGAGGAAAAAACTTTAGCTGCTTCAGAACCTAAACTAGAACATGATGTTATGCATTTACTGGGACAACCATTCTTTCAGTAATAAAGCTGGAATTGGCCATTTACCTGTCCTGAGGCATCCTTTTATCAGAACTGTCTGGGATGGAAACATACAGCGTCCTTTTACTTACCTTCTCGCAGTTATGCTCAAGGATACAATTATACTTCACTGTGTGAGCAGGCTGCTTAATTTTTGCTTAGCTTCTCTCTGCCAACTTGTAAGCAGGTATGGGCAGCTTGGAGTTGTCCAGTACAAGTCACCTTACATCGCCACTACAGGTCACCCCTACGCCAAGTCAGAAAGTGAGATGGACAGAGAGGCAGTGGAACACGGAGAGAGATATCGCGAGAGGGCCAAAAATATATGGCTAAAGAGACAAACAGATAGAGAGTGTGGTGCAGGGAGAGGGACAGGAGCTAACTGAGACAGAATGAGAGAAAGGGACCAATGAGAGAAGGTACACAGAGAGAGAGAAAGACACTGTTACAAAGGGAAAGGGTGTGAGGCAGAGAGGGAGCACAGAGGGGCAGAGAAGGAGGAGAGCATATGAAAATAGAGAGGGAACGACTTACGAGGGAGAGAGAGGGTGGGCGGAATATGGGTGAGATAGAGATCAACAGAGGGGGGAAGAGAGGGACAGATGGAAAGAGAGACAGGGGAAAGGACTGTTGGGAGGGGATGGTGCAAACAGAGACAGATATAGAAGCAGATGAGAATAGAAGTGGAGAAAGAGCATGGATAGGGAAGAGGGAAACAGGGAGAAGGGCAGACAGAGAGAGCCAGGAACAGATGAGGAGAGAAGGACCAAGAGGGACAGGGAGGGAAAGAAAGAGAGAGGGGAGGCAGAAGGAGGACAGTTAGAAAGAGAACGACAGAGAGAGTGAGGAATAGAGAGAGACATAGAGAGTTGGACGGTGAAGGATGTATTGGAGACAGGGACAGACAGAGTGGATGGCACAGAGTGATGAAAGGCGGGACAGTGCTGAGAGACAGAGTAGGAAAGGAAGATAGGGATCGAGAGTGAGGGGGGAACAAAGAGTGAAAGCAACAGTGTTACAGATGGGTGAGGTGTGTGTGAGAGAGAGGGGCGACAGAGGAAGAGAGAAGGATGTGACAGAGGGAGAATATGAGTGAGGGGGCCAGAGGGAGAGAGACACAGAGAGAAACGGGCAGAGGAGTGGGAAAGGGACGGGGCAGTGGGAGAGAGAAGGGTGTGGAGAAGAGGAGAGGAAGAGAGATGTGACAGGGGATAGAGAGGAGAGAGGGCATAGAGAGAGAGGGCTAGATGGGGCGAAACGTGCAGGCAGGGGCGGAGGGGGTGAGAGATAGGGCCTGAGGAAAAGAAAGAGAGGGGGATGGAGGTGGAGTGAGCCGGTCTGGAGGGAGAGGAGGACAGAGAGAGAGAGAGGGAGCAGAGACAGGGAGGGGAACAGAGAGAGGCAGTGGGAGATGGAGAGACAGAGGCAGATATACAGAGAGAGGGACAGGTAGAGAATGGGAAAGAGAGAGAGAGAGGAATACAGAGAGAGAGAGAGGGCAGGCAGAGGAAATAAAATGAGGACAGCAAGAGAGATAGAACATAAACATAGAAAAGTGCAGAATAAGAACAGACCCTTCAATCCAAGATGTTGCACCAAACACAACATCAAATTAAACTAATCCCTTATGCCTGCCCCTGGAGCATTTCCCTCCATTTCGTACACAACAGTGTGTGCATGTAAAATTCTCTTAAATACCCTTATCTTATCTGCCTCTCGGACCACACCTGCCAGCACATTCCACACTCCTACCACACTGAGTAAAAAACATGCCCTTCACAGTTCCTTTGAACATGCCTCCCCCCTCCCATCAACCTTTAAAACACATCTCCTGGTTTTAGTTATTTCAACTCCGAGAAAATATTCTGGTTTTCAACCCTACCTGTACATCTCATAATCTTACAGACCTCTATCAAGTCTCCCCTCAGTTCTACTGCCCCAGAGAAAACTACCCAAGTTTATCAACAAGAGAAAGAGAAAAGTGCTGGAAAAGCTCAGCAGATATGGCAGTATCTGTGAAGAGAAAACAGAATTAATGTTTCAGATCCAGTGACTCTTCCTCAGAACTGATGGTAGCCAGGAAACTGCGTCTTTCTAGCCTCTCCTTCCTTTAATCCAGGCAGCATCCTGGTAAAGCTGGTAAAGGCGCAACAACACCTCTTCTTCCTGAGGAAGCTGAGGAAATGGATTAAGAGATTTAGTATATCTGCACCCGAGAAAGCATTCTATCCCAGCACAGCAACTAGCCTGCTCAGGACCGTAAGAAACTACTGAAGGTTGTGTGCACAGGTCAGACCATCACAGAAGCCAACCTTCCATTCATTAGCGCCATGACACATCTCGTTGCCGGGGAAAATCTGCCATCATAATCGAAGACCCACGCCACCCGCTAAGGCTCTCCAACATCCTCTTCCATCAGGCAGAATATACAAAGTTTGAACACATGCACTGGCGCCTAATTTGACAGAAACACTGAAATGTGCCACAGTAAACCACTGTGGGATAAGGTTGCACAAACCAGCACTACCCTCAGGCACATCAACATGGTGCTTCATTGCTGCAACATTGAACTGAAATGAGAAAATCCTGGATGGATTGATTAATGAGTGAATTTGATTGATTGATGAATTTGGGTAAAGGGATATTTCAGCACATTCTTCAGCTGTTGCCTGAACTTAGTCTGGGTCACGGCATAAATCGCGGTGTTTGTGCAGCAACTGAGGAGCTGCAGCATGAAGCCCAATTCCTGCACACAGTGGTCTAGATACACAGACTTATACCCAAACCACCACATCCGGTTCCACATTGAATACACCATTAACATTGACCACAACAGGACGAAATTGGCCGAGATCACAAACAGAAAAATGATGGATTTTTTTCGATTTCTCATTTCTGTGTCACACTGACCGTCCCCATTGGTGTGAGCCCGGAGTCTCCTGCGGGCTCTGCTGGTCACTAAAATGTGTCTGACAGTGAAAACATTGAGCAGCAGAATCAGGAGAAATGGAAGACCTGGGGTTAGAATGTGGTGGAGGAACTCGATTGTGACCAAGGCACGAGAGTCATAAATACCACCTCTTACATGACAAAACCAGGGGGCATTCACCAGCCGATACGTTGCTGTGAGCATAAAATACCAGAAAATGTTCTTTAAACAGCTCAGCACAGTCACTGTTCCCAGAACCACAGCCGCCGTTTTCTCACTGCAATATTTACTTTTCAGCTTCTGGCAACAAATGGCCACAAATCGATCAAAGGTGAAAGTGACGGTGAACCAGACAGAACAGTCAGTGGCTGCATAAAGCAGGATGGCGTGGATATTGCACACACGGATGAAGAACAGGAAATAAAACTGTTCCCGATAAACAATGGGAATGTGTCTCAATAGCAGATCAAGGATAATGAGCAGTAAATCCGCTGCTGCCATGGCCCCCAGGTAACGTCTGACACATGGAGATAATCCACAATCTTTATAAAGCAGGACGTAGATCGTCACTACGTTAACTATGGAGAAAGAAAACAAATAAATTATACATCAGCCTGGAGGCAAAGCCACCAGTTTGGATGAGGATCCAGTGCGATTTTTAAATGTGTCGCTGTATTCAGAGATTTATTAAAGATATTGAGGCTGAAATGCAAATGGTAGGTTCTAAATTACTTCCAAAAATGTGGCGTAAAGTACAAAAAACACTCCCCCTCCAAACACACAGGCACTCATCCATAATAACAGATGGTTTCTCGAGCGTTCCCACATAATTGATCGCTCAATAGCATGCCGAAGTCACTTCTTTGCAGTTTCTAATATGGAGGGTGAAAACATTGCTGTCCCGAAGGAAAATTGAATTAAAATTGAGGTTGGAAATTTTTGTCTTTTGGTCTAAACAGTGGTCGACCCTCAGTAATGAAGAAATGTAACTCAGGGAAAACTTATTCACCTCTTTAACTACACCGGGGTTCTTCGAAACAATGTTTCCTTCCTCTCCCTGGAATGGGATCTCTTCTTTCAGGACATTATATTTTGTTCAAGTAATTGACCTCCGGGCTTCCACAGGTAATGCCAGTCACAGAATGTTTTGGGGAATGTCAGTTTTAGAATTTTCTAGGGAATGGCGGTTATAGAATAGGCCTGGGAACGCTAGTAATACAATATTCCAGAGACTGACAGTTATAAAATTTTCTGCAGAAAGTCGGGTATAGAATGTTCTAGAGAATGTTGGTTATAGAATGTTCCAGAAAATGCCACGTACAAAATGCAATAGAGTCATAAAGATCCATATCACAATGGGCCTTCAGTCCACCTGGTCTGATGAAATCCACTCAGCCTCACAGTGTTAATCTCTCATCAAACTCAACTCGACACACTCTCTCTCTCTCTCTTGCCTTTGCAATAACCCCATAGGGGCATAGAATCTTCTGGAGAGAGTCAGTTATGGAATGTTCCAGAGAATGCCACTTGTAGAATTTTCTGAATGATGTCGTTTATTGCAGTTTCCAGATAACGCTCTGGACATTTTGCAGTTTCAGAATAATGTCAGTCGCCTGATATGTAACACATAAGGGGAATAAGCAGAGCTGTTTTTTTTTCTCAAATCTCATCCGAATAACGTCCATCCCGAGTCCAGCCAGCCTTTTAAACCTGCTCCACCATTTAATAAGTTCAGGACTGATCTGATGGTGTCCTGAGATCCATGTCACAGATACTTTCAACTATTCAATCCTTTGTCTCGTTATACAATTAGAGATCCTGCATAGGGAATATTAGGAATTAGGAGCAAAATTAAAGAGCAGGACCTCAACTGTTATAACCACCTGGTTATTACCTGACCCACGTGTAAATTGGTACAGAAAAGAAAAGACAACTGAGGAAGTAAGGTTGCCACGAAAGGAATGGTGCAGGAAGGATGGGTTCCTTTTCGAGGGGCACTGGTATTGGTTTTGGGACAGGACGGAGCTGAACCTTTGGGACGGACTGCACCTGAACTGTTCAACAACCAGGATATGACTCGAAAGGTGAAATACTGTCGTCGCAAAGACTGGAAACTAGTAGAAGTGGGGAGAAGTAGAAGGAGAGGTCATTAACATTTCCAGAACAATGAGATTTACCAGGTACTTGAGATAGCTTTGGAACCAGGATTAACAAGAATTCAAGGAAATTCTACCAATTCATTAGTGACAAAACACTAACAATTGAGACAATAGGGCCCGTTAAAGATCAACAAGGCTGTCTATCCATGGAACCACATGAAAAGGGTAAGATACTAAACAAGTGTTTTGCATCCTATATCGTGTGGAGTAGGATATATAAACTAGAGAATTTGGAGAAATACATTATGATTTCTTGAAATGTGCCAATAGTACAGAGGAGGAGGTGCTGGACATCTTGAAATGCATAAAGTTGGGTAAATTCCTCGCAAATGAGCAGTTGTACCCCAGAACATTGTGGGAATCTGGGGAAGTGAATGTTGGGCCCCTTGCTGAGATATTTGTATCAACAATAACCATGGGTAATGTGTTGGAAGAGAAGGGGTTGGTATGTAGTGCTATTATTTAGGAAAGATGGTAAGGAAAAACCAGGGAATTGTGCATTAGTGAACCCGACATCAGTGGTGCCTAAATTGTTGGAGGGGATTCCAAGGAACAGGACATATATATGAGGAAAGGTAAGGACAGATCAGAGATTTTCAACATGACTTGTGTGTTAGAAATCATGTCGCACTAACTTGATTGAATATTTTGAGAAGTGACAAAAAATATTGATAATGGCATCAACTGTCTGTACAGACTTCAGCAAGGCATTCAGCAAGATTCTACGTGGTAGACCAGTTTGCAAGGTTAGATCGCATGGAATCTAGGGGCAACCAGCCACTAGGATATAAAATTGGCTTGAAGGTGGGATGCAGAGCATAATGTTAAGTGTTGACTTTTTTTTGTCTGATTGGAGGCCTATGACCAATGGTGTGTTGCAAGGATCAGTGCTGTGTCCGGTAGTTTTTGTCATTTATATCAATGAGTTAGATATGAACATAGGAGGAAAAGTGAGTAAGTTCACAGATAACTCCAAAATTGCTGGGGTGTCAACAGTGAAGAATAATATCTCAGAGAACAATGGGACCTTGATTAAATGGGCTGGTAAGTGGTAGATAAATTTTATTTTAGATAAATGTGAGGTATTGCATTTTGAAAGCCGAATCAGGGCAGTATTTATAGACTTATTGGTAGGGATCTTCAAGGAAATAATGGAATCCCTACAGTGTTCAAAAAGGCCCTTCTGCCCTTTCAGTCCACACTAATACTCCAAAGGACATCCCACCAGGATCACCTGCACCATATCGCTGTAAACCTGTATTTTTACTGTAAATCCAGTAATACACATCATTGGAAAAAAATGGCCAATTAACATGGCCAATCCACCCTAACTTGCACATCTTTGGACAGTGGTAGTAGACAAACGAACCCACAGAAAAGCCGTGCACGCACAAGAAAAGCGTGCAAACTCCACATAGGCATTCATTTGAGGGTGGAACTAAACCTGGACCCCCATTTCCGGGAAGTAGCAAGGCTAACTACTGAAACACCATGTCACCCTGGGGTGAAGGTTCACAGTTCCCTGAAGCTGGAGTCACAGGTAGACAGGTTAGTGAAGAAAGCATTTAGTACACTTACCTTTTTTGGTTAGTGCGTTGAAGAGAGGCGTTTGGATGTCATGGGACTGTACAGAACATCAGTTAGTCCACATTTGAAATACGGCATTTAATTTTGATCTCCTTTCTATAGAAACAATGTTGTTGAACTTGCAAGTATGGAAACATGATTTATAGGGTATTGCTGGTGTTAGAGAATTCGAGCGAAAGGGAGAGTTTGAATTGGGTGGGGCCATTGTCCCCAGAGCTTTGGAGGATAATGGATGACTATATAGAAGTAATAAAATAATGAAAGCATTGGATATGACGAATAGTCAAGGTCTTTTCTGAGGGTAGGAGAAAGCAAAGCTAGAGTGCATAGGTTTAAGTTGAGGGGTAAAGACTGAAAAGGGTTCGAAGGTGCAACCTGCTCAGGCAGAGAGCGGTACATGTACCGAATGAGCTGCGAAATGAAGTGATGGAGGCTGGCATCTGGATTTGTACATGAAAAGGAAGGGGTTGGGGCATTTAGGCCAAATGTTGGAAAAGAGGACTAGGTTAATTAGGATACCTGGTTGGCATGGACAGATTGGCAGGAAGGGGCTGCCTCCGTGCTGCACAGCTGCCTGACTCTATATGAGAAGGTGAACATTCAGTTTCTCTCAGTTCTGACGAAGGGTCACCGGACCTGGAACATTGACTCTGATTTTTGTTCATGAATGCTGCCAGACCTGCTGAGTCTTTCCAACAACTTCAGTTTCTGTTCCTGATTTATAGCATCCATAGCTTTTTTTTTCAGTTTTTATTGAACCTCTCTAGCCTGTTACACAGAAAAGGAGGTGGCTATTCAGCCTCTTGGGTCTCTTAAACTGAAACAGGAGGAGGCTATTTGATCTCTCAAGTCTGCCACAGGGGGCCTTTTAGGTTTTGAGCCTGTTACAATGGAACAGAGGGAGGCCATGTGGGCTCTGGACTCTGTTACAGCGGAAAAGGAGGTGGCCAAGCAACCTCTGGAGCCGGTTACACAGGTTGGAGGGTGTGAGCTATCGGGAGAGGCTGAATAAGTTGGGGCTAGTTGGCCGGGAGCATCGGAGGCTGTAGGATGAGCTTAAAACTTTATACAGTCATGAGCGGCATGGATATGGTGAGTAGTCAAAGGCTTTTCCCCAAGGTAGGGGAGTCCAAATCTAGATGATACAGGTTTAAGGTGAGAGGGAAAAGATTTTAAAAAGGACCAAAGGGGCACTTTTTCTTTTCACACAGAGGAGCACTTCTGTATGGATTGAGCTTCAGTTGAAGTGGTGGAGGATTGTTTCGTTTTCAGGTTTAAAAGACATCTGGAAGGGGATATGACCAGGAAGGGTTTAGAGCGATACAGGCCAATTGCTGACAAATGGGGCTAGATTCATTTGGGATATCTCATCGTCCTGGACAAGTTGGACAGAAGGGCCTGTCAGCACACTGCACGCCTCTATGACTCTACTACTGGAAGATGCCATCCAGCTTCACAAGTCTGTCATACAACTGCACGACCTGTTAGCTCGCTTGCACAATTACTGAGAGAAAAAAAATCATAAATACATCGTTCAGATTGTGAGGATGCTTTTCAGAAACAGAAGAAAGGCTTCCAGTCAATAGAAGCTGTAAGTAATGTGAATGGACCATTCAGTCCCTCAATTCCATTCCATGGGTAAAGCACACAGCTATTCGAACCTATTGTTCAGGATCAGGAGGAACACGTCTGTTTTCATGATAAAAAAAATTAAAAGATTGTGGATGTTGTAAATCAGGAACAAAAGCAGAAGCTGGTGGAAAAATTCAGAATAATTCTGAAGCAGGATCACCGGACCTGAAACGTTAACTCTGATTTTCTCTTCACAGATGCTGTCCGACTTGCTGATGTTTTCACAAAGCTGGCACACAGGGACAGAACAAAGCCATTTAACTGCTCGAGACGATACACAGTTTGATCTGGAGGTCAGTAAGTCTCCAGGATTCTGTTACCCAGGAACAGGAGGAGGCAACTCACTCTCCACCACTATGGTACACTGGCAGGCACGGTGATTTGGCTTGTTACAAACAGAAATATATGAATACGTTGCAGGAGTGGGCCATTCAATCCTGTTCCCCCATTCAATAATATTCAATGTAATTGTGATTCCTCACCCATTTCCCTCTCTGCAGGTTCTGCGCTGTTTTCTGGCCATGTTACAGACAGAGACACTGTAACTACAGTCATGACGACTCATCTAGCATGGGTCACCAAAGCATCTGGTCTTCCTGAATGCCCACAGAAGATTAAAACACAACCTTGAGGAAACTATCCCGAGCATTTCCATGAACCTCCCAAAAAGAATTAAGTGAAACACTACTCAACGCCAAGTTCGAAGCCTAGTCTGAATCAATAACAGTCCGGGATTCCAGAACATATGATCAGCTGAGAGAAACTAAGACAGACGTTCAGTAGACCGTCACAGAACACGTTACAAAGGTGTACCCCTTAGCTGTTGAATATCTCTTGTCCAACATGGAGCTCCGCGCAGGACACTGGGAAGTGAAAGAAAGTGCAAGCAATCGTTTTTTTTCAATGTCAGTTTCATAATGATGAACTGAATGTTCCAGAGTGAATGATACAATAGGTCAGTGAGGATACGGGACATCAGTTCAAGTTAAACTGGACAATTACTTAATGGGCAACAAGATGCAGCAATACGTGGGTAGACAGCAGAATGGGACTCGCCTGGGGATTCAGAATTTGGAGGGTGCAATCGTAAGAATGAGAGCATAAAATAAATATGCTGCCAGGTCAGCTAAAATTGAATTTTAAAAAAAATCACATTCACAATCCAGTTCACAGACTCAGCCCAGACACCATAAATTCAGAGAAGGCATCCGTTCAGCATCGAACACTGTGCAAACCAGGATAGTGTTCGTCTCAATGCAAGCTGGCAATCTGTCCAGTGTGGAACACTGATTACACCAAACCAGTGCATTGACCTATAAACCCAAACTAGACATCTATCCACTGCAAGGACCACAGCAGTGCACTGTTCTATAAGCCCAGAGAAGATAACTGTGCAGCATGGGGAGCTGAGCAGACCACGGCTTGCATTGAGTTATAAATTTAAACTATGTATCTGTCGCCTTGTCGAGCTGTCAAACCACCCCAGTGTATTGCTCAGTAACACTGCCGAAGATCACAACGTGTAGAGCTGGATGAACACAGCATGCCAAACAGCACCAGACGTTCAGTAGACCGTCACAGAACACGTTACAAAGGTGTACCCCTTAGCTGTTGAATATCTCTTGTCCAACATGGAGCACCGCGCAGGACACTGGGAAGTGAAAGAAACCAGAGGAGCAAGAAGGCTGACATTTCAGGCTTAGGCCCTTTTTCATCCAGCTCTACACCTTGTGGTCCCAGATTCACCAGCACCTGCAGTTCATACTATCACTGCCTTAGTTCGCTCTCAGCTTGGGGAACCTTGCAGCCCATGCTGGAAGTGACAGGATATGAGGCTCTCATCCATTTGCAGCTCCATATCCCCAACGTGCCATGACAAAGGGTGCTGTGGATGCGAGCATCACTGCCAGAGAGAGATGCCAGGGAATCAGTTTAAATACCAACCAAAACAAGGGGTTCAGAATATAGACAGAGAAAGGAAAACTGAGAGATAATGTCATGGAGGGATGTGTTCACGGGTTTCAGAATGCTGAAGTGAAAATATTTTGATAGCACCTTGCAACATGGGCCAATGTTTCCCACAATGACGGGTGTATGGAATTTTGGTGAGTTCAGTTGACGGAGAGTGTTGGATGACCATTTGTTCCGTAACTTTGAAACTCAGAGTGGCGACAGCAGAACCTTTGACTCATTGGGTTCAACCTTGCAATATTTTGTCTCAGAGTCATTTTCATTGAGTTTGACAGGGAACATCTGCATGAGGCCAAGCTAATTTCCTGCTTCTACCTTCTCAATCTCACCTCATTAATTACCTACACCACCCCATATCTTCCCTCTCACTCAGCATCCTCCAGTTTTGCCCCTTCATCATGGCTAGTGGTACTGACCACTGCCTGGATGCTCCTGGATATTCTGTGATTCCTGGCTCTGGTGCCATCTTTAAAAGGCTAATGGGCACATGCGGTTTTCTTTGTTTGGACCTGCCCTGAACTGTGTACAGTGAGCATAGCAGATAAGGGGCTATTGCATCACATTTTTTTGACAGGGGCCTGGAGGTCCAAGTGAATGGGTTAGTACAGGGGAAGACCATTCTCTTTCCAGGGGAGGCCATGACACCAGAACATGATCCGAGCTTTTTGCCTATTTCAGTCCAGTATCGGCAGGGTGAAGAAATGCCCAGCAATACAGGATAAGCATGAAACCCCTCCCTGTTCATTGAGGGTAAGTGCCACCGTATTCTTTCCACTCTGTCACACTCAATGTACTTCTTTCATAGCATTGACCTTCAAACAAGATTCATGAGCTAACATTCTAAGTGCATGCAGCATCATACCTCTCTCCCACCTCCACTGTAACCCCCACACTAATAACACTGCATGGATTCAAAATTCGACTGACTCACTCCAGACACATCAGTATTTACCTCCTACCTCCAACAACCCTAGGAGCAGGATCACCCACTTCCATCCACCCTTCCACCCTCACGCCCTTTCTGTCATTTCAGGAGAACGAGCGTGTAATAGAGTAGAAAGTGTGCAGCCGGTTGGTGGAGTGCCCAACATCTGTTCCCTCACAACTTTCTCCCACCCTGCGCCATATTGACAGGTCCCAAAGATGCTCAGGATGACTTGCGTGGAGGTTCTGGAACATCCATATCGCACCAACTGAGTAAGAAGCAATATTCAGTGATGAACAATTCTCATTTTCAACCTACTGTAAGTTATTTTTCACTTGGCATAACTTAGATGCTGTGGCCCAGAAAACTGTCCCTCTTTTATGTTGAGTCAGTGCAAATGGAATCTCCACGGTCTTGTTGTGTCACAACACATCGTCTCCACCACCTCCCAGGAAAGGAACATGATCGAACAGCAAAACACACTGAGTGGGTCGAATCGGCCATTTCTGCTCCAATTTCTTACGCTTTCATGATCTTATGCTCGTTGTAATTTATCTACCTAAAAGAGCAGTGGAGGATGAAGTTGATAAATATTTGGTTGAAAAGTCTTAATGGTAAAAAGCGGTATGGGGGGTTTGAGGTCTATGCCTGTTACTAATTGTTGTATCCTTCAAACTCCAAAGAGATGGTGACATAGTGTGATGTTAACTCATTTAAAAAATAAGGGCTCGCCTATTTAAGACTAATATAAAGGTATTACCTTTTCTTAGTGTTGTGCTCACCTCCAGGCCAGTGAAGATTTGGTTTTTGAAAATACTCAAGGCTGAGGCCAACTGATTTTTGATGGAAAAGGGAATCATTGTTTATGCGAACAAACAGGAAAGGCATGTTCAGACACATTCAGATAACAATATGCTTTTATATGATTCAACTCAGGCAGGGAGAAATTGCAACCTTCCTGAGAAGCGACGGCTTATTGCCCCCATGTCTGTCTGTCTGCCTACCTGTCTGCCTACCTGTCTGCCTGTCTGTCTGTCTATCTGTCTGTCTGTCTGTCTATCTATCTATCTATCTATCTATCTATCTATCTATCTATCTATCTATCTATCTATCTATCTATCTATCTATCTATCTATCTATCTATCTATCTATCTGTCTATCTATCTATCTATCTGCCTACCTACCTACCTACCTATCTCTTTCACCTCACAGCGATGTGTGTGAATGGAAACCCCGCTCAGTGATCTTTACTACACGTGGAGGATTCCGGTTGAGGATTCATTGAAATTTCCAAACTCCCTGAAGCAAAGGGAATTAAACTAAATCCAACTGGTCCAAGTCGAAATCCAACTGCCAGCAGCTTGTGTGTCCAGAATGACTTCAGAAGCAGAGTAACATTTGGGACAATCTGCTTTTTGCTCGTGTCATGAGTTTAACTTTTTTTTTTGACAAAACTCTTCAAACTGATATTCTGCAGTGATTTTTTCCCGTTTGTCTTCACGTGTGCATATGTGTGTGCATGACTCTGTGTGTTTGCATGTGTGTGTGATTGTAAGTGTGTCTGTATGTGTTTATTTTTATGTGTTTCAGTATTTATAGAATGATAAATACTGATGTACATATTTTCAATGCTCAAACTATTTGTCATTTAACCTTCCATCACAGCGTCAGTTACGTTGCTTTGATTATGGCTGAGCTGTTTTTTTAGTAAACGTAAGACTTCTACTCAATTTTTCCTAAACGCTGAACGTAACCCAGTCTGAGCCCTGCATAATTAGCCATATCACCAAGTTGGCAACAAATAAATTAGTGAAGAGTTGGACAAAAAAAGAAAAAAAAAGACCCTCCATTCTCAGTCTAAACAGGGATGAGGAGAAATTCTCAAAGGGTCATTTGAGTGGGAATTCCCTTCCCCAGAAGTCTGTGGTTCCTGCATGTTTGTATTGATTCAAAGCAGCGTTAGTTAGATATTTGAAAGCAGAGTGATCCAAGGGTAACGAACTACGGATAGGAAGGTGTGACTGAGGCGACAACCGGGTCAGCCACAAGCTTAGTGACTGGTGGAGCAGAGTCAAAGTGTCTAATGACCCACTCCTGCTCCTCAGTCCTATGTTCCATTCTGATCCTCAAATCTGCCATACTGAAGCTGTGGAAGGCCACTTGTTCCAGCTACCTCATGCACAGAAACCCCTCAGAACTGCCACACGCCATGTGATGCATGTTGGATAATGTTTTTGGTGGAAAACGGGGGCACCAGTGTGAAACACACCCCAACTCTCCTCACAGACGTTTCCCAGTATCCCTTTATTGGTCGTGGTCTAGACCTTGATTCACTGTGAAAACAGCCGCATACTGGTCACTGACATCACTGACAAAATTCTCTGGTCTTCCTACCTGCAACATTCCAAAGCATCAATTTCAGGGAAATCACAACCAATAACTTTTCAAAAGCAGAATGGGAGGAAACAAGATACAGAAGTAAATCTTTCAGCCCCTCAAGTCTGCCTTCCCCTTCAATGCGATCATGGCTAATCTGATGTTGGCTTCAATTCCTCTTTCCTGCCCACTTCCTTGCAGCTCTCAAATTTCTGATGTGTCAAAATTTAATCACTTCTTTCCAAACATTTCAGTGACCTATCTCTCTATGCTCTCTGGAATTAAGACGTTCCGACAGTCACTACTCTCTGAGAGAAGGAAACAGCCCCCACACATACAGCATAACCTATTAACACGAACAAAAGATACAAACACAGTGTAAATGTGATGGGCACAGATTGCAAGGCAGCATTTGACTCGCAGTGGTATCAAGGAAACCAAACAAAATTGGACTAAATAGGAATCAGTGTAAACTCTTCAATGGGTGGAGACATTCGTAGCACAGTGTGGTTGTGAGACATCAATCACCTCAGCGCCGGGGTATCATTGCGGGAGATATTCAAGGTAGCTTCCTCGGCACAAACTTTTTCAACTGTTTCATCAATGCCTTACCCCCATCATAGGATGAGAAATTGGGATGATCACCGAAGATTACACAATGTTTAGCACAACTTGTCAGGCCTCAGTTCCTAAAGCAGCCTGTGTCAGTGTGCACCAAAAACTGGACAACAGTCAAGCTTGAAATATTAAAGTGTGTGTAACATTCATGTAACAGCACTACTGGACACAGCACATATTCACAGTAAAAGGAAGACATCATTCAGCACCTCGAGGTGATTTCACAGGAGGATAAGGAAGTCTTTCAGTCCATTGAGATTTTGGACAAAGGGGACAGCCCATTCAGTCACTCCTGCCTGTGACATCAGAAAAGAGTGTGTCTTGTCAGCACATCAAAATTTAAAACAGGACTCTGAGGTTGCTGAATCCAGTCCATGATCCTTTTCCATGGAATGAGGAAGATGCCATTCAGCCCTTTGAAACACTGATACATAAATAGGAGGATATTATTGCCGGCCCAACATGATTAACCAATGTACCACAGACTGCACAGATAGACTGTTACATGTTGCTCCTTCTGGCTGCATGGCTAATGGTGCTTTACCACAATTTGCTGATTGTGAAAAAGGAAAGTGGATCAGTTGTGCCAAGCCTCAAAGATACATCTGCCATCTCTGAGAATACAAACTGTTTTTCTATATGGAGGTCAGAAACTGGCTGCAATGGCAAACTCTGTCTGACTTAGGGCACTGTGGCCCCTGACAGGTTTGTGAACAACATGAAAATCAATGCAGGATCACACACCGACTGCAAAATAAAGTGGTGAGAGCTCATTGAGAGCCTGGAGCTCTCTCAACCTGAAGATGAGGTGTCAACTTGGCGAAGCCACCAAAGAGGACTGTTTGCATGCCAAACAACATAAGCTGCAAGTGATAGAATGAAGCGATTTCGTAGCAAACAGATCAGATCAGAGTCCTGCAGCCCTGCTACATCCACTTGTGTATGATGGTGGAGAAACAAACAATGCACTGGAGGAGGAGGCTCCACAAATATTCCCGTCCTCAATGATGGGAAAGCCCAGCACCTCAGCGCAAAAAGTAAGGCTGAAGCTTTGGCTGCCACCTTCAGCCAGAAATGCCGAGTGGATGATCCATCTCGGATTCCTCCAGAGGTCCACATCATTACAGATACCAGTCTTCAGCCAAATCTATTCTTTCCAAATGATACCAAGAAATGTTTGGAGACACCGAATACTTAGAAGGCTACAGGCCCTGGCAATATCCTGGCATTGTATTGAAGCCTTAAGCTCCAGAACGTGCCACTCCCTAACCAAGCTGTAGCAGGGCAGTTACAACGCAGGCATCGACCTGACATCATATAATATTGTCCAGGTACTTTCTGTACATGAAAAGCAGGACAGCTGCCCCATCAGCCTACTTTCTATCACGAGCAAAGTGATGGGTGGTATCATAAATAGTACTATTAAAAACACTTTGTCATCAAAAAGTTGCTCAGTGAAGTCCCGTTTGGGTTTCACTGGGGTCTTTCAAATTGTGACTTCATTAAAGCCTTGGTTCAAACATGGACAAAAGAGCTGAATTCATCAGCTGAAGTGAGAGTAACAGTGCTTGGCTTCAAGGTAATATTCGACTGAATGTGGCATCAAGGGGCCTGATTAAACATGGAATCAATCAGTATTTGGGTACACTCATGAGTGTTTGGAGATATGACTGGCACAAAGGGCAATGGCCACGGTTGTTGGAGGTTAGCCATCGGATCTCCATGACATCACTGCATGAGCTCTGTGGGGTAGTTTTGGACGCCCAACATTCCCTCCAGCATCAGGTCAGAGGATGTTCATTGATGAATGCATAATGTTCAACACCATTCACAAGTCAGTAAAATACCAAAACAGTCCATATTCTAATGCAACAAGATCTGAACAGGATCCAGGCTTGGGCTGAAAGATTTGCACCACACAAATGCCAGGCTGTGGCCACCACCAATAAAAGACATTCTAACCACGGCCCCTAGACATTCTGAATCCTCCTCTGTCAACATTCTGGGAGGTATCATTGATCAGAAACTCAGCTGGACACACCACATAACTGCAGTGGCAACAAAATTTGATGAGAAGTGAGGAATACTTTGGCAAGGAACTCACATCCTGGCTCCTCAAAGCCTGTCTACTTTCTTCAAGGCACAACTCAGGAGTGTGACGGAATACTACCCACTTGCTTGGATGAATGCAGCTCCAACAACACTCAAGAAAATTAACATCATCCAAGATACAAGCATTGACTCCTTCCAGCACCAACATTCAGTGGCAGCAGTGCATACTACATGCAAGATACCCAGCAGAAATTCACCAAAGATTCTCAGATAACACCTTCGAAACCCATGATCATTTCAATCGAGAAGGACAGGGAAGAAGGTATGGAGAAACATCACCACATTCGAGCTGCCCTTGAAGACACTAATCATCCTGATCTGGAAAGTATATTGCTTATTCCTTCACTGATGCTCGGTCAAATTCCTGGAATTCCCTCATGAGTGACATTACGATTCAACCCACAGCGGGTAGTGATTCAGGAAGGCAGCTCATCAACAACTTCTCAAGAGTCATAAGGGCAATAAATGTTGGCCCAGCCAGTGATGCCCAATGCACACAAATGAATGCTAAAAGAAAAAGAAAACAACATGGAGGTTCGGCAGAGAATCGTAAACTATCTGCAGTCATGTATCAATGTTTTGTTTCAGACGTGTGACGGTGCATAAACTTCATCTTTCAATGGAATCACCTCTTATCCTCTCACACTGCTACAAATTAAAGCCTCGCTTTCTACACACTCTCCTCATGTCATCGTCATCTCAGGAATCAGTCTGGTGAAACGCCTTTGCATTCTGTCTGTGACAAAGAATCCGTATTCAGGAGAGAAAATCTGTACACGATGCTCAACAAATGCAGAAAGGTGTCTTTAGCCCTATACCTGAATCATTTTGCAATGAAGGACAACAAACAATTTATTGTTTTGATCACATGCTAACCCGCCAGAATTATGTTAGCAACTCATGACCAAGGGTATTCAGGTCCTTTTCGGCAACAGCACTTCTCAACGTCTCACCTTCTAATAAAAACAAAATGAGAAGGATGGTGTTTTTTGCCTGCATCTAAATCATTTCTTTGCCTTATAAATATCTGTTCTCCAAGCACTGATGCCTGTGATATCATCTGAGTAGTTACCTTCGGTGTATAGAAGGATCTGGCGCACTGTATTCTCTCTATTATCCAAATTTCAATCCATAAAATACTTTCCCCCTTACCCAAGGATTCTAAATGGGTTCACTCACCTGCGTACAACCACATCAAAGGTTTTCTGCAAATTCAAATACACCACTTCCACTTGTTCTCATTTGTCGATGTCACAACCAACATTTTGGACAAACTCCAGAAGATTTATCAGATAATTTCCCATTCATGAATATAGGCTAAGTCTACCAACTCATATCATTATTCTCCTATTATCTAGTTGTTACATGAATTACAAAAAAAACTGATATTTTCTCATAACTGACATCATGTTATCCACTACTTAATTTTCTGTTCTCCCTTTTCATCCTGTTTTAGATATTTGTGATCGCAATAGCTACTTTCCAGTCAGCAGGATCCTTTCCAGAATCTAAAAAGCATTGAAGAACTTTGACCTCCCTCAATATTCCAGAATGTAGATCATAGAATGATGGAACTTACACTACAGAAGGAAGACATTGACCCATCGTGTCTGTATCAACTCCTGAATGAGCAATCCAGCAACTTCAGTGCTCCAGCCGTATATCTGTAGCCCTCTTAAGGCATCACACATCTGATGCATCAACATATCAATGTTCAATAGAATGAGTTTTTTGAATACTTCCTCTTTATTCTTCCTAATTTCCTACATGTCCTCATTTTTACCAGTCACCTTGTTCCCTAATATTACTGGAACGTTTTGCATTGCTCCCTCTGTGGAGACAGAGCCAACGTGTTCACCTCACTGGACAAAGATGACATCACCTCATGAATACATCAGAGGACGGCTCTCTGGGACACGATGGACATGTAACTCAATTCCGCCCAGAAATTTCCAGAATAAAACCAGTTCACTTCATGGCCAGTGTCAGCACAGTCCTCCCCCTGGTGTGTGACTACAGGTTATACTGAAAGTGGTGACACAACTCTGGGACCTCTTCATTTCTGAATAAAACTGGCTTCACGCTTTGCAACTGAAATAGGGACAACATTGGAAAACATTCCATGAATCTCCAGAGAGGAGAGCACAGTGCCCTGATACACCCTGTTTACAGAGCTTCCCTTCAATGCAGCCTCTGTCCCATTTGTTAGCCATATTGAAGTCCCAGATACACTGTAAATGCAGCAACCATATATCTCACGGAGTGGAGGCACCAGACCTTCAGGTCTCCCGAAATGAATGCAGCAGCTGACAACACACACCCAAGAAACCATGAAAATAACATTTCCTGGCTTTCCAATGACAGGAGAAAGTCAAATTTATGTATTCATGGTGCACCCATTCAGTGTTGAAAATGCCTTCCTCTCCTCATTTTCTTTTCCTGGATGATAAACTGTTACATTTTTACGCAGTCGCAGTGACCTGAAATATTAACAGTTCCACTCTCCATCAAAGTAGTTTATAATACAATTGCACACTTTTTCTGTACCTCAGTCACAATAACAGTAAAACCACTATTACCGGTGAAGATGGTTGGACATGCTTGAACGAGGCATTCTAGTGATATTATGTGCAGACTGTTAATCCAAGGACCCAGGTATATGACCCAGACTCAGGATTTGAATCCTGCCACTACAGATAGTTGAATTTGAATTCAACAAAATATCTGGCATTATGTATTTATTGAAACTGTGAATGCATCATCGCTCGTCAGAGAGAAAGAAAAAAAAAACTGGCCCACCGCTGTACTTCATGGAAAGAAATCAGCCATCTTCATCTGGTCTGGCCTTCAGTGACTGCAGAGCTAAAGCAATGTGATTGGCTCTCAGTTGCCATCTGAAATGGGCAAGACAGCCATTCAGTTATATCAGTCACTGCAAGGTCTCATAGAAATGAACAGAATGGCTCTAGGCATTGACACATGTGGACAGCAGTGGTTGAAGAAAGCAGCCCACTGACACCGTCTGGAGGGGAAGCAGGAAACGGCAGTAATTTCTAGCCCAGTCAGCGATGATCATGTCCCATTAATGAATAAAGGAAGATGATCACACTCAGGGAAAAGAAACAAAGGGGACATAACTCACTTTAAACACAGACTTGGACATATACCTGCACAGGAATGATATTCAGGAATATGGGAAAAGGCTAAAAATAAACAAGATTAGCATCACATTTTATTTCTATTCCAAATGATCATCAACAGTGTCCCTAATTGCTTCTTTTTTTCTCTCTCTTACTCCACGTATTCAACACACTCCTTCTCCCCTTCAAAACAAACATCTCTGTCACCAGATTTAATCACATCATTTCCCAGCTGCTTTCAGTTCCAATGTGTGGCCAGTGGACTCAAATGCAAACTCTGTTCTTCTCTTGGCAGGAACTTCAAACCTGTTCAGTTTCCTCACCATTTGTTTTTCCTTTTTGTTTCATGGAATTTCATGGGATTTTGACATTATTGGAAAGGGCCAGCATTTGTTCACCATCATTAATTGTTCTTCCCTGTGAGGCCAATTCTCAAGGCAGTATAGAGCCGAGCACATTATTATGGGTCTGAGGTCACTCTTAGTCCAGATCAGGTGGTAATGTGAGATTTCTTTCCCAAAGGATATTCGTAAAACAGATAGGTTTTTAGACAAAATTCTGTTGATTTTATGGTTGCTGTTAGTGACTTCTTTAATTACTCCAGTTCCTGTCATTTGAATTTATGGTCTGCCATCAGCTGTGAATTTGGAACAGTGTTGTTGATATAAATTACCTGTCCATCAACATTACTACTCTGACACAATCTCCGTATTGTAAAGTAAATTCAGAGACAAGAACAAGTTTCTGGCCAATTATTTGTAACTGGAAGACTGGCTGGTGGAGACCTGAAGATATAAAGTCTGAACGATACCAAGGCGTAGTTAATGGTTTATTCAACAGCAACAATGACACAGAGGTGGAGCGTGTGGATATTATCGAGCTGGTCGTCGACAGGTTTGCTGATGGAGACAACAATGAGGTATAAATCAGTTCAGGGCAAAAGGGGTCCTCCAGGTTGTGAACACTCGTGTCTGTAAAGGAAGGGTCTGAAATTCATGGAAATGAGCGGTGTTTGCAATTGAAACAAAAGAAAATAGATTCTGCCTTTGCCCAAGTGCGGATAACGGAAATAGCAATGAAGTTCAACATGTTTTATGGAATTAATGAATGGTTAGAGACAGTGACTTACCAGGAACACCAACAATAGCGAGGAGGGGATAGTAACCCACTTGAATAATCAGCAGTAGGCCGTGTATTCGCCATGATAACAGGGCCCAAGGATTTGAAAGGTATAAAAGACCCTCGAATAAACTCCTGTCCGTTATTGTAACATTCCTGTCTATTATTCTCAGATTCAGATTCATTGTTGGAACATTCCAGTCTATTGCTCTCAGATTCTGACCTCTCTGCGCCGTCTCTCTGCAGCTGCTGATCCCTGTCCGTGCTGTAGCTGATGCTCACGCTTATACTATGGGAGAACACACTGAATGGGGCCCCTTAGTAGTAGGAGAAGGAAAGCCTCCTGTGACACAGCTGGAATCCATGGAGACTGACATCAATCACAGTCACTGAACAAACAGTTCTAGTTAACTCCTTTAATTCGAGAAACTTCAGATCAAAATAATAACCAAACTGGTTTGGGTGACTTAATCTCTGTCTATTGGCCTTATCTCCCATTACACATTGCTCTAGCGAAGTCAGTTGTGTGGGAGCATAATGTATGATTTCTTTTCGCTGGTTAAATGATTCTACTGTGCTGTCCATATACAATGGTGTACCCATCTCCCCCCTCAAAAAAGTCAAGAGGTTGTTATTGTTCTGGTCTTTCCTTCACCAAAACAAGCGCCAACCAACTGATTGCCACTGGGCATAGCTGCCATGACCTTACAGAGGAAGTGTGGATTTGGCTGGACATTCCTGCCATTTATCTAAGAAGGCATTTTTTTCAACACAGAATACACTTTAGCTTTCTTTTTAAAATACACTGAAAAGCATCTTATTGAAGTTTATTTGCTTTAAAGTTGTAAAAAAATTGATTTTGTAACTTGAGTCCAAAGCCAGGCTTGACATGAACAATGATCTTGTCCATTTAAACCCACGGATTAATGACAGAATGAATATGATGCTGGTTAGGAGACAGAAAGGAATGAAGCAGTGGCGGTGGAGACTGGAGGGGAGTACAATGATCTCGCCCAGTCACCAATTTTTAACCATCACCCTCTTTGGGAGGCAGAATGAAGTGTGATGCAGAAGAAATAGACAGACTACATTTGGGAGATGAAATGCCCAAAGACATTGTGAACAGAGCAGGATAATTTTAAATGTGTCGTCGGGAAATATATTTTATATTAAGACTGCTTTATCACAAGGTATGAATGTTGATAACATTGGTCATATCTGGACGGGGTATTCGAAATTAAATATAGATACAGCTAATAGATGTAGGGGTACTGGATGATTTCTGGACAATAACAGTAGAAATATAGCTCATTCGGACCTCCTGCAGTAATGAGGACATGTGTTACCACTATTTTTCCTGTAGTTATTCTGTGACATGTATTACGAAGTGGCATGGTTGTTATGACTGCTGCCTCACAGAGCCTGGGACTTCGGTTCGATTCTATTCTTAGGTGACTGTATGCAGTTTGGATGTTCTCCTGTGTCTGCAATATGTTTTCTCTGGGTGCTTCCGTTTCCTCCCACAGTTCAAGAATTTGCACGCTGATGGAATGGCCATGCTGAATTGCCTGTGATGTTCAAGAATGTATAGATTAGGTGGTTCCGGGGGAAGGGTCTTGGTGTGAAGCTCGGAGAGTAAGTGTGACCTTGTTGGGCTGAAGGGCCTGTTTCCAAACTAAAGGGATTCTATTAAAAGTTTTCAGAGCATGTGGAGACAGGCTTGTTCAATAAAGAACATGGCATGGGTCATCGTCAATAATCTATTCCTGTTTTTATTTTCATGAAGTTCAGCTGCGTCTAAAATATCTTTTCAAGCAACATCAATTTTCTGAGATTCACAAATTTAGGAGGATATTCTCAAAAAAAAGTTTTTGTTGGAACTTAAAGAAGAAACAGACACCATGTTTATACAAGTATCACCAGCACAGCTTCCTTAATGGGAAAAGAAATGGACTATATTTTGTCTGATCTGAACGAGTACAGTGAAGCTGCAATTTCAGTCGACTCTCAGGTATTTGGTTATGGCCAATACATGAGTAACTATAAAGTTTCTATGTTTGACAGGTTCCCCAAGTATCAATGACATATTGAGTTGTGCTGACTTGCCATGAAATTAGTGAACTCAGTGACACTGACATCATACGATCAATCCTCTGAAAGTAACCAATTGAAAACAAACAACAAATAAACAAAAGAGAAGTGCAGCACAGGAACAAACCTTTCATCTTTCCAAGCCTGTGCTGATCGTGGTGACCTGACTAAATTAAAGAAAAACCTTCTGCCCTCATTTGTTCCGTATCCCTCCATTCTCTTCCTATTCATGTAACCATCCAAGTGTCTTTTAACTTTTGCCAACGTGCCTCCTTTCATCATCTCTTCTGGTAATGTATTCCAGGCTCCTACCAGTCCATATGAAAAAAAAACTTTCTGCGCACATCTTGCTCAAACTTTTGCCCTCTCACGTTGCATCTGTGCCCCTTTATAAATTGAAACTTCAACCCTGGGAAAAAAAATCAAAACCTCTAACTATCCACCCTATCTCTGCCTCTCATAATTTTCTAGGCCTCTATTCGGTCACCTCTCAGCCACCATCTTTCCAATAAAAACAATCCCATTCTTTTTAACATTTCGTCATTACCAATGACCTCGAGACTGGCCAACATCCTGGTGAACCTTCTCTGCACTCTCTCCAAATCTACCACATCCTTCTGGCAATGTGGCAAACAAAACGATGGGAATCACAACCTCAATGTAATGTCATTCTCTTCGTGTCGCTGGAATCAGACTCATCCAGCAAGGTATTACCTTTCTGAAACTATAGACCCAACTGTGAAAGTATAAAATATCTTGGTATTTTTAAGAAAATATATTCATCTGTGTTTTGGAAGGCAAGGGTAGAGTTTGTTTGTCATCCCCAAAAGCTCTGGAGAGTTTGACAGAGAGATTCGTCCTTGAAATTCTTCTATCCAAGTGGTGCAGATACAGACGCAGACCTCTCTGAAAGGGGATTCCAAGATATTTCAACTAACCAACAATGATGGAACATCAAATTTGTCATCGGTGCCACAATTAAAGCAGTCCTTATCATTTAAGTTACAGTAAAACAGTGCTTCTTGGTTATTCTAATGACCATACACATTGGACAAGTCAGATTAGCGAATGTAGATTGAATGATGAATTGACTAGTTCATTAGAACAGTATTTTCCAGAAACAATCAGAGAGCAAGACACCTGGTAATATGTAATGGCACAAGATTATTCAATGATCTCATAGCGAACACGCACCGAGGTATCAGTGATCACGGTGTGGCTGAGTGTACTTTGAGGGAGGGATGGTTGGTTCTAAGATGACAGCTTGAAACCTATGTGAGGAAATTGGTAACAGTGCGAAATTAGGGCTGGCTGCAATGAATTGGTACATTAGCTTAGGAGCTGGGTCAGTAGACTTGTAATGTTAGACATTTGAGGGAATATTTCATGCTGGAAAAAGCTAAACTGCAGTCAGAAAGACTCGAAGAGAATGAAGCACCATCCAAGGCTAAAGAAGGATTTTCAAGATAAGGTGAACTTTCAATAAGAAGCGTAGAATGACACAACGATATTCATATTCAGACAGAGATAATGGGAACTGCAGATGCTGGAGAATTCCAAGAAAATAAAATGTGAGGCTGGATGAACACAGCAGGCCAAGCAGCATCTCAGGAGCACAAAAGCTGACGTTTCGGGCCCGAAACGTCAGCTTTTGTGGTCCTGAGATGCTGCTTGGCCTGCTGTGTTCATCCAGCCTCACATTTTATTATCTTCATATTCAGACATATGCACACAGGGCACATTTCTTAGGGGAGTACATTTTATACGCCACCTTTCCCTCGATGCTATCAGTTCTGCTGAATAGCTCAGACCCGAGTACTGACGACCCTTGACTCGCAGCCACAGGACAACACATAATGTTGATCTTGCTGCCCTTGATCTCGCCTACTCCATGTCCTGTGCCATGTAACCAATGTACCTCTGTCTAGATCTTTTCACAAATTCTGATGTGTTTATCCTTGCTTACTATGATCTGCTTGTCCTGTTCGTAAACAAAGCTTTTCACTGTATTTCGGTACACATAATAATCTATCAATTAATCAATCATTTCCACAGATAATGCCTGTTGGACTGAATTTCTCCATAAATTTCTGATTTTGCTCAGAGAACGTTGTACCATTTTGATTGCGAGATACAGGAAGGGTGTAATTGCACTAGAGTGTGCCCAGAGCAGATCAGCAAGGATATTACCTGGATGGACCATTTCTGCTCAGAAGACAGACGATCTAGGCTGGGTTTTTTTTTCTGACAGCAGAGAAAGCTCAGTGGGGAGCAGATTAACATGTATAAAATTATGAATGGGATACATGAGGGAGATTGGACTAAACTTCAGCTTATTGAAAATGATTATTAACCTTCAAGAAAGATTGAAAACAAGTGACAGAAGGTTTACGGGAGATTTAAGGAAGATGTGTTTCTCCCACAGATAGTTCTGGGCATCTGAAATTCACTGCCTGAAAGTGTGCTTAAGCTAAGAATCAGAACATTTTACGAGTGTTTAGATGATCACATGAATGCCAGATCTCTCAGGGATAGTGTGGAAAGTGGGACGAGGACAAACAGATACAAAAGCAGAAGTTGCTATAAAAGTTTGACAGATCTGTCAACATGTGTGAAGAAACATCGGCGTTATTTTTCAGGTCTGGTGACCCTTCTTTCCAAGGAAGTTTTTTTTTGTAAAAAGACACAAAGATGATGTACCAATGCCAACTTTCTGAACTTTTAAGCTCGAGTAGGCGAGGTTCTAGGTACAATGGCGAGCGTACCAGACATCTATGGATTTATGGCCCTGTATTTCAAATGTTGTGGGTTTGACTCCCACAGAGTTTTAGATTGTGTTTGATGGAAGTCAATGATGATCTGCAAAAGCTGATTCGTTGTCACCCCCTGTTGTCCAGCTCCCACTGCTGACCATGCGAAGTTTGTCAAATTTTCGGGGCAAGTTTTCTGGGGATAATACAGTTTGAAAAATATTCAGACTAGAATCGGTTGCCTACATGATAAACCTGCATAGTTCATGAGAAAGCACAACTGGCTCGCAGCACAAACATTTCCTTCCACAGTTGACATGTTACTTTCGAAATTTTTTGAAGGTGGAGATTGATAAATGTCTGGTTCCCAATGGTACACAGGGTTTTGTGGATGGGGTGGAAAATGTCATTGAAGTTTAGATCAGCCATGATTCTAGCGAATGTTGAGATCGTTCCTTTTTTATTAGTGAGTTTTCCAGCTGAGAGTTTTAAACAATAACCTGGTGAGGATGATGTTAATTGACACCACTGAATATCAACTCATCAACTTTACTACACTTCTCTCACAGCTGGAATTTTCCAGCTTCAGATCAGGCAATGGAAGATGTACTGGAAAATAAAAATTAGGTCCTGTGAATTCCTCCAGTCATTACATTTCTTGCCTAAAATTGAGAAATTAAGGATTTTGGAAATGTCCACTCTGTGCAAAATTGTGGGCCATTAATACCTGTCCGGAATAGACGTGGTCCCAACACTGACTCCTGGGAGCGGCACTGTGCACCCTCCTCGATCCTAGTCAACAAAGCCACATCCCCACTATTGCAGGGATTTTCAGTCCCTGGGCTTCAATTCTTCACAGAATTGGTTTTAACAGACCTTGTCACTTCTTAATTCTTTACTTGTGTTCTGCTGGGGACCATACTCTGGAAGACGTACTCTGCTGTTTATCGTTTCACTAATGCCAAGGAGAAGAGTCTGTTGCTCTGCGCAATTTACTGAACAGCTTTCAGAAGCAAGGTAAATCAACTCAACTGTTTCCTGCTATCTGTAACTGAAGCAATCTCTCAAATTGATTCTACTGTCACACAGGTCAAGATTGTAAATGCTGTACAAAAGTAAAAGCTGTCCACTCTCTCACATCCCTGTTCTCCCCAGAAGATGTCAAAGTGCTGGCCTGAATTGCTTCTCTGTCACTCTGAGAATGATTTGAAAAGTAAAATCTATTCCCTGAGCTGGGATCAACACCATGAAGTTTATACAGACCTAGTACAGTGTGTCTGAATGACAAGGCTCCCTGCAGTAACTTTCCCGCTGATTCATATAGCAGCGACCTCCCTGTGACATTAAGATACAGAAACAGTTTCCTATTATTGGGAGGGATTCTCTCTTTCGTACCAACTCTGCATTTTTCGCTGTCTCAGATGCAGTACTTTAGACAAGGTTCCCAACATAATGTCAGTTCCTGTGCAAGTACGATCTGCCTTCTGCACAGACTTCCACAATTTCCATTCCTCACAAGGAGGTTTGACAGAGAACTGAAGAGCACGTTCATGCTGCCCTTCTCCAGCACTAGCTGCCAGTGGAAGATGTCTTACTCCAGGTGCCAATGGACAGAGCTTGGTCCCGGGAGAAGGGAGTAAGGAGTTAGAATGGGAAGAATCTGTTTTTAAAACTCAATGTTGCTTTCACTCCCCGAGGCAATGGGGATATCCTTAGCTTACAAGAAAACTCACCTGGCTGAGAGTTCATTGTTCTGAGCTGTTTGCTGGTTCATTGATCGAGCGGTATGATTCCTGTTTTGTGTGGATAGAGTAAATGAGAATGATTCTGCACGTTAAAAGCGTGGGCAATCTCTGGCATTTTCTATCTTGCTCTCTTCGTTACTGATGAAGTCTGTTTTTGATGAGAACGAGGTCAGTCTGAGGTCCCTCAGGTTTGCTGTGGCGAATGTATCACATGTGCAAAATAAGGAAGCAAGCTTTGAACAAAAAACCTCTTCTCGTGGTGAACGGACTTCATGACATGGAAAGTCCTCTATAAACGCACCTCTATTTATCTTCAAAGTTCAAAAATCCCAGTGTTTACTGCCCCTGGTCTTTGGAAGCAGGTTTCTCACTGTCTACTTCATCCAAACGCTCGTGCCATGAAATCTCCATTTAATCTTCTATGCCCCAAACATAACAATCTCAGCCTCTGGAATGTCTCCACAAAACTGAATTCTTTCATCCCTGGGCATGATGAAGACTGAGCAGCGCCATGAGAATTTAAGCGGGAAATCAGTTAGTACGTGGAAACATGGAAATGACACGAAACAGAAACCCAGTCTGTGAACCTTTCAAAATATATTGTGATCTAGGTGGAAGAAAATGGTTTAATACACAAATGAAGAGAACGTAGTCTCGTTGGAATGGACAAATAGCACCATTCTGGGAGCAAGGAGACAAAATGAGAGGAAATTGTTCTTGAAACTCTGAGTTGGTTTGAATTTCCGGAGCAACATTCGTGACAATCCACTCTGAGTAAGTCTCAGCTGGTTCAGAGCTAGGCAAGTGCACACAGGCAGGGTTTGTTAGTCTAGGGGTATGATTCTCGCTTAGATTATGATATGGTGTAGATATGCAAAAGGTCGCTGTGTTCAACTCCCAGACAAACCCAGCTTCTTTACCTTACATTTGCTACAATGCCCAATGAGATTTCCAGAAAAAAAGCTGGTTTTGTTAAATGTGTTTGGATTGCCTAACGTGGGAATGGTGCAGAGATACCGTTGCAATGAACATGCCAAAAGGAAACACTCGTTCAAAGTGAAAACAAGTGTTCTCGGGCCTTTGCCCACGTTAACTGACTCTGAATGAGTGCTCCAACTGCATTATTGCTCATTTCTGGGAGTGAAACGTCCAGATTAAAACAAAACGAAGGAACTGCAGATTTTGTAAATCAGGAACAAGAATAAATTTGCAAGAAAAGCTCAATAGGTCTGGCAGCATCTGTGAAGGGAAAAAAGGCAGTTAACTTTTCGGGTCTGGTGACCCTTCCTCGGAACAGAGTCATCGGATACAATATGCTTGTTCTGTTTTTTTTTTCTCTTTCATTCCATGTATGTTCATTGGAAGAGAAGTTGGAAGACATAATAGGAGGGAAAATCGTGCTCCTTTTCATTATGCCATCTCACCATCCCAACTCAATTATCCAGAGATATACAGAAGGCAGATTCTGTACGTAGAGACAGAATGTAAAAGTCAATCAGAGATGTCAAAAAAAGTGCTAACGCGATGGGATTGCTTTGTGTTCAGGAGGTGAAAAGCTCTCTCACCTGAGTCACCTTCACATCACTTGCTGAGGACTGAATAAGAGAAAAGGTGTTTCACCAGAGCTCAAGAGCCTCGCTTTCCTATTCCTCCTTGTTTCGCTCTCCTTGATCCTTTGTGAAAGAATGAAAAGAAAATGGAAACAATATTATTTAGTAGCCTGGCTTGTCCTTTTTGCAAACATTAGAATTCAAAAACGACAATATCACGTTGCGAGGTTGTTCGAACCTTGGTGCAGGTCTGAGCAGCTATCTGCCTTGTCTTTCTCCTGAAGCGTCAATTTTCCTGCACAGCTTTCCAATCGTGGACACGAACAAATGTTAGATTGGCAGCCAGCTGATTCAGAAACCTGTGTGGGAAACGAGGAAAAGCAACTCAATAAATTTTACGAAATTCCATGGTGCTTATTTAGAGATGCACGTTTATGAACACATTGACCGTTAGTAAAAGGTGATCAGAGACGTCAGCGATGTTAACAGCATGTGATTGTTTTTCATTCAAGAAGTGAAAAGCCCTCATGCCTGAGTCACCATCGCTTCACATCCTGCTGCATGATTAAGGTACAAGTTGCTTCACTTTAACTTCATGTGGCACACTTTTCTATCTCTCCTTGCTTAGACTTTCTTGCTCCTCTTTGATATAAAGAAAAGATTGGATACAATATCAATTGGTAGCCTGGCTTGTCATTTCCTCAGTTTCAATACTAGCATGTTGTTGACTTGAGACCACACGTAAATGCTAACGACTCTACGAGAGCATGAGTCATGAGGTTCATCTGAGCCTGTAAATCCCTTCACTCCTGTTGTTGGCTGAATGAGCCGCTATTGCGACCACTGCTAATAAATGCAAACACATTTCTCTACTCCGAAAGGTGACTGAAGGCTTCTGGTTTCAATTCATGCACTTTGAGACATGGCAGAGCAGAACTAGGACGTTCAGAGACTACCTTGAGATGCATTTGACAGAGAGGAATATGCGGTGCACTGCGACACCCGCAAATCAAGCTTTTCCTTGACTTTGAGCTGGAACGCTTTCACACAAAAAGCAAAGGTGACACTACACTGCTCCAGAATGAATTAGGGCACGCTAAATGCACACGTAAAAGGGACCATTTCAGCACATTCATGGCCAGGAATGAGAGGAATTTAACAAGGATTCATACCACATTGAAATAGAATTATCCTCCCTTCCACAACAAAAGCAGAAATGGCCAACTTTATTCAAAGAAATGTTGGCTGACAAGAAAGCTCACTCCATGTCCATCCAGAAACCTATCACTATAAAAGGGCAGCAGCACTGTTTCTGCCCAGCTTCGAACTGGGGACCTTTCACGGGTAAAGCGAATGTGGTAACCACTACACTACAGAAACACAGCCACTACCCTGCCCTGCGCACTGATCTTCCTACAGCATTAAAATGTGCAGCCGTTCAACACTAAACCTCTCTGTTTCAAATAGATCGATGCAGCCCAGCGTTATTGGCATTATTGAAAAATAAAAGATATCATGTCAACCCGCCCAGAAAATATTCACGTGGGCTTTGCCAGGGTTGCAGGTTTCGGACTGTATGGCGAGACTGAATAGGTTTAAGGCATGTTTTCCCTGGAGTGTCGGAGTTTGAGGGACGACCTGGCGGAAGTTGATATAATCATCACGAATATATACAGGGTGAGGAGTCAAGGTCTTTACCGCATGGTGGGTGAGTCCAAACCTAGAGGGTGTGTAATTAAAGTGAGGGGTAGGAATTTAAAAGCGACCTGAGGGCCATTTCTTTTATTGCCCTGAAGTGGTGCAAGTATGTGTTGAACTGCCAGATGAAGTGGTGCAGCCTGGTAAATGTACAACATTTCCAAGGCATATCGAATGTGTGAGTGAATCGGAAGGGTTTAGAGGGATATGGGCCAAATGCTGGCAAATGGGATTGTGTTAATGTGGGACATCTGGTTGACATTGGTGAGTAGACCAAAGGTTGAGTGTCTGCTCTTTCCATTTCCACAACAAAATTGATAACCACTGGCACAATGGAAATGAGGAGCAGATGCTCTGTGCTCTCTTGCATCGTACATTGATTGGAAACAAAATGCTTCCTACTATTGCTTTCTACTGATCGCAGCTCATCGCCATCCATTTTCAGCAGAACAGACAAACAACATGACAGGGTACCAGCATAACAGCAGTGGTGGGAATTGAACCCACGCCTCCGAGGAGGCTGGATCTGAATCCAGCTCCTGAGACCGCTTGGCCACACAGCCACTGACAGGTGCGCTGCAAACATGATTCTTTCTGATGTTGCTACTGCAAGACAACATAAGCGAAGGCACAGGGAAAGGCTTGAACAATCCCTGTCTTGTTCATCCATTTTCGTAGCTGCCGGGAAGTGCCCAGCTCAAACATTATTTTGCCACGAGATGCTGATAGCCGCTCGATCAAATCAAAAATCAACTGAAAGCAGAGCACGTCATGTGAGACTCAGTCAGGCGACAAATGTAATGTGCCTGGGAGAAAGTATATTCGGTTATGCTTGGATAAAGTAAACATGAACTGCATGGCATTTCCAGCATTTAGATTTTCACTCTGGTGAACGATTCCGCCCTTTGCTCAAAACAGGACAACTTTCACGTTACCATGTAGCGTGAAAAACACCAGACTACTGGGAAAATGCACCAAGCTGAGCAGGTTGTGCACCGGATGATACCGTGCAACATATGTAGACTTACCTTCGACGACGTTTTGCAGTGTAAGTGGCTCAAAGATAACCCTCTGTCTGAAAAACTGAGCAAGCATTAGAATTCGAGAACGACAAATCACATTGGGAGGTTGATCGAACCTCGGTGCAGCTACGAGCTGTCATCTTCCTTGCCTTTCTCCTTACTCCAACATTTTCCAATCGTGGACATGAACAAATCTCAGGTAGCAGCCAGCTGATTTGCAAGCTGGCATGGGAGACGTGAAAAAGCAACTCAGTAAAATTTACGAAATTCCACGGTGCTTATTTAGAGATGCACAAAAGGCAGTTTCTGAACACATTTCTGAATGTAAAAGGCGATCAGAGATGTCAAATAAATGCTAACAGCATGCGATTGCTTTTTGTTCAAGAAGCGAAAAGCTGTCGCTCCTGAGTACCATCACTTCACATCCTGCTGACTGATTAAGATAGGGTTAGGGTTAGGGTTGGTGTTCATGTTCTCTTGTTGTTAGTTTCCTTCCTGTTTGTCCGATGTAGTGTTTCTCACAGTCTCTGCAGGGGATCTTGCAGATGACATTGGTCCTGTCCATGGTCGGGATTGGATCTTTAGTTCTGGTGAGCACTTGTCGTAGGGTTGATGTGGGTTTGTGTGCCACCCTGATGCCGAGTGGTCGAGAAGTCTTGTGGTGAGTTCTGACATGTTCCTGATGTAAGGAAGTGTGATGTGTGTGTCGGGGCATGTAGAATCTTTCTGATGCTGTTCCTGGAGGCATCTCCTGACACAGATCTTTGGATATCCATTATCGTTGAACAACTGGCTACAAAAAGACATGGCCAATGCTCACTCATCTTAATCCACACAGACAAGGAGCACCACCACTTCGACTGGGACAGCACCAAATTCCTGGGACAGGCAAGCCAGAGGCAAACACGAGAATTCCTGGAAGCATGGCACTCCACGAAGCAGGCTATTAATAAACACATTGAACTCGATCCCAAATACATTCCACTATGGAGGAAACCCACAAGTGAGGCAATCCATCGCAACGAACCCCAGAGTTTAAAAACCAGGCGGGAAAGCACTCTGATGCTTCATCAGAAGCTGCACTGAGGATGTTACCAAGCATGGTAACGAAACGTCTGCGGAACAACAAACCAGCTCAGCGAGCCATCCAACCTCAACATAGTCATCATTAGATTTTTAATTCTAGATATCTTTTTAGAATTGGAATGTCACCACCTGCTGTGTCAGGATTTTCAGTGAGTCGATTACAACCAGGGGGAAAAAAAAACAGATACAAACACATATGGAGACACATGTCAACATGACCATTGTATCATTTGAAACTCAAGAGGGAGAGACAGAGAGAAAGCAGGGAAGTGCGTTAACACCGTTTCAATGGATTCACCCCCAAAACAACAGAAAGCCCACTGGAAAGAACCACAGGCACAAACACACAGCCACAGAGACTCACACTAATGCACACACTCAGCTTACAGTTTTGTTTCACATCAGTCTAGCTTGCACACAGTGAGAGTTCAACAGTGACACACTAATACAGAGAAAGAAACACACAGACACATATGTACACACGTATGTACACAAAGGCATATAGACACACATTGAGACAGAAGCACACAGACACAGAGCCACACACTGAGACAAACATGTGCATACAGACAGTGACACACATACGCACACATACAAATGCTGAAACACAGAGGGAGAAAGGGATGGAACGAGTTGGAGAGAGAGTGTCAAAGGTTCTTTCTAGTTCGGAAGAATCTTGGTATGAGTTGCCTGGGCCTGAATGCACATAATATTCGCAGACAGTTCAATGATTGGAGAATATTTCCTTGTAGCTAATGTTCCTATTGATGATCCGGAGATGTGTGACAAAGGAAACAGTGAATTTTTTAACTGACAACCTTTATTGGTTAAAAGCTGAGCATCTTGATTGGTTGTGACACAGAGACTGATGTGAAACAAAACTGTAAGCTCTCTTAAACCCACGTGTGAGCCAGTTCAAATTTCAGATTGCAACAACTAAAATACCAATGTTCCTCTGCCAGTTTATCATGGAGACACAGGCCCGCAGTCAATGCAAGCACACCCATGCCACCAGGAACTGGCCGTGTGTGCTGATACATACAAACTGATTCTGCAGTCTCTCTCCAATTTACTCAGTTTAAATTCAAGCTGACTATGATTCATTTCAGGATAACAATGGGCTGAATGAAGTCTTTGCTGTAATCAAGCTGTGATTTCATGGGAACATTATAGATTTAGGCATTGATTGAATGGATCAAGAGATGAGATTAAAACTCAAGGTGGGTAGTGCTCCATTTAAATGGTTTTGACATCGCTTTTCATCATTTCGGACTTTAATCAAGGGCCCACTGAAATCATTATCTCGCTTGATGGATACTGAAATTTAATTGAGAAGAAAAAAGAATGCCTCGATCTTGTTTAGTTTGGTGATTTTTTAACCGCATGAAATGATTGTGGTTGGCCATCCAAATGTTTCCCGCCACAGGGCAGTCTGACCCTCAGGGAGGTTTCTTTAATAAACTGTTCCCGGGGGCTTCCAGCTGCACCATGACGTCATACACCATGAGCGGCGACGGCCTTCAACCACTGTGATGCAACAATGATGCTGGCTCCCGGAATATAATGATTTGTCGTGGGTCACGTGGTGCTGAATCATTCAATGAAATGTAATTACATCCCCAGGTACTTACGTTTCTACATTACAATCTCAGACACTTCCATCCCTGACTTCAAGTTAAGCAATTCTTGGGATTCCATATTTCTATTAAGGATATTCATGATGCTACTTCCTGGTGAAATTGGAGAAATATTGTGTTTTGGTGGCTGAATTTACTGAACAATGTTTGGTAAGAGGGTCGGGAATCTCGTCAGTTGTTTCTTTTTTCCCTCAGATCCTTTTCCTGTGCTTGCATTTTAAGGCGGGTCGATAATAACGATGTACATACAGAATCAAATTCCCCAGTGCCCTACAAGTTCAGAGCAGGACACAAGCAGGGCTCCGCACACAAATCACATTAAGTTTACACCACTCATTTGCAGGCCAACTTCCCTGGAACATATGCTAGGATGGAGGCTTTTGGCGACGGAGTGTATGGATCTCAAACTTGTTTCTGATTATTTTTCAAGTTTGCCAAGGGAACAATGTTTCACGGCTGTGGTGTGCCATTGTTTGGGTAAATTCTCACTTCCTCTCATGTATAAAGTAAAACACAAACTGCTCACCATGCGGTTTACACACACAGCTGACTGCCTCTGGGTAGCTGCTTCATTCAGCCGGTAGTAGCACAATGTTAAATATATTACACTGATCTTTTATTACTTAAGCTATAGACACGACATTTTATTTTTCAATTCATCAGGATTTTCCAGCTCCTGTTGTGGCAGAGTGACATTGAATTCAGAAAGAGATGTTTCCAATCAACAGGAATTTCTTTCCTCTTACTGGACGCAGGAACAGTGATCTCTATGCAACAGCAAGAGCACATCCACAACCTCTCTTCACATTAACAGTAAGCCTGAATTTTATAATCTGTGTCGAGAGCAGGGAGTCAGAAAAAAGATGTTCTTGAGATTGAACAGTAATCCCATGAGCAACGTGGAATGTACTCCGCTCTGAGGGAATCCCAACTTGACCAGGGCTCCTCCTAACTTTGCCAAAAGGGCTGTTTGGTCTTGGGGTATGATTCTCACTTTAGGGGCTGTACAGCCCAAAAAAAATCTGAGAGATCACGTGTTTAAATATCGGACAAAGCCCTTATTAGTTGTCTTTGCTTTACCAATTCACCCGATCAACTTTCTGGAAAAAAAACGTGTTCAATGACGTTGAAACACATTAGGTGTGTTGGGTGCTCAGACCACTCTGCAGTAACTCCCCATAAATCCCTACAGCAGCTTCCTCGCTTTGGCACGGGGTCTTGTTTTATTTTTCAATTCATCATGATTTTCCAGCTCTTCCTGCTGTGGCAGGGTGACATTGAATTCAGAAAGAGATGTTTCCAATCAACAGCAAATCCTTTCCTCTTACTGGATGCAGGAAGAAGAAAATCATGTTTATTCAAGCTTTCTGCTTCTAAAATTTAGCATCCTAACATCAGGCTGCAAAACTGACCTGAGTTAGTTGCCAAGTTAAACTGACGTGACTCCCTGTCCGCTTGAGGCAATGAACCGAGGTGAGATGTGCAAAGGACAACACACAAATGGGAGTTATTGTATCATTGATTGTATACCAGGATAAACAGGGAAAACCAGTCTTGAGCACCCACATTGAACCTGTCTCCACTTGGCCTAAGTCAGCTCTCACTATCCACTATCATCATTCACTTTTCCTGATGTCCCCGCCGTTCTTGTTGCAAACTGACTGCACGTCACACAATTGCAACTGACATTGCTGGTGTGGAACTGTAACTGTGGTGAAGTGATTCTGAATAGTTCACAACATTATTCTGTTTCTAAAGATCAGTCTTTTTTTTAACTATACATGTTAACCATTAGTAGGCCATGGTAGTGAAGGTACTGAAACCTTATTACTAGACTACCAGTGAAAATCTGTTTAAAAACCAAAAGAACTGCGGATGCTGTAAATTGGGAACATAAACAGAAGTTGCTGGAAAGGCTCAGCAGGTCTGGTGGCAGCTGTGAAGAAAAACAGAGTTAATGATTCAGGTCAATGACCCCACCTTTCCGTTCTGAGGAAAGATCTCTGTTTATATCACCTTGGGCACTGTCTGATTCAGCCTTGCTTTCTCCCATCTTCCTGCACATAATACCTACAGCTCTGTTTCGATTTTGTTATTTCTTGATTTAAAGTATACAGGCTATCCCATTATCTATTACATTGTAATTTCTTATATGCGAGACCCTCCAACTACTGGCAGGCTAGTGGCTGAATAGCTCAGTGGTTAGAGCACTGGCCTTGTAAACCAGCAGTCATGAGTTTGCATCTTACTGATGCCTTAGGCAATTTTTGTACACCTGCTGTTTCCAAGATCCAAAGGAGCACTTTAAACATAATCTGAATTTATGAAAATATCATTTCTTCTACAGGCCTGAAATGTGCTTTAAATGCCACACTCCTGTTTATCTTGCCAGGAATTTGAGGAAGACCATTCGGAAGGACAGGAAGCAGCTGATATGATCAGTGTTTGAATGGAAGAGTGAGCTGAGGCCATATAGACTACAGAATGACAGGGGAAGAACTCAGGCCAAGGGCCGTGACTGAGCGCTTCCTTTATTTGCTGTAACCAGACTCTAGTTTTGAAGTCTGGAATGGGACAAAATAAGCCAAGTGGGTGAAATCCGACTTTCTGCGGTTTGATCTTTCCAGGAGCCTTTGTCACTCTTGGTAGAATGTGCCCCTGTTTGTTTCCTTCTGTAGGTAAGGTTAAGTTTCCCGAGGGAGCATGAAACAGTTTTCCCATCTCAAACTTTCCTCCCATTTGTTGTGTTGATTGAGATTAAAACATTTCGTGAAATTATCATTGAAATGAATACTTGAAACGTCACAGCACACAAGACTACAGGCCAAGTCCTGGAAACTGGGATGATGCTCCTCTTTCCATGCTGTAAAACTCAATGTTTTGATCATCTTTGAGAAGAAATTGATGTCCAGTTAAAAAAAGGCAGAAGCTGAGTTATTGAGAAATTATAGTACTTCTGTCCTCATCCCTGGTGGGCCTATTGTCTAGGATTCACCGCTTTCACTGTTCACGTCCACAAAATCACAGCAAAAGCACAGCAGCCCTGACAGGAATCCTTTCTATGTCTCGGATCAGAGAATGTCTCTAAGAACACCAGACTCAATGTCCCACCCTCTTAAAGAAGTCGAAGGTGTCTTGGCAGTCTCTGCTCAGTCGGACATCTGATTCAGAGAATCAGAGGAGAATATCCTTTTACCCAAATTCACCAATCAATCAAATTCATTTGTAAATCCACGCAGGATATTTTCATTTCAGTTCGATGTTTTAGCAATGAAGCAGCCTGCTGTTATGATAAGAAACTGAGGGTAATGCTGGTTTGTCCAAAATTATCCCACAGTGGGTGGCAGGGATACATTTCAATGTTTCTCTTAATTCAGGGGCCAGTGAGAAAAGGCGGCATTCCACTGACTGTATCTATCACTTCAGTTTGTAAATAATTGAAATGTTCATTAAGAAGTGTCAAGCAGCAGAATGAGTTGTATTGTTGTTTGTCTTTGTGTTGTAGAAGCTGGGGGACGGACAGGCAGAATTGGCCCCAAGTTGTCATCCTCAGAGTAGAGGACAGGAATGAAACTGAGTTCAGGAGTTGGGTACAAGTCACTCTGTCCTTGCTTCCACCTCTGGGTTACCCACTCCAAACTGGTCTTGGTACATTTCACCTTTCTCCCTTGCTCCCTCTCCCTCCCACATTCACACTGTCCCTCTTCCTGTTTTTGCCTCCTGTTCATATCTCAAGGGCAGTATCGATTGGGCAAAACTGCTCTGTGTCTCCAAAGACATTCTTTGAAAAACGAAACAACTGTACAACCTGACATACCTTCTTCAAAAAAAAATGTACCACTTGTGTAGTGAAGTTAGAACGCCACCAGGCGGTGGCATTGTACGAGAGGGATAGTCTGAGCCTTTGACTCATCGGTTTTCAATTCATTTAAACTTCTCCCCTGAGTCTCATTGCAGCCAGATATAGACTCGCAGATACAAATATGCACACGGACACATATGGAGATATACATCAAGCTGATCATTGTATCACTTCAAACGCAAGAGGGTCAGACAGAAAGGGGGTAAGGTATAACTCAATTTCTATGGAATTGCCTCCAAAACAACAGAAACCCCAAGGCACAAACATAATACGGCACACACTAGATGTGCACTATCTCACACACAAACGGAAAAACACAGCTACTAATACACAGATAGTTCAACTGAGATAGAAACACACACACTCAGTTACAGAGATGCACACAGACTCTCTCACACACACACACACACACACACATAAACAGAGAGACATCGAGGCACACATGCAGAGACAAACATAAACACAGACACACACTGACATGTAAGCATACAGACACTGACAGACATACACACAGAAATATACATGCATATGTGCAGACACTAACATTACATACATACATACACACAGAAACACAGGACACTCATACAGACTGAGTGCAGTAACTGACACTGCTCCGAATTCAACTATCATTAACAGAGCTAGAACATAGAAGTGTAGAGCAATGTATAGGTCCTTCACCCCACGATGCTGTGCCGAACTTTTACCCTAAACCTAAGGTCTATCTAGCCTCCACCCCTACCTTATGCTATCATACATATGCCTATTTAATAGCAGCTTAAAGGCCCCAAAGAGGCCGACTCCACTACCCTCTCTAGCAATGCATTCCAGACCCCGACCACTCTGAGTAAAGAACCTACCTGTGACTTGGTTTGCTCCATATCTGGACGATGTGTGTATCTACCTCCAATCAATTTAAAACTATTTCCCATCATAATAGCTCCCTCCAACCGTGGAAAAAGTCTCTGGCTGTCCACTCTATCTATACTTCTGATCATTTTGTCAACCTCCCACCCTTCATCATTCTAAAGAGAAAAGCCCTAGCTCTCTCAAATGTTCCTCCGTCGTACTGCCTTCGTTCCATTCCAGGCAACATCCTGGTAAATCTCCTCTGCACCTTTGCCAATGCCTCCACATCTTTCCTGTAATGAGGCAAACACAACTGGACACAATATTCCACTTGTGGCCGAACCAGGCTTTTGTATAGCTGGAGCATAACTTCACGGCTCTTGAACTCAATCCCTCTATTAATGAAAGCTACCATACCATACGCCTTCTTAACAACTCAATCCACCAGCTTTCAGGAAACTTTGGACATGAACCCCAAGATCCCCATGCTCCTCCCAACTGCCAAGGATTTTTCCATTAACACTGTATTCTGCTTTCAAGTTTGTCCTTCCAAAATGAATCTCCTCACACTTTTCAGGGTTAAACTCCATTCGTCACTTGTCTGCCCCACTCTGCATCCTATCAATGTCCCTTTGTAACCTAGAACAGCCCTTTGCACTATTCATAACTCAACCCACCTTTGTATCATCCATGAACTTGCCAATCCACCATTCCATTCCTACATCAAAATCATTTACAAAAACTACAAATAGGAAGAGGACTCAAGACAGATCCTTTTGGTACATCAGTCGTAACTGAACAACATGTTGACTATTTTCCATCCACTACCACCCTTTGTCTTCTCAGGGTCAGCCAAGTCTAAATCCAATCTGCCATATTTTCCCTACCCATGCCTCCTTACTTTCTGCATGAGCCTACCATGGGGAAACTTAACGAACGCCTTACATAAATGCATGTATACCACATCCACTGCTCTACCTTCATCCATGTGTTTGGCCACTTCTTCAAAGAATTCAATAAGGTTTGTGAGGCCTGATCTATCCCTCACAAATCCATGCTGCTTGCATCAATCAGATAATTCCCAGCTTTTACTGATGAACTATCAATGGGAAAGTGGGACAGTCCTATGAAATCCCTCATTCTATTGTCAGGAAAGAGGTGACAGTGTTTGATAAACTTAGGATTATTTGTACAATGAACAAACTTCCACTTGTGCAACAGATCCATGTAATCCCCTGATGTTCACCTGTGAAATAGATTGACATTCATTCTCAGAAACTAATTGAAAGTAATCGCCGGTCTGTGATGGTTACCTACAGCTCGACTCATACCTTGCGTTAGTCTGTGTGAAAATACTGTGTTCACCTGTAGGATCAATTTGTGTGCCTGGCTGCAGAAGGTTCCGTTCCCTTGTCTGGATAAAAGTGTTTCATACCCATTTTGAAACTGCAGCCTTGCCTCTGTGTGGGTTTTAGGTCTGAGGCCAATGTGTGTGTGTGTGTGTGTGTGTGTGTATGTGTGTGTGTGTGTGCGCGTGCGTGAGTGAGAGAGAGTTTGTGAGAGTGCGGGTCGGGGGGAGGGGTGCAAGGGAGGAACAATCATGAGACATTGGACTGAACTTCTGAGTTGCTGCTTTATTTCCCCCTCCTCCTCCACACTCCTCCCCCGCCCACCTCTAACGTCACAAAGAAGCTTCTTGGTTTGCTCCATATCTGGACGATGTGTGTACCAGGTACAGACAGCTCGGAACTGATTGGGTAGCTGGGATTTGGGAGGAGTGAAGGATTTGAATGACATAACTTGGGGTTTATAAAATTGGTTGTGACAGCCATACTTATCTTGTTCATGTGGATGAAGCCAGGAGGTGAGCATCAGAGTTATTCTTACTGTCTGTGTCAGTGTGAGTACAGCTGGAATCTCAGTGCCAGCTTTGGCCCTGTACCACCCTCTTCCTGAAGCAACCCTGGTGAGTATTGGCTCCTCAGACTCTGTATCTTTCCTGAATTCCTGGCTGTATCTCACTGACTTCTCCTCTTCTTGCCTCTCTTTTTCTCTGCTTTCTCGCTTTGCGTCCCTGTCTTTCTCTCTAAGTCTCTCCTTTTGTCTCCCTTTGCTTTATCTCTGTCAGTCTCTTTCTCTCTCTCTGCCTCTCACATTCTACTCTTGTCTCTCTCTATTTCATTCTCTCTCTCCCTCTTTGTGTTTCTGTCTCTTTCTTTCAAAGTCTCTCCTCTTGTCTCCCTTTTGGTCTTTCTCAGTCTTTGTCTCTTTCTCTCACCTGAATCTCTGTCTCTCAGTCAACTCTGGATCATTTTGTTTCATTCTCTCTCTCTCTCTCACGAGCAACCACTCTTTGCCCCCCACCCCTCTCTCTTGGTTCCCTCCCCTATCATTCTCTCTCTCTCTCTCTCTGTCTTTTCCCTCCATATTTCTCTCTCCTTTCCCTCCATTTTTCTCTATTTCATCTCCTGGTGTCTTGTTGCACTGCCTCTTTCTTTCCTACACCACTCCAAAAATTTTGTTTCCATTCAAAATTGCCGAATTCCAACCGCCCCCTCCACAAATATGACTGTCCCTACAAATTTGACCCTAGAATTTTGTTATTTAATTTGAGACTCTCTCATTTCACATTCTTCTTCCTCAATTTTCTGCCTACAATATAACCGCCAAGTTTCGCTGCCGCCCAGTTTTGTCCCTCTCTTTACCTCCCAGAGGAATGTCAAACTTTTGTCCCACCCTTACAGTATTGTACCCCCATCCCAAATCCTTGTGCTGGTGAATGCAATATTGCACCCCCCAATACCAATATTTTGTGGGCCTACCGAACAAATATTGTCCCCTCAATTATGGCATTTCCCAATTGCAGTTCCACAAAAGTTTGTTCTCCATCGCAATTTTGCAAACTCCCCACTAAGTCATCTCAAATATTGCCTCCCACAAATTTGCGCACCTGTTTAAATATTTCCCCTGTGACTTTTACCCCAATGAAAATGTTCAGCCTCACAGTTTCTGATTGCTGCCCGTGTAGCTACACCCTCTTTCTTCATTCCTCTGTGACGCCTCCACTGTGTATAGATAGCCCACTGTATCTCCCTCCATGTGCAAAACCCAAATATCCCCTCACCCTCACTGGATCCCTGACTGCACCCCAGAGATACTCTGGCCTGTTCATTGACTGCCTTACTGCAAAGCAAGATCCCATTTCGCAGGCACACCCCAAGCCCGACTACCACTCACTTTAGCCAAAGTGTGATGGTGCAACATGTAGGCACTGCAAGGACCAGGAAGATCCCCTGGCATTTCGCATGAAGAACAGAGAAGGACAGAGATGGAGATGGAGAGAGAGAGCGAGAGAGAGAGAGCGAGATCCCATTGAAAACAAGGAAAAAGAGAAAGAGGAGAGAGACACAGAGATAGGAGAAAGACAGAAATCCCATGGACAGGACTAGAAAGGACAGATATAGAGAGTGGGAGAGACAGAAGGGACAGTGAAAAATCGAGAGAGAGAAGAGCAGACAGAGAGATACCATTCAGAACGAGTGACAGAGATGGGGGGTGGTGTGGGGATGCAGACAAAATGACCCTCAGGAAGGAACATCAAGATCACACAGGACAATGAGAGAGAGAAAGAGAGTGTTGAGGAGAGGTGAATGGGTAAACTTGGAAATCAGCAAGACTGAACAATGAAATGGTTCTTGAAAAACCTGGGAAGGGGACAAGACATTTGGAGGGAGGAATATGAAGGGATGTGGGAGAGTGAACAGGGGTGGATGTGAAGAATGATGGGGAGACAAGGATTTATAGAAAACTGTGGGAAGGACAGGAAGGTGAGAATATGGAGGCAAAGAGAGTCGAAGGCAGTGACATCAGACTTAGCAGCAGCCCCCTTTTTCCACTTTGTCTCCCCCACACCTCCAGCCCAGAGCTCATCCCCTTGTGTTACAAATCTCAGGGACAGCCTGAACCCCATAATTATTTTCCCCTGTGAGCGTACACGTGTGCAAATGAATGACAAGGCGACAGGCTGGTTTATTATCATGCTCTCATTTCTCTCTTTCTCTTTGGTTCCAGCTCTGTCCGAAGCTTCCTCACGGCAGGACAATTTAATTCTCCCAATCAGTGCTTCGTCCCAAATTTCAGCTCCTGAATCTAATCTCCTCAGGGGCGAGGTTGGAAAGACAGACAAGAAATGAAAAAAAAAACCTACACCCATCACCTAAAACACAGCAAAATCACACCATTCTCTGCCCGAGCTTCCAAAATCTGACCCTTTCCCCCAATTGCCCTACCACCTCCAGAACAGCCCATCATCTTCAAGAGGGAACAGGAAGAGGCTCAAACCACCTCAGTGTTTCTGTTTAAAGGGAGGACAGAGAGATATGTACTCCAGATGGTGGGGCTCCCCTCCACCGGACATCCCCAACTACACGACCCCCCACCCCGAACATCTCCACTGCCAGAGATTGTGTCCACCACTGTATGTGTATAAGCTTCAGTCTCTCAGTAATCTCCTCTGGTGGAAGAGAAGGAAATTGATCCATCAAAGCCAAAGTTTTGAAACAAAAATGAAGAGAAACGTATGAGATTCCATCACAGGCCTCTTTCAAAATTTCCCCAATTTATCAGCACTTTCCCTGATTTTAAACCCAGAGAATAGGAACAAATTTGACATCGGATCAGGGGAGAAATGCTTTCTGACTGCATCCAGTGTTTACTTTCTGAGAGGCTGGACAATTAATCACTGATGGGGAGTCACTCACCGGAGCCTGCGTCTCTCTCTTTGTCCCTCTAGATGAGTTTCTGACTCCCTGCGGGAAAAAAAAACAATAAAAAGACCAAAGACCGTCCCACTCCCATTCAGCAGGCATAGACCCCATGACCACTACTTCCAGGATTGGGGCTGTTTCTACATGACATATTAATGATGAACTGATACACTTACTTTTCTCTCTCTCTCTCTGTCCCTGTCTCTATCACTGTCAGTCTTCCCTCCCTCTCTCTGTCCCAATCCACCTCTCTATCTCTGTCCAACTTTGTCCTACTCTTGAGAATTGATCAAACTCTCCCTCTCTCTCTCTGTCACTTTTCTGTCTGTGGCTGTCCCTCTGTCTCTCTTCCTCTCTGCCCCATCCACCTCTCCATCTCTGCTCTGCTTTCTGCTGCTCAACAATCGCTCTCTCTCTCTCTTCCTCTCTGACTGTCTCTGCCCCATCTCACTCTCTCTCACTCCTCTGTCCCTCTATCTTCTTCTCTTTGACGCCATCGACCTCTCCGTTCAGCTTTTCTTGCTCTTGACAATCGGTATCTATTTCTCTCTCTCTATCTCTCTCTCTCTCCATTTCCTCTGTTTTGATTGAAACACTCCTGGCTTACATTTTCCACAAGTTGCAATCTCCCCGCCGTGTCTCCTAGATGTTTGCGACACCAATATCACATTTTGGAGGGTGAGGCGATGACAAGAGGTGGGAGTGATCGGAGTTGAGGGTAAAGGAGGGACGATGCATTTCACCCACTAAAAGCTGTCAGCAGTGTCCGCTCAGGGCCCTGTAGACAGACACACAACACGTTTGAGGCTGTTCCGCAGACCAAGGGGATGCACAGCAAGATTCCACAGGCAGCCACTTAATGTACCTCGAAGGGATTCCCTCAAAACTTTGTTGGAGCCAACCACACCCTGCCCCCACAAACTGAAGGACTGACTGCGGAATGAAGGACATTCTGCACAGCAGCATCCCAACAGCTTTCCCCAGCTTCCCCATACTGAAGAGACTAAAGGTTTCCATATTCTTCACCGGCCAAGATCAGAAGCGCCGACACACCCACCTCATCTGAATTTGGAAATGGTGGACCCCTGCTCCTGTAGAGGAAAAGGCTGCAGGCTGTCCCCACACAGCAAGATTGCAACGTGAAAAAAGGATTCCCCCACTGAGTCCACCAGCAACTACTAAACACCCCATTTTAACTTAGACCTCAGCTCAGACTGAACACTGGAGTTAATCCCTCACCCCCTTTTCCTCAGAACCTGTATCTATGTCCCTCAGCCCTGTCCCTCTTTCAGCTGTCTCCAATTTCCCTCCATACCACCATCTTGGCCCCTACACTCTCCACTGTGCCGGTTCCCACAAGCAGCAAAACAATAGTCACTTGTTGATGAGAGAGGATTAATTTCACACCAAACATTGGCCGTGAGGGAGTGTGGGTGTCAGGCCCTGCAGTCTCGGCCCCTTTGAAATATTGATCCCCCTCCTTATCTCCAATCCAGAGCCTGCGCTGATCTCCCCATTCCTCCAACGCTCACCCCCAGAGAGAGGAATGAAGTCCCAGTCAATGGAAACAATTCGCTCCATTTACTCACAAACTTCACACAGACCAACCGGGGGTGGTAGGAGGGAATGGCATATAGAGGGGGTGGGATCCCACTCCCTTCCGATATCCTGGCACACCCATCCCACCCACCTCCCCATTAAAATGACAACAAGTCACAGCAGAATTTCTTCCAGATTTTCCAAGATGAAATACAGGGAAGTAACCAGCTGGATGGAGAAACAGGGGAATCCAGCCTTTCCCTCCCCTTCCCCATTGCCCTCAGATCACCACATTCAAGTGGAGCCTGCACCTTTTTTTATCCCTCGCCACCCCAGGGCCGCCTGAAGTTCAGATACGACTCTCCTCGATGATTCACAAAGCTTTCAATTGTATCAGTCCTGTCCTTGTTTGTTTTACCAAAACACAGTACCGTGTATTTATTCAAATTTAGACTCCATCTGCCACTCCTGAGCCCATTGACCCAATTGAACAAGCTCTCTTTGTAATCTTAAATATCTTCATTGGCCACCATACCAGAAATTTGGGAATCACTCACAAACTTACTAACCATGCCTTCTATCGTCCCATCTGAATCATTTACACAAATGACAAACGAAAGTGGACCCAGCAGAAGACCCTGTTGAACAGGTGTCCATTCTGAAAAACAACATCCAGCACCAGTTTGTCTCTTGCCATTAACAAACTCTGTATCCAATTAGCAAGCTCATCCTGAATCCCATGTGATCTAACTTTAATAATGCATTTCTCACAAGGAACTTTGTTGAAAGCTTCACTTTACTCCAAGTAAACAATGTGAACAGCTGTGCTCTTATCAACCTTCTTAGTCACTTCCTCACAAAAACTCAATGAAGTGTGTGGGGCGTGATTTCTCTTGCGTAAAACCATGCTGGCTATCCCTAATCAGTCAGTGCCTCTCTATATGCATCGGCTCACAGATTTATGGTTCTCAGGCTTCTCCTCACATCAGTTTTCAAACAGATGCAAACACCAGCCATTCTCCAGTTATTAGAAACTTCACCATTATTTAGAGATGATACAAATGTTTCTGCAGCGGCTCACAATTTTCTCCCTAACTTTCCAAAATGCCCTAGACATACTTGCTCAGAACCCAGAGAATTATCCACATCTATACCTTTTAAGACCACCAGCACTTCCTCTTTTATAATGTGAACTGTTTTCAATATATCATTATTTATTTCCCTGAGTTCTCCAGCCTCCGTTTCTTTCTCCACAGTAAAAACAGAGGCAAAATATTTACGTAATATGTTTCCCAACTCCTGAGACTCAACACAAAGATCAACTCCTTCATCTGTATGGAGCCCAACTCTCTCTCGTTGCTCTCTTTCTCTAATGTACTTGTGGCATTCCTTTGAGACATCCTCAAACTTACTCACCAAGACTATCTCATATCTCTCTTTGCTTTCCTGGTGCTCCTCTTAGGAATGCCCCCACACTATTCATACTATTCGAAAGATTCATTTTCACCCAATTGTTTATGTCTAATATGTGATTTTTTTTAGTTTTATTTAACAAGTCCTTCATCCCTGCAATCAATCTTGTAAACGTCCTCTGGATCCCTCAAACACCAGCGCATCTTTTCTTAATACAGGACCCAAAACTACTCAATTTTCCCACTGCGGTTTGACAAGCACCTTTTATAGCCTCAGCAGTACATTTCTGCTCGAGCTGTCTTCAAATGAATGTCTACATTGCCTTTGCCTTATTACCACTATTTGAACCTGCATATCAACCTTACAAAGAATCCTGAGCTGAATCTTTTAAGTCTCTTTTGACTTTAGATTTCTGAAGGTTTTCCGTGTTCAGAAAATAGTCTATGTCTTTACTCTTCCCACCCAAATGAATAGCCTTGCACTTTCCTTCACTGGATCCACATGCCACTTCTTTGTGCACTCCCCCAGCCTGTCCAAGTCATTTTGAAGGCTTCCCACAGCATCGATACAACCTGTCCCTCCATCTATCATTGAGTCATCTGCAAACTTAGCGACCATGTCCTTAATTCCTTTGTCCAGCTCATTAATAAATTGCATGAATAGCTGTGGTGCCAACACTTGCTCCTGCTCAACTCCACTAGTCATCCGGCTGTCAATCTGAAAAAGTCCCCTTTATCCCAACTCTCTGCCTTCTGCCAGTCAGCCAATCCTCAATCCATGCCAGTACTTTGTTCCTAAGACCACGGGCACTTCCCTTATTTGGCAGCTTCCTGTACGGCAGCCAGTCAATGCCTTCTGAAAATCCAACAGATCACTTCCACTGGTTCCCCTTCATCCAGGATGTTCAGTACCCCCTCAAAGAATTTCATCAGATTTGTCAGGCATGAAGCCCCCTTGGTGAAGCCACGCTGCCTCTTCCAAGTACACCATGATCACATCTTTACAGTGACCTGCCACACTGTTTGAAACAAAGGTTTTTTTTTTCACTTTTATCCAGAATATTTTAAAAATTGCTTTCAGTCATGAATGTTTTGAACTGCAAAGTCAAATTACCATTGAGATCTGTGAACTCTATGTTGTCTCAGCAGGATTGTCAAATGAGTGAATTCCTTCCCCCACACAGAGCAGGTGAATGGCCTGTTCTCCAGGGTGGCTCTGTGCTGTCTCAGCAGGGCTGAGGAGTGACCCAAGTGTTCTTTTCTTTTTCCTCACATGCAGCAGGTAAATACATTCTACCCAGTGTGAACTTGCTGGTTTACTGAGAGTTGAGATGATCACCTGAACCCAGTCCCACAATGAAAGCCTCCGAAAAGATACCTCATCATGTGAAAATGTTGATGGGACATCAGTTCGACAGAACTTCGATAGCACTTCCCACAGACCGGACACTTCAAAGGTTTCTCCTCAATTTGAACACATTGATGATAAAACTACCTCCAAGATCTTGCATAGGGATACCCATAATCGCAGCATTTATAAGGTCTCTCCTCAGCTTGAACATGTAGATGACAATTCAGTTCCCAGGAGCTTCTGCAGCGCTTCCTGCAGTCTGGGCATTTGAAAGATTTCTCCACAGTGTGAATTTGCTGGTGTCTCAGGAGGTTAGACGACTGAGTGAATCCCCTCCCACACTCGGAGCAGCTGAATGGTCTCTTCCCAGTGTGAACCTGCTGGTGTTCTGTGAGGTTGAATGATCACCTGTACCCAGTCCCAGAGTGACAGAACCTTTTCAGGGTGAACATGTTGATGGGATATCAGGTCCGGGGGTTTTGTAGCATTTTCTGCAGGCTGAGCATTTAAAAGGTCTCTCATTAATGTGAGCTAGTTGATGCGACATGAGATCCCTGGGACTTATAAAGCACGTCCCACAGTTTAGGCATTTAAAATATCTCTCCTCCACGTGAGCACTTTGGTGGATCATCAGGTCCCCAGGTGTTTTATAGTATTTTCCAGTCTCGACATTTAAAGGGTCTCTCTTCAGTGTGAAGATGTTGACGGGCCGCCAAGTTTCCAGAGGTTTTATAACATTTTCCACAGTTTTGGCATTTAAAAGGTCTCTCATTAATGCAAGCTAGTTAATGGGACATCAGGTTCTGGGATGTTCTGAAGCATTTTCCAAAGTCTGAGCTTTGAAATGGTCTCTTATCAGTGTGAATGAGCTGGCATTGCAGCAGGTGAGATGACTGAGTGAATCCCTCCCGACACATTGAGCAGGTAAATGGCCTGTTACTGGCGTGAATCTGTCGATGAGGTTTCAGCTCAGAAGAGGAAATGAATTCCTCCCCACAATCTCCACATTTCCACAGTTTCACCCCAGTGTGACTGCATTTGTGGTTTGTGAGGTCTGATGATTGGCTGAAGCCTTGTCCACACACACAACATGCGTAGTTTCTCTCCAGTGTGAATGGACCGTTTTCCTACCAGGTTTAAAATCTGATCATGTTCCATTTGTGATGAAATGGGCGTGACGTTTGGTTGTGTTCGTCTTCCCCTTCTAATATCCTATGAAATTGACATCAAACAAAAAACAAGAGAGTCAGAGACAATCTCTCACAAGACACTGGCTTCTGTGTGAAGATAGAGAATGAAAGCGAGGGATTTTGAACACCGGCAACTTGATCAGAACTTTGTCAGAGTCATTTAAACACCCAGCCTCCATCATTGAGAAGGGGCAGGGTAGCAGGTGGATGTGAACACCAACATCTCTAAATTCCCTCCAGGTCACAAACCATCCAAACTTTGCTGACATCCAGTCCTGGTGGAGCAGAAATTTCCTCCCATTAACTAATGACAAAACCAAGGCCTTTATCATGTTTCCCCAACACAAACTCCACTGCCTCACAACTGACTCCAAACCCTCTGTGGCAATTGCCTGAGTTTGAAACAAAACGTCATAACCATGGTGAAATATTTCATCCCGAACTGAGTTTTCAGCCACATATCCCCACCGTCATTGAGACTGCCTAATTCTGCCGCAGTAACATTACCCAACTCCTCCGAGTCTCTGCTCATTTGCTGCTGAAACACTCATCCATTCCTTTGTTACCTCTCGACTTAACTATCATTACACATCTCCTCACGGTCCTCTCACATTCCCCTCTCTGCACTTGTCTTATTTCTCTGCCTCTACTTTTGTGTGTCCTTGAGCTCTGTTTAGTGTTTTTTTGCTTCCTTCCACTGAGTGTATCTCAATGAGATATTTACCACTGCTCATTCTCCCAACCATGTGCTGCTGTCTTAACAGCTTTCTCTTCCCACATCAGCTCTCTCAATGCTGTAAGGGAAGGAGGTTCCACTTTAGGAGGTACAAATACGTGGACAGATTATGGAAAGATGTAGGAGCAACAGGGTGTTGGTGACGGGAGATTTTAATGTTCCCAACATTGACTGGGATTCACTTAGAGTTATGATCAGAGATAATGGGAACTGCAGATGCTGGAGAATCCAAGATAACAAAGTGCGAAGCTGGATGAACACAGCAGGCCAAGCAGCATCTCAGGAGCACAAAAGCTGACGTTTCAGGCCTAGACCTTTCATCAGCGAGGGGGATGGGGAGAGGGTTCTGAAATAAATAGGGAGATGGGGGAGGAGGACCGAAGTGTTTATCCACTTCACAAGCACCTTCCACCCCAACCTCAAGTTCACCTGGGCCATCTCCAACACATCCCTCACCTTCCTGGACCTCTCTGTCTCCATCTCATTTACCCAGCTAGAAACTTATGCCCATTTCAAGCCCACCGACTCCCACAGCTACCTAGAGTACACCACCTCCCACCCAAACCCTGCAAAAATTCCATTCGCCTTCACCACATCTGCTCCCAGGATGAGGCATTCCACTCTCACACATCCCACATGGCTGCGTTCTTCAAGGACCGCAACGTCCCCCTGCAGTGGTCAAGAATTCCCTTGACCACGTCTCCCGCATTTCCCACAACACATCCTTCACACTGCGACCCCGCAATAACCGCCCTAAGAGAATCTCTTCTGTCCTCACATACCACCCCACCAACCTCCGGATACAACATTTCATCCTCCGACACTTCCGCCATCTACAATCCAATCCCACCACCCAAGACATTTTCCATCCCCAACCTTGTCTGCCTTTTGAAGAGACCACTCACTCCGTGACTCCCTTGTTCGCTCCACAATCCCCTCCAACCCCACCTCTCCAGGCACCTTTCCCTGCAACCACAGGAAGTGCGACACTTGCCCCCACACCTCCTCCCTCACCCCCATCCCAGGCCCCAAGATGACTTTCCAAGTGGAGGGTTGGGGACCACTTTGCAGAACACGTCCGCACGGTTCACAATAAACAACCGCACCTCCCATTCGCAAACCATTTTAACTCCCCCTCCCATTCCATAGACGACATTTCCATCGTCGGCCACCTGCAGTGCCACGATGATGCCACCCGAAGGTTGCAGGAACAGCAGCACAAATTCCATTTGGGAACCCTGCAGCCCAATGGTATCAATGTGGGCTTCACAAACTTCAAAGTCTCCATCTCCCCCACAGCATCCCAAAACCAGCCCAGCTCGTCCCCGCCTCCCTAACCCGTTCTTCCTCTCACTTATCCCCTCTTCCCACCTCAAGCCGCACCTCCATTTCCCACACACCAACCTCATCCCGCCTCCTTGACCTGTCCGTCCTCCCCGGACTGACCTATGCCATCCCCACCTATACTCTCCTCTCCACCTATCTTCTCTTCTATCCATCTTCGGTCCGCCTCCCCTTCTCTCCCTATTTATTTCAGAACCCTCTCCCCATCCCCCTCTCTGATGAAGGGTCTAGACCTGAAACGTCAGCTTTTGTGCTCCTGAGATGCTGCTTGGCCTGCTGTGTTCGTCCAGCTTCACACTTTGTTATCTTCACTTCGAGTTAGTGGTTTAGATGGAGCAGAATTTGTAAGGATCATGGGGGAGGGCTTTCTAGAGCTGCATGTAAATACTCCAACTTATGAAGGCGCCATACTGAGCCTGGTGTTGGGGAATAAATATTGATGGACAAAGAAGAGCGTAGTCCTGAAGGAAGAGTGCTAAACTGGGGGAAGGCCAACAAAAGCAAAATTTGAAAGGAAGTGGGGAAAGTGGATTTGGAGCATCTGTTTGAGGGTAAATCCACATTTGATATGTGGGAGACTTTTAAAGAGAGGTTTATTAGACTGTAGGACAGACATGTCCCTGTGAAAATGAGTGACAGAAAGGGCAAGATTAGGGAACAATGGATGACAGGTAAAATTGTGAGACTGACAAAGAGGAAAATGGAAGCATACATAAGGTCTAGGCGACTGAAAACAGACGAAGCTTTGGAAGAATTTGGATAAGCATATGGGCGTACACGGAATAGTATAGGTTAGATGGGCTTCAGATTGGTATGACATGTTGGCACAACATCGAGGGCCCAAGATCCTGTACTGTGCTGTAATGTTCGGGAAAATAGGACTAACCTGAAACGAAGAAATAAAAGGGCTGAAAGGGATCGTGAAATATCTTTAGCAAACAGGGGTTAGCAAATTCCCAAAGCCTTTTGACATACATAAGGAGCAAGAGGGTAACTGGCGAAAGAGTTGGCCCAGTCAAGAATGAAGGAGGGAAGTTATGCAAGGAGTCAGAGAAAATGAGTGAGATTCTTGATGAGTACTTTAACTCTGTATTCACTTAGAGAAAAACATGACAGATGTTGAGGTTGGTGATAGATTTTTGATTACTGTTGGTCAAGTGGGCATAAGGAGGGAGGTTGGGGGAGTGTTGGGTATTCTGAAAGGCATTAGGGTTGGCAAGTCCCCTGGCCCAGATGTCATCGATCCCAGGCTATTGAGGGAAGCGAGTGAAGAAATAGCTGGGGCCTGAACAGATATCTTTGCAGCATCCTTGAGCACGGGTGAGGTCCCGGAGGACTGGAGAATTGCTAATGTTTTCCCCTTGTTTAAGGAGGTAGCAAGGATAATCCAGCAAATTATGGGCCAGTGAACTTGACATCCATGATAGGGAAGCCATTGGAGAAAATACTGAGGGATAGGATCTATTTACATTTGGAAGAAAATGGGCTTATCAGTGATAGGGTGCAGGAAAGTTGATGTCTTACCAACTTGATAGAATTCTAAACCAGCTATTCTAAATGCTAAACCAGGCGGTCATGCCCACCCCAATCCCAAGAATGACATTGTTTTTTAAAAAATGCCCTTCCAAATACCTGCATTATCTCCAATTCCATACTCCTGAAAATTCTTGTTTTTTAATGTTTCACATTTGGTGCCCTCAGGTTTTAGCTGCCAAGGCCACAAATGGTGAAATTTCCTAACTAAAACTCTCCCTTTCTCTGCCTCAGTTTTACACTTGAAAATATGCCTTCAAAACAACAAATTTGACCATAAAGCATTTTGTCACCTTCCTAACATCTTATTGATGATTCTGGTCAAACGTTGCATTGTAATACTCCTGAGGAACAATCTGGAAGTTTCCACTCAGTGAAAGATACTACATTGATATCAATTAATTGTCATTGATTTGGACACATATCACAGTTCCTTCATCACCATTTCATGAGTCACTCCACGCTGAACAGCATTGTGGGAGGTACTAAGGAAATATAATTGCCAGCAGCAAATGGTCAGGCAATTTTCTGCTGTATAAACCTCATTTAGAGAGTGGATGAAAGTAACAATAAAATATCTAGGATAGTCACACCCGTTATTGGAGACAGAGGAACTTAGACATGACAGAGTTGATCGAGGAGAGCAGAAATGAACCAGGACAATGGATGGGCTCTCATTCATCAGTGTTATACAGCAACTTTTAACATCAGTCTCACAATATTATGGGGGTGAGAAAATTCTACCAACCATGTGCTGCTGCCTTAACAGCTCTATCTTCCCACATGAGCTCTCACAATGCTGTGAAAGAAAGAACACCAGCCCCAGAGTCAGATGTCTGAGAACAGCACGAGAAGCTGAATTGTGTAGATTACTGGTTAAAAAATACTGAAATAATTTTGTTGTGTTCCAACTTTAAAATCAAATGCTAAACTCTACCCCTGAAAAATTATCAAAAGCACTGGGGTCAGAGGAAACTATCACAGTTCAGGATACCTAGGAATCAGAGTGATGTCACTGAGTAATTGTCCACGTGTCATAACATCACTCATTTGAACAGACAGCATTTGGGTCTGCACAAAAAGGTGACCTCCATGAAGGATGTGACGGTCAACTCATGATTCAAAAAGAAATTCATCAGAATGTTTAAAGAACTGAGGGATACTGGTTCTAAGGTCACATTGGAGAAACTCAAGTTGTTCCTCACAGTGCAAAGGAGATCAATATGCCAGTAGATAAAGGGGGTGATAATATAGTGTGGACCTGGAGGAAAATGTTCTGATGAAAGGTCCCTTCCTGAAATGTCAACTTGCCTCCTCCTCCAATGTTGTCTGGCCTGCTATGTTCCTCCAGCTCCACAGTGTGTTATCTCAGTTTCCAGCATCTGCAGTTCTTGCTATCTCTGATTTGATAAAGGTGTTCAGGTTTAAATCAGGTGGATAAAGAGCAGTTGTTCCTCTTTGCTGATAGTAAAACTGTTTGGTATACAGATTTAAGATATTGGGCAATAGTTACTGGGAAACGTAAGAAAGGAATTTTGTGCTATTTTTATTTTACTCAATACTTCCCTTTAAAGGCCAATAATACCCAGTGCTAAATGAATAAAAAAAAGGCATGCTTAGATCATTTAGTTTGAGTTTCCGATCTGCAAATCCTCTTCTGATGTGCTGTAAAAAAATTACAAATGCCATCTCAGTCAACCTGGGACACAATTTCGGAAGAAGCAACTATTTCCTTGATTTGGAGTGTGCTGTGTAAATGCTCCCCTCCCGACTCCCTGTAAAAGCAGTTTATAAAAACGCCAAGATAACAAGTGTGGAGCTGGACGAACACAGCAGGCCAAGCAGCATCTCAGGAGCACAAAAGCTGACGTTTCGGGCCTCGACCATTCATCAGAGAGGGGGATGGGGAGAGGGTTCTGCAATAAATAGGGAGAGAGGCGGAGGCGGACTGAAGACGGAGTGAAAAGAAGATAGTTGGAGAGGAGAGTATAGGTGGGGAGGTAGGGAGGGGATAAGTCAGTCCAGGGAAGACGTGCAGGTGTTCCCACCTACTAACCTCATCCCGGCTCTTCGACCTGTCCGTCCTCCCTGGACTGACCTATCCCCTCCCTACCTCCCCACCTATACTCTCCTCTCCATCTTCTTTTCTCTCCATCTTCGGGCCACCTCCCCCTATCTCCCTATTTATTCCAGAACCCTCGCCCCATCCCCCTCTCTGATGTAGGGTCTAGGCCCAAAACGTCAGCTTTTGTGCTCCTGAATGCTGCTTGTCATGCTGTGTTCATCCAGCTCCACACGTTGTTATCTTGGATTCTCCAGCATCTGCAGTTCCCATTATCTCTTATAAAAACGCTATCTCTGTCAGTCCAGGAGAGACATTCACAACTTTCTCTCCCCTGGCCCAGGGCAACCGCACATGCGCCTTGATGCCCTCTGCCTCCTACAAAGATGCCTGCCGTTACCCACGGTCTGCCATTGAGAGGGAGCCTCGATTTTAACATTTTATGAAACCGGGACAGATTGCTTCTTTATACGGGATCTGTCACATTCGCAAAGTGTTCAGAAATCCTCCCCGTCTCACTGACCGGTCTATTGCCTCCCCCGTTCCGCCTTATTATTACCTCTTGTGGAGCCGAGGAAAACAGCGACTGCGGCTCAGGTTCACTCCCACCGCGCATGATCTAGACAGTGGGCACTTGGGAACTTACTGAGCCTGCGCAGTGATCAGCAATGATGTGCGCAGCACTCAGAATTCTGGGTTACGTACCCGTCATTGTAAAGATTGAGAGAGAGAGAGATAATGGGAGCTGCAGATGCTGGAGAATTCCAAGATAATAAAATGTGAGGCTGGATGAACACAGCAGGCCAAGCAGCATCTCAGGAGCACAAAAGCTGACGTTTCGGGCCTAGACCCTTCATCCAATAGCTGGATGAAGGGTCTAGGCCCGAAACGTCAGCTTTTGTGCTCCTGAGATGCTGCTTGGCCTATTGTAAATATTGAATTGTATTTGTTGTAATGTGTACAAGCAATCTTTCTCTATACTTCCTACCAGGACAACTGACATACATTTTATAAAGTATAAAACGTGCCTTTTGCATCCCATGGATATAATATTACAAAGTCTGACACTGAGTCACACATTGAGCCTGACACCCAGATGCCGTTCACATTCTGGGTCAGAGGATTGCTTTCTTATTAGAGAGACAAAACTGGTGGTGGCTGAACCTGAGGGACACCACAACTCATGTCAGCAGAGAGGTTGAAAGTAGAAAGTCATGAGTGGTAACCTCAGGCGGTGTGGGATTTCATTCTACACTGTTGGCATCATGTGGGAAACTGGCAAACGGCTCTGAGAAACGGTTTGGCTTTCATAGCAGTCTTCAAAGAGGAAAATGTAGTTTCATGTTGCAGCAAACAGCAATGCTTTCCTTTCCTTTGTTGAAGAAAGTGTTTTTGTTCCACTGATGCCCTCAAACATTGACTACCTGTTTGGATGAGCACTTGAAATGTCAAAGCAGACGATGTGCTGGGCCAATCCCTGGAAACTGGCTTTAGAAGTGAGATCATAAACAAAGTTTCTGGTAAAGCTGAGCAGGTCTGGCAGCATCTGTGGAGGAGAAAACAGAGTTAACGTTTCAGGTCAGGTGACCCTTCCTCCGGTTTTTATTTATAAGTGAGATATTTGATGACTGCATAGATATAATGGGCCGAAGGTTCTTTCTCCGTGGTGTTAGAATCTCACTGACTAATATTTTGCAACTGAACCAAAAGGTCAAAAGCAGTGTCAAGACAGAAAACGTGCAAGCATTGTGCACACCTTCGTTTTTGGGATTCAGCATTGCAACTGTTGTGTTCATGGTTTGATTCCGAAATAGGAATGAGGATTTTATTGTTCCTCTCAAAATTCTTAAAGTGAACGTGAATTCCTGACATGAAAACACATAAAGGGAATAGCTCAGTCAGAATAATAACAGTTTGACATCAGGGATGAAAGCAAACAGGAGGAAGTGCTGAAATCCAATGACTTCAAGTGCTCAAACACAGTACTGCAAAAATAATACTTGCGCCTTATTACAGCATACAGATTTCTTTGAGATTTAATATGTTGGACACAAAAAATGGTTTTCCTTTTGGGCAATCTGCACGAGGGTGCCTAGTATCAGAATGGGGGTTGCACATTTAAGACAGATGAGGAAATGTTTATTCTCTCAAATGATGGTGAATCCATGGAATTCCTTACAGCAGAGGCTTGTCAGATCTGGGTCATTCAGTGTATTCAATGGTGAGATTGGCAGATTTTTAATCAGTAAAGGTATCAAGTGTTATGGGGAAAGGCAAGAAAGTGCAGCTCAGGATTATCATATCAGACACGAGATCAGTAAATGGTGGAACAGACTGAATGGGCTGGATGGTCCGTTTCTGCAACTAAAGTTTATGGTCTTAATACGAGACTGTTAGGTTGACTTGAGTGAAATTTGCCAGGTTAACATGCATGGATCCTCTCCGAGCTCTGAAATGAGGTGAGATGTGCACCGTCAACACACAAACGAGAGTCATTGTGGGTGATTGATCCAGAGTGATTATATATCAGGTTAAACAGTGAAAACCAGTCATCAGAGCCCAGAGATAGTAGGAACTGCCGATGCTTGAGAATCTGAGATAACAAGGTGTGGAGCTGGATAAGCACATCAGACCAAGCAGCATCAGAGGAGCAGGAAATTTGATGTTTCGGGTCTCACCCTTCTTCAGAACCCGAAGCATCAGCTTTCCTGCCTTCAGAACCGACGTAGGGCCTGGCTGCATGAGGCCTACGGTCAGCTCCTACAAACCACCGTGGCCCTTCACTTTTCCTGACGTCCACTCTCTTCTTGTTTTAAACCATTTGCTAACTCTGTTTCCCGACACAGATGCTGCCAGGCCTGCTGAGCTTCCATGTCAATTCCATTTTTGTGTCATATTTCCCCAGTTCTTTGTTTTATTTTAATCTGAGTCACGTCTGGGACTACACGGTTCACCTTCCATCTCCTGAAGGATCAGTTAGAAGTGCTGTCACCATGATTAAATAACACAGCAGAGTGACTATTCCCTGACTAGGAATCAAAGCTGGGCTGGGGAGGGGTGAGGGGCCGAATCCTAGCCACGAGACCACCAGTGAAAGGGGCAGGGGGTGTGGTACATTTCTGCAATGACACTGCTTTTGCTTTTTCATTTGTGACCATTTTCACTGCAGATCAGTTTCTCCATCTGAGTTTTTACAGCGTGGAAAACGACCATTTGGTCCATCATGTCAGCGCAGGTTATCAAACCTTCATCTGTTCTTGCCACAGTATTGAGTGCACTGAGTTTCAATTACCCATCTAAGCTGCAAACACATCGGCACAATTACACTGCGAAGAAACTGTTCACCTGCTTCATGTGTGAGAAGGCATTCACAGCAGTTTCACATTGGAAAGCGGCTGTCTCCCTACTGTGAGTGTGGCAAGGAATTCATGAAGTTATCCCCGCTGCTGACACACCAATGGGCCCACACTGGGAAGACACCATTCACCTGCTCAGAGTGTGGGAAGGATTTCTCCCGGTCATCCTGCCTGTTGAAATACCCACAGGTTCACTCTGAAGAGAGACTCTTTTATTGTGCAGTTCGTGGGAAGTGCTATGAAAGCTCATGGGAACTCATGTACCATCAACATGTTCACACTGAAGGGAGACCATTCATGTGTTCTCTCTGTAGAGCTGGGTTCAGGGCATCATCAACCCTCACTGTGCACCAGCAAATACACACTGGGGAGAGGTCATTCACCTACTCTGCGTATGGGAAACAATTCACTCAGTCATTTCGCTTGAAGAAACGCCAGTGGCTTCAAACGTAACTGCAGTAATTGGGTTTTTCTTTTATTTGTTCGTGTGATCATGGCATCAGAAGCTTAGCAAGCTTTTATCATCAGTTCTAACTGCCCAGCGGATGGTTCAGAATCAAACTAATTATTATAGCTTGGAGTCACATAGAGGTCAGAATAACAATGGTTCCCAGGCCCAATGGCACTGAGTTGATTCTCTGGTCTCTTGTCCTGTTTCTGAAGCAATAGTCAATAAATTGTTGCAGTTGATTTAAAAGTGAAAGACCAAAATGGGCTTTATTCTGATTCAGCATGCCCTGCTGTTTTCTCAGATGTTATTGCCAGTCTCTTGGCCCTCACACCATCACCTGTTCAGGAGGGTGTTACAGGATAGGGGGAATGGTTAACTGCATCTGGTGACTCAAAGTGTCAATTGTCCCAAAAGGGTAACTCTGATTTCTTTCAGAGATGCTGCTGGGCCTGCTCAATTTTTACAGCAATTTCTGTTTTTGTTTCTGATTTCCCTGCATTTGCAGTTTTTTAAAAATGTTTTTCAATATTCAACTTGTCTGTTTCAGAGAAGCCTCATTGATCGGTTTGGTGGGTTTTGGAAATTGAAAGTTAGGCTACAGATCAGGCAATGGTCTCATTGAATGACAGATCAGACTTGAGGGGTTGAATTGTCTCCTCCTGTTCCTATAAAAGTATTCCATCTGCAGCTTGTGGCATTATTTCCCCTCACGACTCACTTCACATCCGTGACTCTTACACTATATGCTATTACTGGCTGACCAAATCTCCTGTGTTTGAACTAATTCTGTTATTATTCAGCGTTCCATCTTCGCCTGCCCGAATGTGACTCTCGTCAGAGAATGTTGTCTCTCCTGCAGAAATTCACCAAAGATCCTCAGGCAGCACATTCCAAACCCATGACCACTTCCATCTGGAAGAACAAGGGCAGCAGATATATGGGAAGATCACCACATCCACGTTCCATTCCAAGTCATTCACCTTCCTGACTAGGAAATATATCACTGTCCCTTCAATGTCACTGGGTCAAACCCCTGGAATTCCCTCCCTAATAGCACTGTGGGTCACCACGCAGCAGGAGGACTGCAGCAGTTCAAGAAGGCAGCTCACCACCACCTTCCCAAGAGCAACTTAGGATGGGGAAGAAATGCCGGCCCAGCCAGGAACACCCACATCCCACACATTAATAACAAAAATACTGTGTGAACAGTCACAACAGGAGGATTCTGGAGTTTCATTCCCCGGAACAAAAACAAAGTTGCTGGAAAAGCTCAGCACGTCTGGAAACATCTGTGATCCTTCCTCACTCCCTTGGGATCTACCAAACCTGTTTATTATTTCCACTTCCTCTTTCATTCTGACTCTATAATTTCTCAATTTCTGTCCACTCGCCTTTTGAGCTCTTCAACAACCCCATTTGGGAAAATGAGAGAAAGCTGGAATTAACGCAGGGAACTGGGAATTGGGCGGAAGTACGAGGGGAGGCAAAATCAAAGAAAGCTCCCATTCCAACAACAGAGCTTCTCAAAACACAAAGGCAGCATGAAAGCTTGAGCTGAATGAACATGGTGATGTGTGGGCTGTCATGAGGAAAATGTGACCATGATCACAAATGGTTAAGATCACAGGATCCCAACAGTGCAGAAAGAGGCCATTCAGTGCATCTAGTCTGCACGAGCTCTCTATCCCGCCCTACTCCCATAAACCCCACATTTACCGCAGCTAACCCAACCACGTAAGCTGCACACTCGGGGACAATTTAGTGCGGCCAATCCACCTAACTTGCATTTTTCAACTGTGGGATGATCACAGTTTAGCTCTAAAGAAGCGAGATTGTGGATTAAATCTCAAAAACAACTCAACTCTGAAACAATTTCATGGTTTTTATTTCCAAAATTAAAATCTGGGGAAAGCTGCAGCCACAGCGATTTCAGTTTCCCTCTGGAGGAAGAGAATTTAAAACTCTGACCCGGGGGCGCTGTGAGCTGACAGAGGCCTGGGTCCAGAAATGTAACAGATTCTGAGCAAGGTGGGGGTGAGACAAGGGCAAAAGCCACACGTCACGGGGGGAAGGCAGGAGAGATTAAATTGCAGAAATGTTATTCGTCCCTCAAGGTTGCAGGGAGTGGAGTTAGGGCTGCAAAAGAAACAAATAAACAAAAGATGTGCCTGGAGCCAGGCATGCAGTGGACCCAGAAACAAATTGAATCAAGAAATGTAAACAAATTGGGGCAGAGTTCACAGTTTGAAATTGTTCATCTCAATGATGAGTCCAGAAATCTGTAAAGCCTGGCTCGTTCTATTCCAGCCAACACACACATGATGGGCCAAGGGTGAACACTGCTGTCCAGCCAACAATACGCACATCACAAAAAATCAATAAAAAAATTGTCTTGCTCTGCGCTGTAATTTTCTGTTACTTTTCTTCTGACATTTGCAGTTTGTTTCTGATGATGGCTATAACCCTAAACTTGAACTGGAGTTTAGTATCTGAGAGAAATGTAAAATAAGTCAGCTTTGCCTCAAACACATTACTGTGGATTGTTGTATTTGTCCTGAGGGTTGACCAGCACCTGGAGCTCAGAAAGGACAATCTCAGGGTGGGGAGTAGGGGGAATCGTGCTCAGCAACAGAGCTTCAGTCGGGGCAAATCCTTCAGGGTCACACTGAGGGTGTCAGATGGCACTTTACTCTTTCATGTCTCTCTTCATTGACAGCCAAGCCACAGTGTGGGTTAATCCTAATGCGTGTAAGAAATGTGTCCCAGCTACTGTCTTCCATGGCTCACAGCTCCTTGACACGGAACAGAATCTCGTTTCCAACTGGGTTTAGTGTCAGAGGAAGTACAAAGGTGAATGCTGGAAACGTGCTTCAAATCAGAGATTAGTGTAAATCAATGATCTGTTCCTGACTGGAAGTGAACCATCAGGCTCAGGTTTAGGTTTCCTCTACATTGGTAAAGATAAAACAGTATTTCGCAGCCGTGCAACACTGAGGCCCAGAGCAGTGGGAGCAGGGGTATGAACATCCTATCCCTGTCTCTGCTGTAACCACACAGAATGCGCCAGGGTGAAGTGAGAGAAGGGTCTGGGTTAGAAATTATATTTCACCAACAGTGATGACACAGGGAGTGTTGACGAAATGTTAGTTTTCATTTTCAATATCGGCACGTAACATGGACATATTGGTCAGGAAAGGATGAAGAGGGGTTATTGCTGGCAATGGGAAGATGTTTTTCTGAAGGAGTCTCGTCTGAGACTTTGTCACTTTTTTATGCTGTCTCCAGGACATGTCTTTTATTCCCACTTTGATATCATTTTCCAACTTGACTACCTTCCGTTCACTTGTCTGATCCAGAGGTAACTGTCAAAAACCAATGTTTCACTTTGTAGGCAGCTTCATATGACAACATTTCTTTTTAAATTCAAAAGCCTTCCATCAGGTTTAATACAATCGAACACAAAACAGCCCTCTTGATTTGCACCTCAATGACATCCCTGTATTCCCTACACCACTGATGCAAGGTGGCAGCAGTCACTGCACTAGGATGGACTGCAGTGGCTCAGCAGTGCTCCTCCAACAGCACCTTCTGAATCTGCAGTCTTTACCATCCAGAGCAGGTCGATATTGAATTAGACCTTTAGTCCTCCGAAAGCTTTTCCAGTCAGAGTATTTAAAAGGTCTCTTGCCAGTGTGAACCCACTGGAGAGGCATAACAACGTAAGAACAGAAGAACTAGGAACAGGAGTAGGCCATCCGGCCCCTTGAGCCTGCCCCGCCATTCAATAATATCATGGGTGATCTTTTGAGACTCAGATTCACTTACCCGCCAACTCACAATAACGCTTCAATCCTTTCCTGTTCAAACATTTATCTGGCCATGCCTTAAAAACACAGTTAGCTAGCTTCAACTGCTTCATTGGGCAGGGAATTCCACAGATTCACGACCCTTTGGGTGAAGAAGTTCCTCCTGACCTCAGTCCTACGTCTGCTTCCCTTTATTTTGAGGCGATGCCCTCTAGTCCTCGTCTCACATGCTAGTGGAAACAACCTCCCTGCCTCCACTTTATCTATTCCCATCATAATCTTATATATTTCTATAAGATCTCTCCTCATTCTTCTGAATTCCAATGAGTATAATCCCAGCCTGCTTAGTCTCTCCTCATAATCCAACCCTCTCAACTCTGGAAACAACCGAGGGAATCTCCTCGCCACCCCCTCCAGCGCTAGTATATCCCTTCTCAAGTAAGGAGACCAAAACTGCACACAATACTCCAGGTGTGGCCTCACCAGGACCCTGTACAGCTGCAGCATCGCCTCCCTGTTTTTAAACACCATCCCTCTAGCAATGGCAGACAAAATTCCCTTTGCCTTTTTAATTACCTGCTGCGCCTGCAATCCCACCTTCAGTGATTCATGCACAAGGACACCCAAGAGCCCCTGTGCAGCAGCATGCTGCAAATTTTACCATTTAAAACATAGCCCATTTTGCTGTTATTCCTAACAAAATGGATGACCTCACATTTATCAACATCGTACTCCATCTGCCAGACCTTTGCCCGCTCACTTAGACTATCTGTATTCGTCTGCAGACATTTTGTGTCTTCTGCATACTTTGTTCTACCACTCACCCGAGTGTCATCCACAAATTTTGACCCACCACACTTAGTCTCCAATTCCAATCATCTTTGTAAATCGTAAACAATTGCTGCCCCAGCACTGACCCCTGAGGCACACCACTAGCCACTGACCGCCAACCAGAAAAACACCCATTTACCCCTACTCTTTGCTTTCTACTGGTCAACTAATCTTCTATCCATGCCGATACATTACCTGTAATACCATTCAACTTTATCTTACACAGCTGCCTTTGGTGTAGCACCTTGTCAAATACCTTCTGGAAATCCAGATACACCACATCCACAGGTTCCCCAATGTACACCATGCATGTAATGCCCACCAGTTTAGTTAAACATGACCTATCCTTCATCAACCCATGCTGGGTGTTCCCAATGGGACAATTCATATCCAGATGTCTTGCTTTTTTTTTCTTTAATGATAGATTCAAGCATTTTCCCCACTACCGAAGTTAAGCTAACTGGCCTAAAACTACCTGTTTTTGTCTACTTCCTTTTGAAAACAGTGGCGTCACATTGGCTGTTTTCCAATCTGCGGGAACCACCCCAGAATCCAGTGAATTTTGTGAAATAATTACTAGTGCATTTGCTGTGTCCCCCATTCCCTCTTTTAGTGCCCTGGGATGCATTTCATCAGGGCCTGGAGACTTGTCTGCCTTTAGCCCCCATTACCTTGCCCAGCTCTGCCTCATTAGAGATAATGATAGTTTCGAGGTCCTTGCCTGCTATAACCTTCTTGCTGTTAGTTGTCTGCATGTTATTTATGTCGTTCACTGTGAAGACCAACACGAAATAACTGTATAATGCCTTGGCTATTTCCTCATTCCCAGTTATTAAATTGGCCATCTCATCTTCCATAGGATGAATGTTTACCTTTGCCACTCTTTTTACGATTTACATATTTATAGAAACTTTTGCTTCCTGTTTTTGTATTCCGAGTTAGTTTACATGACACTGGGTGACTGAGCAAATCCCTTCCCACACATTTAGCAGGTGAATGGTCTCTCCCTGGAGTGACTACGATGGTGAGCTTCCAGCTGGCCTTGCCCTTCGCACTGTCCACACATTTCCACCATTATTCAATGATGCTGATCTCCTGGCATCTCTCCAGATTGGATGATCTGCTGAACTCTTGTCCATAAACACAATGTGTGGACAGTTTCTATGCTCTGTGGATTTTTTTTTTTATTTTCAGAATGTTAACTGGATGATGTTAAATAATTTCTGCAGGTAGTTCACTGGAACATTCAGAATCAGGTGTGTCAGTGTGTGCGTGTTGGTGCTTTCTCACTCACACTGATGTTTGAAATCTTTTCCCAGAGACATACCAGATAAATATATTCCTTTCTGGTCCTGATGAATTGAATAACTCGGTTCAATCTGAACATAGTGTTTGATTTGATTGTTCCATCTTCAATGTCTTTCTTTCTATTACTCTGTGAAATAGTGGTTGGTCAGTGAGGAGGGAGGGGTGGGTAGGTGGGAGGGAAGACAGACAGATCAAGGAGTCAGGGATGAAGCTAGTCGAGGTGGGACAGTGACAGGGATGGACAGGAAGGAAGCAAAGGACAGTGACAGGCAGCAAGGGACAGGGGCAGGGATGGAGGGAGTAAGCGGGAGTGAGATAAAATCTTCGAACAAACAAATTCATATTTCTGAGATAGATAGTAGGAACTGCCAATGTCGGAGAATCTGAGATAACACGGTGTTCTTGAGAAATCTTAAGGGTCTCCACTCAAAACGTCAGCTTTCCTGCTCCTCTGATGTTGCTTGGCCTGCTGTGTTCATCCAGCTGCACACCGTGTTATCTCATATTTCTGAGTGACAATTTTCCTTTATTACACCCACCCCAAAACTATTGACTGACATTAAAAGATGTGAAAATCAGGACCAAAAGCAAAAGCAACATTCCTGAACAAATCAGGTTGTTGTTTCCAGCGTCTATGAGGCATTGTATACCCTGATGTACCAACTTGTGATGGGAAGTACCCAGCCCACTGGTGGACTCTACAAGCTCCCCGTCCACAGAGAGGTCACAAAAGAGAGATGGTACCCTTTGGGGTTAGTAGGAACTGCCGATGCTGGGGTCTGAGAGAACAAGGTGTGGGATAATAAGGTGTGGGATAACAGGGTGTGGCATAACAAGGTGTGGAATAACAGGGTGTGGGATAACAGGGTGTGGGATAACAGGGTGTAGGATAACAGGGTGTGGGATAACAAGGTGAGGGATAACAGGGTGTGGGATAACAGGGTGTGGGATAACAAGGTGTGGGATAACAAGGTGTGGGATAACAGGGTGTGGGGTAACAGGGTGTGGGATAACAAGGTGTGGGATAACAGGGTGTGGGATAACAGGGTGTGGGATAACAGGGTGTGGGATAACAAGGTGAGGGATAACAGGGTGTGGGATAACAGGGTGTGGGATAACAGGGTGTGGGGTAACAGGGTGTGGGAAAACAAGGTGTGGGATAACAGGGTGTGGGATGACAGGGTGTGGGATGACAGGATGTGGGGTAACAGGGTGTGGGATAACAAGGTGTGGGATAACAGGGTGTGGGATAACAGGGTGTGGGATAACAAGGTGTGGGGTAACAGAGTGTGGGATAACAGGGTGTGGGATAACAGGGTGTGGGATAACAAGGTGTGGGATAACAAGGTGTGGGGTAACAAGTTGTGGGATAACAGGATGTGGGATAACAGGGTGTGGGATAACAAGGTGTGGGATATCAGGGTGTGGGATAACAGGGTGTGGGATAACAAGGTGTGGGATAACAAGGTGTGGGATAACAGGGTGTGGGATAACAGGGTGTGGGATAACAGGGTGTGGAATAACAGGGTGTGGGATAACAGGGTGTGGGATAACAAGGTGTGGGATAACAGGGTGTGGGATAACAGGGTGTGGGATAACAGGGTCTGGGGTAACAGGGTGTGGGATAACAGGGTATGGGGTAACAGGGTGTGGGATAACAAGGTGTGGGATAACAGGGTGTGGGATAACAGGGTGTGGGATAATCAGGTGTGGGATAACAGGGTGGGGGATAACAAGTTGTGGAGCTGGATGAATACAGCATCGGAAGAGCAGGAAAGCTGATATTCCGGGTCTGGACACTTCATCAGAAATGAGGGAGGGGAAAGGTGGTGATCGAAGGTGGACAGTGGTGCAAATAGATGGAGAGAAGACGGACAGGTCATGGAGGTGGGGATGGCGCCAGTAAAGTTAAATGTGGCTCGGAAGTGGGGATAGGGGTTTGGTCAGTGAGGAGGGAGGGACGGGTAAGTGGGAGGGAAGACGGACAGGGCAAGGAGGATGAGGATGAAGGTAGTAGAGGTGGGACAGGGCAGGGATGGACTGGAAAGGAGCGAGGGACAGTGACAGGGAGCAAGGTACAGGGACAGGCAGGGAGGGAGTGAGAGGGAGCCAGGGAAAGGAACAGGGAGCAAGAGACAGAGAGGGGGACGGGGACAGTGAGAGAGGGAGCGAGGGAAAAGGACAGGGATGGAGGGATAGGAAGGGTGTGAGGGACAGGGAAATGGAGGGAGGGATAGGGAGGGACTGAGGGACAGGGACGAGGATGGACAAGGAGGGGGAGGGACAGGGAGAGATCAAAGGGCAGGGAGGGAGGGGCAAGTAGAGTGTGAGGGACAGGGAGTGAGGGACTGTGAGGGAGGGAGGGACACAGACAAGGACAGGCAGCGAGGGATAGGAACAGGGAGGGCAACAGCAAGGGAACAAGGGACAGAGGGCGGGTGAGGGACAGGGAGGGTGCCTGGGAATAACAAAGAGCGAACAAGGTAGCGGGAGCAAGGAGGCGACAGAGAGGGAGCGAGGGAACAAGGGGCGGGTAGGGACGGAGGAATGGGAGGCAGTGGCGAGGGATAGGGAGGGAGGGAGGGATGCCACGAGGGACAGGGAGGGAGGGCTAGGGAAGGGGGAGGGAAGGATGGGGAACGAGGGAACAAGGGTCAAGGAGAGAGAGCAAGGGATGGGGAGGGAGCAAGGGATGTAGATGGAGTGAGAGAGCAAGTGAGGGATGGGGTGGCAGCGAGGCAGTAGGGCCACGAGAGAGCCACTGGGAGGGACCGATGGAGCGAGAGATGGGGAAGGAGTGAGTGAAGGAGCGTGGGATGGGGAGGGAGCTAGTGAACGAGTGTGGGACATGGACGGAGCAAGGGACAGGCGTGAACAAGGGCGGGAGCGACAGGAAGGGAGGGACAGGAAGGGAGCAAGGCCCAGGTAGGGAGGAATGGATGGATGGGGAGGCAGAGGGCGAGGGATGAGGAGAGAGGGAGGGAGGCCACGAGGGATGGGGAGGGAAGGACAGGATCAAGGGACGGGAGGGGAATCGAGGGATATGAGAGACGGATGGGGAGGGTGCGAGGGAGCGAGGTACGGGGAAAGGATGGAGTGAGGGAGGGATGGTGAGGGAGCACGGGGTAGGGAGGGAGAGACTTGAAGTGAGGAAGCAAGGGACTGGGAAAGACAGAGCGCATTGCATGGATTATGGCGCCAGTGATGGGGAGGGAGGGAGGGAGCAAGGTACAGAGCCAGGAACAGGGAGGGAGGGAGCGAGGGACAGGGATGGAAGGAGCAATGGACGGAGAGGGACGGGAATGGGAGAGTCAGGGACCGAGGGCGAGAAGCGAGGGAAAGGGAGAGAGGGATGGGAGGGAGAGAGCCAGGGAGTGTGCAACGGAGAAGGAAGTAGGGAGGAAGGATTGAGGGAGAGATGGACTGAGGGAGTGATGGAAACGTGTGGAGGGAGTGAGAAAGGGATGGGGAGGCAGAAGAGGGGGTGAGGAAGTGAGCGAGGGACAGGGAGTGAGGGAGGGAACGAGGCACTGGGAGGCAGCGACTGAGCGAGGGATGGGGAGGGAACAAGGGATGGGGAGGGTGCAAGGAATTTAGGGACTGTGAGAGAGGGAGGAACAAGAATGGAGCGAGTGCATGAGGGATGGTTAGGGAGTGAGGGACTGAACGAGAGGCAGGGTGGTTGGTAGTGATGGATGGGGAGGGAGCAAGGAATGGGAATGGAGTGAGGGACCAGGGATGGGGATGGAGCAAAGGACCGAAAGGGAGGGAGGGAGCAACAGGGAGAGGAGCTAGGGAGTGAGGGATGGGGGAGGGAGGGAGCAAGGGAGCAATGGACGGGGAGGGATGGAGCGTGGGACAAGGAGGGAAGGAATCAGGGAGCAAAGGACGGACGGGGTGGTAGCGAGGGATGGAGAGGGAGGGAGTTAGCGATGGATCAGAGGGGAGCAGCAGAGCGAAGGACAGAGCGAGGGAGCGAGGAACGGAGCAAGAGAGTGAGGGACAGAGCAATGGAGTAAGGAAGGGTGAGGGATTGAAGGACCGAGGAACGGGGAAGACGGGGAGGGAGCAAGGGACGGGGTGAGAATGAGGGACAGGGACGGAGTGAGGGATGGGGGAGCATGGGACGGCACGGGAGTGAGAGACTGGAATGGGTCAAGGCAGCAAGGGACGGGAAGGTAGGGAGGGAAGAATGGGGAGGGGCGAGTGATGGGGAGAGAGCGAGTGAGCGAGGGACGGCGTGAGGGAGTGAGGAACACAGTGAAAGAGTGAGGGACAGTGAGAGGCAGCGAGGGGTGGTGATACAGGGAGGGGGCGAGTGACGCTGAGGGAGTGAGGGTTGGGGAGTGAGCGAGGGCTGACGTGAGAGTGAGGAAGTTAGGCACAGTGATGGATCGAGAGACTGGGTCACAGTGAGGCAGGGAGGGGCAGAGAGGGAGGGAAAAATGGGGAGGGAGGACGGGAGTGAGGGATGGAGAGGGAGAAAGGGAGCGAGTGAGCGAGGGATGGTTAGGAAGAGAGAGGGAGGGAGTGAGGGACAGAGAGACAGGGAGAGAATGAGGGACACGGATGGAGGGAGGGATGGAAAGTGAGCAAATGAGGTAGAGAGGGACCAGGGAGGGAGCAAGGGATCAGGAGGGACAGGGAGAGGGACAGGGAGGGAGGTGGAAGCAGCAAAGGATATGAATGGATGCAGGGACAGAGTGAGGGACAGGGATTGACAAGGAGGGGGAGGGACAAGGAGGGAGCAAAAATAAAGGAGGGAAGATCAGTGAAAGAGCGAGGTGCAGGGACATAGACTGGGAGGGAGGGAGAGACAGGGAAGGAGTGAGTGACTGGTAGTGGGCATGGAGGGAGCGAGGGACAGGGAGGGAGCAAGAGACAGGGCAGGACTGGGAGAGAGCATGGGACAGTGAAGGACAGGGAAGGAGCGAGTTTGTGAGGGAGCGAGTGAGGGACCGGGAGGGTTGCGGGATGGGGAGGGTGCAAGGGACCTGGAGGTTGCATTGGAGAGCGAGGGACAGGGAAGGAGGGAGTGAAGGAGGCATCACGGGATAGGGAGTGTAAGAGGGACCAGAAGGGACTGACGGAGAGGAAGAGAGGGATAGGGAGGGATGGACGGGAAGTAGGGCAGGATGGAGGGAGGGAGCTTAGGATGGCAAGGGATCGAGGGACAGGAAGGGTGCAAGGGATGGGAGGGACGGAGGGATGGAGTGAGGGGCAAGGTGGGAGCGAGGGACAGGGATTGCAACAGGGTGGGGTGAGTGAGGGACATGGACTGGGAGGGATAGAGAGTGAGCGAGGGATGGGCAGTGAGTGATGGGGAGGAAGTGAGGGAGCGAGGGATGGGAAGGGAAGTGGTGTGAGTGAGGGATGGGGAAGGAGTGATGGAGTGACAGGGAGGGAATGACAAGGAGGAGGAGGGAGAGAGCGACAGGGGCAGGGGGACATGGCCCAGGGAGCCAGATACAAGGGGCCAGGGAGCAGGGGGTTCCAGAGATAAATGAGGGACTTGAAGGGGGAGAGGAGGACAAGAAAGAGAGAGAGAGAGAGAGAGAGAGACAGAGAGGGTCAGAGACAGAGTGAAGGAAACAGAGGCAGAGAGGTGAGAGTGAGGGGGGAAGGAGAGAGAGACAAAGGTACAGAGGGGGATTAGATTAGATTAGATTCCCGACAGTGTGGAAACAGGCCATTCGGCCCAACAAGTCCACACCGTCCCTTGAAGCATCCCACCCCGACCCATTCCCCGACAACCCACACACCCCTGAACACTATGGGCAACTTAACATGGCCAATCCACATAACCTGCACACCTTAGGGTTGTGGGAGGAAACCGGAGCACCCGGAGGAAACCCACGCAGACACGGGGAGAATGTGCAAACTCCTCACAGACAGTCGCCCGAAACTGGAATCGAACCCGGGTCGCTTGCGCTGTGAGGCTGCAGTGCTAACCACTGAGACACCGTACTGCCAGGATGGGGAAAGAGATGGAGAGGGGAAGGGGGAGGGGGATGGAGAGATGAAAGAGTGTGATAGGGGATTAGGGAGAGATGGGGTCAGAGGGAAAAATACAGAGTGGGAGACGGGGTTCACGCAGGCAGACGGTGAGAGAAGGGGGTGTAGACATTCGAGGAGGAGAGAGAGACAGGATGCAGGGAGAGAAGGAGGGAGTGGTTTGTAGAGGGTGGCTGGAAAGAGAGAAGGAAGGGAATGGAGAGAGTGGTGGGGAGCGGGGGCGGTACAGAGAAATGTGGATCAGAGAGGGAGAGACTGAGTGAGGAAGGGCAGGAGAGAGAGAAAGAGACAGAGAAATACCAGAGGTGAATGCAAGGACAGAGTGACTTAAACCCAACTCCTGAGCTCAGTCCCGAAAGCCTCCCATTCCCCTGGGACTGAGCCTGTCTCTCTCCAGCTGAGCTTCTTCAACAAAAAGGCAAACAACAATATAGTTTGCTGAGCTGCTTGGCACTTTTTAATGAACGTTAATTACATATTGAAGTTATGGATGCAGTCAGTGGAATGGTGCCTTTTCTCTTTGGCCTGTGAGTTGAGAGAAACATTGACATGTTTCCCTGCAACCCCCTGTGGGATAAGGTTGGATAAACCAGCACTACCCTCAGTCTGTTACCATAGTGACAGGCTGCTTCATTGCTGAAACATTGAACTGAAATGAGAAAATCTCGGATGGATTGATTAATGAGTGGATTTGATTGATTGATGAATTTGGGTAAAGGGGTATTTCAGCACATTCTTCAGCTGCTGCCTGAACTTATTCTGGGTCACGGCATAAATCGCAGTGTTTGTGCAGCAACTGAGGAGCTGCAGCATGAAGCCCAGTTCCTGCACAAAGTAATCTAGATACACAGACTGATACCCAAACCCATACATTCGAAACCATATAGAATACACCATTAACATTGACCATAACAGGATAAAATTGGCCGAGATCACAAACAGTAAAATGTTGGTTTTTTTCGATTTCTCATTTCTGTGTCACACTGACAGTCCCCATTGGTGTGAGTCCAGAGTCTGCTGCGGGCTCTGCTGGCCACTAAAGTGTGTCTGACATTGAGCAGCAGAATCAGGAGAAATGGGAGAGCCGGGGTTTGAATGTGGTCGAGGAACTCGATTGTGATCCAGACAGGATTAAAATAAACATTGGCTGTTACCACACAAAACTAGGGTTGGTTCCTCAGCCAATACCGAGCTGTGAGCATAAAATACCAGAAAATGTTCTTTAAACAGCCCAGCGCAGTCACTGTTCCCAGAACCACAGCCGCCGTTTTCTCACTGCAATATTTACTTTTCAGCTTCTGGCAACAAATGGCCACAAATCGATCAAAGGTGAAAGTGACGGTGAACCAGACAGAACAGTCAATGGCTGCATAAAGCAGGACGGCATGGATATTACACACGGGGATGGACCACAGGAAATGAAACTGTTCGTTGTAAACAATGGGAATGTGTCTCAATATCAGGTCGAGGATAATGACCAGTAGATCCGCCACTGCCATGGCCCCCAGGTAACGTCTGACACATGGAGACAATCCACAATCTTTATAAAGCAGGACGTAGATAGTCACTACGTTAACTGTGAGGAAGGAAACTAAATAAAGTATACATCAGCCTGGAACCAAATGTACCAGTTTATTTGAGGACAGAGTGAGATATTCAAACGCATCACTGTAGTCAGCGAGTTCTTGAAATAATTGCAGCTGAAGTCACAAATAGTAAGGTCTGAATTACTTATAAAATGAAATAGTAAAAGCTGTTCTGGTGTGTGAAAAGAAAAAAACTGGCTAAGACTAAAATTGGGCCCTTGAAGTCAGAAACGGGTGAATTTATTATGGCGAACAAGGAAATGGCAAAAGAGTTGAATAGGTACTTCCGATCTGTCCTCACGAGAGAAGACACAAGCAATCTCCCAGATGCAATAGTGGCTGAAGGACCGACGGTAATGGACGAACTGAAGGGCATTTATATTTGGCAGGAAATGGTGCGGGATAGACTGTTGGGACTGAAGGGCGATAAGTCCCCTGGACTTGATGGTCTGCATCCCAGGGTTCTTAAGGAGGTGGCTCTAGAAATTGTGGATGCATTGGTTATTATTTTCCAAAGTTGTATAGATTCTGGATCAGTTCCTGCGGATTGGAGGGTGGAAAATGCTGTCCCACTTTTCAAGAAAGGAGGGAGAGAGAAAAAAGGAAATTACAGACCGGTTAGCCTGACGTCAGTGGTGGGAAAGATGCTGGAGTCAATTATAAAAGATGTAATTACAACTCATTTGGATAGCAGTAACAGAATAGGTCAGAGTCAGCATGGATTTACGAAAGGGAAATCGTGCTTGATTAATCTTCTGGATTTTTTTGAGGATGCATCTATGAAGATAGAAATGGGTTAACCAGTCGATGTAGTGCACCTGGGCTTTCAGAAAGCCTTTGATAAAGTCCCGCAGAGGAGATTGTGAACCAAATTAGGGCACATGGTATTGGGGGAACAATACTGACTTGGATTGAAAATTGGCTGGCTGACAGGAAGCAAAGAGTAGTGGTAACCAGTTCCCTTTTGGAATGGCAGGCAGTGACCACTGGGGTTCCACAAGGTTCGGTGCTGGGACCGCAGCTGTTTACGATATATATTAATGATAAAGACAAAAGCATGAAAAGAGGCAAGATTTTGTGATGAGAACAGTGATATAAAAACGAACTCTGTTCACATTTACCAAAAAATAGGAAAAGCACAAAATGTTAGGATAATGAGGGAGCAGCGCTGTGAAGCAAATGTAATGACCGCTACACCGCAGTAACATAGGGGCCGACTGGCCCTAGTTTTTTACACTGTCTTTCTCTATTATGCACAGGCTATCCAGCCATCTATTGCAATGCAGTTTCTAATGCATGAGGTCCTCTCTCAGAGGACACCGATGCCTGCAGTGTTGGGTCTGTAGTTTTGGCGATTTGCCAAGTGGGCCTGAGTTCATTTCTTTCTGGGGTCTGCGAGAATTTTCACCTCCTGCTGCATCCAACATCCAAAGGAGCTCTTTAAATTTCATTTCAATTTATTTCTGATACAACAGTGTTAACACCACCATGTCATTCCCCCCATCAGCCAGAAATGTGTTTAAAATACCACATTCCTGTTTGTCCTTCCAGGTATTTGAGAAAGGTATTTGCAAAGCAGCTGATGTGAGGAATGCTCCAGTTTGGCAGGAAGAATGAGGTGGAGCAGTATAAATTGCAGAGTGATGAGGAAACAATGGGGCACTAACACGGACAGAGGAGCGGTGGAACGATGTTCTTCTTTGCAGTAAACAGACTCTGATTTTGAAATATGAATTTGACTAATATAAGCTAGGTGTGTGTCATCCTTGCTCTCTGGGGGTTGGTCTGTCCTGAGGACTCTGCCACTATTAGGGAATATATCTGATTGATTCTATTTGTGAGTGAAAATGAGGCTCCGTTCCCTGAGTAGAATATGAACACAGTTTTACCATCTCTAACTTCAGTCCCATTTATTGAATCTTGGGAAAATAATATTGAGATGAACACTTGAAACGTCAGAGCATACAAGGCTGCAGGCCAAGTGCTGGAAACCAGAATTGATGGACCTATGAAAAAAAAACTTAATGATTCGGTCATTTTGCAAGAGAAAAGAAATCAAAAGCTGCATCATTAGGAAACAATTCACGTGCTTCTGCCCTCAGCTCTGGTGGTCTAGTGGTTCGGATTTGGCACTTTCACCTCCGTAGCCTGAGTGTGATTGCGGATCAGGGAATCAGGATTGATTGTTCCTGACAGGGACAATAACAAAGGTAAAGCAGTTCTGAAGGGAATTCCTTCAATGTCTTGGGTTAGTCCACGTCCCCAAGAACATGAGAATCAATGCCCCAGCCTCTTAAAGATGGGAATGGTGCCTGAACTCTTTCTGTTCATTCAGACAGTTCACTCTTCATCCTCCTCTGATTCCACTTCCCAAAGAGATTCTAAAGTTTCTTGAAGCTGAAGCCGGGTGATTGGGCTTGTGTCCTTGATGTTCCCAGTAGCTGCAGTGATTGGGTCGGTGGGTTTGGGAAAATAAAAGGAAGGCATGAGCAGCTTTTGGGACAATTTCAGCTTTCCCTTCTCTGAAGAGGCTGTGATATTTGTGACATTCACTGATGGGAAAGAGCGAAAGGGTTCTTATTTCTGCAGAAATTCAAACGTCACTGCGGCTTCAAAGCAGAGAGAAAAATTACATGGGAAATGTAACAACTAGTTATACTGCTCTTGAGCCAGGTAGGAGTCAAACCTACAATTTCCTAATCCGTCGTGAGGTGTGTTATCCATTGCACCACTGGCCCACTCCAGTGTTTGGTTTTATACACTGCAGTTATGGTGTTAATGCGAACATGGTTAGCAATGGTAACATTCACAGCATGAACTACCAGCAAAGTTCATCACTGTCACTGCTTCAGTTCACTGGCCCAGACTTTGTGATGCAACGAGTTTCACTGGGAAAGAAAACACGTTTGTCCTCAGAGAACTGCCATTCACCCGACCCAGCTCAGCCATTCAATGAGATCACTACTGTTCTAATGAATCTCAGCTTCATCTTCCTGCTTTTTTCTCCATAACATGAGGAAAGCTCAAGCCCAATCTTGACCCAAAAAATCAATTTCCTGCTCCTCTGATGCTGCTTGCCCTGCTGTGTTCATCCAGCTTTAGACTGTGTTATCTCAGATTCTCCAGCATCGGCAGTTCCGACTATGATTCGTGTTATTTTTCGCAAGTTTACATTACTTTAATGGCCTGTGTGCGTTTGCAGAAAATTGAATAATATGAAACGAGCGAAAAAGCCCTTCCTGCAATTTAATCCAGTGCAGAGGCAACGAAATAAGGGAGTTCAGAGAGTGAAAATATTACCTCTATTTCTCCCTACACAGATATCTCTCTTTGCCATGTGAATATTTGTCGCATTTTTTTTTATAATTGAAACATTCTCAAGGACACATCCTCCCTGAATCCACCGACATCTGTGCTGCCAAAATACTATTTTCTTTAGATTAAAATTGCTTTCCCAAATCCTGATGTCCCAGTAACCTTTCGTCCATGTCAATTAAAGATGCTCCATGCACTAATTGCCATCCCCATTTCCCCATCTTTGCGACTAGTCCACTATGCTTCTCTGGTTCTGGACGTGAGAACTGGGATTATATGGTCATTTGCAGCAGTGGTTACTTCCTTGTGTGAGGGAACTTGTAAAGTAACCGATGTTAAACTGCATTTCTTTTTGAAAAATGCATTTTCAATATTTTCCTGCACTATTCCCGAAGCATGTTATGTTTTGAAATTTCAGCCTGGAACAGACTCAGTGACTGACCCTGCCAAAAGGTCTGGGCCACCAAAGTTTAAAGTTTCACCCCACTGTGACATTCCCACATCTCCGTCTGTTTTTTGGTAAGTATTCCTGTCATGGAAAATTCATTATGTACATTCTAAACGATGAACGTAATGTGGAAAACATGTGACCAGTGGCGCAATCGGTCAGTGTGTGATAGTTATATGACAGTGTAGAGGCCTGTGCAATACCCGGTGTGAGTTCCAGCTTCACGTGGATGAGCTTTTACTGACATGGGGACAGTACGCGAAGAATCAGAGCCATGTTGAGCGAATTCGACACTTTATTGGAAAGTGTCGGTTTCTGTGGATTGAGAAACATTTTTTTTCGGTGGGAAGTATCTCAGTTATCAACAAATATCCAACACATATTCAATGCGTGTGGAAACATTTCTGGAGAGAAAACCAAATGTGATGTTTCAGCTCAATAACTTTTCTCATGTGGCTGACCCTGCATTGGTTACAGTCTCGGATAAAAAAAATTACACTGTTTCATATTACTCAGTTTGCTGCTAACTGGCAGCATCTATGACAATAATTTTACAAAAAGGAATTAGATTTATCTCATTGCACCGTTTGACTGGTGCATTCAACTTTTGTCAGAATTCGTTGAATTCAAGTGCTGCTGAGAAGAACAGAGGCTTGAAAATACAAAAAGGCAGAGTCCAGTTGGTGGATTTCTTTAGCAGGCACTAGTAAGTATGAATGGATGAAAAATCAAAATAAATACGGTTATATCTGTAAGGTACAAGATAAAATCAGGAATTCCATCACCGAGCGACAGTTCACTTACTGATTTTGATAGTGTCATGTTACTTGCCAATTAATAAAAGAGCTTCGTTCCATTTCTAAAGCTTCACAGGAAATCATATGCCACACGTTTCAAAACCATGAGAATTTTTATAGTCGATACTATTCAACTGCATGGGTTCACAAAATTTATTGATATCTAAATTTCCTTTCTGTACTTTTTCAAATCATGCTCAGTTGTTTCACAATTTGTATTGCTTCACATCAAATAATAAGCCACAACTTCCAAAGCTATTAATATTTTATAAACAGTTTTAATCAGCCGTTAATGAAGTTTCTTCACATCTGAAATCATTCAAATTCAAATTGATTATTGACCCACACAACTCGACATCCCACCGCTTTCCCCACCCAGCCCTGGCTATAGATTCTTCCCCCTTGTTAAATACACACCTTGTACGCTTGCTCATATGCCCTTTAAAATGTACTGGAATCACCTACTGCCTTTGTTCTGAGATATTTTTTGTAGATTTTAATAGTTCTCTGACTGAATGAAACTCTGCTCCAATGTTTCCTTTATTATTCACCGACACTTTTGAATTTCTGACCTCTCTGACTTTGATTCACTTGAAAGAGGGAACTTTCATCTTATTAAGAAACTCCAAACCTCGCATCATCTGGCAAATCTCCACTTGTTTCCATTTCCATTTGCTCTGTGTCAGTTACAGCATTTCTGATTTTCCCAACATCTGGTGAATATAATCTGCAACTTTTCCATCACCCCGATAAAAACTGCCTGTGCCAATTCTAATGACTTTATATCCCAGTAGACCACATCTGCCTCCTTTCCAACTGTTTGCATATTTGTGATGAACAGTGCAGATACGGATTACACACAGTGTTCCAAGTGAGGCTCAACTACGGATGTTACGGTTATACTGCGATCTCAACAACCTCACTGTGGGGCTACAGTCACTTCCAGGGCTGACTAGTTAAGCACAGTAAATATCTTCACCAAAGCTAATCGTGGACCTGAAATCTCAAAGTTTCAAGAAGAACTGCCCTACTTGTTGTGTATCGTCTCTCCATATTCGTGTTCCCTTAGTTCATCACTTTGTGTGTCCCTGAATTGAATTCGACCGAATGATTAATTTATTAATTATGACATTTCTCTCATCTCTCATTATTCCAAACTCTCTGGAGCACAAACTGATATTACTTGTATGTGCCTAGAATACAGTCCTCTCATCCCTGTGATGAATTGACTCGACATTCCTGATGTGACCTCGAAGGCAAGTCATTCCTTCTCTGGCTGAGGGAGATCATAACTGGGACAACGGGCATTTATGTGTTCATTACACCCAAGACAATTGCAGCAAGACTTTCACATTCAGCTTTTACAATCTGATTCTAGCAAAGGTGAACCTAAAAGCTGCATTTCTCTGTGTTGTTTGTCTGTGTGTGGTTGCCTGTACTTTACCGTATACAATGACAATCAAATTTGTCTGAACACAGAGTTCCAAAAATTTCAGACAATCCGACTTGTGTGTTTCAAACTGATAGAATGCAGTAGTTTAGCAGCACCTGGGCACTGCAAGGATGTGGTGGCTTGTGGAAAGACACTGGTCTCACAAATGGGAAATGATTATTTCAATCCCCGATTCTACTCATCATTAATTGTCAATCGCTGAGCTAAAGTGTGTGTGCTCACCAACTGTTGGACTCTGTACCCATGTCATTCCACTGCTGCCCCATTTAAAGCACCTTTCTCTTTTAAGTCACGGTACAGCAATAATCTTTGGTGATTCTAATGTTGATATAAATTGGCCATGCCAGATTAACGAATGTAGTTTGAATGGTGAGTTGATGAGGTGTCATTGGGGCCATTTATTAGAATAATATTTTCCAGAAGCAACCAGAGAGCAGGATATCTGGTAATATGCAATGGCACAGGATTCAATATTTACCTCATAGTGAAGACGCTCCTGGGTAGCAGTGATCACATTGTCACTGAATTTTATATTTACTTTGAGAAAGGGAAGGTTTGAGCTATGATGAGCGCTTGAAAGCAAATTGAGGGAAATGATAACAGTACAAAGATAGGGCTGGCTGAAATGAAGTGGAAAATTAAGTTAAGAGCGGGGCCGGTAGACTTGTAATGGTAGATATTTGAGGAGGTAATTCAGACTCGAAAAAGCTGCATTCCAGTCAGGAAGAGTTGAAGAGAATGAAGCACCAACCACATCTAGGGAAGGAATGTAAAGATAAGATGAAGTTGAAATAAGAGTTCCACAAAATATATTGCTATTCAGACATATACACACAGGTCACATTGTTTAGGTGAGCACGTTTTCTATACCACCTTTTCATCAGTACTATCAGTTCTGAAGGAGAGTCGCTGGACTTGAAACATTAACTCTGCTTTCAAGATGGCACTGACATCGTGCAACTTCTTATGACATCCCCAGAGCAGATCTAACCCTAACATTTGTTCTTACCATCCTACACTTTTAAATTTCAATTTAAGCCTCAAAGAATCACTAATAATCTAGTTTCAGGTTTAAGGATATTGTAGTTGTACAGATCCAAGTACTGACGGCACTTGACTCACCAACCCAGGGCAGCAAATCATGCTGATCTTGCTAACATTGGGGTTGCTTAGTGCACGCCCTGTGCAATGTACCCAGGATGCCTCTGCCTGAGCCTTTTTCCAACCTCCAATCACTACATCCTTTTGTGCAATGATCTGCTTATCCTGCTTGTAAACAAAGCTTTACACTGTTCTCTGGTACACTTGGCAAACAGTCAATTATGTTTACAGATGATGCCAGTCATGCTGCATTTCTCCGGAAATTGCTGCTTTTGTTCGGAGAACTTTGTTCGGTCTGAACACTGGGCTGCAAGAAAGATGCAATTGTCCTAGAGGCCGTACAGATCAAATTGACTAGGTTATTGCCTGGGCTGGACCATTTCCTCTGTGAAGGTAGACAGTCTAGGATGAAGTTGTCTTTTTTCTGAGAGCAGAGCAAGTTTGAGGGAAACTTATTGTCGTGCACAAAATTATAAAGGGATAGACATAGGACATTGTAATAAACTTCATCTCATTGAAAAGGATGAATAACCATTGATATCAATTAAAAGTAAGGGATGGAGAACTTAGAGAAAATTAAAGGAAGATGTCTTTCTCCTCCAGAGAGTTCTAGGTTTCTGGAATTCACTGCCTGGGCGTACGGTTAAACTAAGAATCATCAGATTATTTTAGGAATGTTTCAATGATTACTTGAAGTGCCAGATCACACAAAGATAGGAACCACGGACTGGAAAGCAGGGACAAACTCATACAAAAAGCTGGAAAGCTCAGCAGGTCTAGCAGCATCTGTGAAGAAATATCAGAGTTTGGGTCTGGTGACCCTTCCTTCCAAGGGATAAAACAGATACTTGATGAAAGACACAAAGAGAATGTGCCAAAGATAACTTTCTGTACTGTTAGACTTCTGCAGTTATGGGGCAATGGGGAACATGTTGGCCTTCTAAGGGCGTATTAACGTGTTATTCAAACATTGTGCGTTTGCGTCCCACCAGAGTCAAGTTTTAGTTCACATTAGATAGGAGTCAATGATGGAACGTAGAAGCCGAATCATCATAAACTAGTCCTACCAAGATATTTCTTTCCTTACTTTTCGATTTCACGCAGACTGATTTATCATTCTCACCCCTCATGCCAATATCATTTCCTAATACAGCCTTGATATCATCATTAAGCAATAGAGCAACTCCAGCTCCTGCTCCTTGTTGTCTATCATGTCGGAATACTGAGTACGCAAGGGCATTTAACTTCACAACCTCCATCTTCCTCCGACCATTTTTTTCAGTAATACTCACCAGGTCAGACATATTCATCTCTCTTTGTGCTGTTAGCTCATCAAATTATCCCAAATGGTGTGCGTATTTAGGCCCAAGATTTTTAAATAAGTTGTATTGATTTGTTTTTCTCTTTTAATACTTTCTTCTGCACTGTGCTTTTGACAGTCTCCATCGTTATTTATTAATTCCAGATAATGTTGAGCCTCATCTCCATAGTTTATTCCAACTCCTACGTGTTTCCATAATGCCAATTGCTCAGCCTTATTATCCAAGAAAAGGTCAAAATTTGCTCCTTCTCTAGTAGGAATATTGACATAGTCATACAGCATGGAAACTGTCCAATGATCCCATGCCAAACATAATCCCAAACAAAATTATTCCCATCTGCCTGCACCTGGCCTATATCTCTCCAAACCTTTCCAATTCATGTACTTAACTGAATGTCTTTTACATTTTGTAATTGTGCCCATATCTCCCACTTCCTCAGGATGTTCATACTACACGCAAACCACCATATTTGTGAGAAAAAGCCCCTCATTTACTTTTAAAATGTGTCTCCCCTCATCTTAAAAAAATGTCTCCTCGTCTTGAAATCCCGCATCCTAGGGAAATGATAATAGTATTAACCCTATCTATACCCTCATTTTTTATAAACTTTGATCAGATCGCCTCTCAAGCTCCTACACTCCAGTTAAAGAAGGTCTAGCCTACCCAGCCTTTCTTTGTAATTCAAGCCTTCCTTATCTGGCAACATCCTCAACATAACATCCCAACTCCTACATCCGAAGAACTGAGCAATGAAAACAAGTGTGCCAAATTCCGTTTTTATCCACCCTGTCCTAATGTGACACAAACCACAAAGAATTATGTACCTGAATCCCTGTGTCCCTCTGTTCTACAATACTACCCAAGGCCTTCCCATTAATTATATCAGCCCTATCTTTGTTGTTGTACCCATACCTGGCATTTATCGATATTGAACTGCATCTGCTGTTTGTCAGCTCATTGACTGATTTAATCAAGATCCCTTTGGAATCACAGAAAAACTTCTTCAGTGTCTGCTATGCCACCAATTTTGGTATCGTCTACAAAATTACGAACCATGCCTTTTATATTCTCATCTAAATCATTCATATGAATGACAGGCAAAAGAGGGCCCAGAACAGATGCTGACCACCCCTGGTGACAAGCCTCCAGTCCACATAAAATTAAACATGTTGACAATTTCTTCGCTCTCCAAACATTTAACACTATGTACATACTAGTCAATGTTTGAAAAATTAAAATCACCTACTTTTACAACCTTATTATTCTTACATATATCTGATATCTCTCTACATATTTGTTCCTCTATTTCATTCTTACTACTGGGGTGTGAGCGGGGGGGTGGTGTGGCAACAATACAATCCCATCAAGGTGATCATTGCTTCCTTCTTATTTCTAACTTCATCCCATATTTTAACTGGATGATTTTTTTAGAAATATTTTCTTGAGTTAAAGCTCAAGAAACTCATGTTTTCCTTAATGTAAAATGCCACTCTTCCACCTCTTGTGCTTCCCTTTCTATCCTTCCTACATCCCCCTCATGCTTCTAAACTCCATCAAATGTTGACCGAGTTCTCGCTGCTACCTTTATGACAAACCTTTCATCCCGGGACCATTCTTGTAAACCTACAATGGACCCCCTCCAATGCCAACACGTCCTTCCTCGATACAGGACCCAAAACTGGCCACAATGTTCCAAATGCGGTCTTTGCAGAGCTGTTACAGCCTCAGCAGTATATCCCAGCTCTTGTACTCTAGGCGCCTTGAAATAAGTGTTGAAATGGTGTTTGACTTCCGAGCTGTCAACTCAACAATAATGTTAACCTTAAGGGAGTTCCTGAACTCAGACTCACAATTTTGCATTGCCGCCTGAAATATCCCTGAAAACTCTGTCATTGCTGCTTCCCTGTCTTCATTGGCTCCTTCTTCCTTCAACTCTGGCCAAATCCTCTCTCATGTCTTTTTAGTTAGTCTTACTCAGTTGTACTACCGTTACATCCCATTCCATCTCCTCCGCATCAAACTGCAGGGTGAACTCTATCACATTATGGTCACTGCCTTCTCGGGGGTTACTGCACCTTGAGCTCCCCAATCAAGTCTGCCGCATTACACATTTCTAAATCCAAAACTGCCTTCTCCTTATTGGGCTCGATTTCAAGCTGCTCCATTAAAATCTCATACAGATTTCACAAATCCCTTTTCTTTAGGCCCACTGCCGACCTGATTTTCTCAGTCAACCTGCATATTGAAGTCCCCCATAATTACTGCAATTGTGCCATTTTTACATGCCTTTTCTCTCTCCTTATACTTTCTTCCCCACAGCCTGAAGACTCCCGGAAGGCCTGTGCATAAGATCTATCATGCTGTCTTTTACTTTGTGGTTCCTTAGCTCTATCCACATGGATTCTATGCCATGTGACGCCATCTCCTTTCTTGTTCTCAATTTAATTTCATTTCTTCGTAAAAAAGGCAGTATCACACATTGGTCCATCTTTTTATAGGATGTGTATTCTTGGATATTTCGTTCCCAACCTCGATGCCCTGGCAGCCACGTCTCTGTGAAACCCACAACATTGTGCCTGTCAATTTCAATCTGTGCTACAAGCTCACTTACCTTACTTCATACACTGTGTGCATTTGAGTACCACACGCTTGGCTCTACATTGCCTGACCTTCTTCTCACAGTTGTCCCTTTATCTGCTCTGCCGGAAATTAGCTTCCTGAACCTTTCCATTCGTTCTGTCCTACTACATGTTGTAGAAACTTAAGTCTGAGTTGAGCCCATCCACTTTCACATTTTCCATGCGTGAGCCTCTGCCACCATGATTTTAATTTAATGTCCTATCCACCGGCCCTAGTTATGTCATTTCCAAGGGCTTCGGTCCTTGCCTGAGTCAAGTGGGCCCTGTCCATCAGGACAGCTCTGTCATTCCCCAGTACTGACATCAACATTCAATTAATTGGAACCCATGTCTCCCCTACCAATCTCAGTCAGGTATTTAACTCTTTAGTCTTGCTTGCACTGTTGCTGTCCGCTTATGGATCAGGCATTAATCCAGAGATTAGTATCTTTTTGGTTGTATTCTTTAATTTCCCTCCAACTTGCTCATCTTGCTTCAGAAGAATCTTGCTCCTCTTTTCTATCTGTGTCAACAACACAATCATTCCTATCCCCACTCTGGAGAAGGATGAGATATCTTGAACATAGGCACCATGTGGCAACATAGTCTTTGGGACTCTGGATAGTGTGAGATACAATCACAAACTGATCTTCGGCCACATACAACAGCAAGGTTGTTGTCAAAATCAAGTCATCCAGATATACAGCACGGACACAGGCACTTCAGTCCAACTTGTCCATGCCGTCCAGAAATCCAAAATAAACCTAGTCCCATATGCCAGCATTTGTCATTTATTCCTGTACCCTTCATCTACCCATCCAAGTAGCTTTTATATATTGTAATTGTACCAGGTTCCATCACTTCCTCTGGCAACTCATTCAATACATTCCATAATCCTTCCGTGTGAATAAGGTACTCCTTAGGTCCCTTTTCAATCTTTCCCCTCTCATCTTAAACTTATGCTTGTTAGTTTTGGACTACCGCAACCAGGGGAAAAGACCACCTTTTTACCCAACCCATGCCCTCATGATTTTATAAACGTCTACAAGGTCGGCCCTCAGCTTCCAGGTAAAATAGCCTCAGTCTGTTCAGACTCACCTTATAGCTCAAAGCCTCCAATCCTGGAAACAGCCTTGTAAATCTTTTCTGGTCACTTTCAAGTTTCACAACATCTTTTTGAGAGGAGAAAGACTCTTGTCTTCAATATTTGTTTATATGTTACATGATGTTACTACTCTAATCACACTGTGCTGTCATTGTTCTGGCACCACCTATTAATACCTAATTCAGTACCATCTAGTATCACCTACTCTGTTATGTTATGTCATCATTAATGATTATGTGATCACGTGATTTAATTATCCTCCTCGTTATATTGCGCTACAATTATTTTCACAGTCGAGTTGGAAACTATATGGTTAACAATTGACATCACACAGCAACTTGTCTCAATCAATGCCACCGGCTGGCCTCAATCTGACCTGGTGTTTTCCCTAGGTTATCAGAACACTTATCTGTGTCTGCTCTTTAATCTACTCTAATCTGACATCTAGCTACAACTACCCTTTGCTCTGTACCAGTTTAGCATCTAGTGAGCTAAAATCTACTCTAATCTGGTGTTTAGCTACTGTTCTTTGGTTACATGCCAACTTACTGGTGTGTCATTTGACATCTCATATATTCATGCTGGTATGCGAGCAATTGCTGACCTGTTGACCTATTTGATATCCTGATGTGGTGTGTTACTTTATTTTCCATACTTCCCGACACACCCTCCTTCATCTAACTATTTTATCTGCTTATGAGTCAATGGTATCGCTGGGGAGGGCCAGATTTATTGCGCATCGGTAACTGCCCTGGAGAGGATAGGGCCAGCTATAGTCCATATACTGTAAGTAGATCCACAGTGCCATTAAGGGAGACTTTCAGGAATTTGACTAAGTGGAAATGATATATTCCCAGGTCAAAGTCAGAAGTCACACAACACCAGGTTCAAGTTCAACAGGTTTATTTGAAATCATAAGCTTTCGGGGTGTTCCTTCTTCATCAGGTGAAACACTACTTTATTACACATCATAAGAAAGTGACAAAGTTGGGTGCAGCGTTCAGAAAGCTTGTGATTTCAAATAAACCTGTTGATCTAGAACCTGGTGTCACCTGAATTCTGACTTTGTCCACCCCAATCCAACACCAGCATCTCCATGTCATATTTCCAGGTCAGCACAGTATGTGGCCTAGAGGGGATATAGCAGCTAGTAGCGTTCCCATGTGACTACTGCCCTTGTCCTTCTGGATGGTAAAGACTGCAGATTCAGAAGGCGCTGTTGGAGGAGGCTTGCTGAGTCACTGCAGTGCATCCTGTAGATGGTACAGTCTGTTGCCACTGTGCATCAGTGGTGAAGGGAATACAGGGATGTAGTTTGGGACATTGTCACATGAAACTGTCCACAAAGTGAAATATTTGTTTTTGACAGTTACCTCTGGATCAGACAAGTGAAAGGAAGGAAGTCAGTTTGGGAAATGATATCAAAGTGGGAACAAAAGACATGCCCTGGAGACATCATAAGAAAGTGATTAAGTCTCAGATGAGACTCCTTCAGAAAAAAAATTCTTCCCACTGCCGGCACGAACCCCTCTTTACCCTTTCCTGACCAATACATCCATGTTACGTCTCGTTATTGAAAATGAAAATTAATATTTTGTCAACACACGCCATGTTATCACTGTTGGTGAAACATAATTTCTAACCCAGACCCTTCTTTCACTTCACTCTGGCGCATTTTCTGTGGTTACAGCAGAGGCAGGGGCAGGCTGCTCATACCCCTGCTCCCACTGCTCTGGGTCTCAGTGTTGTATGGCTACGAAATACTGTTTTATCTTTACCAATGTAGAGGAAACCGAAACCTGAGCCTGATGGTTCACTTCCAGTCAGGAACAGATCATTGATTTACACTAATCTCTGATTTGAAGCACATTTCCTGCATTCACCGTTGTACTCCCTCTGACTCTAAATCTAGATGGAAACGAGATTCTGTTCCGTGTCGAGAAGCTGTGAGCCATGGAAGACAGTAGCTGGGACACATTTCTTACACACAGCAGGATTAACCCACACCGTGGATTGCCTATCAGTGAAGAGGGACGTGATAAATTGCCATCTGATCCCCTCAGTGTGACCTTGGGATTTGTCCCAGCCGAAGCTCTGTCGCTGCCGCACGATTTTCCCCACCAAACCACAACCCACACCTCTCCACCACCGCCTCCCCCTGAGATTGCCCTTTTTCAGCTCCAGGTGCTTTCAACCCTCAGGAAAAATGCAACAATCTGCAGTGATGTGTTTGAAGCAAAGCTGATTTATTTTACATTTCTCTCGGATACTAAACTCTAGTTCAATTTTCGAGGTTGAACCCATCAGAACCAAACTGCAAATGTCAGAACAAAAGTAACAGAAAATTACAGAGCAGATCAGGGCCTTTTTTTATTCATTTGTGTGATGTGCGTATTGTTGGCTGGACAGCAGTATGCACCCTTGGCCCATCATGTGTGTGTTGGCTGGAATAGAACAAGCCAGGCTTTAAAGCTTTCTGGCCTCGTCACTGAAATCAACAATTTCAGACTGTGAACTCTGCCCCAATTTGTTTACATTTCTTGTTTCAATTTGTGTCTGGCTCCACTGCACACCTGGCTCCAGGCACATCTTTTATTTATTTGTTTCTTTTCCAGCCCTAACTCCATTCCCTGCAGCCTTGAAGGATGAATAACATTTCTGCAATTGAATCTCTCCTGCCTTCCCCCTGTGACATGCCTTTTGCCCTTGTCTCACCCCCACCTTGCACAGAATCTGTTACATTTCTGGTCCCAGGCCTCTGTCAGCTCACCGCGCCCCCAGGTCAGAGTTTTAAATTCGCTTCCTCCAGAGAGAAACTGAAATCGTGGCTGCAGCTTTCCCCAGATTTTAATTTTAGAAACAAAAACCATGAAATTGTTTCAGAGTTGAGGTTTTTTTGAGCCTTGATCCACAATTTAGAATGAAGCTGTGATCCTCCCACAGTCCAAAAATGCAAGTTAGGTGGATTGGCCACACTCAACTGTCCCCGAATGTACAGGTTCGGTAGTTGGGTTAGCTGCGGTAAATGTGGGGTTTATGGTAGTAGGGTGGGATAGAGAGCTACTGCAGACTAGATGCACTGAATGTCCTCTCTCTGCACCATAGGGATTCTGTGATCTTAACTATTTGTGATCATGGTCACATTTTCCTCATGACAGCCCACACACCCCCATGTTCATTCAGCTCAAGCTTTCATGCTGTCTTTGTGTTTTGAGAAGCTCTGTTGTTGGAATGGGAGCTTCCTTTGATGTGGCCTCTCCTCATACTTCTGCCCACCTCCCAGTTCACTGCATTAATTCCAGCCACCTCTCATTTACCCAAATGGGGTTGTTGAAGAGCTCAAAAGGCACGTGGACTGAAATTGAGAAATTAAACATTCAGAATGAAAGAGGAAAAGGAAATAATAAACAGGTTTGGTAAATCCCAGGGGAGTGAGGAAGGGTCACAGATGCTTCCAGACCTGCTGAGCTATTCCAGCAACTTTGTTTTTGTTCCAGGGGAATGAGACTCCAGGATCCTCCTGTTGTGACTGTTCACACGGTTTTTTTTAATCAATTTGTGGGATGTGGGCGTCCCTGGCTGGGCCAGCATTTCTTGCCCATCAGTAGTTGCTCTTGGGAAGGTGGTGGTGAGCTGCCTTCCTGAACAGCTACAGTCCTTCTGTTGTGTGATGACCTACAATGTTATTTGGGAGGGAATTCCAGGGTTTTCACCCAGCGACAGTGAAGGAACGGTGATATATTTCCAAGCCAGGATGGTGAGTGACTTGGAGGGGAACGTGGATGTGGTGATCTTCCCATATATCTGCTGCCCTTGTTCTTCCAGATAGAAGTGGTCATGGGTTTGGAATGTGCTGCCTGAGGATCTTTGGTGAATTTCTGCAGGAGAGACAACATTCTCTGTCGAGAGTCAAACCCGGGCAGGTGAAGATGGAGCACTGAATAGTAACAGATTTAGATCAAACACAGGAGATTTGTTCAGCCAGTAATAGCATATAGTGTAACAGTCACGGATGTGAAGTGAGTAGTGAGGGAAAATAATGCCACAAGCTGCAGATGGACAAGTTTTATTAGAACAGGAGTAGACCATTCGGCCCCTCAAGCCTATTCTGTCATTCAATTAGATCATTGCCTGATCTGTGGCCTAACTTTCAATTTCAAAAACCGACCAACCTTATCAATGAGGATTCTCTGAAACAGACAAGGTGAATATTGAAAAACAAAGGAAAAACTGCAAATGCAGGGAAATCTGGAAAAAAAACAGAAATTGCCAGAAAAATTCAGCAGGCCTGGTAGCATCTATGAAAAAAAATCAGAGTTACCCTTTCAGGTCCAGTGACCTTTTGAGTGACAAGATACAGTTGACCATTCCCCCTTTCATGTAACAGTCTCTGAAACAGGTGATGGCATGAGGACCATGAGATTGTCAATAACAACTGAGAAAACAGCAGGGCATGCTGAATCAGAATAAAACTCATTTTGGTCTTTCACTTTTAAATCAACTGTAACAATGTATTCACTTTTGTTTCAGAAACAGGACAAGAGACCAGAAAATCAACTCAGTGCCATTGGATCTGGGAGCCATTGTTATTCTGACCTCCATGTGACTCCATGCTATAACCATTAGTTTGATTCAGAACCATCCTCTGGGCATTTAGAATGGATGATAAAAGCTTGCTGAGCTTCTGATGCCATGATACCATTAACAAGCAAAGAAAAATCCAATTACTGCAGTTACTTGTGAACCCACTGATGTTTTATCACGCGAAATAACTGAGTGAATTTTCTCCCATACACAGAGTACGTGAATGACCTCTCCGCAGTGTGCATTTGCTTGTGTACAGTGAGGATTGATGATGTCCTGAACCCAGCCCCACAGTGAGAGCACATGAACGGCCTCCATTCAGTGTGAACACGTTGATGGTACATCAGTCCCCTTGAGCTTTAATAGTACTTCCCACAGTCTGTACATTTAAAAGGGTCTCTCTTCAGAGTGAACCTGTTGGTGTTTCAACAGGCTGGATGACCGGAAGAAATCCTTCCCACACCTGGAGCAGGTGAATGGTCTCTCCCCAGTGCGGACCCATTGGTGTGTCAGCAGGTGGGATGTCTGACTGAATTCCTGGCCACTCCCACAGCAGGGAAACAGCCACTTTCCAGTGTGAAACCGCTGTGAATGCCTTCTCACACATCAAGCAAGTCAACAGTTTCTTCCGGATATGATTGCACTGATGTGTTTGCAGCTTGGATGGGGAATTGTAACTCCTCCCACAGTCCCCACAGATCCACACTTCCTTGTCAGTGTGGCATTCCTTTAGCTTCAAAAAGTCAGTTGATCTCCTGAAGCCTCCTCCACAGACTCTACTTGTACACAGTTTCTCGTCACCATGAATGGTGCTTCCATCTTCCATAATCAAAACCTGATGATATTCAACTTACATTAAAATGAAGCAATTCTGTCAGATCCTGCCTCTCGAGTGCACATCCCCAAATTCAAAACAATGTGGAATTGGCCAGAAACAAAAAAAAAGCTTAACGTAGCACAAAAAGAAAGGCAGCTTGTGAAAGCAAGCTGAACGATCTGGTAATTTCTGGGGCTGGCACAGGGGTATAGTGACCTTAAAAGCTGCCATCTTCCCATTAAATCACCAATTAATTCACTTGTGTTCATCAGGGATGGAAACCTGTCATTGATCAGGACCTACGGAAGACTCTTACCCCATTGGGAAGAAAGAGAGCACTGGGCAGGGGTCGCGAACAGTCCATGTTTTCAATGGGAGAGGCTGTAGCCTCTGTATAGTTATCTGAAAGGGTTCCTGCCTTGATCTTTTGTTCAGGGCAATTAAATAAGAGCCTGCTTTAAGAGATTGTGCAAATCAGCTGTTCACAAGCTTCCCTAGTGCAATTGGTCAGCACTTGTAGCTCGTAAATGTGGGGTTGGTGGTTTGTGGTGGAGAGGTGCTTCTCATTTCTCTGTTTAAAACACCAGGAGACGTAAAAAATTACAAAATGTTCAAATTGCAGATTAAACTGGAATAGCGAAAAGGAACACCTTTTCCCTCCCGTTACTTCTTCAATCTGTAGTGTGTAGAGTGCTATTTGTTGTATCCAAATCACAGCACATTTGTTCTTCATCAGCTAATGAAGCTCATTGCTGATCTGTCTGATCAAATACATAGACCTTTTCTACCATTTTATCCAACTCCCTCACAATTTTAAACATTTCGATCAATGGGACCATCGGCCAATTGATGCAGAAACAGAAGTAAGCCAGTCGGCTCATCAAGTCTGCTCCACTATTCAATGTTGTCATGGCTGCTCTGATAATCTTCAACTCCAATCTCCTGCCCCACGTGAATAACCCTTGATCTCCTTACTGATTAAACATCTGTCTAGCTCAGCTTGAAAATACTCAACAATTCAGAGAGAGAATTCCAGACAACTACTGGGTCCTGAGCAACACAATTCCTCCTTGTTTCAGAATTAAATGGGCAGCGCCTTGTTCGGAGATTGTGTTCTTTGGCCCTCGACTCTCATACTAAGGCAAACCACATGTCCATATCTACTCTTTCAAGTTCCCAAAGAATATTGAATGTTTATAAATGTCGTTGTGTGGTTATAAATCTCGCCACACCAGGCTCCTCTGTTCCAAGGAGAACAATCCCAGCCTAAACAAGCATTCCATTCCTTTTTATTCAGTCTTGGGAAAATGCCAGGATATCTCCTGCAGTGTCCATGAATATTTTAAAGGGAGATTTACAATGATTCTGTGAAACAAGTGGTTTAGCATTTATCAGGCATATGCAGGGTTTGGGATTTAGGGTCAGAATCAGATTTACTCGAAAATATAGAACAGTGGGGCATTGAGTTTCTTTGATTGCAGGCCTGGAAACTTGCTTTCTATGGTCGTCTGCAGCAGTAGTCGCTTCCTTGTCTGAGGAATCCGCTGCTATAACCGTTGTAAAACTCAAATGCTCATTGAAAAATATACCCAAAATTGCACTCCAGCAAAAAAAAATTTCAACATGAAAATGAATCACATTCACCAAGTGAATTTAAGACAGAACGTATTCATTTTAAGCTGTAAGAAATCAGAGTATGATGTGGACACTCAGCACTTACAGCCCACTATGAGATCTTGGACGGCCTCCGACTTCAAAACCATTTTCTCTGCATTATTCGCTGAGATCTTGACTTCTTAAAAACCTGTGAAAATCTATCAATGACCACCTTTTACAAACTCAGTACTTAGCATTCACGACTTCCGGGACTCGGAATTCCAAAGATTCTCCCAATTGTGGAATTTCAGTCCGCTGTTTGGCAAGTATTCCTGTTGTGTGCCTGGTGCTGCTCCTGTCACACCCCATAACACTGCACTTATTTCCTGTTCCCTGAGGCCTCATTGTGCAGCGCTGTGACCATTTCATGGTCCTTACTGTATGATGTGGCTGCAGCTGCTCTTGTTTGAATCCAGCCATTACATTTACTGTGGTACTCAATTTCCCCGTAACATGTGCTAAAGGAAGACAATGAGGGAACAACTTAAATTCCAGAAAGCATGCTCATGGAGGTGTGTTCAATGCTGATGTTGTGACAGAAAACATCACCCAGGGCAGCTTTTATTCACAGAGACCAGGGACCCTTAAAGGATCAGGATCAGGAAAATGACAAGACAGCGAAGTTCAGCGCAACAGGTGTCGTTCCAAAAGACCAGTTTCTGCATTGTGCAGGTCATTTGTTAGGCTTGCCTCATTTAGCAATTTGAAATTGTCCGCTCCATAAACATGAGCCATTTATATCTGTTGAGTATTGAGTTGGTCCCAGTACTGACTTCTGGAAAAGGCAGAGTGTACTCTCCTCGAGTCTGAAATGCAATTCCTCACAGACAATGTCACATCCCCGCTGTCACCAGGCATTTCATTCAATCAGCTTCAATGCTTCGCTGAATTCAATTCAATAGATCATAGAATCATAGAATCCCTACAGTGTGAAAACAGGCCCTTGGGCACATCCAATCCACACCAACCCTCAGAGATGTCCCCCAGACCCATATTCCATCACCCACTTAATCTTGTCATTGAGTAAGCTCTTCATCTGTGTTCAGCTCATGGGAGTGGTGTGTTGCAACAGCAGTGACCCGCAGGTTATACCCTACTCTGGGAATCATACCCCGCTGCATATCATTTCACAAACATGAGGGGGAAATACTTGCTGCTCTGCACAATTTAATGAGAGAAACATGAGGTCATGACAAGATCACATGTCACCCTCTTGAAGCATGTGGCGAGATGGCTGAGAGGCGAAGGTGATAGACTGCTAACCCATTTTGCTCTACACGTGTGGGTTCAAATCCCACTCTAGCCGCTTTTCACACTTATTTCACAGCTGCCGATCTTCCTTCTGTATCATGAGTTTCAAATGAAGTGAAACTTGAATCCAATTGTGTCAGTTTATCTCGCTAGAGATTCTTGATGTGTCAATGTTATTGTAAAGGTGAAATAAAGAGTTGGAACTTGCTTTCTGACATCTATTCAAGTGTAGGTTGAATTCGGACAATTAGAAGGAACTTGATTTTCCTTCCCATTATTCCTCCCAAGTTGTGCTCCAATGAACTTACATCGAATGAAAGAGAAACGGGTAAAAAAAAATGACGAAATATCGGAAGCACAGTTTTATACAGTGGGATAGTTGATGTGCATTTTAAACTAACACAAAGTTCTGACTGATATTTCAAACAGTCTTTACTAAACCAAAACGAGACAGATGCTTGATGAAAGATACGAACACAACAAGCCAAGGGTAACTTGAGGATGGCTCTTGTCGCAATGGGCAGCGCAATCGACTACCAAACATTTGCAATTTGAAGGTCGTGTGGGTTCAAAAACCTCCCAGAGTTGACTTCCATTTCAGGCTCCAAATGAATCAATGTTGTTCTGTGGAAACTGCTTCATCAGCAGTTCCTGACATCCAGAATTCCAGTCCCTGCTGCTGATCAGCGGGCGTTCGTCACCAGCACACACAAGTTTTCAGAGAATAGTTTGACCAGAGACGACTGTTCATCTGACAAACCTGCATAGTTGACAGGGAAATGCAACAAAACATTCCTGTTATACAACTGGTTTGTCACCTTGAATATATTTAGGGATCTGCAAATTTAGATTCTCAAAGTGGGGTGTAAGGATGGGATCTGAAAAACCATTGAAGTTTTAGATCACCCAAGATTAACATTAAGGAACAGCGAGTTAGTGGAGCAGGGTTGAATGGCCTCTTCCTGCTCCCATGTTCCCATCTTTCAGTGTTGTTTCAGGCAGAGAATTGTCAACAGTAACGTGGAACATGAAACAGTGTAACATACGGCTGTGCCGAACGCTATTCTGAACTAAACTGATCCCACCTGCCTGCCAATGGTTGCGTATTTCTCTATTACCATCCCGTTCACGTGTCTGTCTCAATGTCATGATGGTGAGAATGAATCTACAACAGAGTATCAAGTTTCTCATATTTACCCCACCGCTCTCACAACTGGAATGGACAGCTCCTGTTGTAGCTTTAGGTCAGACAATGGAGGATGCTCACAGGCGCTCTATCTGACAGCATGCTCCTTCATGTAGGTTTCCTACTGGGCACGTGGAGCAAGTTGCCATGTAAATGTTGGGGATTCAGGGGTAGATTTCTCACATTTCGGGCCGGAGTTCTAGCTGTAGTGTTAAACATGATATTCTAAATCCAGTTGTGGCCTCTTCTTAATTTACAATTTTAAATGCGAAATGCAATTTACCTCTGTGTTATATCCTTATACATTCATGCTTCATAAAAGCCTTGGAACGTGTCCTTGAATGAAGCAATGGTGAAAGTTGATGACGGCCGGTGTGGTGTGTGTCCTGTCGGTTGTGTGGATTTTGCAAACAAAGTTGGTGAATTCTTTCTGAATCAAATTCTATGAAGAATTCTGTGGCATGAAAGGGCATGCGAAGGCAGCGTGGTGGCTCAGTGGTGAGCACTGCAGCCTCACAGCACGAGCGACCCAGGTTCGATTCTAGCCTCAGGGCGACTGTGTAGCATTTTTACATTCTCCCCTGTGTCTGCGTGGGTTTCCTTCAGGTGGTCCAGTTTCCTCCCACAGTCCAAAGATGTGCAGGCTAGGTGGATTGGCCGTGCTAAATTGCCTGTGGTGTTCACGGGTGTGTGGGTGGTAGGGGAAATGGGTCTGAGTGGGATGCTTCAAGGGGCAGTGTGGACTTGTTGGGCCAAAGGGCCTGTTTCCACACTGTAGGGAATCTAATCTCAAGGCCCCTTACCATGGGGATGTAGTGTTATCTGTGAGGAATTGCTTTACTGACTCAAGGAGAGTGGACTGTGCCGTTCCCAGGAGTCAGTATTCGCAACAATCTCTCCTCAGGATAGATATTAATGAGCCACACTGGTGTACAAGGTGCACAGTTTCAAAATTCTCATGATGCAATACTCACAAATGGACTAAATAACGCAGAAAGCCGCATGAAGTGCTTTTTACCCACAAAATTTATCTTGCTGGGCATTGCTCTATGTTCCTTTCCTGAGCCTTGTGACCTGGAGCCATGGCAACACTTGAGCAAGTGTAAAAAGAGTGCGGTGCCAGAGGGCATGCCAGGAGCAGCACTAGGTACATGGTGAAGTTAATTTCCCACAATAGGAACATACGCCAAACAGCAGACTGAGGTGAGAGAATTCAGCGTGAGGTGAAGCTTTGAAAGTCAGTGCCCCAGAGACTGTGGAGGTCAGTTATTGAGTCTGTTCAAGAATGCAATTGACAGATTTCTACATAGTAAAAACATCAAGGGCTCAGGGGAGACTAAAGAAAAATCTTGAAAATGCACATTTCAATGCAGTTTAGCACTGTGTAATTAAGCAAGTTCCTCAAACATCTTCAGAACCACAACTGAAGGTTTCATATCCCAGTTCTCAGGCAATTTGCCAACCATTAAGGTATAATCCAAAATATGGAGGTACTTTGCTGTGCTCTGCTCCAGTGGCACAATCGGTCAGCATGTAGTACTTATTTGGCAGTATAGGGGTGTCTGCCAATGCTGAGGCTTTGAGTTCAAGCCTCACTTGGAGCAACTTCAGTTTGAAGAAAGTCAATTCTGAGCAAAGTTTGCAAAAAAACACCAGTTTCCGTGAATTGGGAAATAACTCAACAATTGACAAACAGCCTGCAAATATTCACAATGTGAAGGAATATCTGCAGAGAGAGAAAGGAAGGTGATTATTTTTCAGCTCAAAGACATTTCTCACATGGGTGACTGCACTGAGTTAAGTTGCGGGAAAAGGGCTGTGAAAATCATTTCAATTTATTCACTTTGCTGCAAACTCTCACAGATCATTGAAATAATTAAAAAGGAATCAGATTTATCTCATTCAGCAGTTTGAATGTTACATTCTACTTTTGTTAGAAATGTCACCAACTTTAAATACAGAGCTGCTGTGAGGAAGTGAGGGTTCAAAATGGAAAAAAAAAGGCAGAGTCTTGTATGTGGATTTCTTGGATAGATCTCAGAAAGTATGAAATGTGCCTGAAATCATCGAAATGTGGTCAAATCTTTAAGGCACCAGTTTAAAGAGGGAATTACATCTCTCAACGACGGTTCCCTTCCAACTTGAAAGGGTTTACCTTTACTTTTTAATTGAAAACATGTTCAGTTCCATTTATAGTGTTTCATGGAGAATGAACAGTCAATCTTATTCAGCTGCATGTGTACAATAAATTTCATTACACGTAAAGTCAAAGAAATTTGAAACTATTCCTCACCTGCCCACAGACTTTGTCTCAAGGATAAAATGCCAGTTGAGGGACCAAGCGGTGCAGGTACAGAATTCTTTCAGTTTACCATACATTTAGACAGAGTTGTTAAACAGGCTTTTGGCACGCTTACCTTCATTGCTTAGTCGATTGCATTTGGGAGTTGAAAGACATGTTGAAGTTGCACAGGACATTGGTGAGGCCTCTTCTGGAATACAGTGTGCAGTTTCAGTCGCACAGTTGTAGGAGGCATACTATTAGGCTGGTGAGTATTAACAAGAAGGCTACCAAGATGCTACCAGGTATGGAAGGTTTGCTTATAAATAAAGGTTGGAAAACCTTGGAAAATTTTCTCTGGTCCTTAGGAGGTTGAGAGGCAACCTCACAGAAGTTTATAAAATAACGAGATGCGTAGAAAGTATTAATGGTAGTTTACTTTACCCTGGTATGGGGGATATGAAGACTAAAGGACATTTATAACTTCAGAGGAGATAATTAAAATAAAAGATATGAGAAGCAGAACATCACAATGACTGAATAAAATGATGCCATGTTCCAGCAGAGAAACGGGTGACAGTGAAGCAGGCATGTGAGGACAAATGTGTTTCATTTGCCAGTGACACTCACCGCTTCACAAAGTGGGAAACATTGAAGTGCAGCAGTGACAGTGATTATCTTTGCTGATTTTTCACCTTGTGAATGCTCTTTCCGCTGATATCACTGTTAATATCACACGTGGACAGGATGGAAGATACAGCAGTGACGGTGATTATCTTTGCTGATTTTTCACCTTGTGAATGCTCTTTCCGCTGATATCACTGTTAATATCACACGTGGACAGGATGGAAGATGCAGCAGTGACGGTGATTATCTTGCTGATTTTACACCTTGTGAATGCTCTTTCCGCTGATATCACTGTTAATATCACACGTGGACAGGATGGAAGATGCAGCAGTGACGGTGATTATCTTGCTGATTTTTCACCTTGTGAATGCTCTTTCCGCTGATATCACTGTTAATATCACACGTGGACAGGATAGAAGATGCAGCAGTGACGGTGATTATCTTGCTGATTTTTCACCTTGTGAATGCTCTTTCTGCTGATATCACTGTTAATATCACACATGGACAGGATGGAAGATGCAGCAGTGATGGTGATTATCTTTGCTGATTTTTCACCTTGTGAATTCTCTTTCCACTGATATCACTGTTAATATCACACGTGGACAGGATGGAAGATACAGCAGTGACGGTGATTATGTTTGATGATTTTTCAGCTTGTGAATGCTCTTTCCGCTGATATCACTGTTAAAATCACACATGCACAGGATGGAAGATGCAGCAGTGACGGTGATTATCTTGCTGATTTTACACCTTGTGAATGCTCTTTCCGCTGATATCACTGTTAATATCACACGTGGACAGGATGGAAGATGCAGCAGTGACGGTGATTATCTTGCTGATTTTTCACCTTGTGAATGCTCTTTCTGCTGATTTCACTGTTAATATCACACATGGACAGGATGGAAGATGCAACAGTGACGGTGATTATCTTGCTGATTTTTCACCTTGTGAATGCTCTTTCCGCTGATATCACTGTTAATATCACACGTGGACAGGATGGAAGATGCAGCAGTGACGGTGATTATCTTGCTGATTTTACACCTTGTGAATGCTCTTTCTGCTGATATCACTGTTAATATCACACATGGACAGGATGGAAGATGCAGCAGTGATGGTGATTATCTTTGCTGATTTTTCACCTTGTGAATTCTCTTTCCACTGATATCACTGTTAATACCACACGTGGACAGGATGGAAGATGCAGCAGTGACGGTGATTATCTTGCTGATTTTTCACCTTGTGAATGCTCTTTCCGCTGATATCACTGTTAAAATCACACATGCACAGGATGGAAGATGCAGCAGTGACGGTGATTATCTTGCTGATTTTAAACCTTGTGAATGCTCTTTCCGCTGATATCACTGTTAATATCACACGTGGACAGGATGGAAGATGCAGCAGTGACGGTGATTATCTTGCTGATTTTTCACCTTGTGAATGCTCTTTCTGCTGATATCACTGTTAATATCACACACGGACAGGATGGAAGATGCAGCAGTGACGGTGATTATCTTGCTGATTTTTCACCTTGTGAATGCTCTTTCGGCTGATATCACTGTTAATATCACACATGGACAGGATGGAAGATGCAGCAGTGACGGTGATTATCTTGCTGATTTTAAACCTTGTGAATGCACTTTCCGCTGATATCACTGTTAATATCACACGTGGACAGGATGGAAGATGCAGCAGTGACGGTGATTATCTTGCTGATTTTACACCTTGTGAATGCTCTTTCCGCTGATATCACTGTTAATATCACACGTGGACAGGATGGAAGATGCAGCAGTGACGGTGATTATCTTGCTGATTTTACGCCTTGTGAATGCTCTTTCCGCTGATATGACTGTGAAGATCACACGTGGACAGGATGGAAGATGCAGCAGTGACGGTGATTATCTTGCTGATTTTTCACCTTGTGAATGCTCTTTCCGGTGATATCACTGTTAATATCACACGTGGACAGGATGGAAGATGCAGCAGTGACGGTGATTATCTTGCTGATTTTTCACCTTGTGAATGCTCTTTCCGCTGATGTCACTGTTAATATCACACGTGGACAGGATGGAATATGCAGCAGTGACGGTGATTATCTTGCTGATTTTTCTCCTTGTGAATGCTCTTTCTGCTGATATCACTGTTAATATCACACATGGACAGGATGGAAGATGCAGCAGTGATGGTGATTATCTAGCTGATTTTTCACCTTATGAATGCTCTTTCCGCTAATATCACTGTTAATATCACACGTGGAAAGGATGGAAGATGCAGCAGTGACGGTGATTATCTTGCTGATTTTACACCTTGTGAATGCTCTTTCTGCTGATATCACTGTTAATATCACACGTGGACAGGATGGAAGATGCAGCAGTGACGGTGATTATCTTGCTGATTTTACACCTTGTGAATGCTCTTTCCGCTGATATCACTGTTAATATCACACGTGGACAGGATGGAAGATGCAGCAGTGACGGTGATTATCTTGCTGATTTTACACCTTGTGAATGCTCTTTCCGCTGATATCACTGTTAATATCACATGTGGACAGGATGGAAGATGCTGCAGTGACGGTGATTATCTTTGCTGATTTTAAACCTTGTGAATGCTCTTTCCGCTGATATCACTGTTAATATCACACGTGGACAGGATGGAAGATGCAGCAGTGACGGTGATTGTCTTGCTGATTTTTCACCTTGTGAATGCTCTTTCCGCTGATATCACTGTTAATATCACACGTGGACAGGATGGAAGATGCAGCGGTGACGGTGATTATCTTGCTAATTTTTCACCGTGTGAATGCTCTTTCCGCTGATATCACTGTTAATATCACACATGCACAGGATGGAAGATGCAGCAGTGACGGTGATTATCTTGCTGATTTTACACCTTGTGAATGCTCTTTCCGCTGATATCACTGTTAATATCACACGTGGACAGGATGGAAGATGCAGCAGTGACGGTGATTATCTTTGCTGATTTTACACCTTGTGAATGCTCTTTCCGCTGATATCACTGTTAATATCACACGTGGACAGGATGGAAGATACAGCAGTGACGGTGATTATGTTTGCTGATTTTTCAGCTTGTGAATGCTCTTTCTGCTGATATCACTGTTAATATCACACGTGGACAGGATGGAAGATGCAGCAGTGACGGTGATTATCTTGCTGATTTTACGCCTTGTGAATGCTCTTTCCGCTGATATCACTGTTAATATCACACGTGGACAGGATGGAATATGCAGCAGTGAAGGTGATTATCTTGCTGATTTTACACCTTGTGAATGCTCTTTCTGCTGATATCACTGTTAATATCACATGTGGACAGGATGGAAGATGCAGCAGTGACGGTGATTATCTTTGCTGATTTTAAACCTTGTGAATGCTCTTTCCGCTGATATCACTGTTAATATCACACGTGGACAGGATGGAAGATGCAGCAGTGACGGTGATTGTCTTGCTGATTTTTCACCTTGTGAATGCTCTTTCCGCTGATATCACTGTTAATATCACACGTGGACAGGATGGAAGATGCAGCGGTGACGGTGATTATCTTGCTAATTTTTCACCGTGTGAATGCTCTTTCCGCTGATATCACTGTTAATATCACACATGCACAGGATGGAAGATGCAGCAGTGACGGTGATTATCTTGCTGATTTTACACCTTGTGAATGCTCTTTCCGCTGATATCACTGTTAATATCACACGTGGACAGGATGGAAGATGCAGCAGTGACGGTGATTATCTTTGCTGATTTTACACCTTGTGAATGCTCTTTCCGCTGATATCACTGTTAATATCACACGTGGACAGGATGGAAGATACAGCAGTGACGGTGATTATGTTTGCTGATTTTTCAGCTTGTGAATGCTCTTTCTGCTGATATCACTGTTAATATCACACGTGGACAGGATGGAATATGCAGCAGTGACGGTGATTATCTTGCTGATTTTACACCTTGTGAATGCTCTTTCCGCTGATATCACTGTTAATATCACACGTGGACAGGATGGAAGATGCAGCAGTGACGGTGATTATCTTGCTGATTTTACGCCTTGTGAATGCTCTTTCCGCTGATATCACTGTTAATATCACACGTGGACAGGATGGAATATGCAGCAGTGAAGGTGATTATCTTGCTGATTTTACACCTTGTGAATGCTCTTTCCGCTGATATCACTGTTAATATCACACGTGGACAGGATGGAAGATGCAGCAGTGACAGTGATTATCTTGCTGATTTTTCACCTTGTGAATGCTCTTTCCGCTGATATCACTGTGAAGATCACACGTGGACAGGATGGAAGATGCAGCAGTGACGGTGATTATCTTGCTGATTTTTCACCTTGTGAATGCTCTTTCCGCTGATATCACTGTTAATATCACACATGGACAGGATGGAAGATGCAGCAGTGACGGTGATTATCTTGCTGATTTTTCACCTTGTGAATGCTCTTTCCGCTGATATCACTGTTAATATCACACGTGGACAGGATGGAAGATGCAGCAGTGACGGTGATTATCTTGCTGATTTTTCATCTTTTGAATGCTCTTTCCGCTGATATCACTGTTAATACCACACGTGGACAGGATGGAAGATGCAGCAGTGACGGTGATTATCTTGCTGATTTTACACCTTGTGAATGCTCTATCCACTGATATCACTGTTATTATCACACGTGGACAGGATGGAAGATGCAGCAGTGATGTGATTATCTTGCTGATTTTTCACCTTGTCAATGGTCTTTCCGCTGATATCACTGTTAATATCACACATGGACAGGATGGAAGATGCAGCAGTGACGGTGATTATCTTGCTGATTTTTCACCTTGTGAATGCTCTTTCCGCTGATATCACTGTTAATATCACACGTGGACAGGATGGAAGATGCAGCAGTGACGGTGATTATCTTGCTGATTTTTCACCTTTTGAATGCTCTTTCCGCTGATATCACTGTTAATACCACACGTGGACAGGATGGAAGATGCAGCAGTGACGGTGATTATCTTGCTGATTTTACACCTTGTGAATGCTCTATCCGCTGATATCACTGTTATTATCACACGTGGACAGGATGGAAGATGCAGCAGTGACGGTGATTATCTTGCTGATTTTACACCTTGTGAATGCTCTTTCCGCTGATATCACTGTTAATATCACACGTGGACAGGATGGAAGATGCAGCAGTGAAGGTGATTATCTTGCTGATTTTACGCCTTCTGAATGCTCTTTCCGCTGATATCACTGTGAAGATCACACGTGGACAGGGTGGAAGACGCAGCAGTGACGGTGATTATCTTGCTGATTTTACACCTTGTGAATGCTCTTTCTGCTGATATCACTGTTAATATCACACGTGGACAGGATGGAAGATGCAGCAGTGACGGTGATTATCTTACTGATTTTTCACCTTGTAATTGCTCTTTCCGCTTATATCGCTGTTAATATCACACGTGGACAGGATGGAAGATGCAGCAGTGACGGTGATTATCTTGCTGATTTTACACCTTGTGAATGCTCTTTCCGCTGATATCACTGTTAATATCACACGTGGACAGGATGGAAGATGCAGCAGTGATGGTGATTATCTTGCTGATTTTACGCCTTGTGAATGCTCTTTCCGCTGATATCACTGTGAAGATCACACGTGGACAGGGTGGAAGATGCAGCAGTGACGGTGATTATCTTGCTGATTTTACACCTTGTGAATGCTATTTCTGCTGATATCACTGTTAATATCACACGTGGACAGGATGGAAGATGCAGCAGTGACGGTGATTATCTTGCTGATTTTTCACCTTGAAATTGCTCTTTCCGCTGATATCACTGTTAATATCACACGTGGACAGGATGGAAGATGCAGCAGTGACGGTGATTATCTTGCTGATTTTTCACCTTGTGAATGCTCTTTCCGCTGATATCACTGTTAAAATCACACATGCACAGGATGGAAGATGCAGCAGTGACGGTGATTATCTTGCTGATTTTACACCTTGTGAATGCTCTTTCCGCTGATATCACTGTTAATATCACACGTGGACAGGATGGAAGATGCAGCAGTGACGGTGATTATCTTGCTGATTTTTCACCTTGTGAATGCTCTTTCTGCTGATATCACTGTTAATATCACACATGGACAGGATGGAAGATGCAGCAGTGACGATGATTATCTTGCTGATTTTACACCTTGTGAATGCTCTTTCCGCTGATATCACTGTTAATATCACACATGGACAGGATGGAAGATGCAGCAGTGACGGTGATTATCTTGCTGATTTTACACCTTGTGAATGCACTTTCCGCTGATATCACTGTTAATATCACACGTGGACAGGATGGAAGATGCAGCAGTGACGGTGATTATCTTGCTGATTTTACACCTTGTGAATGCTCTTTCCGCTGATATCACTGTTAATATCACACGTGGACAGGATGGAAGATGCAGCAGTGACGGTGATTATCTTGCTGATTTTACGCCTTGTGAATGCTCTTTCCGCGGATATCACTGTTATTATCACACGTGGACAGGATGGAAGATGCAGCAGTGACGGTGATTATCTTGCTGATTTTTCACCTTGTGAATGCTCTTTCCGGTGATATCACTGTTAATATCACACGTGGACAGGATGGAAGATGCAGCAGTGACGGTGATTACCTTGCTGATTTTTCACCTTGTGAATGCTCTTTCCGCTGATGTCACTGTTAATATCACACGTGGACAGGATGGAATATACAGCAGTGACGGTGATTATCTTGCTGATTTTTCACCTTGTGAATGCTCTTTCTGCTGATATCACTGTTAATATCACACATGGACAGGATGGAAGATGCAGCAGTGATGGTGATTATCTAGCTGATTTTTCACCTTGTGAATGCTCTTTCCGCTGATATCACTGTTAATATCACACGTCGAAAGGATGGAAGATGCAGCAGTGACGGTGATTATCTTGCTGATTTTACACCTTGTGAATGCTCTTTCTGCTGATATCACTGTTAATATCACACGTGGACAGGATGGAAGATGCAGCAGTGACGGTGATTATCTTGCTGATTTTTCAACTTGTGAATGCTCTTTCCGCTGATATCACTGTTAATATCACACGTGGACAGGATGGAAGATGCAGCAGTGACGGTGATTATCTTGCTGATTTTACACCTTGTGAATGCTCTTTCCGCTGATATCACTGTTAATATCACATGTGGACAGGATGGAAGATGCAGCAGTGACGGTGATTATCTTGCTGATTTTACACCTTGTGAATGCTCTTTCCGCTGATATCACTGTTAATATCACACGTGGACAGGATGGAAGATGCAGCAGTGACGGTGATTGTCTTGCTGAGTTTTCACCTTGTGAATGCTCTTTCCGCTGATATCACTGTTAATATCACACGTGGACAGGATGGAAGATGCAGCGGTGACGGTGATTATCTTGCTAATTTTTCACCTTGTGAATGCTCTTTCCGCTGATATCACTGTTAATATCACACATGCACAGGATGGAAGATGCAGCAGTGACGGTGATTATCTTGCTGATTTTACACCTTGTGAATGCTCTTTCCGCTGATATCACTGTTAATATCACACGTGGACAGGATGGAAGATGCAGCAGTGACGGTGATTATCTTTGCTGATTTTACACCTTGTGAATGCTCTTTCCGCTGATATCACTGTTAATATCACACGTGGACAGGATGGAAGATACAGCAGTGACGGTGATTATGTTTGCTGATTTTTCAGCTTGTGAATGCTCTTTCTGCTGATATCACTGTTAATATCACACATGGACAGGATGGAATATGCAGCAGTGACGGTGATTATCTTGCTGATTTTACACCTTGTGAATGCTCTTTCCGCTGATATCACTGTTAATATCACACGTGGACAGGATGGAAGATGCAGCAGTGACGGTGATTATCTTGCTGATTTTACACCTTGTGAATGCTCTTTCCGCTGATATCACTGTTAATATCACACGTGGACAGGATGGAATATGCAGCAGTGAAGGTGATTATCTTGCTGATTTTACACCTTGTGAATGCTCTTTCCGCTGATATCACTGTTAAAATCACACATGCACAGGATGGAAGATGCAGCAGTGACGGTGATTATCTTGCTGATTTTACACCTTGTGAATGCTCTTTCCGCTGATATCACTGTTAATATCACACGTGGACAGGATGGAAGATGCAGCAGTGACGGTGATTATCTTGCTGATTTTTCACCTTGTGAATGCTCTTTCTGCTGATATCACTGTTAATATCACACATGGACAGGATGGAAGATGCAGCAGTGACGGTGATTATCTTGCTGATTTTACACCTTGTGAATGCTCTTTCGGCTGATATCACTGTTAATATCACACATGGACAGGAAGGAAGATGCAGCAGTGACGGTGATTATCTTGCTGATTTTACACCTTGTGAATGCACTTTCCGCTGATATCACTGTTAATATCACACGTGGACAGGATGGAAGATGCAGCAGTGACGGTGATTATCTTGCTGATTTTACACCTTGTGAATGCTCTTTCCGCTGATATCACTGTTAAAATCACACGTGGACAGGATGGAAGATGCAGCAGTGACGGTGATTATCTTGCTGATTTTATGCCTTGTGAATGCTCTTTCCGCGGATATCACTGTTATTATCACACGTGGACAGGATGGAAGATGCAGCAGTGACGGTGATTATCTTGCTGATTTTTCACCTTGTGAATGCTCTTTCCGGTGATATCACTGTTAATATCACACGTGGACAGGATGGAAGATGCAGCAGTGACGGTGATTACCTTGCTGATTTTTCACCTTGTGAATGCTCTTTCCGCTGATGTCACTGTTAATATCACACGTGGACAGGATGGAATATGCAGCAGTGACGGTGATTATCTTGCTGATTTTTCACCTTGTGAATGCTCTTTCTGCTGATATCACTGTTAATATCACACATGGACAGGATGGAAGATGCAGCAGTGATGGTGATTATCTAGCTGATTTTTCACCTTGTGAATGCTCTTTCCGCTGATATCACTGTTAATATCACACGTCGAAAGGATGGAAGATGCAGCAGTGACGGTGATTATCTTGCTGATTTTACACCTTGTGAATGCTCTTTCTGCTGATATCACTGTTAATATCACACGTGGACAGGATGGAAGATGCAGCAGTGACGGTGATTATCTTGCTGATTTTTCAACTTGTGAATGCTCTTTCCGCTGATATCACTGTTAATATCACACGTGGACAGGATGGAAGATGCAGCAGTGACGGTGATTATCTTGCTGATTTTACACCTTGTGAATGCTCTTTCCGCTGATATCACTGTTAATATCACATGTGGACAGGATGGAAGATGCAGCAGTGACGGTGATTATCTTTGCTGATTTTACACCTTGTGAATGCTCTTTCCGCTGATATCACTGTTAATATCACACGTGGACAGGATGGAAGATGCAGCAGTGACGGTGATTGTCTTGCTGAGTTTTCACCTTGTGAATGCTCTTTCCGCTGATATCACTGTTAATATCACACGTGGACAGGATGGAAGATGCAGCGGTGACGGTGATTATCTTGCTAATTTTTCACCTTGTGAATGCTCTTTCCGCTGATATCACTGTTAATATCACACATGCACAGGATGGAAGATGCAGCAGTGACGGTGATTATCTTGCTGATTTTACACCTTGTGAATGCTCTTTCCGCTGATATCACTGTTAATATCACACGTGGACAGGATGGAAGATGCAGCAGTGACGGTGATTATCTTTGCTGATTTTACACCTTGTGAATGCTCTTTCCGCTGATATCACTGTTAATATCACACGTGGACAGGATGGAAGATACAGCAGTGACGGTGATTATGTTTGCTGATTTTTCAGCTTGTGAATGCTCTTTCTGCTGATATCACTGTTAATATCACACATGGACAGGATGGAATATGCAGCAGTGACGGTGATTATCTTGCTGATTTTACACCTTGTGAATGCTCTTTCCGCTGATATCACTGTTAATATCACACGTGGACAGGATGGAAGATGCAGCAGTGACGGTGATTATCTTGCTGATTTTACACCTTGTGAATGCTCTTTCCGCTGATATCACTGTTAATATCACACGTGGACAGGATGGAATATGCAGCAGTGAAGGTGATTATCTTGCTGATTTTACACCTTGTGAATGCTCTTTCCGCTGATATCACTGTTAATATCACACGTGGACAGGATGGAAGATGCAGCAGTGACGGTGATTATCTTGCTGATTTTACGCCTTGTGAATGCTCTTTCCGCTGATATCACTGTGAAGATCACACGTGGACAGGATGGAAGATGCAGCAGTGACGGTGATTATCTTGCTGATTTTTCACCTTGTGAATGCTCTTTCCGCTGATATCACTGTTAATATCACACGTGGACAGGATGGAAGATGCAGCAGTGACGGTGATTATCTTGCTGATTTTTCACCTTGTGAATGCTCTTTCCGCTGATATCACTGTTAATATCACACGTGGGCAGGATGGAAGATGCAGCAGTGACGGTGATTATCTTGCTGATTTTTCACCTTGTCAATGGTCTTTCCGCTGATATCGCTGTTAATATCACACATGGACAGGATGGAAGATGCAGCAGTGACGGTGATTATCTTGCTGATGTTTCACCTTGTGAATGCTCTTTCCGCTGATATCACTGTTAATATCACACGTGGACAGGATGGAAGATGCAGCAGTGACGGTGATTATCTTGCTGATTTTTCACCTTTTGAATGCTCTTTCCGCTGATATCACTGTTAATACCACACGTGGACAGGATGGAAGATGCAGCAGTGACGGTGATTATCTTACTGATTTTACACCTTGTAATTGCTCTTTCCGCTTATATCGCTGTTAATATCACACGTGGACAGGATGGAAGATGCAGCAGTGACGGTGATTATCTTGCTGATTTTACACCTTGTGAATGCTCTTTCCGCTGATATCACTGTTAATATCACACGTGGACAGGATGGAAGATGCAGCAGTGATGGTGATTATCTTGCTGATTTTACGCCTTGTGAATGCTCTTTCCGCTGATATCACTGTGAAGATCACACGTGGACAGGGTGGAAGATGCAGCAGTGACGGTGATTATCTTGCTGATTTTACACCTTGTGAATGCCATTTCTGCTGATATCACTGTTAATATCACACGTGGACAGGATGGAAGATGCAGCAGTGACGGTGATTATCTTGCTGATTTTTCACCTTGAAATTGCTCTTTCCGCTGATATCACTGTTAATATCACACGTGGACAGGATGGAAGATGCAGCAGTGACGGTGATTATCTTGCTGATTTTTCACCTTGTGAATGCTCTTTCCGCTGATATCACTGTTAATATCACACGTGGACAGGATGGAAGATGCAGCAGTGACGGTGATTATCTTGCTGATTTTACACCTTGTGAATGCTCTTTCTGCTGATATCACTGTTAATATCACACATGGACAGGATGGAAGATGCAGCAGTGATGGTGATTATCTTTGCTGATTTTTCACCTTGTGAATTCTCTTTCCAAAGATATCACTGTTAATATACCACGTGGACAGGATGGAAGATGCAGCAGTGACGGTGATTATCTTGCTGATTTTACACCTTGTGAATGCTCTTTCCGCTGATATCACTGTTAAAATCACACATGCACAGGATGGAAGATGCAGCAGTGACGGTGATTATCTTGCTGATTTTACACCTTGTGAATGCTCTTTCCGCTGATATCACTGCTAATATCACACGTGGACAGGATGGAAGATGCAGCACTGACGGTGATTATCTTGTTGATTTTTCACCTTGTGAATGCTCTTTCTGCTGATATCACTGTTAATATCACACATGGACAGGTTGGAAGATGCAGCAGTGACGGTGAGTATCTTGCTGATTTTTCACCTTGTGAATGCTCTTTCCGCTGATATCACTGTTAATATCACACGTGGACAGGATGGAAGATGCAGCAGTGACGGTGATTATCTTGCTGATTTTACACCTTGTGAATGCTCTTTCCGCTGATATCACTGTTAATATCACACGTGGACAGGATGGAAGATGCAGCAGTGACGGTGATTATCTTGCTGATTTTACACCTTGTGAATGCTCTTTCCGCTGATATCACTGTTAATATCACACGTGGACAGGATGGAAGATGCAGCAGTGACGGTGATTATCTTGCTGATTTTACGCCTTGTGAATGCTCTTTCCGCTGATATCACTGTGAAGATCACACGTGGACAGGATGGAAGATGCAGCAGTGACGGTGATTATCTTGCTGATTTTTCACCTTGTGAATGCTCTTTCCGGTGATATCACTGTTAATATCACACGTGGACAGGATGGAAGATGCAGCAGTGACGGTGATTATCTTGCTGATTTTTCACCTTGTGAATGCTCTTTCCGCTGATATCACTGTTAATATCACACGTGGACAGGATGGAATATGCAGCAGTGACGGTGATTATCTTGCTGATTTTTCACCTAGTGAATGCTCTTTCTGCTGATATCACTGTTAATATCACACGTGGACAGGATGGAAGATGCAGCAGTGACGGTGATTACCTTGCTGATTTTTCACCTTGTGAATGCTCTTTCTGCTGATATCACTGTTAATATCACACCTGGACAGGATGGAAGATGCAGCAGTGACTGTGATTATCTTGCTGATTTTAAAACTTGTGAATGCTCTTTCTGCTGATATCACTGTTAATATCACACATGCACAGGATGGAAGATGCAGCAGTGATGGTGATTATCTTGCTGATTTTTCACCTTGTGAATGCTCTTTCCGCTGATATCACTGTTAATATCACACATGCACAGGATGGAAGATGCAGCAGTGACAGTGATTATCTTGCTGATTTTACACCTTGTGAATGCTCTTTCCGCTGATATCACTGTTAATATCACACGTGGACAGGATGGAAGATGCAGCAGTGACGGTGATTATCTTTGCTGATTTTACACCTTGTGAATGCTCTTTCCGCTGATATTACTGTTAATATCACACGTGGACAGGATGGAAGATACAGCAGTGATGGTGATTATGTTTGCTGATTTTTCAGCTTGTGAATGCTCTTTCTGCTGATATCTCTGTTAATATCACACGTGGACAGGATGGAATATGCAGCAGTGACGGTGATTATCTTGCTGATTTTTCACCTTGTGAATGCTCTTTCCGCTGATATCACTGTTAATATCAAACGTGGACAGGATGGAAGATGCAGCAGTGACGGTGATTATCTTGCTGATTTTACACCTTGTGAATGCTCTTTCCGCTGATATCACTGTTAATATCACACGTGGACAGGATGGAATATGCAGCAGTGAAGGTGATTATCTTGCTGATTTTACACCTTGTGAATGCTCTTTCCGCTGATATCACTGTTAATATCACACATGGACAGGATGGAAGATGCAGCAGTGACGGTGATTATCTTGCTGATTTTTCACCTTTTGAATGCTCTTTCCGCTGATATCACTGTTAATATCACACGTGGACAGGATGGAAGATGCAGCAGTGGCGGTGATTATCTGGCTGATTTTACACCTTGTGAATGCTCTTTCCGCTGATATCACTGTTAATATCACACGTGGACAGGATGGAAGATACAGCAGTGACGGTGATTATGTTTGCTGATTTTTCAGCTTGTGAATGCTCTTTCTGTTGATATCTCTGTTAATATCACACGTGGACAGGATGGAATATGCAGCAGTGACGGTGATTATCTTGCTGATTTTACACTTTGTGAATGCTCTTTCCGCTGATATCACTGTTAATATCACACGTGTACAGGATGGAAGATGCAGCAGTGACGGTGATTATCTTGCTGATTTTACACCTTGTGAATGCTCTTTCCGCTGATATCACTGTTAATATCACACGTGGACAGGATGGAAGATGCAGCAGTGAAGGTGATTATCTTGCTGATTTTACACCTTGTGAATGCTCTTTCCGCTGATATCACTGTTAATATCACACGTGGACAGGATGGAAGATGCAGAAGTGACGGTGATTATCTTGCTGATTTTACGGCTTGTGAATGCTCTTTCCGCTGATATCACTGTGAAGATCACACGTGGACAGGATGGAAGATGCAGCAGTGACGGTGATTATCTTGCTGATTTTACACCTTGTGAATGCTCTTTCCGCTGATATCACTGTTAATATCACACGTGGACAGGATGGAAGATGCAGCAGTGACGGTGATTATCTTGCTGATTTTTCACCTTGTGAATGCTCTTTCCGCTGATATCGCTGTTAATATCACACGTGGACAGGATGGAAGATGCAGCAGTGACGGTGATTATCTTGCTGATTTTTCACCTTGTGAATGCTCTTTCTGCTGATATCACTGTTAATATCACACATGGACAGGATGGAAGATGCAGCAGTGACGGTGATTATCTTGCTGATTTTTCACCTTGTGAATGCTCTTTCCGCTGATATCACTGTTAATATCACACGTGGACAGGATGGAAGATGCAGCAGTGACGGTGATTATCTTGCTGATTTTTCACCTTTTGAATGCTCTTTCCGCTGATAGCACTGTTAATATCACACGTGGACAGGATGGAAGATGCAGCAGTGGCGGTGATTATCTGGCTGATTTTACACCTTGTGAATGCTCTTTCCGCTGATATCACTGTTATTATCACACGTGGACAGGATGGAAGATGCAGCAGTGACGGTGATTATCTTGCTGATTTTACACCTTGTGAATGCTCTTTCCGCTGATATCACTGTTAAAATCACACGTGGACAGGATGGAAGATGCAGCAGTGACGGTGATTATCTTTGCTGATTTTTCACCTTGTGAATGCTCTTTCCGCTGATATCATGTTCATATCACACGTGGACAGGATGGAAGATGCAGCAGTGATGGTGATTATCTTGCTGATTTTTCACCTTGTAATTGCTCTTTCCGCTGATATCACTGTTAATATCACACGTGGACAGGATGGAAGATGCAGCAGTGACGGTGATGATCTTGCTGATTTTTCACCTTGTGAATGCTCTTTCCGCTGATATCACTGTTAATATCACACGTGGACAGGAATGAAGATGCAGCAGTGACGGTGATTATCTTGCTGATTGTTCACCTTGTGAATGCTCTTTCCGCTGATATCACTGTTAATATCACACGTGGACAGGATGGAATATGCAGCAGTGACGGTGATTATCTTGCTGATTTTTCACCTTGTGAATGCTCTTTCTGCTGATATCACTGTTAATATCACACGTGGACAGGATGGAAGATGCAGCAGTGACGGTGATTACCTTGCTGATTTTTCACCTTGTGAATGCTCTTTCCGCTGATATCACTGTTAATATCACACGTGGACAGGATGGAAGATGCAACAGTGACTGTGATTATCTTGCTGATTTTAAAACTTGTGAATGCTCTTTCTGCTGATATCACTGTTAATATCACACATGCACAGGATGGAAGATGCAGCAGTGATGGTGATTATCTTGCTGATTTTTCACCTTGTGAATGCTCTTTCCGCTGATATCACTGTTAATATCACACATGCACAGGATGGAAGATGCAGCAGTGACAGTGATTATCTTGCTGATTTTACACCTTGTGAATGCTCTTTCCGCTGATATCACTGTTAATATCACACGTGGACAGGATGGAAGATGCAGCAGTGACGGTGATTATCTTTGCTGATTTTACACCTTGTGAATGCTCTTTCCGCTGATATTACTGTTAATATCACACGTGGACAGGATGGAAGATACAGCAGTGACGGTGATTATGTTTGCTGATTTTTCAGCTTGTGAATGCTCTTTCTGCTGATATCTCTGTTAATATCACACGTGGACAGGATGGAATATGCAGCAGTGACGGTGATTATCTTGCTGATTTTTCACCTTGTGAATGCTCTTTCCGCTGATATCACTGTTAATATCAAACGTGGACAGGATGGAAGATGCAGCAGTGACGGTGATTATCTTGCTGATTTTACACCTTGTGAATGCTCTTTCCGCTGATATCACTGTTAATATCACACGTGGACAGGATGGAATATGCAGCAGTGAAGGTGATTATCTTGCTGATTTTACACCTTGTGAATGCTCTTTCCGCTGATATCACTGTTAATATCACACATGGACAGGATGGAAGATGCAGCAGTGACGGTGATTATCTTGCTGATTTTTCACCTTTTGAATGCTCTTTCCGCTGATATCACTGTTAATATCACACGTGGACAGGATGGAAGATGCAGCAGTGGCGGTGATTATCTGGCTGATTTTACACCTTGTGAATGCTCTTTCCGCTGATATCACTGTTAATATCACACGTGGACAGGATGGAAGATACAGCAGTGACGGTGATTATGTTTGCTGATTTTTCAGCTTGTGAATGCTCTTTCTGTTGATATCTCTGTTAATATCACACGTGGACAGGATGGAATATGCAGCAGTGACGGTGATTATCTTGCTGATTTTACACTTTGTGAATGCTCTTTCCGCTGATATCACTGTTAATATCACACGTGTACAGGATGGAAGATGCAGCAGTGACGGTGATTATCTTGCTGATTTTACACCTTGTGAATGCTCTTTCCGCTGATATCACTGTTAATATCACACGTGGACAGGATGGAAGATGCAGCAGTGAAGGTGATTATCTTGCTGATTTTACACCTTGTGAATGCTCTTTCCGCTGATATCACTGTTAATATCACACGTGGACAGGATGGAAGATGCAGAAGTGACGGTGATTATCTTGCTGATTTTACGCCTTGTGAATGCTCTTTCCGCTGATATCACTGTGAAGATCACACGTGGACAGGATGGAAGATGCAGCAGTGACGGTGATTATCTTGCTGATTTTACACCTTGTGAATGCTCTTTCCGCTGATATCACTGTTAATATCACACGTGGACAGGATGGAAGATGCAGCAGTGACGGTGATTATCTTGCTGATTTTTCACCTTGTGAATGCTCTTTCCGCTGATATCGCTGTTAATATCACACGTGGACAGGATGGAAGATGCAGCAGTGACGGTGATTATCTTGCTGATTTTTCACCTTGTGAATGCTCTTTCTGCTGATATCACTGTTAATATCACACATGGACAGGATGGAAGATGCAGCAGTGACGGTGATTATGTTTGCTGATTTTTCAGCTTGTGAATGCTCTTTCTGTTGATATCTCTGTTAATATCACACGTGGACAGGATGGAATATGCAGCAGTGACGGTGATTATCTTGCTGATTTTACACTTTGTGAATGCTCTTTCCGCTGATATCACTGTTAATATCACACGTGTACAGGATGGAAGATGCAGCAGTGACGGTGATTATCTTGCTGATTTTACACCTTGTGAATGCTCTTTCCGCTGATATCACTGTTAATATCACACGTGGACAGGATGGAAGATGCAGCAGTGAAGGTGATTATCTTGCTGATTTTACACCTTGTGAATGCTCTTTCCGCTGATATCACTGTTAATATCACACGTGGACAGGATGGAAGATGCAGAAGTGACGGTGATTATCTTGCTGATTTTACGCCTTGTGAATGCTCTTTCCGCTGATATCACTGTGAAGATCACACGTGGACAGGATGGAAGATGCAGCAGTGACGGTGATTATCTTGCTGATTTTACACCTTGTGAATGCTCTTTCCGCTGATATCACTGTTAATATCACACGTGGACAGGATGGAAGATGCAGCAGTGACGGTGATTATCTTGCTGATTTTTCACCTTGTGAATGCTCTTTCCGCTGATATCGCTGTTAATATCACACGTGGACAGGATGGAAGATGCAGCAGTGACGGTGATTATCTTGCTGATTTTTCACCTTGTGAATGCTCTTTCTGCTGATATCACTGTTAATATCACACATGGACAGGATGGAAGATGCAGCAGTGACGGTGATTATCTTGCTGATTTTTCACCTTGTGAATGCTCTTTCCGCTGATATCACTGTTAATATCACACGTGGACAGGATGGAAGATGCAGCAGTGACGGTGATTATCTTGCTGATTTTTCACCTTTTGAATGCTCTTTCCGCTGATAGCACTGTTAATATCACACGTGGACAGGATGGAAGATGCAGCAGTGGCGGTGATTATCTGGCTGATTTTACACCTTGTGAATGCTCTTTCCGCTGATATCACTGTTATTATCACACGTGGACAGGATGGAAGATGCAGCAGTGACGGTGATTATCTTGCTGATTTTACACCTTGTGAATGCTCTTTCCGCTGATATCACTGTTAAAATCACACGTGGACAGGATGGAAGATGCAGCAGTGACGGTGATTATCTTTGCTGATTTTTCACCTTGTGAATGCTCTTTCCGCTGATATCATGTTCATATCACACGTGGACAGGATGGAAGATGCAGCAGTGATGGTGATTATCTTGCTGATTTTTCACCTTGTAATTGCTCTTTCCGCTGATATCACTGTTAATATCACACGTGGACAGGATGGAAGATGCAGCAGTGACGGTGATGATCTTGCTGATTTTTCACCTTGTGAATGCTCTTTCCGCTGATATCACTGTTAATATCACACGTGGACAGGAATGAAGATGCAGCAGTGACGGTGATTATCTTGCTGATTGTTCACCTTGTGAATGCTCTTTCCGCTGATATCACTGTTAATATCACACGTGGACAGGATGGAATATGCAGCAGTGACGGTGATTATCTTGCTGATTTTTCACCTTGTGAATGCTCTTTCCGCTGATATCACTGTTAATATCAAACGTGGACAGGATGGAAGATGCAGCAGTGACGGTGATTATCTTGCTGATTTTACACCTTGTGAATGCTCTTTCCGCTGATATCACTGTTAATATCACACGTGGACAGGATGGAATATGCAGCAGTGAAGGTGATTATCTTGCTGATTTTACACCTTGTGAATGCTCTTTCCGCTGATATCACTGTTAATATCACACATGGACAGGATGGAAGATGCAGCAGTGACGGTGATTATCTTGCTGATTTTTCACCTTTTGAATGCTCTTTCCGCTGATATCACTGTTAATATCACACGTGGACAGGATGGAAGATGCAGCAGTGGCGGTGATTATCTGGCTGATTTTACACCTTGTGAATGCTCTTTCCGCTGATATCACTGTTAATATCACACGTGGACAGGATGGAAGATACAGCAGTGACGGTGATTATGTTTGCTGATTTTTCAGCTTGTGAATGCTCTTTCTGTTGATATCTCTGTTAATATCACACGTGGACAGGATGGAATATGCAGCAGTGACGGTGATTATCTTGCTGATTTTACACTTTGTGAATGCTCTTTCCGCTGATATCACTGTTAATATCACACGTGTACAGGATGGAAGATGCAGCAGTGACGGTGATTATCTTGCTGATTTTACACCTTGTGAATGCTCTTTCCGCTGATATCACTGTTAATATCACACGTGGACAGGATGGAAGATGCAGCAGTGAAGGTGATTATCTTGCTGATTTTACACCTTGTGAATGCTCTTTCCGCTGATATCACTGTTAATATCACACGTGGACAGGATGGAAGATGCAGAAGTGACGGTGATTATCTTGCTGATTTTACGCCTTGTGAATGCTCTTTCCGCTGATATCACTGTGAAGATCACACGTGGACAGGATGGAAGATGCAGCAGTGACGGTGATTATCTTGCTGATTTTACACCTTGTGAATGCTCTTTCCGCTGATATCACTGTTAATATCACACGTGGACAGGATGGAAGATGCAGCAGTGACGGTGATTATCTTGCTGATTTTTCACCTTGTGAATGCTCTTTCCGCTGATATCGCTGTTAATATCACACGTGGACAGGATGGAAGATGCAGCAGTGACGGTGATTATCTTGCTGATTTTTCACCTTGTGAATGCTCTTTCTGCTGATATCACTGTTAATATCACACATGGACAGGATGGAAGATGCAGCAGTGACGGTGATTATCTTGCTGATTTTTCACCTTGTGAATGCTCTTTCCGCTGATATCACTGTTAATATCACACGTGGACAGGATGGAAGATGCAGCAGTGACGGTGATTATCTTGCTGATTTTTCACCTTTTGAATGCTCTTTCCGCTGATAGCACTGTTAATATCACACGTGGACAGGATGGAAGATGCAGCAGTGGCGGTGATTATCTGGCTGATTTTACACCTTGTGAATGCTCTTTCCGCTGATATCACTGTTATTATCACACGTGGACAGGATGGAAGATGCAGCAGTGACGGTGATTATCTTGCTGATTTTACACCTTGTGAATGCTCTTTCCGCTGATATCACTGTTAAAATCACACGTGGACAGGATGGAAGATGCAGCAGTGACGGTGATTATCTTTGCTGATTTTTCACCTTGTGAATGCTCTTTCCGCTGATATCATGTTCATATCACACGTGGACAGGATGGAAGATGCAGCAGTGATGGTGATTATCTTGCTGATTTTTCACCTTGTAATTGCTCTTTCCGCTGATATCACTGTTAATATCACACGTGGACAGGATGGAAGATGCAGCAGTGACGGTGATGATCTTGCTGATTTTTCACCTTGTGAATGCTCTTTCCGCTGATATCACTGTTAATATCACACGTGGACAGGAATGAAGATGCAGCAGTGACGGTGATTATCTTGCTGATTGTTCACCTTGTGAATGCTCTTTCCGCTGATATCACTGTGAAGATCACACGTGGACAGGATGGAAGATGCAGCAGTGACGGTGATTATCTTGCTGATTTTTCACCTTGTGAATGCTCTTTCCGCTGATATCACTGTTAATATCACACGTGGACAGGATGGAATATGCAGCAGTGACGGTGATTATCTTGCTGATTTTTCACCTTGTGAATGCTCTTTCTGCTGATATCACTGTTAATATCACACGTGGACAGGATGGAAGATGCAGCAGTGACGGTGATTACCTTGCTGATTTTTCACCTTGTGAATGCTCTTTCTGCTGATATCACTGTTAATATCACACGTGGACAGGATGGAAGATGCAGCAGTGACTGTGATTATCTTGCTGATTTTAAAACTTGTGAATGCTCTTTCTGCTGATATCACTGTTAATATCACACATGCACAGGATGGAAGATGCAGCAGTGATGGTGATTATCTTGCTGATTTTTCACCTTGTGAATGCTCTTTCCGCTGATATCACTGTTAATATCACACATGCACAGGATGGAAGATGCAGCAGTGACAGTGATTATCTTGCTGATTTTACACCTTGTGAATGCTCTTTCCGCTGATATCACTGTTAATATCACACGTGGACAGGATGGAAGATGCAGCAGTGACGGTGATTATCTTTGCTGATTTTACACCTTGTGAATGCTCTTTCCGCTGATATTACTGTTAATATCACACGTGGACAGGATGGAAGATACAGCAGTGACGGTGATTATGTTTGCTGATTTTTCAGCTTGTGAATGCTCTTTCTGCTGATATCTCTGTTAATATCACACGTGGACAGGATGGAATATGCAGCAGTGACGGTGATTATCTTGCTGATTTTTCACCTTGTGAATGCTCTTTCCGCTGATATCACTGTTAATATCAAACGTGGACAGGATGGAAGATGCAGCAGTGACGGTGATTATCTTGCTGATTTTACACCTTGTGAATGCTCTTTCCGCTGATATCACTGTTAATATCACACGTGGACAGGATGGAATATGCAGCAGTGAAGGTGATTATCTTGCTGATTTTACACCTTGTGAATGCTCTTTCCGCTGATATCACTGTTAATATCACACATGGACAGGATGGAAGATGCAGCAGTGACGGTGATTATCTTGCTGATTTTTCACCTTTTGAATGCTCTTTCCGCTGATATCACTGTTAATATCACACGTGGACAGGATGGAAGATGCAGCAGTGGCGGTGATTATCTGGCTGATTTTACACCTTGTGAATGCTCTTTCCGCTGATATCACTGTTAATATCACACGTGGACAGGATGGAAGATACAGCAGTGACGGTGATTATGTTTGCTGATTTTTCAGCTTGTGAATGCTCTTTCTGTTGATATCTCTGTTAATATCACACGTGGACAGGATGGAATATGCAGCAGTGACGGTGATTATCTTGCTGATTTTACACTTTGTGAATGCTCTTTCCGCTGATATCACTGTTAATATCACACGTGTACAGGATGGAAGATGCAGCAGTGACGGTGATTATCTTGCTGATTTTACACCTTGTGAATGCTCTTTCCGCTGATATCACTGTTAATATCACACGTGGACAGGATGGAAGATGCAGCAGTGAAGGTGATTATCTTGCTGATTTTACACCTTGTGAATGCTCTTTCCGCTGATATCACTGTTAATATCACACGTGGACAGGATGGAAGATGCAGAAGTGACGGTGATTATCTTGCTGATTTTACGCCTTGTGAATGCTCTTTCCGCTGATATCACTGTGAAGATCACACGTGGACAGGATGGAAGATGCAGCAGTGACGGTGATTATCTTGCTGATTTTACACCTTGTGAATGCTCTTTCCGCTGATATCACTGTTAATATCACACGTGGACAGGATGGAAGATGCAGCAGTGACGGTGATTATCTTGCTGATTTTTCACCTTGTGAATGCTCTTTCCGCTGATATCGCTGTTAATATCACACGTGGACAGGATGGAAGATGCAGCAGTGACGGTGATTATCTTGCTGATTTTTCACCTTGTGAATGCTCTTTCTGCTGATATCACTGTTAATATCACACATGGACAGGATGGAAGATGCAGCAGTGACGGTGATTATCTTGCTGATTTTTCACCTTGTGAATGCTCATTCCGCTGATATCACTGTTAATATCACACGTGGACAGGATGGAAGATGCAGCAGTGACGGTGATTATCTTGCTGATTTTTCACCTTTTGAATGCTCTTTCCGCTGATAGCACTGTTAATATCACACGTGGACAGGATGGAAGATGCAGCAGTGGCGGTGATTATCTGGCTGATTTTACACCTTGTGAATGCTCTTTCCGCTGATATCACTGTTATTATCACACGTGGACAGGATGGAAGATGCAGCAGTGACGGTGATTATCTTGCTGATTTTACACCTTGTGAATGCTCTTTCCGCTGATATCACTGTTAAAATCACACGTGGACAGGATGGAAGATGCAGCAGTGACGGTGATTATCTTTGCTGATTTTTCACCTTGTGAATGCTCTTTCCGCTGATATCATGTTCATATCACACGTGGACAGGATGGAAGATGCAGCAGTGATGGTGATTATCTTGCTGATTTTTCACCTTGTAATTGCTCTTTCCGCTGATATCACTGTTAATATCACACGTGGACAGGATGGAAGATGCAGCAGTGACGGTGATGATCTTGCTGATTTTACACCTTGTGAATGCTCTTTCCGCTGATATCACTGTTAATATCACACGTGGACAGGATGGAAGATGCAGCAGTGACGGTGATTATCTTGCTGATTTTTCACCTTGTGAATGCTCTTTCCGCTGATATCGCTGTTAATATCACACGTGGACAGGATGGAAGATGCAGCAGTGACGGTGATTATCTTGCTGATTTTTCACCTTGTGAATGCTCTTTCTGCTGATATCACTGTTAATATCACACATGGACAGGATGGAAGATGCAGCAGTGACGGTGATTATCTTGCTGATTTTTCACCTTGTGAATGCTCTTTCCGCTGATATCACTGTTAATATCACACGTGGACAGGATGGAAGATGCAGCAGTGACGGTGATTATCTTGCTGATTTTTCACCTTTTGAATGCTCTTTCCGCTGATAGCACTGTTAATATCACACGTGGACAGGATGGAAGATGCAGCAGTGGCGGTGATTATCTGGCTGATTTTACACCTTGTGAATGCTCTTTCCGCTGATATCACTGTTATTATCACACGTGGACAGGATGGAAGATGCAGCAGTGACGGTGATTATCTTGCTGATTTTACACCTTGTGAATGCTCTTTCCGCTGATATCACTGTTAAAATCACACGTGGACAGGATGGAAGATGCAGCAGTGACGGTGATTATCTTTGCTGATTTTTCACCTTGTGAATGCTCTTTCCGCTGATATCATGTTCATATCACACGTGGACAGGATGGAAGATGCAGCAGTGATGGTGATTATCTTGCTGATTTTTCACCTTGTAATTGCTCTTTCCGCTGATATCACTGTTAATATCACACGTGGACAGGATGGAAGATGCAGCAGTGACGGTGATGATCTTGCTGATTTTTCACCTTGTGAATGCTCTTTCCGCTGATATCACTGTTAATATCACACGTGGACAGGAATGAAGATGCAGCAGTGACGGTGATTATCTTGCTGATTGTTCACCTTGTGAATGCTCTTTCCGCTGATATCACTGTGAAGATCACACGTGGACAGGATGGAAGATGCAGCAGTGACGGTGATTATCTTGCTGATTTTTCACCTTGTGAATGCTCTTTCCGGTGATATCACTGTTAATATCACACGTGGACAGGATGGAAGATGCAGCAGTGACGGTGATTATCTTGCTGATTTTTCACCTTGTGAATGCTCTTTCCGCTGATATCACTGTTAATATCACACGTGGACAGGATGGAATATGCAGCAGTGACGGTGATTATCTTGCTGATTTTTCACCTTGTGAATGCTCTTTCTGCTGATATCACTGTTAATATCACACGTGGACAGGATGGAAGATGCAGCAGTGACGGTGATTACCTTGCTGATTTTTCACCTTGTGAATGCTCTTTCTGCTGATATCACTGTTAATATCACACGTGGACAGGATGGAAGATGCAGCAGTGACTGTGATTATCTTGCTGATTTTAAAACTTGTGAATGCTCTTTCTGCTGATATCACTGTTAATATCACACATGCACAGGATGGAAGATGCAGCAGTGATGGTGATTATCTTGCTGATTTTTCACCTTGTGAATGCTCTTTCCGCTGATATCACTGTTAATATCACACATGCACAGGATGAAAGATGCAGCAGTGACAGTGATTATCTTGCTGATTTTACACCTTGTGAATGCTCTTTCCGCTGATATCACTGTTAATATCACACGTGGACAGGATGGAAGATGCAGCAGTGACGGTGATTATCTTTGCTGATTTTACACCTTGTGAATGCTCTTTCCGCTGATATTACTGTTAATATCACACGTGGACAGGATGGAAGATACAGCAGTGACGGTGATTATGTTTGCTGATTTTTCAGCTTGTGAATGCTCTTTCTGCTGATATCTCTGTTAATATCACACGTGGACAGGATGGAATATGCAGCAGTGACGGTGATTATCTTGCTGATTTTTCACCTTGTGAATGCTCTTTCCGCTGATATCACTGTTAATATCAAACGTGGACAGGATGGAAGATGCAGCAGTGACGGCGATTATCTTGCTGATTTTACACCTTGTGAATGCTCTTTCCGCTGATATCACTGTTAATATCACACGTGGACAGGATGGAATATGCAGCAGTGAAGGTGATTATCTTGCTGATTTTACACCTTGTGAATGCTCTTTCCGCTGATATCACTGTTAATATCACACATGGACAGGATGGAAGATGCAGCAGTGACGGTGATTATCTTGCTGATTTTACACCTTGTGAATGCTCTTTCCGCTGATATCACTGTTAATATCACACGTGGACATGATGGAAGATGCAGCAGTGAAGGTGATTATCTTGCTGATTTTACACCTTGTGAATGCTCTTTCCGCTGATATCACTGTTAATATCACACGTGGACAGGATGGAAGATGCAGAAGTGACGGTGATTATCTTGCTGATTTTACGCCTTGTGAATGCTCTTTCCGCTGATATCACTGTGAAGATCACACGTGGACAGGATGGAAGATGCAGCAGTGATGGTGATTATCTTGCTGATTTTACACCTTGTGAATGCTCTTTCCGCTGATATCACTGTTAATATCACACGTGGACAGGATGGAAGATGCAGCAGTGACGGTGATTATCTTGCTGATTTTTCACCTTGTGAATGCTCTTTCCGCTGATATCGCTGTTAATATCACACGTGGACAGGATGGAAGATGCAGCAGTGACGGTGATTATCTTGCTGATTTTTCACCTTGTGAATGCTCTTTCTGCTGATATCACTGTTAATATCACACATGGACAGGATGGAAGATGCAGCAGTGACGGTGATTATCTTGCTGATTTTTCACCTTGTGAATGCTCTTTCCGCTGATATCACTGTTAATATCACACGTGGACAGGATGGAAGATGCAGCAGTGACGGTGATTATCTTGCTGATTTTTCACCTTTTGAATGCTCTTTCCGCTGATAGCACTGTTAATATCACACGTGGACAGGATGGAAGATGCAGCAGTGGCGGTGATTATCTGGCTGATTTTACACCTTGTGAATGCTCTTTCCGCTGATATCACTGTTATTATCACACGTGGACAGGATGGAAGATGCAGCAGTGACGGTGATTATCTTGCTGATTTTACACCTTGTGAATGCTCTTTCCGCTGATATCACTGTTAAAATCACACGGGGACAGGATGGAAGATGCAGCAGTGACGGTGATTATCTTTGCTGATTTTTCACCTTGTGAATGCTCTTTCCGCTGATATCATGTTCATATCACACGTGGACAGGATGGAAGATGCAGCAGTGATGGTGATTATCTTGCTGATTTTTCACCTTGTAATTGCTCTTTCCGCTGATATCACTGTTAATATCACACGTGGACAGGATGGAAGATGCAGCAGTGACGGTGATGATCTTGCTGATTTTTCACCTTGTGAATGCTCTTTCCGCTGATATCACTGTTAATATCACACGTGGACAGGAATGAAGATGCAGCAGTGACGGTGATTATCTTGCTGATTGTTCACCTTGTGAATGCTCTTTCCGCTGATATCACTGTTAATATCACACGTGGACAGGATGGAATATGCAGCAGTGACGGTGATTATCTTGCTGATTTTTCACCTTGTGAATGCTCGTTCTGCTGATATCACTGTTAATATCACACGTGGACAGGATGGAAGATGCAGCAGTGACGGTGATTACCTTGCTGATTTTTCACCTTGTGAATGCTCTTTCCGCTGATATCACTGTTAATATCACACGTGGACAGGATGGAAGATGCAGCAGTGACTGTGATTATCTTGCTGATTTTAAAACTTGTGAATGCTCTTTCTGCTGATATCACTGTTAATATCACACATGCACAGGATGGAAGATGCAGCAGTGATGGTGATTATCTTGCTGATTTTTCACCTTGTGAATGCTCTTTCCGCTGATATCACTGTTAATATCACACATGCACAGGATGGAAGATGCAGCAGTGACAGTGATTATCTTGCTGATTTTACACCTTGTGAATGCTCTTTCCGCTGATATCACTGTTAATATCACACGTGGACAGGATGGAAGATGCAGCAGTGACGGTGATTATCTTTGCTGATTTTACACCTTGTGAATGCTCTTTCCGCTGATATTACTGTTAATATCACACGTGGACAGGATGGAAGATACAGCAGTGACGGTGATTATGTTTGCTGATTTTTCAGCTTGTGAATGCTCTTTCTGCTGATATCTCTGTTAATATCACACGTGGACAGGATGGAATATGCAGCAGTGACGGTGATTATCTTGCTGATTTTTCACCTTGTGAATGCTCTTTCCGCTGATATCACTGTTAATATCAAACGTGGACAGGATGGAAGATGCAGCAGTGACGGTGATTATCTTGCTGATTTTACACCTTGTGAATGCTCTTTCCGCTGATATCACTGTTAATATCACACGTGGACAGGATGGAATATGCAGCAGTGAAGGTGATTATCTTGCTGATTGTTCACCTTGTGAATGCTCTTTCCGCTGATATCACTGTTAATATCACAGATGGACAGGATGGAAGATGCAGCAGTGACGGTGATTATCTTGCTGATTTTTCACCTTTTGAATGCTCTTTCCGCTGATATCACTGTTAATATCACACGTGGACAGGATGGAAGATGCAGCAGTGGCGGTGATTATCTGGCTGATTTTACACCTTGTGAATGCTCTTTCCGCTGATATCACTGTTAATATCACACGTGGACAGGATGGAAGATACAGCAGTGACGGTGATTATGTTTGCTGATTTTTCAGCTTGTGAATGCTCTTTCTGTTGATATCTCTGTTAATATCACACGTGGACAGGATGGAATATGCAGCAGTGACGGTGATTATCTTGCTGATTTTACACTTTGTGAATGCGCTTTCCGCTGATATCACTGTTAATATCACACGTGTACAGGATGGAAGATGCAGCAGTGACGGTGATTATCTTGCTGATTTTACACCTTGTGAATGCTCTTTCCGCTGATATCACTGTTAATATCACACGTGGACAGGATGGAAGATGCAGCAGTGAAGGTGATTATCTTGCTGATTTTACACCTTGTGAATGCTCTTTCCGCTGATATCACTGTTAATATCACACGTGGACAGGATGGAAGATGCAGAAGTGACGGTGATTATCTTGCTGATTTTACGCCTTGTGAATGCTCTTTCCGCTGATATCACTGTGAAGATCACACGTGGACAGGATGGAAGATGCAGCAGTGACGGTGATTATCTTGCTGATTTTACACCTTGTGAATGCTCTTTCCGCTGATATCACTGTTAATATCACACGTGGACAGGATGGAAGATGCAGCAGTGACGGTGATTATCTTGCTGATTTTTCACCTTGTGAATGCTCTTTCCGCTGATATCGCTGTTAATATCACACGTGGACAGGATGGAAGATGCAGCAGTGACGGTGATTATCTTGCTGATTTTTCACCTTGTGAATGCTCTTTCTGCTGATATCACTGTTAATATCACACATGGACAGGATGGAAGATGCAGCAGTGACGGTGATTATCTTGCTGATTTTTCACCTTGTGAATGCTCTTTCCGCTGATATCACTGTTAATATCACACGTGGACAGGATGGAAGATGCAGCAGTGACGGTGATTATCTTGCTGATTTTTCACCTTTTGAATGCTCTTTCCGCTGATAGCACTGTTAATATCACACGTGGACAGGATGGAAGATGCAGCAGTGGCGGTGATTATCTGGCTGATTTTACACCTTGTGAATGCTCTTTCCGCTGATATCACTGTTATTATCACACGTGGACAGGATGGAAGATGCAGCAGTGACGGTGATTATCTTGCTGATTTTACACCTTGTGAATGCTCTTTCCGCTGATATCACTGTTAAAATCACACGTGGACAGGATGGAAGATGCAGCAGTGACGGTGATTATCTTTGCTGATTTTTCACCTTGTGAATGCTCTTTCCGCTGATATCATGTTCATATCACACGTGGACAGGATGGAAGATGCAGCAGTGATGGTGATTATCTTGCTGATTTTTCACCTTGTAATTGCTCTTTCCGCTGATATCACTGTTAATATCACACGTGGACAGGATGGAAGATGCAGCAGTGACGGTGATGATCTTGCTGATTTTTCACCTTGTGAATGCTCTTTCCGCTGATATCACTGTTAATATCACACGTGGACAGGAATGAAGATGCAGCAGTGACGGTGATTATCTTGCTGATTGTTCACCTTGTGAATGCTCTTTCTGCTGATATCACTGTTAATATCACACATGCACAGGATGGAAGATGCAGCAGTGATGGTGATTATCTTGCTGATTTTTCACCTTGTGAATGCTCTTTCCGCTGATATCACTGTTAATATCACACGTGGACAGTATGGAAGATGCAGCAGTGACGGTGATTATCTTGCTGATTTTACACCTTGTGAATGCTCTTTCCGCTGATATCACTGTTAATATCACACGTGGACAGGATGGAAGATGCAGCAGTGACGGTGATTATCTTTCTGATTTTTCACCTTGTGAATGCTCTTTCCGCTGATATCACTGTTAATATCACACGTGGACAGGATGGAAGATGCAGAAGTGACGGTGATTATCTTGCTGATTTTACACCTTGTGAATGCTCTTTCCGCTGATATCACTGTTAATATCACATGTGGACAGGATGGAAGATGCAGCAGTGACGGTGATTATCTTGCTGATTTTACACCTTGTGAATGCTCTTTCCGCTGATATCACTGTTAATAACACACGTGGACAGGATGGAAGATGCAGCAGTGACGGTGATTATCTTGCTGATTTTTCACCTTGTGAATGCTCTTTCCGCTGATATCACTGTTAATATCACACGTGGACAGGATGGAAGATGCAGCGGTGACGGTGATTATCTTGCTGATTTTTCACCTTGAGAATGCTCTTTCCGCTGATATCACTGTTAATATCACACATGGACAGGATGGAAGATACAGCAGTGACGGTGATTATCTTGCAGATTTTACACCTTGTGAATGCTCTTTCTGCTGATATCACTGTTAATATCACACATGGACAGGATGGAAGATGCAGCAGTGACGGTGATTATCTTGCTGATTTTTCACCTTGTGAATGCTTTTTCCGCTGATATCACTGTTAATATCACACGTGGACAGGATGGAAGATGCAGCAGTGACGGTGATTATCTTGCTGATTTTTCACCTTTTGAATGCTCTTTCCGCTGATATCACTGTTAATATCACACGTGGACAGGATGGAAGATGCAGCAGTGGCGGTGATTATCTGGCTGATTTTACACCTTGTGAATGCTCTTTCCGCTGATATCACTGTTATTATCACACGTGGACAGGATGGAAGATGCAGCAGTGACGGTGATTATCTTGCTGATTTTACACCTTGTGAATGCTCTTTCCGCTGATATCACTGTTAATATCACACGTGGACAGGATGGAAGATGCAGCAGTGATGGTGATTATCTTGCTGATTTTACGCCTTGTGAATGCTCTTTCCGCTGATATCACTGTGAAGATCACACGTGGACAGGGTGGAAGATGCAGCAGTGACGGTGATTATCTTGCTGATTTTACACCTTGTGAATGCTCTTTCTGCTGATATCACTGTTAATATCACACGTGGACAGGATGGAAGATGCAGCAGTGATGGTGATTATCTTGCTGATTTTTCACCTTGTAATTGCTCTTTCCGCTGATATCACTGTTAATATCACACGTGGACAGGATGGAAGATGCAGCAGTGACGGTGATTATCTTGCTGATTTTTCACCTTGTGAATGCTCTTTCCGCTGATATCACTGTTAATATCACACGTGGACAGGATGAAAGATGCAGCAGTGACGGTTATTATCTTGCTGATTTTTCACCTTGTGAATGCTCTTTCTGCTCATATCACTGTTAATATCACACATGCACAGGATGGAAGATGCAGCAGTGATGGTGATTATCTTGCTGATTTTTCACCTTGTGAATGCTCTTTCCGCTGATATCACTGTTAATATCACACGTGGACAGTATGGAAGATGCAGCAGTGACGGTGATTATCTTGCTGATTTTACACCTTGTGAATGCTCTTTCCGCTGATATCACTGTTAATATCACACGTGGACAGGATGGAAGATGCAGCAGTGACGGTGATTATCTTGCTGATTTTTCACCTTTTGAATGCTCTTTCCGCTGATATCACTGTTAATATCACACGTGGACAGGATGGAAGATGCAGCAGTGACGGTGATTATCTTGCTGATTTTACACCTTGTGAATGCTCTTTCCGCTGATATCACTGTTAATATCACACGTGGACAGGATGGAAGATGCAGCAGTGACGGTGATTATCTTGCTGATTTTTCACCTTGTGAATGCTCTTTCCGCTGATATCACTGTTAATAACACACGTGGACAGGATGGAAGATGCAGCAGTGACGGTGATTATCTTGCTGATTTTTCACCTTGTGAATGCTCTTTCCGCTGATATCACTGTTAATATCACACGTGGACAGGATGGAAGATGCAGCGGTGACGGTGATTATCTTGCTGATTTTACACCTTGTGAATGCTCTTTCCGCTGATATTACTGTTAATATCACACGTGGACAGGATGGAAGATACAGCAGTGACGGTGATTATGTTTGCTGATTTTTCAGCTTGTGAATGCTCTTTCTGCTGATATCACTGTTAATATCACACGTGGACAGGATGGAATATGCAGCAGTGATGGTGATTATCTTGCTGATTTTACACCTTGTGAATGCTCTTTCCGCTGATATCACTGTTAATATCACACGTGGACAGGATGGAAGATGCAGCAGTGACGGTGATTATCTTGCTGATTTTACACCTTGTGAATGCTCTTTCCGCTGATATCACTGTTAATATCACACGTGGACAGGATGGAATATGCAGCAGTGAAGGTGATTATCTTGCTGATTTTACACCTTGTGAATGCTCTTTCCGCTGATATCACTGTTAATACCACACGTGGACAGGATGGAAGATGCAGCAGTGACGGTGATTATCTTGCTGATTTTACGCCTTGTGAATGCTCTTTCCGCTGATATCACTGTGAAGATCACACGTGGACAGGATGGAAGATGCAGCAGTGACGGTGATTATCTTGCTGATTTTACACCTTGTGAATGCTCTTTCCGCTGATATCACTGTTAATATCACACGTGGACAGGATGGAAGATGCAGCAGTGACGGTGATTATCTTGCTGATTTTTCACCTTGTGAATGCTCTTTCCGCTGATATCACTGTTAATATCACACGTGGACAGGATGGAAGATGCAGCAGTGACGGTGATTATCTTGCTGATGTTTCACCTTGTGAATGCTCTTTCTGCTGATATCACTGTTAATATCACACATGGACAGGATGGAAGATGCAGCAGTGACGGTGATTATCTTGCTGATTTTACACCTTGTGAATGCTCTTTCCGCTGATATCACTGTTAATATCACACGTGGACAGGATGGAAGATGCAGCAGCGACGGTGATTATCTTGCTGATTTTTCACCTTGTGAATGCTCTTTCCGCTGATATCATGTTAATATCACACGTGGACAGGATGGAATATGCAGCAGTGACGGTGATTATCTTGCTGATTTTTCACCTTGTGAATGCTCTTTCCGCTGATATCACTGTTAATATCACACGTGGACAGGATGGAAGATGCAGCAGTGACGGTGATTATCTTGCTGATTTTTCACCTTGTGAATGCTCTTTCCGCTGATATCACTGTTAATATCACACATGGGCAGGATGGACGATGCAGCAGTGACGGTGATTATCTTGCTGATTTTTCACCTTGTGGATGCTCTTTCTGCTGATATCGCTGTTAATATCACACGTGGACAGGGTGGAAGATGCAGCAGTGACGGTGATTATCTTGCTGATTTTTCACCTTGTGAATGCTCTTTCCGCTGATATCACTGTTAATATCACACATGGACAGGATGGAAGATGCAGCAGTGACGGTGATTATCTTGCTGATTTTTTACCTTGTGAATGCTCTTTCCGCTGATATCACTGTTAATATCACACATGGACAGGATGGAAGATGCAGCAGTGACGGTGGTTATCTTGCTGATTTTTCACCTTGTGAATGCTCGTTCCGCTGATATCACTGTTAATATCACACGTGGACAGGCCAACCCTGCAGCCATATGTTATCAATGTGGACTTCACCAGTTTCAACATCTCCCCTTCCCCTACTGCATCCCTAAAGCAGCCCAGTTCGTCCCCCCCCCCACTGCACCACACAACCAGCCCAGCTCTTCCCCCCCACCCACTGCATCCCAAAACCAGTCCAACCTGTCTCTGCCTCCCTAACCGGTTCTTCCTCTCACCCATCCCTTCCTCCCACCCCATGCCACGCCCCCACCTACCTACTAACATCATCCCACCTCCTTGACCTGTCCGTCTTCCCTGGACTGACCTATCCCCTCCCTACCTCCCCACCTACACTCTCTCCACCTATCTTCTTTACTCTCCATCTTCGGTCCGCCTCCCCCTCTCTCCCTATTTATTCCAGTTCCCTCTCCCCATCCCTCTCTCTGATGAAGGGTCTAGGCACAAAACATCAGCTTTTGTGCTCCTGAGATGCTGCTTGGCCTGCTGTGTTCATCCAGCCTCTCATTTTATTATCGCGGTGATTATCTTGGTGATTTTACACCTTGTGAATGCTCTTTCTGCTGATATCGCTGTTAATATCACACGTGGACAGGATGGAATATGCAGCAGTGACGGTGATTATCTTGCTGATTTTACACCTTGTGAATGCTCTTTCCGCTGATATCACTGTTAATATCACACGTGGACAGGATGGAAGATGCAGCAGTGACGGTGATTATCTTGCTGATTTTTCACCTTGTGAATGCTCTTTCCGCTGATATCACTGTTAATATCACACGTGGACAGGATGGAAGATGCAGCAGTGACGGTGATTATCTTGCTGATTTTTCTCCTTGTGAATGCTCTTTCCGCTGATATCACTGTTAATATCACACGTGGACAGGATGGAAGATGCAGCAGTGACGGTGATTATCTTGCTGATTTTTCACCTTGTGAATGCTCTTTCCGCTGATATCACTGTTAATATCACACATGGACAGGATGGAAGATGCAGCAGTGATGGTGATTATCTTGCTGATTTTACACCTTGTGAATGCTCTTTCCGCTGATATCACTGTTAATATCACACGTGGACAGGATGGAAGATGCAGCAGCGACGGTGATTATCTTGCTGATTTTACACCTTGTGAATGCTCTTTCCGCTGATATCATGTTAATATCACACGTGGACAGGATGGAAGATGCAGCAGTGACGGTGATTATCTTGCTGATTTTTCACCTTGTGAATGCTCTTTCCGCTGATATCACTGTTAATATCACATGTGGACAGGATGGAAGATGCAGCAGTGACGGTGATTATCTTGCTGATTTTTCACCTTGTGAATGCTCTTTCCGCTGATATCACTGTTAATATCACACATGGACAGGATGGACGATGCAGCAGTGACGGTGATTATCTTGCTGATTTTTCACCTTGTGAATGCTCTTTCCGCTGATATCACTGTTAATATCATACATGGACAGGATGGAAGATGCAGCAGTGACGGTGATTATCTTGCTGATTTTTCACCTTGTGAATGCTCTTTCCGCTGATATCACTGTTAATATCACACGTGGACAGGATGGACGATGCAGCAGTGACGGTGGTTATCTTGCTGATTTTTCACCTTGTGAATGCCATTTCCGCTGATATCACTGTTAATATCATACGTGGACAGGCCAACCCTGCAGCCATATGGTATCAATGTGGACTTCACCAGTTTCAAAATCTCCCCTTCCCCTACTGCATCCCTAAACCAGCCCAGTTCGTCCCCCCCCCCCACTGCACCACACAACCAGCCCAGCTCTTCCCCCCCAGCCACTGCATCCCAAAACCAGTCCAACCTGTCTCTGCCTCCCTAACCGGTTCTTCCTCTCACCCATCTCTTCCTCCCACCCCAAGCCACACCCCCAGCTACCTACAACCCTCATCCCACCTCCTTGACCTGTCCGTCTTCCCTGGACTGACCTATCCTCTCCCTACCTCCCCACCTACACTCTCTCCACCTATCTCCTTTACTCTCCATCTTCGGTCCGCCTCCCCCTCTCTCCCTATTTATTCCAGTTCCCTCTCCCCATCCCTCTCTCTGATGAAGGGTCGAGGCCCGAAACGTCAGCTTTTGTGCTCCTGAGATGCTGCTTGGCCTGCTGTGTTCATCCAGCCTCACATTTTATTATCGCGGTGATTATCTTGCTGATGTTACACCTTGTGAATGCTCTTTTTGCTGATATCACTGTTAATATCACACGTGGACAGGATGGAATATGCAGCAGTGACGGTGATTATCTTGCTGATTTTACACCTTCTGAATGCTCTTTCTGCTGATATCACTGTTAATATCACACGTGGGCAGGATGGAATATGCAGCAGTGATAGTGATTATCTTTGCTGATTTTACACCTTGTGAATGCTCTTTCCGCTGATATCACTGTTAATATCACACGTGGACAGGATGGAAGATGCAGCAGTGACGGTGATTATCTTGCTGATTTTACACCTTGTGAATGCTCTTTCCGCTGATATCACTGTTAATATCACACGTGGACAGGACGGAAGATACAGCAGTGACGGTGATTATCTTGCAGATTTTACACCTTGTGAATGCTCATTCCGCTGATATCACTGTTAATATCACACGTGGACAGGATGGAAGATGCAGCAGTGACGGTGATTATCTTGCTGATTTTTCACCTTGAGAATGCTCTTTCCGCTGATATCACTGTTAAAATCACACGTGGACAGGATGGAAGATGCAGCAGTGACGGTGATTATCTTTGCTGATTTTTCACCTTGTGAATGCTCTTTCCGCTGATATCATGTTCATATCACACGTGGACAGGATGGAATATGCAGCAGTGACGGTGATTATCTTGCTGATTTTTCACCTTGTGAATGCTTTTTCCGCTGATATCACTGTTAATATCACACATGGACAGGATGGAAGATGCAGCAGTGACGGTTATTATCTTGCTGATTTTTCACCTTGTGAATGCTCTTTCCGCTGATATCATGTTAATATCACACGTGGACAGGATGGAAGATGCAGCAGTGACGGTGATTATCTTGCTGATTTTTCACCTTGTGAATGCTCTTTCCGCTGATATCACTGTTAATATCACACGTGGACAGGATGGAAGATGCAGCAGTGACGGTGATTATCTTGCTGATTTTTCACCTTGTGAATGCTCTTTCCGCTGATATCATGTTAATATCACACGTGGACAGGATGGAAGATGCAGCAGTGACGGTGATTATCTTGCTGATTTTTCACCTTGTGAATGCTCTTTCCGCTGATATCACTGTTAATATCACACGAGGACAGGATGGAAGATGCAGCAATACTTGTGCAGCAGTGGGTTTAATTGACAATGCATCTGACTTTGGATTAGAAAATGGAAATGTTGTACCTTCCATCTCCGGAATGACATTGACAGCTTTCCCGCATTTGCAAACTGACAGTTGCTTCCAAAGCACAATGTGTACTCAGTGCAGCTTTATTTTTGTCAGATCCCAAGCAGGTGAAGTGATTGGATCGCTGTGTTTTTGAAATTGGAAGTTGACCATGTGCAACTATTTCAACTCACTGTCCATTTCATATCTCAGCTCATGGCAACGGCTCCCATTGTCAGAGAAACTGCTTGTGTTCCACATAAAGCTGCCTTTTGCCAGGCAACTGTGTGTACTGTGACAGAGCGTGGATGTGACGGATACAGAGTGCATATAATCCTGAGGCCCCTGTCACTCTCGGAGGATATATCTTTGTATCTCCTTCTGTGGCTTAACATGAGGACGATTAATTCAAGGGGCTTTAACATAGTTTTATCATCTCAAACTTCAGTCCCCTTCATTGATTCCAGGGATAATCTCATTGAAATTTGCACTCTCAAATTAACAAAACCAAAAGCAGTGAGAGAAACGCTGGAAACTGGGACTAGAAAAAGATCTGAAGACACACACTGACAAGATGGACAAATGGTCTTTTTCTATATGATTAAAACCTCCAAGACGGGGAGAAACTGACCTGCAGCGAAAATAAACAATAGGCTGAAAAGGCTAAAGCAGTGCCATTGAGAAAAGTGGCAACGACCACAATGCTTTCCCTGGTGGCCCAGTGGTTAGGGTTTGGCCCCCTCACCACTGTGGCACGGGTTTTGATTCCCATGTTTCGCCTCCCAACGAACAGATTTTGCGTTGTTTTTCATGTTATGGCTGGGTTTGGGCAGTTTGATCAAGCTGATAGTGAGAAATTCTTACCACTGACCAGAGTCAGTAACAGTTCGATTCCATCTTCTCTGAATGTGGGATTATCACTGCAAAGGCCCTTTGGCATCTCAGAGAGTCTTCGATTTCATAATGAACCACGTTCACACACTCCCAAAGATTTTCACCAAAAGATGTCAAACAGTGAAGAGAGGATACAGCTACAGACAACAAAGGCTCAAGCAGGATTTAAACGTGAGACCTCTGAAAGCCTCATCAATGACCCTCAGACCTCTACACCAATGAACAGTTTCATCGAGCATCAGCTTTCTGCTGTAATCTAGTTGATCCTCATACAGTGACCTTTGGATTTTGGAGACCGCTTTCAAGTTCTATCTGCTCCAGAGGTGAGGAATAGCATCTTTGAACAGGCTGCTTACATTTTAAAGAAATCTCAGTTCAGGCAGTGAAAGCAACAATGAACAGCTTTTTCCCATTCTGCCCCTGCTCCCGGGCTGCTGCTGTTTGCTCCTTTCCCCAAGCACCAGGGTGTCTTCAATGGCAGATGGATCAAACCAATTCCCTCCATAGGCAGGCAGTGCTTGGGGATGGTATATGTTTTGCAGCTCCTTCTTGAACACGGGAAAGGTGAAAAAGCAGAAGAGGCAGAATCAGATGTCAGGAAATTATAAACCATGATAGGGAACTTGCATCAAATGGCATTAGTCAGAGACAGAGAGAAAGATGCAGAGCTGCTAGAAAAGAGAGAAATTGACACTGGAGACTATTCCCTTCAGAAACGTAATACACGATCTTTCTTTGCAGCCTGTTTGGTTTTCAGGATTCGACTTCATACAGCAATCTTGCAGAAAGTCTTCTGCAACGCAGATGTCAGTTTCTTTGTTACGACCGTGCAGGAGTTAATATCTGACACCAACAGTTCAAGATTAAGAGAATCCAAGTGAAACACTCACTCACTGAGAGTCATCCCCAACATCCCTGAGCTGCGGAGCTGCAGGCAGTTCAAGGGAGGGTTAAAAAATGATCTATTGTTTCTCCCTCGCCTGCTCTGTCACAGAGACAGTGAACAAAATCAGAAGTCACACAACACCGGAATCTAGTCCAACAGTTTTATGTGAAATCACAAACTTTCACAGCACTGCTCCTCCATCAGGTGAAGTGACACTTTTCACCGGCATCTCCGCATCACAGACACAGGGAGAGTGACGTCATAAACCCATGGAGTCATTCCCATGCGGGAAGAAGACGTTCAGTCCCTCGAATGCATGGGGATTCTCTGTCACTTGTATCTCTCCATGGTTATCTACAATCGGTAATATCCGTCCTAATAATGGTGAACTGTATCTGTGATGTGATGCTGTCTCCGATCCTTTGGTCACTCACAACTTCTCACTTCACTTGAAGGACACTGCTTCCTTAAACAGCATGAGGAATTACTGCAGGGTATCCATTGCATGTAAAACACGACAGCTGATGTTTTTTCAAATTCAGCACTTTATTCCTGCGATCTCAGAGAACAGGTTTAACAAATCAGACCGTCGCAGATCGAGACGGAACATGAGAAGGCCATTCAGACCTTCAGACGCGTGTCACCTCATTTGCATAAACTTGGCCCATGCATCAATATGAGATATTTATTTCATTTGCATGGACTTACGGGAAGCAGCTCAAAACACATCAAAGTGATGGGGTCTGATTTCAATGAGATCGATTTCAGTCTGAGATCCCTGAGAATGTTTGCAGTGAATACATTGTGCTCGGGGAAAAAGGAAGCAAGTTTTAAACAACCCCTACCTGTAGTCAACAGACGCCATCACTGGTGGTGAAAAGTCCTCTCTAAGTGCAGTTCTCTTTATGTTTCATGTTCTAAAATCCTACTTACCTGTTTACTGATCATCACCTGTGGAAACTGTTTCTCATTGTCTACTGACATGAAATCTCCATTTGACCTTTTTTGCTTGAAACAGAACAATCCCGGCCTTTTGAATATCTCCACAAACCTGAATTCCCTTGGCCCCAGGCATGATGAAGCCTGAAGATTGTAACAGGATTTCAGAAACAAAATTCACTTGGGAGGTGGTAACATGAAAAGAAAACAAAACAGCAACAGAATCTCTTGCTTCACGAATCCTTCAAAACTTTCTGTGATCCAAGTGGAAACAAATTGTATAATAATCCCTCAATGGAGAGAACCCAGTGCCAGGAGAACAGGCAAACAGCACCGTCTCAGGAGCAGGGAGACAGATTGAGAACAAAATATTCTTGAAATTCTTTGCTGCTTTGAATTCCCTGAACAAAGTGGGATGTACCTCACTCTGAAAGGGGTGTGCCTCTTGTTGGTTGGCTCATTGGTCTAGGGGTATGATTCTCGCTTTGGGTCTAATATGCCGCTGATATGCGAAAGATGCCGGGTTCAAATCCCGGACAAGCCCAGATTTCTTCTCTTGACATTCACTGAATCACTCAACCAGTTTTCAGAAAAATGAAGCTGCTCTAACATCATTGTGAACCCAGCACAGAGAAAAACATGTTCAAAGCACAAGAGTGATTCCGCATGTGTGCTCCGCAATCTGAATGATTCTGGAGATCGCACGAATTGCAGACACTGGAGACAGAATTTCTGCAGTGTGGAACTAGAGGAACACAGCAGGTCAGGCAGCAGAGGAGAAGGAGAAAAGTTGACAGTTAGGTCCAAGACCAATCATCAGAATGAATTCTACACTTAATTATTGGTCAATTATGTATGTGTGAAAGTTCAGGAAGCTGTGAGGCAAAGTGACTGGAGAAAGTGCTGAACAGGTTTGCGTGAACACTGACGCGTGTGAAGAATGTCATCAAGAAAGATAGATTGGAAAGTTGATATAGTTCTTCTTGGAGAACAGTAAACTGGTCTGTGTAAAGCTTTCCAAGTTGTGAGGGGTATGAACAGAGGAACTCCCGGGGTAAAAATGCTCACATGCCTGTAAAGATCGAGATCAATTAGGCAGAGGTGTGAAGTCATGAGGAAAAGAAGTAAGAATTACATGACAAAGCGCATTTTTATACAACGACTAAGTGGATCTGTAAATCCCTGCCTGACTGCAACAAAGAAGCAGATTCATGCCACACAAAATGGAATTTGATGGCTCTGTGAAAAGCCACAATGTGCAGAGTTACAGGGAGAAGGCAAGAGAATGATATTAAAACAGACACTCATGTACTTATTATGGAGACCCGACGCACCCACAGCTAAGGCGAGCTACATGGTCTCCGTCTGCATTTTGACAAATTTTGTGATTCTGACTGGAATCACAGCTCGACCAACAGAATGTGGGAACTTAGACAAAGGTAATACTTACACAAACGTGACATGTCTAAGCCACAGCATATTACATAACAACAGTGAAGATCTTTTGACATCATTCTTTAAGGTGCATGCCACACACCAGATGAAAAGCTGAATACTTGTTGAAAAAGTCATGAGCTAGAGCAACAGAGTGATGCAGCGGGAGCATGCTGGGCCCATACTCCAGAGATCGAAAACTCGAAACCATTCTCTGCCTTTTGCTACAGGCATATTGCGCTCTGTTCCGCATCCTGTGTTTTGATCAGTTCTCTGTTTCCCATAGCTTCATGTGCCTGAAATAAATATCTCATATTGATACACTGGCCAAGCTTACAGAGGGGAGGTGACATACTTATGAAAGTCTTCTGCTTTCTCTGTTGTCTGCCCTAAACTGAACTGTAAAACCTCTTATCTGAGATGGGAATAAACTGAGGAAGTTGAAGCACATCAAGTGCAGCTTTTTTTTTCATTTCTGCCAGTAATACCCCATGCCGTTTCAGATGTGAATATTTGGAGGATCAGCAGTGTGAGAGAGCATGGGAAGGCACAATGGTTCAGTGGTTAGCACTGCTGCCTCACAGCGCCACAGACCCTGCTTCAATTCTGCCCTCCGGAGATAGTCTATGTGGAGTTTGCAAACTCTTCCGGCTTCCTGTGGTTGTTCTGGTTTCCTTCCACAGTCCAGAGATGTGCAGGTTCGGTGGGCTGGCCGGGCTAAATTCCCCGAAGTGTTTGGTGATGTGTGGGTTATGAGAGGAATGGGGTTGAGTGGGATGCTTTGAGGTGCGGTGTGGACTTGTTGGGATGCAGGGCCTGTTTCCACATTGTACGGATTCTGTGAGCATTATGGTGCAGACACCACCATTAGGGAGATACATCACTGAGAATACAAGCGATTTTGGGACACTGTGGCTTGATGGGCTGAATGGCCATGGATTGATGACATCACTCTCCCTGTCTCTGTGAGGGAGCGGGTGGGGGAGAAACAATGGCTCATTTTTAACCCTCTCTTCTGCATTGTACTGTTTGCTGCCCTGCAACTCAGGGCCATTGGAGACATCTCTCACTGAATGAGTGTTTCATTCAGATTCTCCTCATCTGGGACTGTCGGTGTCAGATATCAACTCCTGCTCTGGATGCATCAAAGAGCATCTTCTCGTTCTGTCTCCCTGTTCGTGGGACGGTTCTATTTGTCCCTTCCGCTGGGACAGGGTTCACTCCATTGGCAGATGCATCAAATAATTTCATTAAATCAATGCCAAGGTGTTATTTGCAGTGCTGTTGTGTGCAGATGAATTCTGAACACCAAACAGGCTGCAAAGAAAGATCCCATTTTAAGTTGTTGAAGGGACTAATCTCCAGTTTTGTCTTCTCTCTTTCTCAGCAGCCCTCCAAGCTTCTGTCCGTCTCTGATAAATGTCATTCAACAGAAGTTCAAATTGTCATTTATTACTTGCTGCACAAGCCTGATTCCACAGCTCTGCTCCATCCCTCTTCCAGTGCTTGAAAGGGAGCGGTAGAGAACATACCATCTTCCAGCATTAGCTGCCATGGAGGGAAATGATTTAATGCATCTGCCAATGGAGAGAACCCTGTCCCAGCGGAAGGAACAAATAGAACCGTCCCAGGAACAGGGAGACAGAACGAGAAGATGCTGTTTGCGGTTTTCACTGCCTGAAGCAATGGGGAATAATTGTCCAATCAACATGTTCAGATATGTTATTACACGCCTCTGGAGCAGCGAGAGCTTCGCCTCTGGTCACCTACACCTGAGGTAGGGACACTACCACTGCGTGAGTGGCATCTGATTTATTGTTAAGTGGGACTTCATCAGACTAAGTCATTAGTCTCGTAGTCTAATTGTCACTTCAGCTAGATGTCGTCAGTGCAAGAAGTTGCAGGTTTGAATCCTGTGTGAGGCTTTATTGCCTTTGACATGTGTTTCATTTTTAATGTTTGGGAGAACATGGAGGTGGCTCTTTATGAAATCAATTTCAGATTATGATCGAAAGCGTCTTTGCTGTGAATATATTACATGCACCCACTTCACCTGAGGAAGAAGCCACACTCTGAAAGCTCCTGATTTCAGACAAACCTGTTAGTCTGTAACCTGGTATTGTGTGACTTCTGACTTTATATCATATTCAGAGGAAAATAAGTCAAGTTTTAAACCATGTCTGCTCACAGTAAACTGGCTTCCTGATTGGTGATGATAAGCGCTATGTAAATGCAATTATGTCTCTTTCAACTGTTCTTAAATGAAAGTACCTGTTTACTGACCTTAGTCAATGGAAAGAAATTCTTGCTATCAGCTTAATCAAACTACCAAACTCCATCACTACCCACCCCCAATATTAGAAACGGCTCCAAAGTTGCCAGCTGGTCCGTGGAAATGTGGAAAGGAAACAAAACAGCTAATCCAGTCTCCAGCTTTGTAAATCTTTCATCACACTTTGTGATTCAGACTCAAGGGAAAGTAAAGGATCAACTTTCTGATTGAGCAGAATAAGGCAAGGCACCTTTCCCTTCTCTAAAGGTGTGGTGACATTGATTCTGATGCTCTCGGTGTCATTAGCTGATCTGAGACATCGAAATAGTCAGAATTCAATGTAAAGATCAGGAATACAAGTAGAATCTCGGCTCTGGCACGATCAGATACTTGGGAACAGACAAGAAGTGAAAAGGCTGGAAGGGAGGTGGCCCTGGGTTCAGGAGAGCTGGCTTCTGTGACATGGATGTCTCTGCAGTGGGTGGAATAAGACTCTTTCTGTGTCTCCACAATGAATGTCCCTGACTTTGTTTTGGAAAAGTAAAACTGGCAAAAGACAATTGCTATTCTTGTGAAATCACAATCTTAATCTGAAATTTCATTGCCCATCCCTCATTACTCCACAGATAGAGGTGATGAGCCACTTTCATGAGCTTCTTGGCAAGTAGAGCCCCTTTTCCGTTAGGGAAGAAATTCCAGGATTTAGACCCAGGTACACTGAAGAAACAATGGTGTGTTTCCAACTCAGAATGGTGAGATGCTTGGGGGGGAGGGGGGCGTGTGGGTGGTAATTTCCCTTTGTATGTGCTGTCATTGTCCTTTTAGACTGAAGGAAACTCTCACTGGGCTGATTCTGGCCGATTTGGAGTGAGTGTTCTCTTTGTAACCAGGAACCTGTTTACAGCAACGAAAGGGAGCATTCGGCAGCTGCCCCGGGTTTGTGCTCCTCCCCGTTGTTCATCTGCCACTCTGCAGTTTATACTGCTTCACTTCGCTCTTCCGGCCAAACATCACTCACATCAGCTGCTTCCCGCCATTCTGAATGGTCTGCCTCAAACACGTGGAAGGGCAAACAGGAGCGTGGAATTTCAGGGACATTTCTGGCCTGTGGAGGAAATGATATAGTCATAATTTCAGATAATCTTTTCAGGGCACCTTTCGATCTTGGAAGCAGAAGATGTATAAAAATTACCAAAGGCCCCAATGAGACTTGAACTCATGACCCCTGGTTTACAAGACCAGTGCTCTAACCACTAAGCTATGGAGCCAGAAACACAGGTGCAGGAAGACAGTCTCATGTATTAGAAATGACAAAGTATTTGATAACTGGAGATGATTATAATCAAGATGTAACAAGACCAAAACACAGCACAGGGGCATCACATGCAGAAGGACGGGAGAATGCGAGGCTGAATCAGACAGTGTCCTGAGTGACGTCAACAGATCTTTCCTGCTAGTCCAGTTATTCAGTGCCGTCACTATCATAGCCTGTTAATGGTTATCATTTACACGAATAAATATGAAATATTGACTGACCTTTAGAAGCAGAATTACGTCACTGGTCAGTCAAAATCAATTCACTCCATGTTACAGTTCCACATCAGCAATGCCAGCTGAAACTGTCTGGCGTGCAATCAGTTTAAAACAAGAACAGAGGGGAGGCCAGGAAAAGTGAATTGCAATGGTAGTTTGAGAGAGTTGACTGGAGGCCAAGTGGAGCCAGGCTCAATGTGGGTGCTGAAAACCAGTCTTCCCTTTTTATCCTGGTATACAGATCACATTGGATCAATCACACAAGGACCCTCCTTCGTGTGTTGTCCTTTGCACATCACAACTCGGGTCTGTGCCTCGAGGGGCTCGGATACTTTTAATTTGGCAACTAACTCAGGTCAGTGGTGCACAAACTAAGCTGTGTCGGGACACTATTTAAACGGGCCACCGCTCATTGCAATGACCCAGAACTATGCAGAAAGAGGAAGAACACCAATACAAAATCTTCGCTTTGAATGGCTATCCCTGCAATTTCATCCACAGGTGCTGACTAAACAGCAACACGAAGAGTACACATTATGCCCTAACACACGGGACACACTGCCACACATCAAGAACATTTCAGAACTGACAAATCCTCTGACCACTAGGAATTACGGTAGCACACAAGCCCAAAGCCATGCTACGACAAACATTCTCAAGGATTAAAGACACCATACCCACGACATGCAGAACTGACATTGTTTACAAAATACCGTGCAACGATTGCCACAAACATTATATCAGACAGACAGGAAGGAAACTAGCCATCAGTGTACATGAACATCAGCTGGCAGCAAAATGACATGACAAACTTTCCCTCATATCAGTACACCCGGATAATGAAGGCCATCAGTTTAACTGGGACAACATAACTGTAGTAGTGCAATCCAAACACAGACACACATGGGAATTCCTAGAGGCATGGTTCTAGATCCATAATGCAGTCGGCAAACACGCAGAATTGGACCCCACATGCAACACACACAGAACAGAATGCAAAATGACAGAAGTCGCTGGAACAGACTGGGCAGGATAAATTCCAAGTGGAGGAGAACAACATTGCTTCATTGGAAGTCTCACTCATGACGTTACCTCGCATGGGGACGAAAAGTCTGAATGAAAACAAGCCCCACGTGGGCGAGCAAGTTTACAACTTGTTAGCTTTACCATTTAATGTGTGGCTCAGTGTCAGTCTTTGTGATATGATACACATACTGTTCTACCTGCTTCTCTCGCTGGACACAAGGTTTCCTGACGCAAGACAGCTTTATGTGCAACACAAGCAGTTTCTCCTGACAATGGGTACCGTTACCATGAGCTGGGATATGAAATTGACAGTGAGCTGAAGTAGCCCCACACTCATGTTACTCATTTACCTTTCAATTTCAATTTTCAATTTCCAAAACCCAGCAATCCATTCACTTCCGCTGCTGGGAACCTGACAAAAACAGCATTGGGCAGACATACCTCTTCAGAAGCGTCTGTCAATTTGCAAGGGTAGAAAAGCTGTCAACTTCACTCGAGCGAGAGAGGATACAATATTCCAAACTTCCAATTCAAATCAGATGCCGTACCAATTACACCACTGGCTCCACGTCTTGCTGCAGCTTTCATCCTGTCGATTGCGATGTAATCAGGGATACTGGCGGAAAAACGATTTGCAAGGTGAATATCCTGCAAAATAATCACCGTCACTGCTGCACTTCAATGTTCCCCACTTTGTGAAGCGGTGAATGTCACTGGCAAACGAAACACATTAGCCCTCACATGCCTGCTTCACTGTCACCTGTTTCTCTGCTGGAACTTGCCATTGTTTTATTCACAGTCATTGCAAAGTTCTGCCTCACATATCTTTTTTTATTAAATAGTCTCCTCGCAACTGAAAAACATCCCCTGATCTTGAAATCTCCCATCCTTGGGAAATGATGACCACAATTCATACTATCTCCGTGTCTCATTATTTTATGAACTTCTGACAGGCCGCCTCTCAACCTCCTAAGCACCAGCGAGAAAAGTCAAAGTCTATCTAACCTTTCTTTATAAATCAAAGCTTCCATACCAGGCAACATCCTGGTAAACCTCTTCTTAACAATCGCCAGCTTCATAATGTGCCCCCTGTAACTGTGCGACAGAAACCGCACACTGTATTCCAGAGGGGGTCTCATCAACATCCTGTGCAACCTCAATATGACTTCCCAACTCCGAAACTGAAACGATTGAGCAATGAAGGCTGGCGTGTCAAAAGCATGTTTAACCACTGTCTAAATGTGATGTAAACTTCAGATAATCATGTACCTGGATCCCCTAGGTCCATGAGTAGACATCTTAACAGTGAAACAAAGTCTGTGGGAGGATGGGGAATAGTTTTGAATTTCTTTGACCTCACATCTAAAGAAATTTATTGTACACATGCAGCTGAATAAGATCAACAATTCATTCTCCGTGAAGAACTATAAATGAACCTGAATATTTTTCAATTAAAAAGTAAAGTTAGACCCTCTCGAGTTGGAAGGAAGCCATCGCTGTTCTGTTTCTGAGCTTATATTACCCAAGAAGTTCTGCACCATATCATTCATTCCCCATATCCTGATACATTAACTTTGGATCACTCTCCAAAGGTATCAGTAACTATTGCCAATCCTCAGTTACATCTGGAGAATTTGATGTTTGACCTTTCTGAACCAGTGCAGGTCGTGTGGTGAAGTCGCACTTGCAATGATATTAGGTAAGGAGTTACCAAATGATCGTGAAAGATTAGTGATGTTTTCCAAAAGAACAATTTAAATGTTTTCACATTTTTGATTCAATCCAATGATCTGACATATTACACAAGGTTGTCACAAAACAATATTTGATACCAGGCACTTATTAGGACAAGTGACCCAAAACTGGCCAAAGAAGTAGGTTTCAAGGAATATCCTGAACAAACAAGGGGACTTTGAAAACCAGGAATGTTTAGTGAGTAAATTCAAGAGCTTTTGGCCTTAGGAACTGAAAACATGAAAAAGGTGGGAGAGTTAAAACCAGAAATCTACTGGAGGTTGGAAGTCAGGGAGAACAAATGTCTTGAAGGAAAAAGCAAAAGAACAGTAGATGCTTGAAAGTAGTAACACAAGCAGAAATTGATGTAAAACTCAGCTTATCTGGCATTGCTTATGGAGAAAGAGCAGCATTACTGTTTTGTGTCCAGTGACCCTTCTTCAGATATATCTCAGAGAGTTTTGCAGCTGGAGGGACTATCAAACAAAAGAGGTGTGATGACAAAATTTCAAAATAAGGATATGAATTTCAATACCTTGGTGCTTTGCCACCCAGAAAATATCTATGTTAATGAGCACAGGATGGAAAAACTTGAAGGTGTTGAAATGGGTGAGAGTAAACACACGGGCAGTAGATTTTTGGATCATTTCAAGATTTCAGGAGAGTAGAATTAAGAAGCCGGCCGGGAGTGTGTTTGGGGACTTAAGTCGAGAGGTAACAAAGGAATGGATGAGAGTTTCAGCAGCAGATGAACTGAGATGCTGTTGAGGTTGAAATTGTATGTGGTCTTTGGGATAATGAGTGTAGGGGTGAGTAATGTGGTTGGAAGCTCATCTTGGGGTGAAATATTGCACCATGACTGTGGCCAGTGTGTTACCTGCCAGTTACCAGGGGCAGGGATGGAGTCAGTGGAGAGGGAGCAGAATTTTGCTCCCAGCCTGGATTGACATTTATCATTGTCTATTTAAATGTGATCTCTATCCTTTTTCAAATGGGAATGGACTTGGCAGCAGAACTAATTTGTGAACCAACTGTCAGCTTTATTGAGACAAAGTGTGGAGTTTATCTGTTATGAAGTAAACTACAGTGACAAACTCAGACAACTACTTACAGTTGAATGTGGATTATACGCTAAAGTCAATAACTAGGCAGTAGAGCAGTGAAACAACTTATTGGAGTTTTTGCAGCCTCGGTCTTCAAACTTTTTCTTCTGTCTTGGGCTCTTCTGATTCTCGTTGCTTTCCATTGCACAGGCCTTTCTTGAGAATCTCTTTTATGCTTGCTCTTTTTTAATTAACCTCCCGCTCTGCCCAATCACAGTTCATATGAACAACACTCACCCCACTTCACCACGTGATGTTCTTCATGTTCATAATTATTCCCTTTACATCTTACCTGAGGACTGTTATATACCTGTATTTATTATCCTTATTTCACCGCCATTTCTCTATTCGCTGACAGAGCGGTGTCAAGAGTATCTTTAGCTTTGAGCTGCAGGAAGCCTTTTCAATCGCGACTTATTAAAAAATAACAAAAGAACTGGGATGTTGTAAATCAGGAACAAAAACAAAGTTGCTGGAAAAGCTCAGCAGGTGTGGCAGCATCTGTGAAGGTAAAAAGACAGAGTTAACGTTTCGGGTGCAGTGCCCTTTCCTCAGAGCGACTTATTAAAACCCCAGGATCGCTAATGTAACAATCTTTCTCATCCAGTTCTCAGTCTCATTTGTCTCAAATCATTGTGACGGCGATCATTACCTTCTCACAATAACACAAGGCACTTCGCATGCTCCAGCTCACAGTGAAGTCTGGCTGATTGATGTCAGTGCGAGACCAATAGGAGCACAGGGGTTCCATGCATGACCGGGCGGATATCGCCCAATCGGAATGAAGAGAGGGCGGGATCAGTGAAAACCACGTGATCATCCACGATAGCGGTCCAGAGTCGCTGAGACAACCAGAACTGCTGAGGCCGTAGAATCCGAGATAACACGGTGTGCAGCTGGATGAACACAGCAGGTCAAGCAGTATCAGAGGATCAGGAAAGCTGGCGTTTCGGGCCTAGATCCTTCGCTGAGACCAAGATTTGTGCAATTGAGGTAAGAGCAGGCCGCGGTAAAGAAAGCAAAACGGCAGAAAGCTGGAGGGAAGTGATATTCGTATGGGTTTCGAAGTTTTACAAACAGTTAGTGCACGTCGGAAAACACACATTTGAAACTCGCAGACTCACGTTTGCAGAAAACAAATCAATGCCTCAGATGACGATAGGCCCGTGTGACCGCCACCATCTTTATTGGGGGCAATGATCCGCGGGGCGCATGCGCGGCAGGTTTAACTTCAAAAAGGGCCGGGGTGAAGCTGGGCGCATGCGCAGCCGCCTCTGGCTGAAAGTGAGAGAACAAGGTGTGGGGCTGGAGAACCACAGCAGGACAGGCAGCATCAGAGAGGCAGGAAAGCTAGCGTTTTTGGGCCTACACCCTTCAGAAATGGGGGAGGGGAAGGGGATACTGAAATAAACAGGGAGAGAAGGGGAGGCAGGTGGAGAGGAGGCCTCCAAATTAAAGAGACGGGGATGGAGCAGGTAAAGGTGAGTGTAGGTGGGGATGTACGGAGGGGATTGGTCAGTCTAGGGAGAAGGGGATAGGTGAGAGGAAGAACAGGTTAGGGAGGTGGGGATGAGCAGTTGTTTATTGCGAACTGAGTGTAGGTGTTCTGTAAAGTGGCCCCCATGCCTCTGCTTGGTTTCCCCGACGTAGAGGAGGCCACAATGGGTACAGCGGATGCAGTATACCACATTAGCACCTGCATTTCCCCATACAGATGGCCTAAAAGCCCTATGCTATTTCCTGTCCTGCAGGTCTGACCAGGTCCCCTCTACTGACCCCCTTATGCGCTTAGGTGAACTTGTCCTCACCCTCAACAACTTCTCTATCAACTCCTCCCACCTCCTACAGACACAGGGGATGGCCGTGGGTCCCTGCATGGGCCCAAGCTATGCCTGCCTCTTTGTCAAAACAATCCCTCTTCCGTACATACACTGGCCCTGAACCCCACCTCTTCGTCTGGTGCATGGATTACTGTATCGGCACTGCCTCGTGCTCCCACAAGGAGCTCGAACAGTTCATCCACTTCACCAACACCTACCACCCCAACCTTAAGTTCACCTGAGCCATCTCTTAACAGCTCTCTCACCTTCCTGGCCCTCTGTTTCCATCTTAGGCAACCGTCTACAAACCAAAATCCATTTCAAGCCCACCGACTCTCTCAGCTACCTAGAATGCACCTCCTCCCACCAACTGCCCTCAAAAAATGCCATCTGCTATTCCCAATTCCTTCAACTCCACCGCATCTGCTCCCAGGATTCCACTCCCGTATGTCTGATGTTCCTTTTCAAGGACTGCAACCCCACCCCCCACCTCTTTTCACCCGCACCCCACCTACAGTGATCGAGAATGCCCTTGACCGTGTCTCCTGTATTTTTCCACAACTCCTAACTCGCACACCGTCCCTGCAATAACAACCGAAAAAGAATCTCCCTCATCCTCACGTACCACCCCACCAATTACTGGATCCAATGCATCATCCTCTGACATTTCTGCCATCAGCAATCCGACCCCAACACCAAAGACACTTTCCCTCCCCACCCTTGCCTGTTTTCCGGAGGGACCACACTCTCCGTAACTCCCTTGTCCGCTCCACACTCCCCTCCAGCCCCGCCACACCTGGCACTCTTCCCTGCAAACGCAGGAAGTGCTACACTTGCCCCCACACCCCCATCCCAACCCCCAAGAAGACTTTCTACATCAAGCAGACGTTCACCTGCACATCTGCTAATGTGGTATACTGCATCCCCTGTACCCGTTGTGGCCCCCTCTACATTGGGGAAACCAAGCGGAGACTTGCGGACCGCTTTGCAGAACACCTACACTCGGTTCACAATAAACAACTGCACCTCCCAGTCGTGAACGAAATCAACTCCACGTCCCTTTCCTCAGACTAAATGCCTATCGTGGGGCAGCTGCACTGCCACAATGATGCCACCCGAGGGTTGCAGGAACAGCAAGTCGTATTCTGCCTGGCAACCCTGCAGCCCAATGGTGTCAATGTGGATTTCACAAGCTTCAAAACCTCCCCTCCCCCCAACTGCATCTCAAAACTAGCCCAGGTTGTCTCTGCTTCCCTAACCTGTTCTTCCTCTCTCCTATTCCCTCCTCCCACCTCAAGCCGCACCCCCATTTCCTGCCTACTAACCTCATCCCACCTCCCTGGACTGACCTATCACCTCCCTAACTCCCCACCGATACTCACCTTTACCTGCTCCGTGCTGCCTCTTTGACTTGTCTGTCTCCTCTCCACATATCTTTTCTCTCCATCTTTGATCTGTCTCCCTATTTAGTTCAGAAACCTCTTTCCCCTCCTCCATTTCTGATGAAGGGTCTAGGCCCGAAACGTCAGCTTTCCTGCTCCTTGGCCTGCTGTGTTCATCCAGCTCCACAACTTGTTATCTTGGATTCTCCAGCATCTGCAGTTCCTATTATCTCTTATCCAAGAGAAATGTTTGTTTCTTCTGGATTTCTTTCCCAGAGTTTGGGATAATAGCAGCTCGCACTGCTCTTCATCACTTCTGTGCTCCCTGATCACCTTTGTCGGTGTTTAATCTCTTCAGTCTCTAATGATGGATACATTTGATCTCTGTAGTGTTTTACTGTTACTTCCTTCTACCTTTTGTCAATAAATTTTCCACTGCTCCCCACCCCCTGACTGCTGTCTTACCAGATTAATTTTTGAATGGTATCTTTCACAGTCAGGAAATATTTTCCCAGAAAGAGAGTGCATTTTTCTTCCATTTCAGACCATCAAATTCGACAGCATTTTTATTCTGTGTCATTCATTTTGCACTTCTGCAACATTTACTGTTTCTCCTTCCACAGGTACCAGCGATCGTTGCCAAAGCCCTGTTGCCTGTGGAGAAGGTGATGTTTAACTTTTGTGTCCTGCTGCAGTTTGTATGATAAAGGTGCTCCCACAATGCGGCCATTTGAGAAGTTACAGATCATTCATCTAGCGATACTGGAGAGCTAACGGTGTATGTCCAAATCAACAAACAATTTGTATTTTAATCATGTTTTATAATTTCACAAAAATATTATCAAGAAACTTTTGACGTAAGGCCATATTAGGTCAGGTTACCAAAAAGTTACTAAATTTGCAGGTTTTTATGACTATCTTAAAGAAGGAATGCAAACCTAAGAGGCTTATCATGGGACTTCCAGACCATGTTGCCTGGCAACTGTAGAAACAGCCTCCAATAGTGAAGGGATGATTAAACGCATTGTTGGAGTCTGGAACTAAATGAGTTATCGAAGTCTTGAAGGTTGTTTGGTGCAGGGAGATAGGGCTCATCACAGCCAGGAATTAAATCAAGGGTGAGAATTTTAAATTGTTGCTTATAAATAGGAGCCTTTGTGGGTCAGGGAGCACAGCAGTGATGGTGAACAGGTCTTGGTACAAATGAACTTGTGTGCAGCAGAATTTTAGGTATTCTTGAGGTTACAGGGATGTTGAATGTGGGAGGCTGACTGGCAGTGAGTTTGGATAGTTACGTCTAGAGGTAACACAGGAATAGATGAGAGGTTCAGCAGATGAGCTGAAACAAAGGTGTCACTGTCAGTCATTGTCACTGAAGTGGAAATAAGTGGTTTTTGTGCAGGGCTCTGCAGTTACCCTCACCCCACCTCAGGAATTCAGCTGTTTGTGAATTTGTGGATCAAGTCTGTAATAAGATCAGGAACCAAGTGCTCGCCATGACTCAAACTGGGTGTCACTGAGCAGGTTACTGCTGAGTAAGTGCTGCTTAATAGTGCTGTTGACAACACCTTCCATCACTTTACTGATGATAGAGAGTAGACTGCTTGAGGGGAAATTGGTCGGGTTGGATTTGCTGTGTTTTTGTGCTGAACAGACCTGGGCAGTTTTCCAAATTGTCAATAGATGCCAGCGCTGTAGCAGGACTGAAACAGTTTGGCTTGGCACTAGCAAGCTCTAGAGCACTAGTCATCGGTACTATTGCCAGAGTGTTGCCAGGGTCTGTAACCGTTCATTCATTTATTAATATTATTTGAAATGAATCAAATTGGATGAAAACTCACATCTCTGATGTCGGGGACCTCTGGAGAAGGTGAGATGGATCATTCAATTGGCATTTTTGGCTGAAATTTGCTGCAGTCTTATCTTTTGCGTGGATAGGTTGGGCTCCTCTGTCAGTAAAGATGGGGATTTTTGGCATGCTTCCTCCAGTGACTTGTTTAATTGTCCATCACCATTCTCAACTGGGTGTGACAGAACTGCAGAGCTTACATCTGATCTATTGGTTAGGGGTGGCTCAGCTCTAACTCTTGCTGCTTATGCTATTTGGCATGCAGATAGTCCTGTTTGGTAGTTTTATGAGGTTGGCACCTTATTTTTAGGTATACCTGGTGCTGTTCTTGGCATGCCCTCCGATAGTATCCATTCAACCAGTGTTGATCCCTTGGATCAATGCTAATGGTTGACTGTAGGATATGCCAAGCCACGAGGTTACAGACTGTGCTGGATTAAGTTCTGCTGTTGATGTCCCACAAAGCCTCATAGATATCTGGTTTTGAGTTCCTGTGTCTGTTCCAAGTCTGTCTCTTTCAGCTGAAGTTCGTGCCACCCAACGCAATGGTGGGTATTGTATCAGTGATAATGGGAACTGCAGATGCTGGAGAATCCAAGATAATAAAATGTGAGCCTGGATGAACACAGCAGGGCCAGCAGCATCTCCTCTGATGAAGGGTCTAGGCCTGAAAAGTCAGCCTTTGTGCTCCTGAGATGCTGCTGGCCCTGTTGTGTTCATCCAGCCTCACATTTTATTATCATGCAATGGGGGTATTCTCAAGTTTAAGATGAGGCTTTGTCTCCACAGGACTATGCGGTGGTCGCTCTTATCAATCCTGTCACGGACAGATGCATCTGCAACTGGGAAATTTGTGACGATGAGACCAGCTATGTTTTTCCCTTCTGTTTGTTGTGGCAGCACCTGCTGCGGTCCCAGCCAGGCAGCTTTTTCCTTTGGGACCTGTCCAGCTTGATTGGTAATCCTGCTGCAAACTACTCCTGATGGTGGACACGGAGTACATTTAGTGCCGTTTGCACTCTCAGTGCTTCCTCCAAGTGCTGTTCAACATGGAGTTTTTTTTTCCAATTAAAATTCACTCTTGGGATATGGAAATCATCAGCTGGACCAGTGTTTATTGCCCAGAAGGCAGTTAACAGTCAACCGCATTGCTGTGGGTTTGGAGTCACATGTATTGCAGACCAGGTAAGGATGGCAGATTTCCTTCCCAAAAGGATGCAAATGAACCAGATGAGTCTTCCCTGATAATCAGCAATGGTTTCATGGTCATCATTAGACTCGTAATTCCAGATAATTACTTAATTCAGGTTTCACCATCTGCCATGGCAGGATTCGAACCCAGGTCCGCAGAATGCTATCTGGGTCTCTGGGTTAATAATCTAGCAAGAATACTGCTGCCAATTTATCAACCGAGGAAGGATGATACATGGTAACGAGCAGGAGCCATGAGACTTCCAGGCGTCGATGTCGAGTACTCTCAGGACAAATAATCCGGCCAGAATAGCACTGTGCTGCCACGATAATAAAATGTGAGGCTGGATGAACACAGCAGGCCAAGCAGCATCTCAGGAGCACAAAAGCTGACGTTTCGGGCCTAGACCCTTCATCAGAGGGGTCTAGGCCCGAAACGTCAGCTTTTGTGCTCCTGAGATGCTGCTTGGCCTGCTGTGTTCATCCAGCCTCACATTTTATTATCTTGGAATCTCCAGCATCTGCAGTTCCCATTATCTCTGATACTATTTTAACCTCACTGCGAAGCCTCTTCCAGAGATGCCTAACCTGAAGAAGTTACCCTCCTCCCTCCGGACCAACCTCAGGGAATCTCTCTCCCATGCTCTGATGAAGGGTCTAGGCCCGAAACGTCAGCTTTTGTGCTCCTGAGATGCTGCTTGGCCTGCTGTGTTCATCCAGCCTCACATTTTATTATCTTGGAATCTCCAGCATCTGCAGTTCCCATTATCACTGTGCTGCCACGTCTGCCGGGTCTGTCCTGCTCGTGGGACAGGCCTTCACTGAGGACAGTGGTGATGTGTCGTTGTCTGTAAGGTTAGTTTCCATGAGTCTGACGCTATTTCTTGTCTAGACTTTGAGTCACCTCTCCAAGTTTTGCCGCTAGCCCCCAGATATGAGTAAAGAGGAGTTTGTGGGGTCGATAGGACTAATTCTGCAGGTGTCTTTCCTCTTGCTTTGGTAGATGCCAAGTGGGACACCCAGCTTCATACCTTTGTTGAGATTTTGCAACTGAGTGGCTTGGTTGGCAAATTTCTTTCCCTGAAGGACATCAGATTTTTTTGTTTTTGTCTTCTGCCATTAGCAACGGTTCCATGGCAACCAGCTGATTCGTAATTCCAGTCTCTTTTAAATTGAATTCAAATTCCACCATTTGATGCGATGGGATTCGACCCAGACTTCTGTTGTACATTTTAATATTCTAGATAAAAGTTAATATCACGAATGCAGGCTTCGTTTCTTTGCAAAACGCTGTCCATCATCCTGCCTCCTCCATCCTCCCCTCCAACAGCAATGAGGGAGACACATGGAGTTTCTCTGTCACGAAGATTGAGGCAATCCAATCAGCTGCCTCTGCTGCTTCCCTCTCTTCCACAAGCCCACCAAACCAAATTGCCTGGCACGTTGCTCCTCGTTTTAGGCTTAAACTTGCATCTTTGTCCAGTCTCATGTCAAGCCTTATCAGAACTTGTCCTGCCTATTCCCTCCCCACCTCTCTCTCTCTTCTCCCCCCCCCTCTCCCCCCCCCCTCTCTCTCCCCCCCCTCTCTCTCTTCCCCCCCCCTCTCTCTTCCCCCCCTCTCTCTCTTCCCCCCCTCTCTCTCTTCCCCCCCTCTCTCTCTTCCCCCCCTCTCTCTCTTCCCCCCCCCTCTCTCTTCCCCCCCTCTCTCTCTTCCCCCCCTCTCTCTCTTCCCCCCCTCTCTCTCTTCCCCCCCTCTCTCTCTTCCCCCCCTCTCTCTCTTCCCCCCCTCTCTCTCTTCCCCCCCTCTCTCTCTTCCCCCCCCTCTCTCTCTTCCCCCCCCTCTCTCTCTTCACCCCCCTCTCTCTCTTCACCCCCCTCTCTCTCTTCCCCCCCCTCTCTCTCTTCCCCCCCCTCTCTCTCTTCCCCCCCTCTCTCTCTTCCCCCCCTCTCTCTCTTCCCCCCCTCTCTCTCTTCCCCCCCTCTCTCTCTTCCCCCCCCTCTCTCTCTTCCCCCCCCTCTCTCTCTTCCCCCCCCTCTCTCTCTTCCCCCCCTCTCTCTCTTCCCCCCCCTCTCTCTCTTCCCCCCCCTCTCTCTCTTCCCCCCCCTCTCTCTCTTCCCCCCCCTCTCTCTCTTCCCCCCCCTCTCTCTCTTCCCCCCCCTCTCTCTCTTCCCCCCCCTCTCTCTCTTCCTTCCCCCTCTCTCTCTTCCTTCCCCCTCTCTCTCCCTTCCTTCCCCCTCTCTCTGTTCCTTCCCCCTCTCTCTCCCTTCCTTCCCCCTCTCTCTGTTCCTTCCCCCTCTCTCTCTCCCTTCCCCCTCCCCCCGTCTCTCTCTCCCTTCCCCCTCCCCCCGTCTCTCTCTCCCTTCCCCCTCCCCCCGTCTCTCTCTCCCTTCCCCCTCCCCCCGTCTCTCTCTCCCTTCCCCCTCCCCCCGTCTCTCTCTCCCTTCCCCCTCCCCCCGTCTCTCTCTCCCTTCCCCCTCCCCCCGTCTCTCTCTCCCTTCCCCCTCCCCCCGTCTCTCTCTCCCTTCCCCCTCCCCCCGTCTCTCTCTCCCTTCCCCCTCCCCCGTCTCTCTCTCCCTTCCCCCTCCCCCCGTCTCTCTCTCCCTTCCCCCTCCCCCCGTCTCTCTCTCCCTTCCCCCTCCCCCCGTCTCTCTCTCCCTTCCCCCTCCCCCCGTCTCTCTCTCCCTTCCCCCTCCCCCCGTCTCTCTCTCCCTTCCCCCTCCCCCCGTCTCTCTCTCCCTTCCCCCTCCCCCCGTCTCTCTCTCCCTTCCCCCTCCCCCCGTCTCTCTCTCCCTTCCCCCTCCCCCCGTCTCTCTCTCCCTTCCCCCTCCCCCCGTCTCTCTCTCCCTTCCCCCTCCCCCCGTCTCTCTCTCCCTTCCCCCTCCCCCCGTCTCTCTCTCCCTTCCCCCTCCCCCCGTCTCTCTCTCCCTTCCCCCTCCCCCCGTCTCTCTCTCCCTTCCCCCTCCCCCCGTCTCTCTCTCCCTTCCCCCTCCCCCCGTCTCTCTCTCCCTTCCCCCTCCCCCCGTCTCTCTCTCCCTTCCCCCTCCCCCCGTCTCTCTCTCCCTTCCCCCTCCCCCCGTCTCTCTCTCCCTTCCCCCTCCCCCCGTCTCTCTCTCCCTTCCCCCTCCCCCCGTCTCTCTCTCCCTTCCCCCTCCCCCCGTCTCTCTCTCCCTTCCCCCTCCCCCCGTCTCTCTCTCCCTTCCCCCTCCCCCCGTCTCTCTCTCCCTTCCCCCTCCCCCCGTCTCTCTCTCCCTTCCCCCTCCCCCCGTCTCTCTCTCCCTTCCCCCTCCCCCCGTCTCTCTCTCCCTTCCCCCTCCCCCCGTCTCTCTCTCCCTTCCCCCTCCCCCCGTCTCTCTCTCCCTTCCCCCTCCCCCCGTCTCTCTCTCCCTTCCCCCTCCCCCCGTCTCTCTCTCCCTTCCCCCTCCCCCCGTCTCTCTCTCCCTTCCCCCTCCCCCCGTCTCTCTCTCCCTTCCCCCTCCCCCCGTCTCTCTCTCCCTTCCCCCTCCCCCCGTCTCTCTCTCCCTTCCCCCTCCCCCCGTCTCTCTCTCCCTTCCCCCTCCCCCCGTCTCTCTCTCCCTTCCCCCTCCCCCCGTCTCTCTCTCCCTTCCCCCTCCCCCCGTCTCTCTCTCCCTTCCCCTCCTCTCAATCACATGTCAGAAATTTCAATCTCTAAAATGCTCCTTCTCTCCACCTCACTCCAGCTCATTTGTGACCGAAACCCCTCACCCATGCCTGTGTTGCCTTCAACTTGACGATTCCAAAAGAGAACCCTCTATTGTTTGTCTGATCCGGAATCTGATCCCACGATGGGAAATATCACCTCAGCATTTATCCTGTAAACCCACTTAAGAATCCTATATTTTTAATTAGCTCGTCTCTCCATCTTCAATAATCTAAATAGTAGATTCCAGGCCTGTTTAGTCTTAGCTTAAATGATAGTCCCTCCAAACCACTGATCATGCTCGTCCATCTTCTCTGAAATGCCTCCAGTGAAGTGATGTACTTGCTCGAATAAGTGGAACAAAAAAGCTGCTCGCATTCCTCCAGATGTTGTCTTGCCAGCAATTTTTACATTTGTCCTAAGACTTGTATTCCAAACTCTTATACTACAAACACCTTGACATAAGGGATAACATCCCATTACCCTCCCGGATTACCTGTTGCAACTATGTGCTCGCTTTGTGTTTCCTGCACAATTATTCCTGAGTCCCGTTGTGTTACAGTTTTCCACAGATTTTACCTTTTAAATAACACTGTATTCTTTGGTTGTCTCCTCAAATGAACAACTTCACATTTTCCCACATTTGTACTCCATTTGCCAACTTGTCGCCCATTATCAATATCTCTCCATAAACTGCAACCCTCGTGGAACCTGACTGTTATCCCCTTTTTTTATGAGATCCTCCCTCATTCTTTTTGTTGGGAGCACTGGGCAACATGGCGCATATGTAATTGCTATCTTTTTAAGGGGCATTCTTTCGAATGACCAGAAGCTTACTGTCCATTGCTCAGAATCGAGACAACTTGTCCATCAAGCTGCACCAGCTTTTCCGGCCCAATATCTCATTGTGGCAATGCAGCAGCACAGAAGGAAAGAAAAGGAAGCGAATCCTGCTGCCTGCATCTCAATAACTCTCGGGCATTCTTTGCCATGTGTCAAAGACCTGCTGATCTGTTTAGTGACATGAAGCCCCAAGGTGGACACTCCTAGAAACCCAAATAGATTTCCCCCTGAATCAACTGCTGAACCCCACAAGGGATAATGTGTAGCAGGAACAATGCACAGTTATCCTCGGCCAGGAGGAGGGGATGTTGTGAATTTCTAACCGGACTGACTGATGGATTTTATGAATTTGCGTTGCAGTATATTACAAGTGGACTTTCAGGTGGGAATCTCAATAATTGTAACACCAAACTCTGACAGAATTACTCAATTCATCAGGACCTGGATATTCGCATTATGTGAGTATTGTGTTCCTGCTCATTTCCCATTTGCCACGTAAAATTTCTCTTTTAAATCACCCCATTCTCTCAATAGATCATCCCTTAAACTTTCAATATATGTCCTGTAATCATTTGTCTGGTCAGTTGATGAGTGGGTGTACGTTTTATCATCGTAATGTAAATCTCTTGTAAACATCTGTCAAAGGTTCCCTCAAAATACTTTGTTACAAGGAGAATAATCTCAGTTTCCCCAAACACCTGATCCCCCAATGACTGACTGTTTGTTTGCTGTCGATAAGGCACTCATCCGGCTTGTGTTGAAACATTTTCCACTTCCCTGCATCAGTGCAGCCCTGATAATGTGAACGAAAGTGAACATCCTCCAGATGAAGCACTGTGTCAGAGTGGTGTGCAATCCACCACATTCAACGTTCCCCTCTACACCACCGAGGCAAAGTGGCATCATTGTGCCAAAGGTAAAGTCACTGCAGTCCTACCTGACCATCGGGCTGGTTTAACCTGAAGATTACCACACCCCAGGTAAGGGGAGAAGTTGAGAAGGAGAGCTCATCTATTGGAGATGGATATTCTCAATATGTACCAGCAATGCCCAAGTCACATGAAAGAATAATGTTTTAAAAAAAAAGCCCTAACCATGCAACTAAAAACCCTCTCGCTACAAACCATTCTGTTAAATCTCCTCCGCCCCCTATCAGGGACCCTCCCGTCCTTCACAGTGTGTGGGGGATCTTTGGTTTGCACAGACTCAGCTCGTCTCTGCTCCTGTCTGTGATGTCATCATTCTGTGACAATGGCACTGAACCTCACTGTCTGTGAGGGTGGTGGGCACAGCGATCCTCATAGCGTTTAAGGCATATTTAGATGCCCACTTGTGATGCCAACGCAGAGAAGTCTAAGGGCCAAGTGCTGGAAAATTAGATTAGAATAGTTAGGTTGTGGTTTTTAACTGGCACAGGCTGGATGGGCCACAAAGCCTTTTTCTGGACTGTAGACCTCCGAGGCAGTTCACGTAGAAAGATGCCCAGCAATATTTCAAGCCATTTCAGAAAATGAGATATTAGAATGAATGACTCATGATTGCTCAGTGTTTTCTGGAGAAAAGTGAGGTACAAAGATGAAGTGGTTTACCAGGAAATTCTGGAGCTTGAATCCCAGGAAATTGCAAGTGCCACCATCAAGTGGAGGAATAAAAATGGGGCATCATCATTAGGACTGTATTAGAGGAAGGGACATATTGAGATTTGTGAGGCTGGAGAATATTAGAGACAGGAAGGTTTCTGAGACTGGAGAAGATTTCAAAAGTCGGGAAAAGTGAGGTTGGAGGAGGTTACAGAAATGGTGAGGATTGTGAGGCTGGATTAGATGCCAAACAAAGGGAGGTTTGTGAGGGTGAAGACAATTACAGCGCTGAGGAAGTTTATATGGGCTGGAGGAATTTACAGAGACAGGAGGGTGTTGAACAAAGAACGAAGAAAATTACAGCACAGGAACAGGCCTTTCAGCCCTCTAAGCCTGTGCCAATCCAGATCCTCTATCCGAACCTGTCACCTATTTTCCAATGATCTGTATCCCTCTGCTCCCTGCCCATTCGTGTATCTGTCTAGAGACATCTTAAATGACGCGGTCGTGCCCACCTCTACCACCTTCGCTGGCAATGTGTTCCAGGCACACTCCACCTGCTGTGTAAAGAATTTACCACACATATCCCCCTTAAACTTTCCCCTCTCACCTTGAAACTGGAGGAGATTAGAGGTGAGGTTTGTGAGACTGGAGGAATCTACAGAGATGGTGAGAGTTTTGAGGCTAGAGAGGGATTCCAACGATAGGCAGGTCGTGAGGCTGGAGAGGGATTTCAGCAATGTGGAGGGTGGTGAGGCTCGAGGTGATGGCTGCAGTAGTGCAAGGAGTGAGGCATGAGGGTCATTCTCATGATAGGGAGGGTGGTGAGGTTTGCGATATGATTCCTGCAATAGAGAGGGTGGTGAGGCCTCAGGGCAGGTTATCGTCTTAAACAGCACAGTGGAGTACACAGCACATGGAGTGCAGCAGTTACAGGAAGTGGTTCAACAACACTTTCTCCAAATCAAATAAAAATGGGCAATCAATATTAGTCTGTGCAGCAAAGGCCACATCCCATAAGTAGACTAAAATTATGGGTTTCTGGTTGGAGAGAGCTGGAAGAAGCTGAGATAATTCTCCTTGGGGCTAATTAGCAATGATTTTGTTGAGTTGTAGATTTGTTTCCAGGATATTAGTTTGCAGAGAGAGAAAAATTATTAACAGCGTCAACGTTGGTAACCACAGAATACAACACTCAGATAATTGGCAAATAATGCAGGGTGAAAATGTGAAGATTACTTGACTCAGCAAGTTCCCAGGATCTGGAACAGTCTGAATGGCAGCTGGATGCAGATTTAGCAGTTCTGATCAAAAGAGAGTTGGGATTAACTTTTAAGGCATGATCAAGAGGGCGTTGGACAAATGGCAGGGGAATTGGGTCAGATTTGCAGCACCTCTGGAATGAGAGTGAAGCCTTTGACAGGGTTCCACATGGTAGACTGATGAGTAAAGTTAGATCATGTGATTCACAAAGAGCTTGTTAATTGGAAGCAAAATTGGCTGAGTTGTAGGAGAGACCGTGGTGCTGGAGGATTTTTCAGAGTGGAGTTCTGTGACCAGCTGTGTTCCACAGCAATCGGTACAGGGTCCACTTCTTTGTTTCTCGTTAACATAAATGATTTGGAAGAGAATTTAAGGGACAAAATTAATAAGTTTGCAGATGATGCTAGAAATGGTGTTTATAGTGGTTAGTGAAGGTTATCTAAGATGACAGCAAGATCTTGATCAATTGGCTCAATGGGTTGAGGAGTAGAGGATGAAGTTCAATTTGAATAAATGTGAGATATTGTATTTTGGTAAAATGAACAAGTGTAGGATGTACACAATTGATGGTTGCACCCAGGATAGTGTTGTGGAACAGAGTAATGCGGAGATTCAGGTACATACTACTTTTGAAGTTTATGGAGACAGGTAGACAGGGTGGTTAATAAGTTGTATTAAAATAGACTGCCAAAGCTAGGACTTTTCTCACCGGGGCATAGGAGGTTAAAGGGTGACCTTACAGAGGTTTTTAAAATCATGAGGGCACAGATTATGTTGCTATTAAGGGCTTTTTTCCCGAGGGTTGGGCGATTTCAAGACAAGGGGACACTGTAAGATGAGAGGAGAAAGACATCTTTTAAAAAAAGACAAGAGGCTGAGATAGTAAATAAATATTTCACATGACTATTGACTGCAGAGAAGGATATGGAAGCTAGAGAGCTTGGAGACATAAATAATGAGTCGTGAAAAGTGTCCATATTACAGAGGTCTAGGTGCTGTACGTCTTAAACTGCATAAAGGTGGATCGGTCCCTGGCACCTGACCACAAATAGAGAGGGTGGTGAGGCTTCAGGGCATTTCCCTTTTGATGTCCTGGAACATGTACTACCGCTGGGTCCCTTGCTGAGATATTTGCATCACTGATAGACACTGGTGAAGTGCCAGAAGGCCGGGTGGCTAATGTGGTGCCATTCTTTAAGGAAAAGCCGGAGGACCATCGACCGTTGAGCCTGATGTCAGTGTTGGGTAAATTGCTGGAGGGGATTCTGAGGGACTGGATTTGCATGTGTTTAGAGAAGCAAAGACTCATTAGGGATAGTCAACATGGCTTTGTGAGTGGGGGTTCCTGTCTCACTAACTTGACTGAGATTTTTGAAGAAGTGATGAAGAAGGCAAAGCAGTGGACATTGTCTACATGGACGTCGGCAAGGCATTCACCAAAGCTCCGCATGACAGACTGGTTGGCAAGATTAGATCAAATGGAATCCAGGGAGAGTTAGCTATTTGAAAAAAAAATTGGCATGAAAGTAGGAGGCAAGATCATGGTTGGGGTTGGGGGTGGGTGTCTATTTTTTCAGTCTGGAGGACTATGAACAGCAGTGTGCTGCAAGGATCGGTGCTAGGTCCACTGCTTTTTGTCATTGATACAAATCATGTGGAATGAATATTGGAGGAATGGTTAGTAAGTGTGCAGATGACGCAAATTGTTGGTGTAGTAAACAGCAAAGAAGTTTGCCTCCAAGTACAATGGGAACTTAATCAGATGGGTCGATGGGCCAAGGAGTGCCAGAAATCAGTTTAGTTTGGATAAATGCGAGATATTGCATTATGGTAATGAAAATTAGGGCAGGGCTTAAACAGTTAATGATGAGGCCCTGGGGACTGTTATGCAACAGAGACTCCTTGGGGTGCGGGTGCACAGTTCCTTGAAGGTGGATTGTAGGTACAGAAGGTAGTGAAGATGATATTTGCTGTGCTGGCATTTATTGGTCAGTGCATTGAGTGTAGGAGTTGGGAGGTCATGCTATAGGTTGAACAAGACATTGATTATGCTGCTTTTGGAATACTGTTCAGTTCTGGTCTCCCTGCTATCGGAATGATGCTGTTAAACTTGGCAGGGTGCAGAAAAGATTTACAAGGATGTTGCAAGAGTTGGAAATTTTGAGCTGCAGGGAGAGGCTGAATACGCTGGGGCTGTTTTCCCTGGAACATTGAAGGCTGAGAGGTGACCTTATAGAAGTTAATAAAATTATGGTGGGCATAGGGTGAGTAGCCAGTTTAAGCTGTGAGGGAAAGTTTTTTTCTAAAAGGGAAAGTGGGTGGTGCCTGTGTAGAATGACCTGCTAGAGGAACTGGTGGAAGCTGGGACAATTATGACATTTAAGAGGCATCTGGATGGGCATGTTTTGAGGAATATAGGTCAAATGCTTGCAAATGGGATTAGATTAATTCGGGATATCTGGTCAGCATGGACAACTGGGACCAAAGGGATTGTTTCGTGGTGTACAACTCTGAATAAGCATTTTTGTTTTCATTTCAGATTTCCACAATTTTACTTCTGCACTGTTCTTAGTCTTTCGATCCCTCTGAAAGACTGAGTTACAGATCTATACAAAACCTGTCCTTCCTCCCTGGCTCTCCCACCTCTCTTTCAGGAGTTTTGTGCAAACACTGACTGGATCCCTTACCTGGAGGATATTTATTTATGAATTTGTTCTAATGATAATCCAGCATATTCCCCAAGTATCACTCCACAAATGTCCAGAGGATTTCTCAGTTTCACAGTCTGTGTGTTCTTCTGGTTCCTCGCTCACTGCACTCGCTTTCTGTTTGAAAGCTTAGTCTACAGTTGGAGAATTCAAACAGGAACACATCCAGATCTGACAGTCACTTTGTTTATCACAACTCAACTACCTCAGGATTTTGAACACTGAAGGAAAAAGCAACTCTCACAGTGGGGAGAAATGCACATGATCTGTGAAGATTCATCTGAAATGTCCTTCCACCAGCTCAGTGACACTGGGGAGAGACCATTCACCTGCTCTAAATGTGGGAAAGCATTCACTTAGTCATCCAAACTGTTAACACACTAGTGAGTTCACAAAGAAGCACAGTTGAAGGATTTTGCTGTCACTCTCACTATCAAATGAACCATGGTTTTGGGCTGTTTGTACTGATGTTACTGATCCCTGCTCAATTAAAGGTACTGGTATTGTGGATAAAATGTTAATATCAATTGTGTATCTGTAAGGTGGAGCTTGGAAATAGTCACGTTGTCATGACACATCGACACATTCACACTGACAAAAGACTATCCACCCGCACGGTGTGTGAAAAGGGATTTCCTGGTTCATCAGGACTGGTTAACTTGCAGCAAATTTCTGAGTAACTGTTAAGTTGGTTTTTGATTCTGCTGTAAGCTATATCCAAACCATGTTTTTTGGGCTTGTTCCTGGAGACCATAGGATCCTTCCGGTGTGGAAGCAGACCACTTAGCCCATCAAGTCCACACTGAACTTATGAAGAGTGTCTTACCCATACCCTGCCTGCGTGGGTTTCCTCCAGGTGCTCCAGTTTCCTTCCACAGTCCAAAAAATATGCAAATTGTGTAGATTGACTGTGCTAAATTGCTCATAGTGTCACGTGTGCAAAATGCAAGGACAGAGTAGGGTGTGAGACTGGGTGGGATGTTCTTTGGAGGGTTTGTGTGGACTCAATGGACTGAATGGCCGTTTTCCACGCTGTAGGAATTCTATGCTGATCTCGATGGCCCTTTATTTGTTAGTTATGCCTGGTCAATATGTCTGTACACCTTTACAATTACAGATTCTATTGCTCTCCACAGACTTGTTTCAAATTTTAATAGATATTTGTTTATTGGAAACAATGCAATCTTTCCTTTTTGATTTCTATCCACAAAATGAAAGATTTAAGTCGAAACAAAAGATTGGGATGTGTCCTGTACTATAATCCCTGATTGCATTTTCCCAATCAGCTATGAAACCTGGTGACCATTGTGACCGTCTGGGGGAAATGCAGTCTCCTCAGATCCTTACCGGTTGTCCATAGCAGTGATGGATCTCATGATGAATACATATACACTAGATATCACACAATGTCTTGGTTTATTTTCTATTTATTCTTCTGTCCATTACTCCGCAGAGACTGAGATAACGGTCTGGGGACCTAGGTTTGAAACCCACCATTCCAGATGGTAGAATTTGAGTTTAAACAAAAAAATCTGAAATAAGAATCTAATGATGACTGTAAATCCGTTTTCATTGTTGGAAAAACCTATGTCTTTTAGGGAAGGAAACTGCCACTCTTATCCAGGGATATCAAGATCCCATGAATGAATTTTTAAAAATTAATTTATAAAAAAACTCCTGCAAATACGTTTATCTCTGTCTTAATTTATTTGACAACCGACAGTTCAAACTGGTTGATGGTCACTTTCACTTTTGATAAAGTTGTGGCCTTTTCATGGTTGAAACAAAAAAAAAATGCACGAATGGAACCACAGTTGTTCTCGTAGGAACAATGCATGCTTTGATGTGTTTGGAAAAAAAACCTCATCTCACTTATGAGCCAGATATCAAAGTTGACCAGATCCTGAAGCTGTGTACCATGGAAGTGAAATTCTTCACCGTCTTATCCACTTGTGTTGCTATTTCAGGGAGCTATGGACTTGAACGTCCCGAACACCTTGAGAATTTCATCAAACTGACCCCCCATGGCAGGAATAGACAGGGCCAGCTTGGATTGATGATCATAATTCAGGCTCAACAAATCTACTGGAGCATTTTGAGAATGTAATTAGTGGTGAGTGTGGCCACCTCTCTGTACTGTAGTGATACAGATCCCCTGATCCTGTTTGCCCCAAATGGCTGATATTGAATGATTCCTTGGACATGCTGTGTCAGGATCTCCTGACTGAATCTTGTCTCACTTGCCCTGACTGAGAACTGTTTCCCTGAGACTTTGCGACGTGACCATTTGGTCGAAACATGAGTTTGTTGACACAGCTGCTGACCAGCCCTTGACTGACTGCTGGTAATAACAATGCTAAGCTGCCTGGTTTATGCCTGTGATAAACACCAGGCAAGACAGGAGCACCGTGAGACATTAGGTTCTAGTTGAGACGTCAAAGTGCAAAAATGCCATGCAAAGGCAGAGATACTGTGGCAGAACACATCTCAGGTGCTGAAAAACTTGTAGAGTTCTGACAGCAAGAATATACTTTGTGGACAGGCAATTCTGCATCTTGATGTAGCATTTTTATTTAACTTCTGGCTCACTTTGCCGATTTGAAAATATCTCTTGGTCTGGCTAATGTAAGAAGTGGTAATCTGATTAAACTCACAGGCCTTGACTTGTGAAAAATGAAGCAGTCACATGCACACTTGTTTGATTGGTTGCTGTTGTACTCAAATGAAAAATGTGCGTTTGTATACACCATATCGTTTCCTGGCTCAGTGTTTCCAAAATCTCTAGTTCAATACATCTCAAGTCATCGTCATCGGAGTCAAAACGAGTGAATACTTCGATAGCTTCATTTTTTTTGAAATTCTGAAATGCTATTTGTAATGAGGTAGTGTTGGCAGGCTATTTTCTTTTACTTCTGATGCCATGTGTGGATTTTCAGGGATGGTGTTGGTGGGAAGATGCGGCATGTACCAGGGATGAGGCACTAACGTTCACAGCAAGTGCTGAACATGCAGAAAAGGAGAGATTAACAGGTACCTTGGAACAAGCATAGTTGGAGGCAGTTGGGTGAGAGGACTGAGAGAAAGCACTTTGGTGGCAGCACCAGGACACGTGTTTGATTCCAGCCGTGGGTGACTGACTGCCTGTGTGGAGTTTGAACATTCTCCCTGTGTCTGTGGGTTTTCTCAAAGTGCTCCCACAGTCCAAAGATGTGCAGGTTAGGTGGATTAGCCATGTTAAATTGCCTGTAGTGTTTAGGGAGAGGTAGTTCAGGTGGGTGACAGGTTGGGCTGGGATGCTCTGAGGTTTGGTGTGGACTTGTTGGGCTGAAGGGCTGCTATGGTTCCAGAGTGTTGAGCAGATGGTGGAGAATCTGAGATAACAGGCCAAGTAGAACTGAAGGAACAGGAAGTCTGATGTCTCAGGCCGAGACACCCTTCTTAAAGTGTTGATCAGGCTGTTTTTTAAACTTGGTTTACTGAGATTGCACCATTCCTGGAAACACTGCAATACCAGGATGATGCGTGGAGAGGATGGAGCAAGCCCCTGTTGCAATCCCTGCTCTAAAAATCAGTTTAACATAGGGTCCTTAAGTAACGGACATGTCAGATATTAAAGCTGATAAGAACAGATTTTTTTTATTTGAAAAAATATACTTCATTCATAAGATGTACAAAAAATAAAACATATTTATACACCTACCCAATCATGTAAGCTGCTCCTTGTTGCCCCGGGGGGTATGTACACCAACTAAAGGAAAAAAAAAACAAAATAAAGCAAAAGCAAAACAAAAAAAGAAAAATACCCTGGCAGTCGTCTCCCCGCACAGTACCCGTTAGCCTCCCTGACCAGTTGGGGAAGGCGCCAGCTGGGCCCAGTTATCAGATCGGGCCCTTGTTTCTATTCTGGACGAGGGGTTTCATACGGTTGTCTTTCCCCACCGTGCCTTGGCGGCAGCTGCCCCAAGATTTAGTGTGTCCCTCAGCACATAGTTCTGAACCTTGGAGTGCGCCAGTCTGCAAAACGCGGTCGGGGTCAGTTCTTTCAGCTGGAAGACCAGCAAGTTGTGGGCAGACCAAAGAGAGTCTTTCACCGCATTGATTGTCCTCCAGGCACAGTTGATGTTGGTCTCGGTCTGCGTCCCGGGAAACAGCCCGTAGAGCACGGAGTCCCGTATCTCGGAGCTGCTCGGGACAAACCTCGACAACTACCACTGCATCCCCCGCCAGACCTTCTGCGCAGAGGGACACTCCAGAAGGAGGTGATTGACAGTCTTGTTACCACGCGCCCCCCGACCCCCGCCGCGGCCGCCTCGAGGACAGCGTGCGGTGGCGCAGAAATTCCGGGCATGCATACAGGATCTCACTGGCAGAGGCCCTCTCACCACCAGCCAAGCAATGTCCTTGTGCTTGTTTGAAAGTTCTGGCAATGAGGCATTCTGCCAAACGACTGCGGCAGTCTGCGGGGAGAGCCACACGATGGGATCCACCCTCTCCTTTTCGCTGAAGTATCTCAAGGATACTACGTGCTGAGCAGTGCCTGACGGCCTTGTGGTCAAAGGTGTTTCCCTTCAAAAATTTCTCCACAAAGGACAGATGGTACGGGACAGTCCAACTACTCAGAGCATTCCGCAGCAATGAGGCCAAGCCCGTCCTTCACAACACCGGGGACAGGTAGAACCTCAGTAAGTAGTGACACTTGGTGTTTGCGTACTGAGGATCTACACACAGCTTGATGCAGCCGCACACAAAGGTAGCCATCAGGGCGAGGGTGGCGTTCGGTACATCCTTTCCCCCATTTTCAAGGTCTTTGCACATGGTGTCCCTGCAGACCCGGTCCATCATCGACCCCCCCCAAATGAAGTGGAAGATAGCCCGGGTGACCACAGTGCGCAGGTCCAGGAGATAGGCCAGGCCTGGGCCACATACAACAGTACCGAAAGCCCCTCGCACCTGACAACCAGGTTTTTACCCGCGATCCAGAGGGACCGGATCGTCCACCTGCCCAGCTTCTGCTTCAGTTTGGAGATATGCTCCTCCCAAGTCTTAGTGCACGCCCCAGCTCCACTGAACCAAACACCCAGCACCTTCAGATAGTCTGTCCTGACGGTGAAGGGGATGAAGGAGCGGTCGTCCCAGTTCCCAAAGAACATGGCCTCGCTCTCATCCCTATTGACTTTGGCACCCGAGGCCAGTTCAAACTGGCTGCAGATGTCCAACAGCCTACTCACCGACCGACGATCAGTGCAGAAGACGGTGACATCGTCCATGTACAAGGAGGTCTTGACCTGAAGGCCTCCACTGCCTGGGATAGTCACGCCCTTCAGGCTCACTTCTTCCTGATGGATGTGGCAAAGGGCTTCATACAGCACACGAACAAGGCAGGAGAGAGCGGGCAGCCCTGCCTGACTCCAGATCTGACGGGAAAACTGTCCGATTCCTACCCATTGATCGAGACTGCGCTAACAATGTTGGTGAAGAGCAGTCGGAACCATTTGCGGATGCCCTCCCCGAACCCCAATTTGGAGAGGATGTCCCTCATGTAAGCATGGGAGACCCTGTCGAGGGCCTTCTCCTGGTCCAGGCTAACGAGGCTGGTGTCCACCCGCCTGTCCTCCACGTAGGCGATCGTATCCCTGATGAGCGCGAGGCTCTCAGCTATCTTCCTGCCTGGCACAGCACACGTTTGGTCAGGGTGAATCACCGACTCCAGGACAGACCTGACCCGGTTGGCTATGACCTTGGCCAGGATTTTGTAGTCCACGTACAATAGTGAAATGAGACGCCAATTCTTAATTTGTTCCCTCTCCCCCTTCCTCTTGTAAATGAGGGTGATGATGCCCTTCCTAATGGACTTGCACATTTCCTCTGCCTGAAGTGCACTATCGTACACCTCCAGCAGGTCCTGGCTGACCAGGTCCCACAGAGCGGAATACAGCTTGAACGGTCTTATCCCGTCGCTCCCGGGATTGTAATTCCTCTCCAAGGACTTGAGGGCTCTGGTCAGCTCGTCCAGGGATGTCGGCCGGTCCAGCCACTCCCTTGTGCCGTCGTCTAAGACCTCCGTGATAAATGACAGGAATGACTCGGAGGCCGTGCTGTCCGTAGGCTTTGCGTTGTACAGTCCGGCATAGAAGGATCTGCCGATCCTCAAAATGTCAGGCCGAGATGACGTCACTGAGCCGTCGTCCTCCTTCAGCCGGCTGAGCACAGAGATCTCTTTGTGCACCTTCTGAAAGAAGAAACGCAAGCACGTCTTATCGTGCTCCACAGAGCGGACCCTGGACCGGAAGATTATCCTGGAGGCCTCCGCGATGAAGAGGGAGGCTTGCTGCCCCCTCACCTCACGGAGGCCTTCGTGACATCGACCCCCATCGACTGCAGAAGGAGCAGGTTCTGCATCCTTTTCTGGAGTCGCGACAGCTTTCCCTGCCTCTCTCTCGCCTTCCGAACACCCTTGAGGACAAAGAACCCCTTGATGTTCTCCTTCACCATCTCCCACCAGTCGCCCAGAGACTCAAAGAGGGGTTTCACGGTTCTCCAGCCAGCATACTCCCTCTTGAGCTCCTCGACATTCTCTGGGGTCAACAGAGTTGTGTTGAGCTTCCATGTCCCCTTGCCGGCCTGCTGGTCGTCCTGTAAGTGACAGTCGGCCAGCAGGAGGCAGTGGTCAGAGAAGAACACCGGCTCGACGCCGGTGGACGTGACCGAGAACACCTGCGACACAAACAGGAAGTCTATACTTGAGCTGACAGACCCGTCTGGCCGCGACCAGGCGTGTCTCCACTGCGCTCCATCTGCAGGGATGCAGAAGACGTCGAGCAGCTTGGCGTCCTTCACCGTGACCATCAGGAATCTGGACGTGGCGCCCAGCTTACTCCCCCCACCTGCTGTCCCCACGCCGGATCTTCATCTGCATTGATGATGCAGTTGAAGTCTCCACCTAGGATGACCGGCGCGGACGTCGCCAGCAGGGGTGGAAGGTGCTGCAGGACGGCCAACTGCTCACTCCATACCGCTGGAACCTACATGGTGATCAGCCTCAGGGAACCGTTCCTGTAGGTGACATCAGCCACTAGGAGGCGCCGCCCCCACCACCTCCTGAACTTGAGAGATGGTGAAGTTGCGCCCCCGCAGCAGAATAGCCAGGCCCGAGGAGTGACAGTCATTACTCCCCAACCAGATCGAAGGCCCACAGGTCCAGGCTCCCGACCATTTCCTGTACCTGCTGAGGTGCGGTATCCCACACTCCTGCAAAAACAGGAGGTCCGCCTTGACGGTGGTCAGGTAGGCCAAGGTGGACACACATCGTGCAGTAGACTTGATGCTGTGCACATTAACACTCGCAACTCATACCGTCATTGTGGGCAGTGACCGCAGTACCCTCCCCGAGTCCAAGGTCCAGTCCCTCCATCTGTCCCTTCATGCCCATTGCCCAGGCAAACTGCTGGACACTCTCTGGGCTCAGGAAACCATCCGTGCTGCCTTCCGGGTCGCATCCCACCATCGGGGGTATGGAGGCAGGAGAGTCTGCCTGTGGGTCAGGCTGGGGACACACTGTTCCCTACTTCCCATCTGAAGGTTGCAGAGGGCCCTCCAGGGCCCCAGTGGCACGTGGCTGGGTGTCGGACGGAGCCTCAGGATGCCTCCCGTCCCCTGGAAGCCGGGTGCTGCTTTCCTTCTCCCTGGAAATCTTCAGCTTCTGCTTTGGGCGGACCTCCTCCGAACCCCCCTCGTCAGAGGAGCTCTTATAGCACCCCCGTAGCTGCCTCTTCCTAACTGATGGTTGCGGTGCTGGGGCCTGCCTTCCTCCTCGCCTTCCGGACTGTCGTCCACTCCCCTGGGTCACCTGTCGCCTCCTCCATCGACTCTGGGGGGCGGGGGGTGCGGAGCCTGCAGGGGCGCTTTGCTGGCTTCGGGTCCATCCTGCTGGGCTTGTCCCTCCTGCACGACCTGGCCCTCCTGCACACTAGGGGGTCCTTGCAGGGGCCTGGTGCCTTCCTCTCCTCCAGGGGGCTGGCCCGCATTGCCCCTGCCGGCGACCTGGGCGTAGGTGGTCCTCCGGCACGGGCATGCCCTGTAGAGGTGGCCCACTTCCCGACAAATGTTGCAGCTTTTCTCTTGTGGGCAATCCCTTGCAAGGTGTCCCTCCTCCCTGCAGTTCCTGCAGATGGTGGCTTTGCAGTCGGCCGCCACGTGACCTGACCTACCACAGGCATGGCAGACTTTGGGTTGCTCTGCGTAGGTCAGGTAGCCCTTGCTCTCACCGATCGCGAAGCTGGACGGTGGGTGTATGATGTTCCCATCTGCATCCGTCCTCAGCGTCACCCTGACCTGTCTTTTCTGGTCCAGATCCCGAAGGGTCCATTATGTTGGTTAGGTCCCCTTCCACCTTCACGTACCTTCCGAGGAAGGTCAGGACATCAACTGCTGGCACATGCGGGTTGTCCATGTGTGCAGTCACCATACGGCTCCTCTGTACCGGCATCACGAACAGCGGGACGGCTGTCAGTACAGAGACGAGACCCTCACCACTTTTCTCCTTGAAAACCTCCAGGAAGCGCTCGCAAAGCTTGGCACTCCTGAATGTCACATCAAAGAATTCTCCCCCGGGGAAATCCTGCAGTCAGTAAATGTCCGTGGCAGAAAACCCACAACAGTCCAACAGGACCCTCTTCTCAAAGAAGGTCCGGTGCACAGGTGCACCTTCATCCACTTTCTCCACAGAAACTCACACAGTGTTTCGGACCCCCTGACCCGGGACACGAGCCCTCGCCGCAGCCATCGTCGCAGGTCAGCTGCTCCCGTCATTGTCTGCATCAGCTGTCCATACGGGCAGCTTCACCAATCCCACCCGCTGTGCTCTTCCTTCTGCCCTGTAAATCTCTCATCATGCAAATCTCTCCTGAGGGCCACGAATGATTCTATTTCCAGTGCCTTCTCAGGCAGTGCATGGCTGGCAGGAACCACTCGCTGAAGTTGGTGGGTCTACTTCCCTCAATAAATATGACTCTTCAGTACAAAAAAAGACGATTCACCACCCCCTCCCTCCAAACCCACCCCACCCCGTCTGTTTCTTTGGAATGTGTAACTGCCTGCAGTGTCAATGTGCCTGCAGTTGCTAAAAGGGTCTGATTTTGTGCTGTTCTATTCTGTGCACTAAACAAACTGAACTATTAGCAATGCAACAAATGCCTGCCTCTTCCCAAATCAAACCAAAGCAAATACTTGAAACAAATTCTAATTCTAATTCTGATCAAGTAATATCACTGTCAGGAAGTACTGGGTCACAATTATAAACATAATTTCTGAGTCTAATCCATCTGACAGAGAATATATGAACTCTGGTCCCCAAACCACTCCAACATCCGGAACATCACTCCCCTCCCTTCATGGAAATGAACAGCGTGATGGTGGATATTAAGTTCAGTACATTGAATAAGTCACAAATGGTTTGACTTTGGCTCCAAACATTCCAATTACAATCTGCTAATTTAGAATTGCAAATTAAGATCCAAGAGCTGTAGAGATATAAAGGATGGAAACAGACTGATTGCTGCAACTTGTCTATTCGAACCAGATATCCTAAATTATTTTAGTTCCATTTGCCAGCATTAGGCCCGTATCCCTCTGTCCCTTTCCTGTTCATTTCCCAATCCTGATGCTGTTTAAGAGCTGTGACTGTACCACCTTCTCCATACATGCAGCATTCTCTACATGTAAAACTGTCCCTCAGGTCCCCTTTAAATCTTTCGCCTCTCAACTTAATCCCATGCTCTCAGGTTTGGATTCCTTTCCCTGAGGGAAAGGTATTGCCAATTCACCCCATCCAAGCCCCTCATGATTTTATAAACCTCTGTAAGGTCACGCCTCAGCCTATGACATTCCAGGGAATCAGCCCCGGCCTATTTAGCCTCCTCTCCCAGTAGCTCAAACTATTCAATCCATGCGCCATCCTTGTAAATCTTCTTTTTTCTGAAACCTTTCAGTTTAACAACGTCCCTGTCGCCGGGATATTATAACCGTGTGCAGTATTCTAAAAGTGGCAATGTTCTGTACATCTGCATCGGAACGTCCAAACTCCAATACACAATACATTGATCAATAAAAGCAAACATGCCAAATGCCTTCTTCGACACCCTGTCTAACTGTGACTCCGCTTTCAAGGAACAATGCATCTGCACCCCAATGTCTCTGTTTGGTGACACTCCCCAAGGCCCTCCCATTAACTTATAAGTCCTGCCCTAGTTTGCCTGACTAATTCGCAACACCTCACATTTATCTGAACTCTATCTGCCACTCATTGGCCCATTGGCCCATCTGATCAAGGTCGCGTTGTACTCTGAGATAACACTCCTCACTGTTCACAACAACATGAATTTTGGAGCCATCTGCAAACTTACTTACCATCCCTCCTATGCTTCCATCTAAATCATTTATACAAAGTTATGGATAAGCAGTGTCCCAGCACTGATTCTTGTGACACACTACAGGTCACAGGTCTCCAGTCCGATATATAACACTCTACCGTCACTCTGTGCCTCCTGCCTTCAAGCCAGTCTTGGATCCAAACCACTAGCTTCCAGTGGATTCCATGTGATCTAACCAGTCTACCATGAGGAACCTTTTCAAACACCTTTCCGAAGTGCATCCAAACAATGTTTACCCTCTCTGCCTTCATCAACCTTCTTTGTCACCTCTGCAAAATCCTCAAGTTAGTGGGACATGATTTACATCACACCAACACCAGAGTCAGATAACTGAGAACAGCACGTGAAGCAAAATACGTACATGAGATAACAAAGTGTGGAGCTGGATGAACACAGCAGGCCAAACAGCCCACAGCCTCCACAGCCAGCAGCCCCAGAGGAGACAGCCACGCTGAGCCCTGCCGAGTTTTCACCATCACCCCTAGACCTCCCCCTGACTGAGGTCAAATGGTCAGTCCTCAGTCAGGGGCTCACCTTTGTTCCCATTCACCCACACATCCACGAATGGCAGTCACGTTGGGACATCGAGCAGTTCTTTTTTTTCTGCCACCTTTGCCTCTCCAGCTATCTTCTCCTCTATCCAAGATAATAAAGTGGGAAGCTGGATGAACACAGCAGGCCAAGCAGCATCTCAGGAGCACAAAAGCTGACGTTTCGGGCCTAGACCTTTCATCAGAGAGGGGGATGGGGTGAGGGTTCTGGAATAAATAGGGAGAGAGGGGGAGGCGGACCGAAGATGGAGAGAAAAGAAGATAGGTGGAGAGAGTATAGGTGGTGAGGTAGGGAGGAGATAGGTCAGTCCAGGGAAGACGGACAGGTCAAGGAGGTGGGATGCAGTTAGTAGTTAGGAAATGGAGGTGCGGCTTGGGGTTGGAGGAAGGGATGGGTGAGAGGAAGAACAGGTTAGGGAGGCAGAGACAGGCTGAGCTGGTTTTTGGATGCAGCGGGTGGAGAGGAAGGGCCGGGCTGGTTGTGTGGTACAGTCGGGGGAGGGGACGAACTGGGGTGGTTTTGGGATATGCTGGGGGAAGGGGAGATTTTGAAGCTGGTGAAGTCCACATTGATACCATTGGGCTGCAGGGTTCCCAAGGGGAATATGAGTTGCTGTTCCTGCAACCTTCAGGTGGCATCATTGTGGCACTGCAGGAGGCCCATGGACATGTCATCTAAAGAATGGGAGGGGGATTTGAAATGGTTCGTGACTGGGAGGTGCAGTTGTTTATTGCGAACCGAGCGGAGGTGTTCTGCAAAGCGGTCCCCAAGCCTCCGCTTGGTTTCCCCAATGTAGAGGAAGCCACACCGGGTACGATGGTTACAGAATACCACATTGGCAGAGGTGCAGGTGAACCTCTGCTTAATATGGAAAGTCATCTTGGGGCCTGGGATAGGGGTGAGGGAGGAGGTGTGGGGGCAAGTGTAGCATTTCCTGCGGTTGCAGGAGAAGGTGCCGGGTGTGGTGGGGTTGGAGGGCAGTGTGGAGCGAGCAAGGGAGTCACGGAGAGAGTGGTCTCTCCGGAAAGCAGACAAGGGTGGGGATGGAAAAATGTCTTGGGTGGTGGGGTCGGATTGTAGATGGCGGAAGTGTTGGAGGAAGATGCGTTGTATCTGGAGGTTGGTGGGGTGGTGTGTGAGAACGAGGGGGATCCCCTTTGGGCGGTTTTGGTGGGGGCGGTGTGTGAGGAATGTGTTGCGGGAAATGTGGGAGATACGGTCAAGGGCATTCTCGACCACTCTGGGGGGAAAGTTGCGGTTCTTGATGAACTTGGACATCTGGGATGTGCGGGAGTGGAATGTCTCATCCTGGGAGCAGATACAGCAGAGGAGGAGGAATTGGGAATAGGGGATGGAGATCACTCTATCCATCTCCCCTATCCATCTTTGATTCACCTCTCCCTCTCTCCCTATTTATTTCAGGACCATCTCCACATCCCCCTTTTCTGATGAAGGATCGAGGCCTGAAACATCAGCTTTTGTGCTCCTAAGATGCTGCTTGGCCTGCTGTGTTTATCCAGCTCCACACTTTGTTATCTCGGATTCTCCAGCATCAGCAGTTCCCATTATCTCTGATACAAAATGTGTACATTACTGGTTAAAAATACTGAAATAATTTCATTGTCTTCAACTTTAAAATCAAAGGCTGGAGTCTGCAGCTCAAAAGATATCAGAAGCACTGGGGTGAGAGGAAACCCACAGTTCAGGAAACGCCCAGTATTCAGGGTGATGTCACTAAGCAATTGCCCGTATGTGATAACATCACCCACTTGAACATAGAGCATTCGGGTCTGCACAAACAGGTGGTCTGCACGAAGGATGTGAGGGTCTGTGGAGTGATCGAAAGGAAATTGATGAGAATGACTCAGGACCTGAGGGATATTAGGTGTAAGGTCAGGTTGGAGAAACTGAGGTTTTTCTGCACAAAGCGCACGAGATTGATGATCTTTGACAAAGATGTCTAGGTCTATGATACTCCTGAACATCCCAGGTGTCATCTTCTTTCAAAAACTGCAACTTGCCCTCCACAGTGATCAAAAATACCCTCGACCGTGTCTCCTGCATTTCCCGCAAGTCATCCCTCTCGCCCACTATTCACAATAATAACCAAAACAGGATACCCTTCGTCCTCACGTACCACCCAACCATCCTCCAAATCCAACGCATCATCCTCCGACACTTCCGCCATCTGCAATCCGACCCCACCACCATAAACATTTTTCCGTTCCTACCCTTATCTGCTTTCCGGAAGGACCTCGCTCTCCGTGACTCCCTTGTCCGCTCCACACTCCCCTCCAGCCCCACCAACCCCGGCACTTTTCCCTGCAACTGAAGCAAGTGCCATACCTGCCCCTATATCTCCCCCTTCACCCCGATCCCAGGCCCGAGGAAGACTTTTCACATATAACCGATGTTCATCTGCACATCTGTCAATGTTATGTACTGTATCCGCTGTTCCCATTGCAGCCTCCTCTACATCGGGGAAACCAAGCAGAGGCTTGGAGACCGCTTTGCGGAACACCTATGCTCTGTTCGCAACAAACAACTACACGTCCCAGTCGCGAACCATTTCAATTCCCACCCCCCACCCCCCAACTCCTCTGACAGCATGTCCATCCTGGGCCTCCTACATTGGCACGATGATGCCACCCAAAAGATGCAGGAACAGCATCTCATATTTTGCTTGGGAACTCTGCAGCCCGAGGGTATCAATGTGGATGTCAGAAGCTTCAAAATCTCCCCTCCCTCGCCCACATGTCAAAACCAGCCCAGCTAGTCCCTGCATCCCGAACCATTCCTCCCATCTCAAGCCCCACCCCCATCCCCTATCCACTATCCTCACCCCACACAACCCCCCCCCCCACCCTGACATGTCCGTCCTCCCTGGACTGACCTATCTCCCCCTAACTCCACACCTACATTCACCTTCACTGTTTCTAACCCCACCTCTTTGACCTGTCTGTCTCCTCTCACCCTATCTTCTCCTTTATCCATCTTCCATCCGCCTCCCCGTCTCCCTATTTATTTCAGAATCCCCTTCCCCTGCCCCATTTCTGAAGAAGGGCCCCGACCCAAAACGCCAAACATTCCTGCTCCCCTGATGCTGCCTGGCCTGCTGTGTTCATCCAGCTCCACACCTTGTTATTCTCAGCCTAGAGCATCGGCAGTTCCTGCTCCCCCCATCACCATTCATGACTGGTTGCAGCAGGATAGTTGGCCGGTTGATCTTGCAATCATTCCACCCTGTCTGTAATGCATTAGTTCTGCTGTTTGTAATGCAAGCAGTCGAATGCAGTATCTATAACAGTTGGCATCAGTTTCAGGTACACATGGTTCTGATCCCGGCACGTTTGCCTGCGCTCGTCACTGAACCATTAATCAACTTCATGGGAACCATAGACTGAGGGATTATCCGGGACAAAGAGTCCCAGATTCTGGTGGAATACAATTCTGCTGCTGCTGCTGCTGCTGAGGTTTTCATCACCACATGGATGCCCAGTTTTGAGCTGCAATAAGTGCAATGTAATGTCCCCCAGTTCAGACCGAGTCCCACCGCCCTTGTACGCAGTGACCTACTCCGTTTTCTGATGTGGTAACACTTCCATTTGAATATTCTCATTCTTCTGGCGGTCTTCCTGTGGTGTCACGCCTCCAATTTGTTACATTCCTCAAAACACATTTAACATATTCATCTGAATCTTTTCCCTTCCAGTAGGGGCATCTTCGGGTGGCACGATGGCTCAGTGGTTAGCACTGCTGCTTCACAGCGCTCAGGATGTAGGTTCAATTCCAACTGTCTGTGTGGAGTTTACATATTCTCCCCGTGTCTGCGTGGGTTTCCTCCAGGTGGTCGGCTTTCCACCCACAGTCTAAAGATGTGCGGGCTAGCTGAATTGGCCATGCTAAATTGTCCATAGTGTTGAGGGATGTGTAGGTTAGGTTGGTAACAAGGGGATGGGTCTGGATGGGGTGCTCTGAGGGTCGGTGTGGACTTGCTAGGCTGGAGGACTTGCTTCCACACTGTAGGAAGGTTTTAGAAGTGAATGTTTCTCTCCCTGACCATGACTAAGAGCTCTGCAGTGTCAGTGATGCCAGCGTTATGTCATTTGGAACCAATGCATTTGTGCACCTTGCGCTGCCACTCACTTCTCAGTGTTTGGGGATCCATGTTGCACAGGGCGTTTGAGCAGCTTTGACATACTTTTTCAGAATATATTCAAAAATACAAATTGCTGAAGAAACTCAGCAGGTCTGGCAGCACCTGCAGAGTGAAAGCAAATTTAATCTGTTGGACCCAGTGATGCCTTTTCAAAGCTCCCAGTTTCTGCAGCAATTTTTCTTCAGATTTCCAGCATGCACGGTTCTTTGTTTTGTTGAAAACTCAATTAGTGCTGATTCATTTCTGGAGAAACTCAGCAGGTCTAGGAGACAGAGAAACAGAGTTAAGGTTTCAAGCCCAGTGGGACCCTTGTACAGAACTAGAAAGGTTTGGAAAATAATCTTTTTAATACCTTGGCAGAAATGGAGGACTGGTGACAGGAACCAGAGGCTGTGGGGACGCTGTGCAAGATACAATGGGCTTTCAATTGTGGTGAAAGAGGAGCAGATGTACAGTGGGAATAAATAAAGGTGTGAGTGGGGGAGATGGGTTCTCTCTATTGAGTGCAATGTTAACAAACTCAAACAAGACAAAGTCACATCTTCTGCATCATATTGTGTTCAACATGTCTCCATTAATAACTCTGAATGTCGTGTGCATATATAAGCAATCTGATCTATCTGCACATGCACACTGATTAAACAGTGTATGTAAAATAATTTCTCCTCCATTCCATTTCAAACTACCGTGTTTTGTTTACATTGTCACTCACCATTCCTTCAGCCAAATTTATTCTGTTTCTTTCTCTGTGTTTTATTTTATTCCGTCTATGAAGAAGAAATTGGCTACTGGGCGATATCATGTTCGTCCTGCCCAGTCTGCACAGCCACTGTCCCCGCTTCCTTACTGTTTCTTAATCACTCACATAGATATTGTCTCTGACCCTTTACTCCCAATAAGCAAAGCAATTGGAAATGTAATGTTTACTTTTGGGCTAACGCCAAAAAATCAGTAAAGAAAAGCTGTATAAACTGCAAAAAAAGTTCTTTGTAACTTTAGAAGAAAATTATTGCAAGTGTTGTGTTAAAGATAAAATGTTGCCCTATTAGGGCAGTGAGAGGAAAGTTCAGCAAAACCCACATTTCGAGTCTTTCTCCAGGCAGTTGTGGCTATAGACAGTGTTTAGTTTGGCATTTGTTGTGGTGGAGGAGACATCAGCGCAGGAACAACCTCTCGATTGGCTCTTAGGTAAACGGTTAAACGTGACATCGCATGTGGATGACACGGCAGAATCATTGAGTCTGTGAAGGGAAAGCATCACCTTTCTCCTCTAACTCTATCATTGTGAGAGTAATTGGAGATGGGCACTAAGACCGAAAGCAGGCAATGTCAGCATCTCACACAGACCAGGTATTGTTGTTACATTAAAAGTGTCAGAGTGAAAGGGGTTAACTGGAGCTGTTTGTTCCGTGACTGGAATTAATGTCAGTCTCCATGGATACTAACTGTGTCACTGGAGGGTTTTCCTCTTCTGTTAATAAGGGGTTTCTTCCAATGCGTTATCCCATAGTATCAGTGGCTGTTTCATCCTCAACACGATTGGGATCAGCAGCTCCAGAGAGAGGGAGAGATCAGAATCTGTGAAGAGCAGTTTGGGATGTTCCAATAATGGATCAGAATCTCAGAACCACACACGGGAATGTTACAACAATGTACCAGAATCTGACAGGAATAGATTGGAATGTTCCAACCATGGACAGGAGTTTATCCAATGGCCTTTACTGGCTTTCTATCGATTGGTTACCGTTAACATTGCAAATACAAGCTGTACTGATGGTTATTCAGGCTGGTTACTATCCCATCCTCGCTGTTGTTGGTGTTCCTGGTAAGTCTCTCTATCTCTGTCCAGTCATTTATTCTGTAAAACTTTGTGAACAGCATCTCAATTTCTATGATCTATATCTGGCAAAGATGTAAACTACTGTATTCACTTTCAATTACAAACTCTATTCTTATTCCATGGCTTTTTTCACCTTCACTTACAAACACCCACGGAGCAACAAACGAGTTCATAACCTCCATGGGCCCATTTTGTCCTGATCTGATTTATATCACAATATTCCCTTTATCACCAATAATATTCCCAGTTTTCACTTCTTATTCAATGCTCTTTCCGAATAAACTAAAATCTGCTCCTTTCCAGTTGCCGTTCTCTTCTGGCCACATTTGCAGTGACTAATATTTTAATTGTGTACTTATTCTTATCTCTACCTGGTCCTATGTCAGTTGCAAAGTGTGAGGGCAGTTTGATTCTAAAATGAGGTGGTCACAGCTTTGTGTCACTGGGTTCAGCAGAACCCGTCGATAGCCATGAGTGGGTGCCATGTCCATCATCTCCTCAGTGCAGTGCTCCAATGTATTCATTTGGTGACAGAGGCATCTCTCTTCACCCCCACTGACCCACTGCTGAGTGGGATACATTAATTCTGTCTCCACAGAAGAAGATACAGAAAATCTTCCAGAAATTCTACAGGACAGTGACTGTGAAAATGAGAAACTGTGGGAGATTAGAATTAATAAAGAAGAATTATTCAAACCTAATTGAACTGAAGTTTGGTACTTTGCTCTGGTATGTCCCAGAGTATACATGGAGGTGGCAATAGAGCTAGTGAAAGAGTTACAGGGCCATACAGCTCTTCAGTCGAACCAGTCCATGTCAAACATAACCCCAAACTATCCTAGTCCCACCTGCCTGGGCTTGGCCCATACCTCTCCAATTGCTCCCTGTTCATGCACTTATCCAAATGTCATTTAAAACTTGGAACTACAAGAAAGAATTATTTGCTACCAAACAAAAGTCTTAAGATTGTGGAATTGCTTGTTCCTGCAGAATGGAAAATAACTGTTGTAACCCAGATAAAATCCGGAGTGGGAGGGGGAAAGAAAAACTAAAATTTGGGCAACTTGTTGCCAGTTATGAGGAAAATATTGGAATCTTTTATGAGGACTGTGAAAACTTGACACTTGGGGAATCATATTATGACTTGGCAAAGTCAACTTAGGTTAGGAAAGGGAAATCATCTTTGATAAACCTGTGGAGTTTGTGTTTATTAAAGCATCCACAAATTTTGGACCTGCGTCCAAATTATCCCCAGAAACGTCTTCCATTGCTGCTTCACAGTCTTCCCTGCTAAGATTGTATTCCTATTAACTTTGACCAGTTCCCCCCTCATGTCTTTGCAGTTTCATTCCTTAATTATAATCGAGACACATCCAAATGTGAGCAATACATTTAAACTGAAAGAGGGAGGCTTGATAGATAAGACATGGAGAAAGATTGGAGTATTTATTAACTCAGTATATGTCATGTATGTATGAGAGAGAGAGAAAGTGAGAGAGAATATGGATGATGAGATGTAAAAATAGAGAAAACTGGAATATTGACAGAAGTGGATGTAATTTCCTATTTGTTTTGGCAATTCCTGTGTGTTGTGGCCCTTCATCTAGTGCATGCACGGCTGAGTAATATGTATATATTGGTTGAAGCATTCACACATGAGAACCAGTGGGAGTGATGTATTTGAATTTCCAGAATACTTTTGATATGATTGCACACAGGTGAATGAATAAAGCTGGAGTCCAGGGGTAAGGGGGAATCTACTACATGGATTGAGAATTGTTTAGGTGAGACCATACAGAGAGTTAATCCCTTTTCCAGACTGAACACTGTTATGTGTTTGGACCACAGTAATTTGAAAGGCATGCGGACAATTTGGATGTGGCCTGCAAGAGTATACATCTCATTTTGTGTTGATTAAATGGTGGGAGGTTGGGAAGTGTTGTTGTCCAAAACAACCTGCATGTCTGTGATCAAAGGTTGCCAAATATAGTACATACAGGGGTATCAGTAATGAGGGAAGTAAATGGTATGTTGCCCTTCATTGTAAATTATTCAAGTACAAAAATAAAGCCATCTTTCTGCACTTGTAGAGCCTTGATCAGAGAGTATTTAGGGTCACTGTGTGCAATATGGTCTCTTTTGTAAGGAAAGATCACCTTCCCACAGACACGGTGCAGACGAGTATCACCAGTCTCATCCCTGAGATGTTGGCACCATGAGGAAACTGGCTGTTTAATTTGTAGAGCTGTGAAAGAATAACAGATAATTCCTTGAAAACTTAGGGTTGGTGATGAACAATTATGCCCAAACAACACATTGATATGGTTAGAAATTCCATACTTTACCGATGTCAATACATCTTGGTTTTACATGTAGAATTACACAGGCTCCATGTCGATTGAGAGTGAAGTGCTGGCTCTGAATGAACTCTCTCCACATTGATGTGTGACCCGACACTGAATGTCATGTTGTTCACAATCCCGACATTAGCCATAATACCTTACTTCTGAAACAGAAAGCCACCCCAACCAGATTCTGATCTCCATAGTGAACACAAGTCTGTCTTGTCGAAGGATGCGAGCTTGAGATTTTGCACAAAACATTAGGCTTCCCACCTCACTGCTGTAAAACTGCATTAAAGTACCACATGTGTATTACGAGCAATGGGCACATGAGGAACAGCGTGGAGCAGACTATCTGTGCAGCCCCTGCCCCATTGCTTGTCGTGTTGGAGCATCAGTTACCTCACTCTGTTTCCATGTAAGTGACTGTAGAGGTTGAATGGCCTCCTCCTGTTCATATGTCAGTGACTCAAGGGGCTGAACAGCAGGGCCAAGTGCCTAATTGGGCTTCCCCGGATTCCTGTGTAACAGCTCAATGTGCGAACTAGTGTGACAATGCTGTAACTGTATGAGGTTATTTTGTCCTGGTTTCTTTTAAGAGAGGGATTGAACAAGAGGCACAAAGCTGTCTAGTTAATAAAACTTGAGGAAGCAGCTTGAGAGGCTTTGGCTTTTTTCACAACATCTGTTAACTATTTCACGACTTGTAGCTCTGAATAAATGTAAACAGAAAGGCACCACACTCTTCTGGGGAAGAGAATTCCCATTCAAAATGCCCTTTTAGAATTTCTTCTCATCCATCTTATAGAATCAGAAACTCATGTAATGTAACAATGCAATCTGATCTCTTCCCATTTCCCAGTATTTGGCCGATATCCATCTAAACCCTTCTTGTTCATTTACCAACCCAGGTTCCCTTTAACTGTGTAACTGCACCCGTCTCCACCACTTCTGGCTGCACTTTCTGTACATAGACCACTCTCTGCATGAAAATGTTGCCCCACATTCCCTTCTATATCTTTCCCCTCTCACCTTCAACATAGGCACTTTACTTCTTGACTGCTGGGAAACAGATCTTGGCTTTTCAGACTATTCATGCTCCTCATGGTTGTATAAACTTCTGTAATATCACCCCTCAATCTCCAACACACCAGGGGAAAAAGCTGCAAACTATTCAGCATCTCCCTCTTGCTCAAACCCTCAAATCCAGGAGCATGCTTGCCAATCTTTTCTGCTCCTCTCAAGGTTAACAACGTCCTTCCTTTAGCAGAGCCAACCAATATGTGCGCAGTATTCTTAAAGTCGCCTCATCAACGTTCTGTACAGGAGCAACATGCCATCCCAACCCCTATACCCAATGTTCTGACTGATTAGGGCAATCATGACAAATGTGTCCTTCCCTACCCTGTCTCACATGCTACTTCACTTTGAAGGAACTATGTGAGTGCACTGAAGGTCTCTTTATTCAGCAACAGTCCCCAGGGCCCCAGCATTAACTGTATAAGTCCTGCCCTGCTTCACCTTACCAAATGCAAAACCTCTCATTTACCTAAATTAAACTCCATCAGCCACACCTTGGCCCATTGGCGCATCTGATCAATGTCCCATTGCACTCTGAGATAATCTTCACCACTGCCCACTGCACCACTTTTTCATGTTATCTGGAAACTTACTAACCATGTCTCTGATATTCTCATCCACATCCTTGATATTAATGATAGAAAGGAGTGAACACAGCACTGAGACTTGCGGTACACCACTGGTCACTGGTCTCCAGTCTGTAAAACAATCCTCTGCCTTCAAGCCAGTTTTGAATTCAATTGGCTATCTCCCCCGGATCCCATGTGCCCTCCCATTAATAAACTGTCTACCGTTCGGAACCTTACCAAACACCATCCTAAAGTCCATAAAGACAACTCTGCCTTCATCAACCTGCTTTATCACCTCTTCAAAATAATCAAGTTAGTGAGACATGTTTTACACTGCACAAAGCCGTGTTGCCGATCTCTAATTAATGCTTGCCTTTCCAACTGCTTGTAAATCCTGTCCCTCAGAATCCCCTCCAACAACTTACCCAGCTCTCATGTCAGGCTCACTGGTCTATGGTTCCCTGGCTTGGCTGATCACTGTTTCCTTTTCCAGTCCCACTCCTCCACTGGTCACAGCAAATGTTAAATGTAACCAGGTTGGTGATGTGGTCGATGATATAGGGCTCAGACTGGGTCAGGATCAGTGTTAGGAACAAGACAGGCAGTATTCTTTAATCTGCTAAAAAGCATGTTTCTGACCAAAATAAAGTTACTCAAGCTATGCTGGAAAGAAGAATGTAAAACAGTTTGCGTCTGCAAATACGTACATTAATATTTTCCCCTTCTAAAAATAATGACACACACACACACACACACACACACACACACACAGACACGTATGTTTGAAGACAAACTGAAATGTTAATTTGAAATAACTTTGTCCACATAAGAGATGAACTCATGATTAAAGGAAAAATATGAGATTTCCCCAAATGTTATTCTGCTTCCAAATATGTTCTGTTCGCGCAAGTTGTTGGCAATGAGATTCCTTACTGGAACAGTTAGATTTGGCTGAATTCCCTTTGCTTCGGGCAGTGGGAGATTCCAGTGAATCCTCGTCATGAATCCTCCACGAGTGGTAAAGGTGACTAACCGGTGTTTAGCTCTCAAACATTGCTGAGATGAGAAAGAAAGAAAGAGAGACTGAGCAATAGGCCGTTGCTAAACAGGGAGGTTACATTATTTTTCCCTTTCTGAGTTGAGTCACACAAGAATGTTATTCGACTCCCAAACTGGAACAAGTTCTGTTTGACCGAACTATATGTTTCTGCCACATTTCCTGCTCCATGTCGGTGCATCATTGCTGCTGTCATACACAGAGCCATTTCCTTAGCAACAAATGGGCCTACTTGATTTAAAGATATGTTTATATGTGCCTGTGTAATTTAAAAATAAAATGTTTAATGTTTTCACAATATCTTTGTTAAAATGAATGTGCCTTATTCCTGAAAAAACACAGCAATTACTAGAAAAGCTCAGCAGGCTGGGAGCATCAATGAAGAGAAATCAGAGTTAATGTTTCAGGCCCAGTGAACCTTCCTCAGAACCTGTTTTTTTTAAAATTACTTCCTCAGTTTTATTCTCCCATCCACGAGGAAATATCCATCAGGTATTCACCAGGTATGCCATCTTGAAAATCTTACATAATCAAAAAGAACATTTCTCGTTCTCAGGCCTGAGCTGTTAATCCTCCAGAACATCATGCCTTCATCCCAGGGCAGTGTATAGCGAACCATCTTTGAAAATTTTCAAACATTGTCGTGTTTGCGCTGCACAGATGCAGGGAAACATGCCTAAGATCATACCTGGCACACTTTGCAAGAAACGGCATCATTCAATTCACTTTCCAAATCACTTGCAACAGCTTCAGAACAATATTATATGATTTATGTACCAGGACGCACAAATCCCTCAGTGGCACTGACCTCTGCGTTCCTTCTCCAGTCATATAATTTACTGCTGTTTTATCCTTTCGCCGAAATACAAACTTCCCATAACACACACTGCACTGTTTTATTTGCAATCCCGAAAGTTTGCTCATTCTCATCCCCTGCCGACAGCCCGTTGTAGATGCTCAGCCTCCACTCGACATCTTATTGGATGACTCTGCTGGTGTACTAGCAAATTGAGCTCCAATCCTATCAGCCCTTGATCCAAAGCGGTAATCTAGTGTGTGAGCTGTTGATGACCTCACACTGATCCCTGAAGAATTCCAGTAGTTGCAGCTTCCCAAACTGAAAATAAATCATTATCTCTACTCTGCATTTCCTGTTAGCTAACCAGGGCTCGCTGTGTAGCAGCTGGGAAAGGTTGCAGGGCCTCTCCTGTGGTGTGCAGCTGGTTGTCCAGGTGTTTCTGTGCTCAGCAACACACCGTTAGGGTTATTTGTTGTCAGATCATCAGGTAGAGGTTGTACTGTCAATGACTCTGATCCTTGAGTGTTTAAAAAACAAGCACAGCATATAGACTGACATTTGAGTAGAATGCTACACTGTCAAAAATGCTGCCTTTTAGATGCAGCAATACATCTAGTCTGCCCTCTCAATCAGGTGCCCGGTTTTCCCCGGACACGTGTTGAGGAGGAGAGGAGATTTCCTATCATCTGGTTAACATTTATCTCTTTAACAACACCATGAACACAGATAATCTTAATGATTAATTTCATTTTTGGCTGTGGGTGCTGTGTGGAAAAATGCCACAATTGGTACACAATAAAATTTTAAAAAATGTCTTTGACGAGTGACCTTCCAGATGTTTGCAAAGCCATAAGGGGCACAGAGGTGGAAAGAATCAAGGTCTTTTCCCCGGGGTTGGGGGAGTACAAGCCGAGAGGGCACAGCTTTAAGGGGAGAGGGGAAAGGTTTAAAAGGGACTTAAAGAGCAACATTTTCATGCAGAGGGTGGTGTGTTTATGGAATGAGCCGCCAGAGGAAGTGGTGGAGGCTGGTACAATTACAACATTTAAAAGGCATCTGGATGAATATACGTTTGGGAACACTTGAGAGAAGTATGGACCAAATGCTGGCAAATGGGCCTAGATTTATTCAGGATATTTGGGCAGCGAGGACGAGTTGGATTGAAGGGTCTGTTTGTATACTGTATATCTTTATGTCTCTCTGACTCCATGTCTGAATGTGTCATTTTAATCCTGTGTAACTCCTGAGAGAGGAGAAATGATCTCCTATCTCATTGCCAGAACGATCTCATTGTTTGAATGGGGAATTCCTTTCCCTCTGTAACAGCCTTGAGGGTTGGAGTGAGAGAGTAACACACAAGATACGAGTTGCAGTTGGCAAATTGGACCCTGAAGCCTGCTGCTTAATTTAGAAAGATCATGGCTGATCTGTTTGTGGCTGAACACCCCTTTCCTGTTTATTCCCAATAATGGACTCTCTTGTCCATGAAAGGTCAGTTGACCTCTGCCTTGGATATCTTCACTGACCCAGTGTTCACTGTTGCCTGGGGATGAGAACACCACAGAGAGCACAATACTAAAGAGAAAGATACATTCTTATCTCAATGTTAATTAGGAGACTCCTTAAAGTGTGTTACCCTCACAGCAGGTTGCCTCCTTTTTCAAGAACACAACAAATAGGAGCAGATGTCGGCCATTCATCCCCTCAAAACTATTCCGTATTCCGATTGACTCTGCTCTGTAAAGTATTTACCAATCTCAGCCATCACTGCTCTCTTCGGAAAATATTCATGATACCTTCTGACCAGACAATATAAGAAGATGGAGCAGAATTAACCATTTGGTCCATCGAATCTGCTCTGCTATTTGATTATGCTTGACATGTTTGTCTTCTCACCATAACCCTCGATCTGCTTGTTGATCAAAACGTATATATCTCAGTCTTAGAGACACGGCTATGTGTGTGTGTGTGTGTGTGTGTGTGTGTGTGTGTGTGTGTGTGTGTGTGTGTGTGTGTGTGTGTGTGTGTGTGTGTGTGTGTGTATGTATATATACACTGAGATTATTTGAATGTAGAGAGGGAGGGGTGTCTTAGATTGCAAAGAGATCCTGAACAACTGGATGATTGATTCGAAAGATGTAGCAAATCCTTTGGTCCAACATGTCCATGCTGACCAGATATCCGAATTAATCTCATCCTATTTGCCAGCATTTGGACTATATTCCTCTGGATCCTTCCAATTCATATACCCATCCAGATACCTTTACAATGTTGTTTTCAATAGCCTCCAGCATTTCGTCTGGCAGTTCATTCCATTTTCTTTTTAATCTTTGCCCTCTAACTTCTGACTCCCCATGCTCTGGGAAAAAGACGTTGACAATTCACTCTCGCGATCCCCTTCATGATTTTATACACACATACAAAGGGCAAGTTTTACTTGAATCAACACGAATGGCTGTGCTTTCTGTTATCCCGGGCCTGAATTCTGAAATTCAACACTGATACCACTTGCTTCTCGATTAAGTCCCCAAAGTGCAGCACAGTGGTTCAGTGGTTAGCACTGCAGCCTCATCGCGCCAGGGACCCGGGTTCGACTCCAGCCTCGGGCAACTGTCTGTGCGGAGTTTGCACGTTCTCCCCGTGTCTGCGTGGGTTTTCTCCGGGTGGTCCAGTTTCCTCCCACAGTCCAAAGATGTGTAGGCTAGTTCGATTGGCCATGCTAAATTGCCTGTAATGTTCAGGGGTGTGTGGGTTACAGGGGGATGGGCCTGGGTGGGATCCTCCAGGGGCAGTGTGGACTTGTTGGGCCGAAGGGCCTGTTTCCACACTGTAGGGAATCTAATCTAATTCTAGAAAAAAAATCAACTTGTTCAAACATACTATGAGTCAGCTCTGTGAGATTTGAATCTCGACCTTTATGCCCACAGGTAGGGATATTACCACCACACTGCAATCGTCCCTGATCCCGCAACATTATTCTTCTGTTACCCTGGGGCTAAATTGTGAAATTCAACACTGATACCGCTTCTTTCTCAATCAAACCACAATTCTAGAAAAAAATTAACCAACTTGTTCAGGCATATTATGAAACATATCTGGGGAATTTGAATCCAGGCCTTTGGACCCAAAGGTGGAGACACTACCATCACACTGCGATGGCCCCTGAATCTGCAACATTACTCTCCTGTATAGTCACCCATCAGCCTGTTTTGACAGGCCGTGATACACCTCTGTGACTGGCAGGACTTGAATCCAGAACCTTTGGTTCAGAGCTAGTGACATTACCACAGATTCAGGGATGGGAATCAAATCAGAGCACAGGCACAGAGGCATTGGCGCTACCCATTACAGAAGCCCAAAGTCACGCCCAGGTTTTGGGTCACATTTTGTGCGCCAGATTTCAGCTGAGTTTGGATTTATCAAATTCTGGTTGACTTTACAGATTTACACAGGGAAGATTTTTCCGTGTTGAACAAATGCAAGGCACTTGCCTCAACTACGGGACGTTGGATGCCTTCAAGGCAGAGATCAACAAATGCTTGATCTCACAAGGAATCAAGGGCTATGGGGAGAGTGCAGGGAAGTGGAGTTGAAATGCCCATCAGCCACGATTTAATAGCAGAGTGGACTTGATGGGCTGAATGGCCTTACTTCCAGTCCTATGACTTATGGTCTTATGGTCTAACTACAGGATGTTGAGTGCATGTGCTGTGCCATTGAGATAAACTATTAACATCTTTAATTGCTTGGCCAGGATTTCCAGCTTAAATGGCTCTTATCTGTAGACTGCAACACGAGGGATAAAAACCCTGCAGACATACTCTGCACTATGTAGATTATTGAATAGATACTATTACTGAGCACCAGAGAAGAGAAAAGAGCATAAGCTCCAGCCCCTGCTGATCCCTCTCCAGATTAATATTATCATTCCGATAACAGTGCATTCCGAACTGGACACAATACCACAGAAGATGCCTCACCAATGTCCTGTACAATCTGAAAATGCCATCCCAAATCCTAAACTCAAAGATCACTATTTCCCACCTCGAACGTGTTGCTGCCCTCCTCCTAAAACCATTAAATGTTACAAAGCAACACATTATATTCCAGCATCTCCTCACCACTGGCTGGTCTGCAATCTACCCCCACCTCTCCTCCTGCCCACACAAGGCAAACCAAGTGCAGGGTCTTTGCGAAAATAAAGGCCAGCGTTTGTAGGCCTTCTGGGGATGGGAGGGTCTTTCAAAACATGTCAGGGTTGTTTTGGGGGTGGGAATATCACTCACTGGGCTGTGGTGTGGCAGATTGTGTTTAATTTGCATAAATGCGAGACATTGTTTTTGGAAAAACAAACAAGGCAGGACTTATACAATTTAAATTAGGGCCTTTGGTAGTGTTGCAGAAACGCATATAGACTATCAGGTACAGTTCTGTGAAGCCTGTGTCACATATGGATAGGGTGTTTAAAAAGGTGTTTAGTTTGTGGCCTTCATTGCTCGGACCTTTGAGTTCAGGAGTTGGGATGTCATTTTCAGATTACACAGGACGTTTTTGCGGCATCTTCTGGAGGACTGTGTCCAGTTCTGGTCGCACTGTTATAGGAAGGATAATATTAATCTGGAGAGGGATCAGCAGAGATTTACTGGGATGTCGCTGGGAATGGATGGTTTGAGTTATAAGGAGAGGCTGGATAGGCTGGGAATTTTCTCACTTGTGCGTAGGAGGTTGCGGGATTACCTGATGGAGGCTTATAAATCAACATGGATAGAGATAATTTGAATGTCACGACCTTTTTCCGAGGGTGGAGGATTTCAAGACGATGGGGATGTTTCAAGTTTTGAGGAGCAAGCTTCTTTTAAATAAAAGACATGAGGGGCAATAATTTTCAGAGAATTGATCGTGTATGGAATGAACTTCCAGGCAAAATGGTGGAGGTGGGTACAGTTACCATGCTTAAAAGACATTTAGACAAGTACATGAGGAAGAAATCAGTTTGGATGGTGTTGTGAGCTGCTGCCCTCCAGGCCCTCTCTGAATAAATCCCTGATGGTTCCCATCCTCTGCTGCTGCCTGTGCAGTGGCGTGTGGAGGCCAGCAGAGGGAGGCATTGCGTCACATCAAACAGCACAGAGACTGTCATACCTGCCCCACACAGAGACACACAGAAACACACACAAATACACCGATACTTACACAAATAAGGGGAGCCTATCAGAATTTCTCTGGCTCAGTGGTTTGTCAATATTTCATTCATTCCATCTGGTGTGTGTCAGGATTTCTGTTATTCCGTGGACAGCAGTTCATTATTTGAGTCACTCCATGAGAGTACATCAGTATTTGCTCTCTCCAGTGAGTGTGACAGTGTTTCAGTTGTTCCATGGGGACTGTGACTCTATGAGATTTTCAATGCTTGATTATTGAAGATGTAAGGACAAGTTGGGAGACTAGTAAATATTACAGGTTAGTTTCAGTGTCTGAGCTGTCTGAAGGAGGAGGTGTAGGAGGGACACTCCGTGCTCCCTTCCTGGGAGCTGGTGGAGACGATGTGTTGTGAGCCCACCCTCCTGCCCGCCGAGACCGTGGGGATTCCATTCGTACCAGCTCGATATAAAAGGGAGATGGCATCAGGGGCACGGTTTCTAAGCTGTGCCAGGTGGAAATGGAACTGACAGTGGGGTTAAAGTGAGAATTACCCTTCACTGAACATTGATCCTTACTCGGTCGGTGGGACGTGTATATTTTGAAATATCCACACGGATCGTCCTGGTTCTCTCTGGCTCATTCCAGGGCCCTCCCCATGCAGTGGGAGAAGGTGGGTGAGGGAACTGATGTGGGGAACACCACCGCCCTGCTTGGCCTTTTCTGTCCTATTCCAGGCTGTTCCTCCTGGAATGAGGGAATGGGAGGGAGGGAATGAAGGTGAATGTGCGTGGCCCTGCTGTTAGTGATGGTGTAGGTGAGGGGGAAGGGGTGAGGTGTCCGGATTGAATCAGTCGACAATGTTGGATCCATGCAGTGTTTTCAGTGTCGGGGAGGAGCAGAGTGGCAGAGAGAATATGCTGATACTTACCCTGACAGCGGGGAAGGTTATTGTTGCTTGTCCTGTGTTGCTGGACATTTCTTCAGACTGCAGGTACTGCACTGAGCTGGGTGGTGAGCTCAGGCCATGCTTGGTGGGTCTGTTGGTGTGGTTTCCCCTGCTAAATGAATGGTCCTCCTTTGTACTAGGCCACCCACCAGGACCTCTGTGTCCCTTTCGATAAATATTGGTGCAATTGCCCCTTAATCTGCCAGGCTCAGGGTAAACCGTGCAGGGTGGCTGCGAACTGAGAAAGTTCAAATGTCTGCCCATTGGCCTTTTAAAGATGGCAACTGCACCAGGGATCATGGAATACACGGGCCATCCAGGCGATGGGAACTATTACCAGCCATGATGGGTGGGAGAATCGGGCTGGCATTGAATGAGAGGAATGCCATGTGCTGGGGTAGGTAGATAATGAGGGGAGTTTGATAATATAGGATCAGAAAATTAGCTCGGCCTCCTACAGACTATCCCTCTGTCACACACAATTAAAATGTCACTGAGACAAATTATCGTTAGATTCAGCCCAATGAGCCAAAGACTGTGCTCACCACTCTCTCAGTCACAAATGCAGAACAAATGCTCATTCACAACTTTCCATCATCTAAACTCACAGCTGTATCTTATTCACGCATCATTCCTGAAAAACTAACCCATGTTGCAAGATGCTATCGAAATGTCCACATGTCAGCATTCTAAAACTTGTGAATGCATCCTTCCATGACACTGTCTGTCAGTCTCCCCGTCTCTGTCTGTCTATCCAACCCATCCCATTTGTTTGTATTTAAACTGATGCCCCCCATCTCTCACTGGCAGTGATTTTCACACCCATGGCACCTCTTGTCATGGCACATTGGAGATATGGAGCTGTAAGTGGATGGGAGCTGTACATCCTGTCACTTCCAGCATGGGTTGCAAGTTTCCCCAGGCTGGGCAGTGATTTAACACAGCGTTACCGAGCACTGCACTGGGGTGGTCTGTACTGATCTACACACTGGGAGGGTAACTGCTCCGGGTTTACAGATCAGTTCAGTGGTGTTCACTTCACAGCCCCCGGTGCTGGAGAGATAACTGGTCCGGGTTTATAGATCAATGCACTGGTGTGGCCTGCACAGCTTCCCGTGCTGGACTGATATCTATTTGACTGGTGAGGCCTGCACAGTGCCCCACTCTGGACAGATTGCCGGGTTGTATTGAGCAGGACACTAGCCTGGTCTGCACAGTGCTCCATTCTGAACAGATATTCCATCTGTGTTTGTGGTGTCTGGGCTGGTTCTGTGAGGTGGATTGAGAATGTGAGATAACTGACCACTTCAGCTGATCTGGCAATGCCTTTAATTTGTGTTTGCCAGTTGTGTTGAGTTTGGGGAGAGATTTCCACCGCAAGGCTGAGTGGGTTTCACCGAAACTGATTGACAGAAGGGCCTTTTGTGATGTGGATCTTTTTGACTCCATCACATTCTGTAACCAACGTTCCCCGGAACACTCTGTATCCGATATTCCCCAGAACGTTCTGTCAATGACATTATTTGGGAATGATTGGTTGCCAGTTAATTGAACAAAGGATAAGATCCTGAGGGAAAAGATCCCATTCCAGGGAGAAGGAGACACTGTTTCAAAATCCCCTCAGGCAGTTAAAGGGGTGAATACATTTTCCCTGTGTTCATGTTTCTTCACAACCGAAAACTGACCACAATTTAGTCCAAAAGGCAGAAATTTCCATCCTCCGTTTGTCTTCAAGGAACTGGGAGAGGATCCGTCAGGGCGGCACCATCTTCACCCTCTGTATCAGGAACTGTAAAGAAGTGACCTGTGTCTGCTCTCGAGTGATCGAGTCTGTGTGGGAATGTTCTAGAAACCAACTGTTCTCATGTATGTGCGTTTGTGTCTTTAGGGAGGGAGAGTTTCTTTCTGATTTATGTCACATTTGTCGTTAAATAAAAATTGAGACCTTACTATTTGTTGTTTCAGCTTCATTTATTTCAAATAATCAGGGATACATTTGAAAATGTCACTCGGTCCTCAGTCAAACTGGTAACTTTGCCTCCAGGCTGATATATATTTTATTTGTTTTCCTTCCTCACAGTTAATGTAGAGACGATCTACGTCCTGCTTTATAAAGATTGTGGATTGTCTCCATGTATCAGACGTTACCTGGGGGCCATGGCAGTGGCCGATCTACTGGTCATTATCCTCGACCTGATATTGAGACACATTCCCATTGTTTATCAGGAACAGTTTTATTTCCTGCGGTCCATCCGCGTGTGTAATATCCACGCCGTCCTGCTTTATGCAGCCACTGACTGTTCTGTCTGGTTCACCGTCACTTTCACCTTTGATCGATTTGTGGCCATTTGTTGCCAGAAGCTGAAAAGTAAATATTGCAGTGAGAAAACGGCGGCTGTGGTTCTGGGAACAGTGACTGTGCTGAGCTGTTTGAAGAACATTTTCTGGTATTTTATGCTCACAGCTCGCTATTGGCTGAAGAACCTCCCCTGGTTTTGTGTGGTAACAGACAATGTTTTGTTATCTCGTGCCTGGATCACAATCGAGTTCCTCCACCACATTCTAACCCCGGCTCTCCCGTTTCTCCTGATTCTGCTGCTCAATGTTTTCACCGTAAGACACATTTTAGTGACCAGCAGAGCCCGCAGGAGACTCCGGGCTCACACCAATGGGGACAGTCAGTGTGACACAGAAATGAGAAATCGAAAAAAATCCATCATTTTACTGTTTGTGATCTCGGCCAATTTCATCCTGTTATGGTCAACATTCATGGTGTTTTCTATATGGGGCCGAATGTGGACACTTGGGTATGACTCTGTGTATCTAAATGACTTTGTGCAGGAATTGGGCTTCATGCTGCAGCTCCTCAGTTGCTGCACAAACACCGCGATTTATGCCGTGACCCAGACTAAGTTCAGGCAGCAGCTGAAGAATGTGCTGAAATATCCCTTTATCCAAATTCATCAATCAATCAAATTCACTCATTAATCAATCCATCCAGGATTTTCTCATTTCAGTTCAATGTTTCAGCAATGAAGCAGCCTGTCGCTATGGTAACAGACTGAGGGTAGTGCTGGTTTATTCAACCTTATCCCACAGGGGATTACAGGGAAACATGTCAATGTTTCTCTCAACTCACAGGCCAAAGAGAAAAGGCACCATCCCACTGACTGCATCCATAACTTCAATATGTAATTAACGTTCATTAAAAAGTGCCAAGCAGCACAGCAAACTATATTGTTGTTTGTCTCTGTGTTGAGAGAAACAGGCTCCCACCCTGTCCGTCCAACCCTGTCTACCTCCCTGACCCTCCCTGTCCCTACCCCTCCTTGTCCTTCCCTGTCCCTCACTCCCTGCCACTTACCCTCCCTGTCCCTCCATACCCCTCGTTCCTTCCCTGTCCCTCGCTCCATGTCTCTTGCTCCTTCCCTGTCCCTCCCTCCCTCTCCATCCTTCAATCCCTCCCCATCCCCTGATCCCATTGCGAGCTCTCTCCCCATCCTTCTCTCCTGTCCCTCTGTCCTTTGCTCCCGTCCCTTGCTCCAGTCCCTCCCTCTGTCACTCCCTCCCTGCCACTTGCTCCCTCTCTCACTCCCGTTATGTCACTCTCTCCCTCCCAAGCTCACATCCTGTCCCTCGCTCCATCACTCCCTCTCTCCGTGTCCCTCACTCCCTTGCTCCCTTCCTCCCTGCCCCTTGCTCACTCGCCGACCCTCCCTCCCTCCCTCCCTCACTGTCCCTCGCTCCCTCACTCACACCTTCCCCATCGCTTGCTTCGTCCCTCCCCATCTCTCGGTCCCTCCCTCCCGGTCCCTTGTTCCCTCACTTTGACCCTCTCTCTTTTGCTCCATCCCTCTCTTCCTTGCTTACTTGCTTCCTCGCTTCCTTCCCATCACTCATTCCCTCTTTGCCTCCTCATCCATAGCTCCCTCACTCCCTCCCAGTACCTCACTCCCTCGCCATCCTTAACTCCCTCGCTCCCACCCTGTACCTCACTCTCTCCCCATCCCTCGCTCCCTCCCTTGTTCCCTCCCTGTCCCTCGCTCCCTTGCTGTCCCTTCTCTCTCCCTTCCAATCCATCGCTCTCTTCCTCCCACTGCGTCTCGCTCACTCACTTCATCTGTCACTCACTTGCTCCCTCCCCATCACTCACTCCCTCACTCCCAACCCATCCCTTGTTCCCTGGCCATCCCTCAGTCCCTGCCTGTCCCATACTCCTTCCCTGTCTCTTTCTCTCACTCATGGCTGGTCCCTCGCTCAGTTCCTCGCTACTCCCTTCCTCCTTCCTCACTGCTCCCTTGTTTCCTCCCTCTCCCCCTCCCTGTCCTTGCTCCCTTGCTTCCTTCCCGCCCCTCGCTCCCTTCCTGTCCCTAGCTCCCTCCCCATCCCTTGATCCCTTGCCATTCCTCCATCCCTCCTCGCCCCTTGCTCCCACCCCATCGCTCCATTGCTCCCTGTCCGTCGCTCCTTCGCTCACTCCCTTCCTATCCCTCACTCCCTCCCTCTCCCTCACTCCCTCATTCGCTCCAACCACGTCCCCCAATCCCTCCCCATCCCTTGCTCGATCCCTCGATCAGTCATAGCTCCACACTTGCTCCCTCCTTGATCCCCCTCTACCTCCTTGCTCCCTCCCTCACTCCCTCCCCATCCCTCGCTACCTCGCTGTCCCTCACTAACTCCCACTCTGACCCTCATTCCCTCTCTCTCACTCCATCCCTTGCTCCCTCCCTAGCCCCGTCCCATGCTCTCTTCCTCCCCATGCCTCACTCCCTCACTCCTGGCCCCTTGCTCGCTTCCTTCCTCCCAGTCCCTCCCTCCTTCCCACCTTGCACCTGCGTCCCTCACTCACTACACCCCTCCCTCTCTCCCTCCCCTGTCCCATTCCTTCCCTCCATCAATCCTTCCCCGTCACTCCCTCACTCGTCCCTCATTCCCTGCCTCCCACACGTACCTCACTCCCCCTCCATTGCACCTGCCCTTCGGTCCTTGATCATTGTCCCTTGCTCCCAGGCCCTCCCATCCTGTCCCTTGCTCCCTCCCTCCCTGTGCCTCACTCTCTCCCTGTCCCTGACTCCCTCGCTCATTCCCTTCTCATTCCTCTCTCCCATGTCGTCCCTTCTCCATCCCTCCCTCTGCCTCTCGCTCACTCGCTTCATCCACCATTTACTCGCTCCCTCTCCATCCCTCGCTCCCTACCCATCCCTCACTCCTTCCCCGACCGTTGCTCACTTGCTTGCTCCCTCCGCATCCCTCACTGCCTCCCTGTCTCTTTCCTTCACTCACTCCCTGTCCCCGGCCCAGTCCCTTGCTACCCGCTTACTCCCTCCTTCCTCCTCCCTCATTTCCTCCCTCGTCCCCACCCTGTCCCTTGCTCCCTCATTCCCTTCCCGTCCCTAGCTCCCTCCGTCACTCCCTCCCCGTCTCTTGCTCCCTCCCTCCCCACCTCTCCCTCCCCATCCCTTGCTACCTTGCTCCCTTCGCATCCCTCGCTCTGTCACTCACTCCATCCCCATCCCTCACTCCCCATTTCTCGCTGCCCATCACTCACTCACTCACTCCCCATCCCTCTCGCTCACTCGCTTCATCCGCCATTCACTCGCTCCCCCTCTGTCCCTCGCTCCCTTCCTTGCTCCGTCCCCATCACTCACTCCCTCCCTCCACGTTCTCCACTCCTTATCACCCATTTCCTTGCTTCCTCCCTGTCCCTCCCTCCCTCACTCGCTCCCTCCCTGTCCCTCATTCCTGTTTCCTCGCTCCCTGTCACTCGGCTCCTCATTTCAGATCTCTCCATCTCCGTCTCCTGTTCCCTCACTCCCACCCCGCCCCTCACTCCCTCCCTATCCCTCGCTCGGTCCCTTAATCGGTCCGTTCCTCCCTCTTTGGTCCCTCCTTGCTCCCTGCTTGCTACCTCCTCGCTCCCTCCCTCACTCAGGCCCCGTCCCTAGTTCCTTCCTCACTTCTGCCTTGCTTCATCTCTCGCTCCGTTCTCACTCTCTCCCTCACTCGTTCCCTTTCCCTCGCTCCCTCCCCATGCCTTCCTCCGTCGCTCCTTCTCTGTTCCTCGCTCCCTACTTTTCTCCCACCCCTCCCTCCCTCCCCCCTCCCCACCCATCCCTCACTCCCTTCCCCATTCTTTTCTCCCTACCTCCCGTTCACCAACATCCCTTTCTCCCTCCATCCTCATCCCACAATCCCTCGCTCGCTCCCTCCCTGTCCCTCATTCCCTCCTCGTCCCGTGCTTGGTCCATCGATCGGCCCATCGCTCCCTGCTTGCCCCCTCCTTTATCCCCCCTTGCTCCTTCCTCGCTCCCTCCACATTCCCTCCCTCCCTGTCCTTCAGTCCCTCCCTCCCTCCTTCTCACCCTCCCTAACCCTCCCTTCCACCCTCCCTGTCCCTTCCTCGCTCCTTCCCCTCTCCCTCACTCACTGCCCTTTCCCGTCCTTTCCTCCCAATCCCCTCCCTGTTCCTCCCTCACTCCCTCCACATCCTGTGCTCACCCTCCCATCTCTCCCCCCTTGCTCCCTCCCCTTCTCCCTTCCCGTCCTCACTTGATCCCTCCCAGTCACTTCCTCATCCCTTGCTCACTGCCACCCCATCCTTCGCTCCCACCCTCCCTTCCTCATGTCCCCGTACCTCCCCTCCCTCACTCTCTCCCTTGCTCCCTCCCTGACCAGGTCCTTTGCTCCCTTCATCCCCATCCCTCACTGCCTCGCTGCCCGTCTCTCCCTCACTCCCACCCCTACCACTACCCTCCCTCTCACCCCCCTCCATCCCTCTCACCTTCTCCCCTCCCTCGCTCCTTCCAAATTCCTCCCTCGCTCCCTCCCTCCTTCCTTGCTCCCTACTTACATCCCTTGCTCCCTTCCTCTCCGTCCCTCACTTGATCGCTCCCTGCCCCTCACTCGCCGTCTCTCCCTCCCCATACCTCACTCCCTCCCTTTATCCCTCTCCATCTCTCACTCCAAACTTTACCACGTCTCTTGCTCCCTGCCTCCTCACCATCACTCATCCCTCCCCCTCCCCATCCGTTGCTCCCTCCCCGGAAATGCCTTGTCCCTCACTCCATGCCTCCAAATCCTTTGCTCCCTCCCTACCCACATCCCTCACTCCCGTCCCTCACTCCTCGTCCCTCGATTCCTCGCTCCCCGTCTCTCACACCCCATCCCTCACTTCCTCCCTTGACTCCTCTCTATCACTCACTCCCACCCTTAGCATGTCCTTTGCCCCCTCCCTCCTCCCTGTCCCTCCCCATCACTCCCACATCCCTGTCCCTCCCTCCCCATCGCTCCCTCCCCATCGCTCCCTTCCTCGTCCCTCAAACTCTGCCTCCCTGTCCCTTGCTCCCACACTCTCTCCCTCCTCCACGTTCCTCACTCCCTCCATCCCCGTCCCTCACATCCTCCCTCACTTGCTCCCTCCCCCAATCCCTCGGTCTCTCGCACCCGTCCTTGGATCTTCGCCCTCACTCACTCGATCCTGGTCCCCCAAAACCTCGATCCCTGTCGCTCCCTCCCCCACTCCTCATCCCTCCCCTGCGACCCTCACTTCTTCCCTCCCCATGCCTCTCTCCCTCACTCACTCCCCATTCTTTTGCTCCCTTTGCATCCCTCGGCCCCACTCTCCACATCCCTCACTCCCTTGCTCCCTCCCTTCCTGCCCCTTGCTCACTCCCTGTCACATTCTCCCTCCATCCCTCCCCATCCCTCACTCCCTTCCTACCCCGTCCCTTGCTCCCTTCCTCCCCACGCCTCGCTCCCTGTCCACTGATCCCTGTCCTTTGTTCCCTCACTGGTTCCCTCCCTCCCAGTGGTGCCCCCTCACTCCCACTCTCCCCCCCGCCTCACTCCATCACCACTCCCTCGCTCCCTCCCCCTCACTTTCCTTCTCTTGCTCCCTCCTCTCCTGCCCCTGCCTCGCTCCCTGCCCATCCCTCCCTCACTCCCTCCCCATAACTCCCTCACTGATCTAAATATTGTATTTGCTTATGAGCCATTGGCATTACTTTAGGCCCAGATTTATTGCCCATCGCTACCCGCCCTGGAGAGGATGGAGCTAGCTATGGTCCATGTACTGTTGATAGATCCACAGTGCTACTGAGGGAGACTTCCAGGAATGTGACCAAGCGACACAGAAGGAACATGATATATTCCCAGGCCAAAGTCAGATGACACATAACACCAGGTTCATGTCCAAAAGGTTTATTTGAAATCATAACCTTTCGGGGTGTTCCACCTTTGACAGATGAAGCGCCACTTTATTACTTTATTACACATCATGAGAAAGTGACAAAGTTGGGTGCAGCGTTCAGAAAGCTTGTGATTTCAAATAAACCTGTTGATCTATAAGCTGGTGTCATCTGACTCCTGACTTTGTCCACCCCAATCCCACACCAACATCTCCATGTCATATTTCCAGGTCAGCATAGTATGTGCCCTAGAGGGGATCGAGCAGGTGGTAGCGTTCCCATGTGACTGCTGCGCCTGTCCTTCTGGATGGTAAAGAATGCAGATTCAGAAGGCGCTGTTGGAGGAGCCTTGCTGAGTCACTGCAGTGCATCTTGTAGACGGTACAGACTGCTGCCACTTTGCATCAGTGGTGATCTCCTTCTGAAGCATACTCCAACTTCACTTACACTCCTCTCAGGATTCACCCGATCCCTGTGTAAATCTCGACCCCCGGTGGGGTCTCTCGGTTCCGTGATCAGTCAATGAACATTCACAGTCGGTCTGGCTGTTTAAGGCTTTACGTTTTATTTCATCATACGGCCGGGTACAGATCATCTGTAAAACGCAGAAGTTGAGGACTTCCGTATTCCTCGGAGGAGCTGCAACCCACAGGCTAATACAAAGACATTTCTATACTTTTCTTAAAGCAGGGTACATGATGTGATCGCACAGTGTATTCAAACAATCAGTACATGATATTGCTTCATTGACAGTTACATAATCCTATAACATTAACTGGTAAACAACTTACATCACAACACATAGGTTACTTTTTATCTCACCACATAGCGCCACGACATTTGCAACTGAAGGGCAGCTAGAATGGTTAGTACTGCGTTATCTTATCATTCCTGCATTATTTATGTAGCTCTCGCAGAACTCACAGTTCCCAGGCGAAAAGAGCAGCTCCAGCAGAATTTACAGTTCCCAGGCTAGAAGCCATTTTGTTGCTAACTTACACCAGAAGCATCTTGTGTCTGTGTCCAAATCTCACATTCTCAGGAGCACAGGGATGTCATTTGGGTGTAAATCAAGAGGGCTGTTTTGAGTTTGATCGATTAAACCTGATGTAAGGCTTTTAGAACATAGAACAGTACAGCACAGAACAGGCCCATCAGCCCACAATGTTGTGCCGACCATTGATCCTCATGTATGCACCCTCAAATTTGTGTGACCATATGCATGTCCAGCAGTCTCTTAAATGACCCCAATGACCTTGCTTCCACAACTGCTGCTGGCAACGCATTCCATGCTCTCACAACTCGCTGTGTAAAGAACCCGCCTCTGACATCCCCTCTATACTTTCCTCCAACCAGCTTAAAACTATGACCCCTCGTGCTAGCCATTTCTGCCCTGGGAAATAGCCTCTGGCTATCAACTCTATCTATGCCTCTCATTATCTTGTATACCTCAATTAGGTCCCCTCTCCTCCTCCTTTTCTCCAATGAAAAGAGACCGAGCTCAGTCAACCTCTCTTCATAAGCTACGCTCTCCAGTCCAGGCAGCATCCTGGTAAACCTCCTCTGAACCCTCTCCAAAGCATCCACATCTTTCCTATAATAGGGCAACCAGAACTGGGCGCAGTATTCCAAGTGCGGTCTAACCAAAGTTTTATAGAGCGGTAACAAGATCTCACGACTCTTAAACTCAATCCCCCGGTTAATGAAAGCCGAAACACCATATGCTTTCTTAACAACCCTGTCCACTTGGGTGGCCATTTTAAGGGATCTATGTATCTGCACACCAAAATCCCTCTGTTCCTCCACACTGCCAAGAATCCTATCCTAAATCCTGTACTCAGCTTTCAAATTCGACCTTCCAAAATGCATCACCTCACATTTATCCAGATTGAACTCCATCTGCCACCTCTCAGCCCATCTCTGCATCCTGTCAATGTCCTGCTGCAGCCTACAACAGCCCTCTATACTGTCAATGACACCTCTGACCTTTGTGTCGTCTGCGAACTTGCTGACCCATCCTTCAATCCCCTCATCCAAGTCATTAATAAAAATTACAAACAGTAGAGGCCCAAGGACAGAGCCCTGTGGAACCCCACTCACCACTGACTTCCAGGCAGAATATTTTCCTTCTACTACCACTCGCTGTCTTCTGTTGGCCAGCCAATTCTGTATCCAAACAGCTAAGTTCCCCTGTATCCCATTCCTCCTGACCTTCTGAATGAACCTAAAATGGGGAACCTTATCAAATGCCTTACTGAAGTCCATATACACCACATCCACAGCTCGACCCTCATCAACTTTTCTATTCACATCCTCAAGAAACTCGATAAGGTTTGTGAGGCATGACCTACCCCTCACAAAGCCGTGTTGACTGTATTTGTTCAAGCCATGCTCTTCCAGATGGTCATAAATCCTATCCCTCAGAATCCTTTCGAACACCTTGCAGACGACAGACGTGAGACTTACTGGTCTGTAATTGCCAGGGATTTCCCTATTTCCTTTCTTGAAGAGAGGAATTACATTTGCCTCTCTCCAGTCCTCAGGTACGACTCCAGTGGAGAGCAAGGATGCAAAGATCTTCGCAAGTGGCGAAGCAATTGCATTTCTCGCTTCCCAAAGCAGCCGAGGACAAATCTGGCCCGGGCCTGGCGACTTGTCAATCTTTCAAGCTTTTGAAATTAAAAAAAAATTGTCTCATGAAAATATCCACAAAGTGAAATATTGGTTTTTGACAATAAAGTGTGAAGCTGGATTAACACAGCAGGCCAAGCAGCATCTCAGGGGAACAAAAGCTGATGTTTCGGCACAAACCCTTCATCGGTCTCGGCCCGAAACATCAGCTTTTGTGCTCCTGAGATGCTGCTTGGCCTGCTGTGTTCATCCAGCTCCACACTTTGTTATCTTGGATTCTCCAGCATCTGCAGTTCCCATTATCATTGGTTTTTGACAGTTACTTCTGGATCAAAAAGTGGAAGGAAGGTAGTCAGGTTGGGAAATGATATCAAAGTGGGATTAAAAGACATGTCCTGGAGACATCAGAAGAAAGTGATAAAGTCTCAGACAAGACTCCTTCAGAAAAACTTCTTCCCACTGCCAGCACGAACCCCTCTTCATCCTTTCCTCAAAAATATATGCATGTTATGTGCAGTAATTGAAAATGAAAATTAACATTTTATCAACACTCTCCATGTCATCATTGTTGGTGAAATATAATTTCTAACCCAGACCCTTCTGTTACTTCACCCTGGCGCATTCTGTGTGGTTACAGCAGAGGCAGGGACAGGATGTTCATACCCCTGCTCCCACTGCTCTGGGTCTCAGTGTTGTACGGCTACGAAATACTGTTTTATCTTTACCAATGTAGAAGAAACCTAAACCTGAGCCTGAGGGTTCACTTCCAGTCAGGAACAGGTCATTGATTTACACTCATCTCTAATTTGAAGCACATTTCCAGCATTCACCGTTGTTCCTCCTTTGACTCTCAACCCAGGTTGAAACGAGATTCTGTTCCGTGTCATGGAGCTGTGAGACATGGAAGACAGTAGCTGGGACACATTTCTTACACACAGCAGGATTAACCCACACTGTGGCTTGGCTGTCAATGAAGAGAGACATGAACGAGTAAAGTGCCATCTGACCCCATCAGTGTGAGCCTGAAGGATTTTCTCCGACTGAAGCTCTGTTGCTGTGCACGATTCCCCCACCCCCCGACACTGAGATTGTCCTTTCTGAGCTCCAGGAGCTGTTCAACCCACAGGAAAAATACAACATTACACAGTGATAATGGGAACTGCAGATGCTGGAGAATTCCAAGATAATAAAATGTGAGCCTGGATGAACACAGCAGGCCAAGCAGCATCTCAGGAGCACAAAAGCTGACATTTCGGGCCTGGACCCTTCATCAGATTACACAGTGATGTGTTTGAAGCAAAGCTGACTTATTTTACATTTCTCTCGCATACTAAACTCTAGTTCAATTTTAGGGTTATAGCCATCATCAGAAACAAACTGCAAATGTCAGAACTAAAGTTGCAGAAAATTACAGCGCAGATCAAGGGCTTTTTTTCATTCATTTGTGTGATGTGCGTATTGTTGGCTGGCCAGCAGCATTCACCCTTGGCCCATCGTGTGTGTGTTGGCTGGAATAGAACGAGCCAGGCTTTACAGCTTTCTGGTCTCATCATTGAGATCAACAATATCAGACTGTGAACTCTGCCCCAATTTGTTTACATTTCTTGTTTCAATTTGTTTCTGAGTCCACTGCACACCTGGCTCCAGGCACATCTTTTGCTTATTTGCTTCTTTTCCAGCCCTAACTCCATTCCCTGCAGCCTTGAAGGACGAATAGCATTTCTGCAATTTAATCTCTTCTGCCTTCCCCCCGTGACATGTGCCTTTTGCCCTTGTCTCACCCCGACCTTGCTCAGAATCTGTTACATTTCTGGACACAGGCCTCTGTCAACTCAGAGCGCCCCCGGGTCAGAGTTTTAAATTCGCTTCCTCCAGAGAGAAACTGAAATCGTTGTGGCTGCAGCTTTCCCCAGATTTTACTTTTGGAAACAAAAACCATGAAATTGTTTCAGAGTTTAGGTTTTTTGAGCCTTAATCCACAATCTCGCTTCTTTAGAGCTAAACTGTGATCATCCCACAGTCCAAAGTTGCAAGTTAGGTGGATTGGCCGCACTAAATTGTCCCCTAGTGTGCAGCTTACGTGGTTGGGTTAGCTGCGGTAAATGTGGGCTTGTGGGGAGCAGGGTGGGATAGAGAGCTAGTGCAGACTGGATGCACTGAATGGCCTCTTTCTGCACTGTCAGGATCCTGTGATCTTACCCATTAGTGATCATGGTCACATTTTCCTCATGACAGCCCACACATCACCATGTTCATTCAGCTCAAGCTTTCATGTTGCCTTCGTGTTTTGAGAAGCTCTGTTGTTGGAATGGGAGCTTTCTTTGATGTGGCCTCTCCTCATACTTCCGCCCACTTCCCAGTTCCCTGCATCAATTCCAGCTTTCTCTCATTTTCCCAAATGGGGTTGTTGAAGAGCTCAAAAGGCGAGTGGACGGAAATTGAGAAATTAAAGAGCCAGAATGAAAGAGGAAGTGGAAATAATAAACAGGTTTGGTAAATCCCAGGGGAATGACAAGGGTCACAGATGCTTCCAGACCTGCTGAGCTATTCCAGCAACTTTGTTTTTGTTCCAGGGGAATGAGATGCCAGGATCCTCCTGCTGTGACTGTTCACACAGTATTTTTTAACTAATGTGTGGGATGTGGGTGTCCCTGGCTGGGCCAGCATTTCTTGCCCATCAGTAGTTGACCTTGAGAAGGCGGTGGTGACCTGCCTTCCTGAACTGCTGCAGTCCTCCTGCTGAGTGGTGACCCGCGATGCTATTAGGGAGGGAATTCCAGGATTTTTACCCAGCGACAGTGAAGGAACGGTGATATATTTTCAAGTCAGGAAGGTGGGTGACTTGAAGGTGTGAGAGATTAGAAATGTTGTTACTGCAGATACGGGTGAATGGTGGGGTCTTGCAAAAGAAGAACATTATAGTCTCAAGACTTTGTAGCAGAAGTTTATCATTAACCAGAGATTAGTTTCTGCAAAGATGGCAAATAGCACAACCAGAAACATTCTTTCTGCAGACAAGGACATGGTAGAGATAAGGGTGTTGTAGCAGAGGCTTATTTATGCAAACCTGACAATTTTCACCTACAGCATGTCTAGGGCTCTTTAGGATAGCAAATAAGGATTGCAGTAAACAAGGGAATGGGGCCTTCGGCCGGCAGAAAAGGGAACAATAAACAAGGGCTGTCCGATAGGCCGGGGAATGATAGGATAAGACCAATGGGAGCAGGGAGGCGTGATTCCGCAACTTGTAAACTGTATAAGAATGTTTAACATGCTTTGTAGTGTGTGCCTATCTAGCAGACACCCTTTCTTGCAAGATTGTAGAGAGTAAAATTGTCTTGTTTCCAAGGCTTTGTCTCAGGCTGAATTTGTGAGCAGGGACTGTTTCTCACAATTGGGGGTTCGTCCGGGATCTGACACTCCGACCGTTCGACACTTGTGGGACGACGGGGAAGGCGCGCCTTGCCGATTTCGGTGATCTCCAACTCCCTTGGTTGTCATTTGCGGTTTGGGCGAGTGCGATCTGGACTGGGAGACCCTGGAAACAAGACAGGTTGATGCGGCGTGTCCGGTCGGGTAACTCTTGTGCACAAGTCCCAGGTCAGGAAAGGTCTTAAAGATCTGTCCGGGCGACCCGGGGAAGCAGCGTTATTTGCTGCAGGTATTGCCGTGGGGACGTACGGGAAGTACGGGAAAGAGTTGCAACGACCAGGTAACTCCGTGCATGGGCCAAGGTAAGAAAACTGACCTTTAAGTATTGCCTTGGTGGTCGGGACGTACGGACAGTACGGGGAATTGGCGAAATATAAAAAGAAAATAATTGGCCTGATTAATCGGACGAGTAAGGTGTCTGCCTGATTCGAGCACCCAGCCTTAGGCCGGTTGTTAAGAGGGGAAATCCCCCACGCGAGTGTTAGGACCCAGAAGCGGGTGTGGAAGAAGGCGCCACTGAATCTCGACAAGATTAATTAAATTAGCAACAATGGGAGGCAAGGGGAGCAGCGATCGATCTGCAAATAACGCCAAAGAGGAATATATTCTGCCCGACAGCCCTTTGGGGAGAATGTTGGGCAGTTGGGAATATGGCTCCCAGACGTGGGAGAAAGGCAAGACGACAATGATAAATTATTGTTGTTTTGTTTGGTCTAGAGAAAGCATTGAGGTACCTGTTATATTTTGGCCCAAATATGGATCCGACGAAGATTGGCTGTGCCAATACCTATATATATATACATCAATCAGAAAGAACCATTCAGTCAGAAAGAGTCAGATTATGCGGCTTGTTGGATAGGCGGTGTGAAGGTAGGACTATATCCTATGAGTGCAGAGGGATCAGGGGGAGGACAGGGAAAGGACGAACAAGAAAAACCACAATGGGATCCCCTAACATGTTTGCCGCCTCCATATCCCACTCCTCCCCACTGACGGCCGTGAGTAGCCTCCACAACCAGCCCACGGCCCCAGAACTAACCCCAAACACCTGAAAAAGAGACGAACTCTGAGGTAAAAGACGTGGAACCTAGAGGGCCCAGAATTACACGATCTACCACACGTAAAGGAGGGGCAGAAACAAAGGAAAAGGAAAAATTATACCCTTTAAGGGAGGTCCCGATTGGGGAGGGTGAAATTGCGTATGTGAACGCTCCCTTAACCAGTAGCGAAGTTAGGATCTTTAAGAAAGAAATGAAAAGTTTAATAGAGGATCCAGTCGGACTGGCCGAACAATTAGATCAATTCCTAGGACCCAATTTATATACCTGGGGAGAACGGATGGCAATTCTAGGAACCCTATTTTCGGGGGAAGGACGAGGTATGATTAGGAGGGCGGCCTTACAGGAGTGGGAAAAAAGGCACCCAGCGGGACTAAACGTAGTCCCGGCAGATCAGAAATTCCCGAATGCCGATCCTCATTGGGACAATAATGATAGACACGACAGAGCATCAATGCGGGATCTGAGGGAAATGGTAATATTGGGAATTAAAGAGGCAGCACCCAGATCGCAAAACTTTGCTAAAGCCTTCGACGTATGACAGGAGAAGGATCAAACTCCTTCTACATTTCTTCAAAGGCTCAAGGAGGCCACAAGGAAGTATTCGGGGATGGATCCCGATGATCCGGTAGCTCAGGGACTCTTAAAGGTCCAGTTTGTAACTAAACCGTGGCCAGACATACAAAAGAAATTACAGAAAATAGATGGATGGAGTGAGAGACAGATATAGGAATTACTACGAGAGGCACAGAAGGTATATGTAAAAAGGGAGGACGAGAAGCAGAAACAAAAAGCAAAAGAATGATGGTCGCCGCCATTAAAGAAGTGACAAAGAAAGAGGGAGAGACAAAGAGAGGAGGTAGATACTAGACGCGGGAGGCGACAGGCGGGATGTTCCCGTTGTGGAAGAGTGGGACATTTTTAGTGGGAATGCCCAGAGTTAACACGGGAAAGGGAAATGCTCTCCCTAATGGCCCTCGATGAGGATTAGGGGAGTCAGGGGTTCCTTCCTCCTAAGGCCCACCGGGAACCCTTGATAAACTTAAAGGTGGGACCTGAAGGGGAGAAGGCAGTATTCTTGGTGGACACCGGTGCGGCACGGTGATCCCTAAGTTTTATACCTACTGGTGTTAAATTGACTAACGAATATCTCAGGGTTTCTGGAGTAAAAGGCGAAGGATTCCCAGTGTCTATTTTTGAGCCAACCCTAATTAGAAACGATGATAAGGAAGTGACAGGACAATTACTATACATTCCCGACATTGGGAGTAATTTAATGGGTAGAGATTTGATTATATTGCTGGGCTTAAAAATTGGAGTAGAGAATAGTGCGGTAGCTGTAACAATGGCTATGTTAACGCCTAGGGAAGAACAACAAATCAGTCCCGATGTGTGGGTGAGAGCTGATAACGCAGGGCACCAAACTATTACCCCGTTGGTGATCACACTGACTCGAAACGATGAGACGGTTCGAGTTAGACAATACCCTATATCCTCTCTCCTTATGAAATGATGTTTGGATTACCTTTCTTGGGTGGAAAAGGGGAATTACCAACTGTAAAGTTGAATGATAAGTTTTTAAAGAACTATATTGTGGCGCTCGGTTCTTCTTTGTCTGTCCTGAGGAAGAAGGGTCTATTGACCCAGACACCTCCACTAGAGTTCGCAGTACATCAGACACGACCGGGTGATTGGGTCCTGATCAAAACCTGGAAAGATACCAAACTGCACCCAAGCTGGGAGGGACCGTTCCTAACCCTCCTGGCTACTGAAACAGCTGTCCGTACTGCTGAGAAAGGGTGGAGTCATCACACTCGTGTTAAGGGTCCGGTCGACGCTCCTTCCCCTCCGGCAGAGTGGCAAGTTCATCCTACAGACAACCCTCTGAAAGTCAAACTGAGCAGAAAGAATGAACTGAACTGATATGAAAGACTATCAAGTATTGGTTAGAAATTTTGTATTGTCAGCGTTGCGCGAACTCACGCCTCCCGGGTATTTACAGGGTTAGAGAATAGAGAGATAGGGGTTGGGAAGCTGAAATGAGCAGGCAGCTTTATGTTGTTACGATAATATTGGCGCTAGTTGCCAAGGGGGTTGGGAAGAATCATTTTACCGCGTGAAGTCACAATTATGCTAGAGTAACGGGGTGTACCGACTGTTGGGTATGCGCTGCGATCCCACACCATGGAGAATCTGGAATCCCTCTCACGGTAATACCATTTACCAATAGAGATGTGTACGAGGCACAACAATTTGACTTGGGCTCAAATAATACAAAATGGAGATCTGAAAGGGGTGATTATAAATTCGCGGGATGGTTCTCACGACCGGCTCCGAAAACCCCGGGTGCTATCGATGGCCTTAGGGTTTCCCCACCGAAAGGAGTAGTAAATACCACTTGTTTCTGCCATCAGAATGACAGCGCACCCTTCCAGTTAGGAAACTCATCTTGTGTCGCCACCAGCCAAGCTACTGGCACAAATGTACCCCACATATTGAACGGGACATATTGGATATGTGGCCTAGAGGCGTTTCCCTTTATCCCCGGGGAAAGGTACATTCGGGTGACCAAATGCGTAGGAAGCGTAGAAATGAAGATTTTGATCTAACACTGCCTCAAAGTCAGAAAGGCTGGAGTGGCTGCTGCTACCTCGCCTATGTAATCCCCCATCGGAGGCTGTTAGATAAAACCCCAGAAATAACTCAGAATGGGCAGGGAGGGAAGCGGACATCCCGAGAAGTAACCGAAGGGGATCGCTTCCTCTGGACTTTGATACCTATGTATGAGACTGCCCGAGTAGGAAGAGAGATACAAAAGTTGGCCAACAGTACTGCCGATGCATTGGCCAAGACCCAATCCCAAGTGGCGGCCATAACGACCGAAATGATTGCCACCAGGCTAACGGCTCTTTAGAATAGGATGGCTCTAGATTGTATTCTGGCAGAGAAAGGTGGTACCTGCGCATTAATTGGGGAAGAATGTTGTACGTACATACCTGACGTTTCCCATAACATTCTGAGAATGGGGGAGTTGGGGATTACCTGGTTGGGGAGAGTGGTTGGTTAATTTGGCCATCTATGGATTATTGATATTAGTGGGTCCGGTGGTGGGGTTTAATGTCCTCAAATGGATCCTGAACCGATTCATGACGTCTCTAGGGGAACGAACCCTAGTACATCACCAGATGCTTTTACAATCAGCAGATGGTACACAACAAAGAGAAAGTCAAAGAATGCTTCTGGAGTTCGAAAAACGAACATCACAAAGAGTGGTTTAAGGGTTAACCGTGTACAAGATTGTGAACCTCAACGCCAGCAAGCGGAAGAGGGCAGAGAATGGAAAAATGAATTTTAAAAAAGGAGCTTAATTAGTGCAGAAACAACAGTTTGAGAAAAAGCAAAAGGGGGAATTGTGAGAAATGAAACATGCTGTTTCTGCAGGTAAGGATGAGTAGTGGGATCTTGCAGGAGCAGAAAGTCACAAGATTTTGTCGCAGGAGTTTATCATTAACCAGAGATTAGGTTCCGCAAAGATGGCAAATAGCACAACCAGAAACATTCTTTCTGCAGACAAGGACATGGTAGAGATTAGGGTGTTGTAGCAGAGGCTTATTTCTGCAAGCCTGACGATTTGCACGTACAGCATGTCTAGCGCTCTTTAGGGTAGCAAATAAGGATTGCAGTAAACAAGGGAATGGGGCCTTCGGCCGGCAGAAAAGGGAACAATAAACAAGGGCTGTCCGACAGGCCGGGGAATGATAGGATAAGACCAATGGGAGCAGGGAGGCGTGATTCCGCAACTCGTAAACTGTATAAGAATGTTTAACATGCTTTGTAGTGTGTGCCTGTCTAGCAGACACCCTTTCTTGCAAGATCGTACAGAATAAAATTGTCTTGTTTCCAAGGCTTTGTCTCAGGCTGAATTTGTGAGCAGGTACTGTTTCTCACAAGGGCATCATCAACCCTCACTGTACACCAGCAAATACACACTGGGGAGAGGTCATTCACCTACTCTGTGTGTGGGAGAATATTCACTCAGTCATATAGCTTGAAGAAACACCAGTGAGTTCACAAGTAACTGCAGTAATTGGATTTTTCTTTTATTTGTTCGTGGGATCATGGCATCAGAAGCTCAGCAAGCTTTTATCATCCGTTCTAACTGCCCAGAGGATGGTTCAGAATCAAACTCATGGTTAGAGCATGGATTCACATGGAGGTCAGAATAACAATGGTTCCCAGGCCCAATGGCACTGAGTTGATTTTCTGGTCTCTTGTCCTGTTTCTGAAGCAATAGGGAATAAATTGTTGCAGTTGATTTAAAAGTGAAAGACCAAAATGAGTTTTATTCTGATTCAGCATGCCCTGCTGTTTTCTCAGTTGTTATTGCCAGTCTCATGGCCCGCACACCATCACCTGTTCCAGAGGGTGTTACAGGAGAGGGGGGATGGTTAACCGCATCTGGTCACTCAAAGTGTCAATTGTCCCAAAAGGGTAACTCGGATTTCTTTCAGAGATGCTGCCAGGCCTGATAATTTTTACAGCAATTTCTGTTTTTGTTTCTGATTTCCCTGCATTTGCAGTTTTTTTTGCAAATGTTTTTCAATATTCACCTTGTCTGTTTCAGAGAAGCCTCATTGATAGGTTTGGTGGGTTTTGGAAGTTGAAAGTTAGGCCACAGATAAGGCAATGGTCTCATTGAATGACAGATCAGGCTTGAGGGGCTGAATGGTCTCCTCCTGTTCCTATAAAAGTATTCCATCTGCAGCTTGTGGCATTATTTTCCCTCACGACGCACTTCACATCCGTGACTCTTACACTATATGCTATTACTGGCTGAACAAATCTCCCGTGTTTGCATGAAGTCTGTTATTATTCAGCGTTCCATCTTCGCCTGCCCGGGTTTGACTCTCGTCAGAGAATGCTGTCTCTCCTGCAGAAATTCACCAAAGATCCTCAGGCCATGACCCATCCTCAAACCCATGACCACTTCCATCTGGAAGAACAAGGGCAGCAGATATATGGGAACATCACCACATTCACGTTCCACTCCAAGTCACTCACCATCCTGACTATGAAATATATCACCGTTCCTTCAATGTCACTGGGTCAAACCCCTGGAATTCCCTCCCTAATAGCATTGCGGGTCACCACGCAGCAGGAGGACTGCAGCAGTTCAAGAAGGCAGCTCACCACCACCTTCCCAAGAGCAACTTAGGATGGGGAAGAAATGCTGGCCCAGCCAGGAACACCCACATCCCACATATTAATAACAAAAATATTGTGTGAACAGTCACAACAGGAGGATTCTGGAGTTTCATTCCCCTGGAACAAAAACAAAGTTGCCTGAAAAGCTCAGCAGGTCTGGAAACATCTGTGACCCTTCCTCACTCCCCTGGGATCTACCAAACCTGTTTATTATTTCCACTTCCTCTTTCATTCTGACTCTTTAATTTCTCAATTTCAGTCCACTCGCCTTTTGAGATCTTCAACAACCCCATTTGGGAAAATGAGAGAAAGCTGGAATTAACGCAGGGAGCTGGGAAGTGGGCGGAAGTATGAGGAGAGGCCACATCAAAGGAAGCTCCCATTCCAACAACAGAACTTCTCAAAACACAAAAGCTGCATGAAAGCTTGAGCTGAATGAACATGGTTATGTGTGGGCTGTCATGAGGAAAATGTGACCATGATCACAAATGGTTAAGATCACAGGATCCTGACAGTGCAGAAAGAGGTCATTCAGTGCATCCAGTCTGCATTAGCTCTCTATCCCACCCTACTCCCATGAACCCCACATTTACCGCAGCTAACGCAACCACGTAAGCTGCACACTCGGAGACAATTTAGTGTGGCCAGTCCACCTAACTTGCATTTTCCAACTGTGGGAGGATCACAGTTTAGCTCTAAAGAAGCGATATTGTGGGTTAAAGCTCAAAAAACCTAAACTCTGAAACAATATCAAGGTTTTTGTTTCCAAAATTAAAATATGGGGAAAGCTGCACCCACAACGATTTCAGTTACTCTCTGGGGGAAGCGAATTTAAAACTCTGACCCGGGGGCGCTGTGAGTTGACAGAGGCCTGGGACCAGAAATGTAACAGATTCTGAGTAAGGTTGGGGTGAGACAAGGGCAAAAGGCACATGTCACGGGCGGAAGGCAGGAGAGATTCAATTGCAGAAATGTTATTAGTCCCTCAAGGCTGCAGGGAGTGGAGTTCGGGCTGGAAAAGAAACAGATAAACAAAAGATGTGCCTGGAGCCAGGTGTGCAGTGGACCCAGTCACAAATTGAAACAAGAAATGTAAACAAATTGGGGTAGAGTTCACAGCCTGATATTGTTGATCTCAATGATGAGACCAGAAAGCTGTAAAGCCTGGCTCGTTCTATTCCAGCCAACACACACATGATGGGCCAAGGGTGAATGCTGCTGGCCAGCCAACAATACGCACATCACACAAATGAATTAAAAAAGGCCTTGCTCTGCGCTGTAATTTTCTTTTACTTTTGTTCTGACATTTGCAGTTTGTTTCTGATGATGGCTATAACCCTAAAATTAAGCTAGAGTTTAGTATCCGAGCGAAGTGTAAAATAAGTCAGCTTTGCTTCAAACACATCATTGTAGTTTGTTGCATTCGTCCTGAGGGTTGAACAGCACCTAGAGCCCAGAAAGGACAATCTTATCTGGCTGGGGTGGAAATCGTATGGTAGCTAGCTTCAGACGTTACCGCCCTGCATAGATTTTGGAGTCTGCACAGAATAACACAAAAGACAGGGAGTACAAGTCCCTTTATAGATCAATATTTTTCAAACAATCCCTCTTCAAATATTGTGCTGTTGTTCTATTACTTCCCGCCAAAGTGCACAATGTCACATACATCCTCATTGCTCTTCATCTGCCAGATGTTTACCCAGTCATTCCACTTGTCTCAATTGCCTTGGAGAACCTTTACATCCTCCGCACCACTCACAGCCCCAGTTTTGTACTGTCAGCAGACTTGGAAAAATTGCATTTGATTCCCTCAACCAAACTTTTGATATGTTTTGTGAATATCTGGAATCTCTAATTTACACCACGAAACTTTCAATCCAACAAAAAAGCATCCATTTATTCCCGCTTACTGTTTCCTGTCAGCTTCCCCATTATGGCACCATATATTTGGCCCAATCCCATGTGTTTTACTTTACACATTGGGCTTGGGAATCTATCAAAAACCTTTCCAAAACTCCAAATGCATTGCATCTATTCCATCTCCAAAATTTATCTCCAGGTTGGTTTGTCAAATACGAATCCCAGATCATAAACCAACATTGGCTTTGTCTGTGCCCATTAAAACCGGTCGCAATAATCTCTCTAAATTAGTTTATTTGCTAATTTCATTCTACTTCTATTTCTCACCACACTCAGATTTCCCAGTATTGCTGAGAAGGTCATCTTTTTATCTTGTCATCTGTTAATCAAAACTGAAGGAGTTATGTCACACTTCTGCCATTTCCTTGTTATTTATTCTCCACTGTCTGGTTTCAGAATGTTTTCTCATGTGTTCCCTGCTGGTATCCTTTTGGAAGCAATTGCAGTTCATTCTTATAGCCTTTGTTATTATAGTCTCCAGAAAACCAACAATTCCTGCCCTATGCTGCTCAATGGTTGAACATCCACAACCATACAATCACAGAAGCATGCCCATTAGTACCACTTTCCTAAACGAGGCCCGTAGTCCTGAATATTATGACACTTCAAGCGCTCATCCAAATACTGTTTCATGGGTTGTGAGGTTACCCATGACAACTCCTCTCAGAAAGTGCATTCTAGACCCCAGCACTCTCTGGGTGAAAACAACCCTTAAATTTTCTTTAACTCTCAAACGCTTCAATTTAAAAGTGTGCTGCCTCTTTCTTGGCCCTTTTACTGAACGAACAGCTCCTTTCTTTTGACACTGTTCATACCTCTCATTCTTGTATATCTGAATGACTTTGGTTATTATTTGGTTATTAATCCAAAAATGCACGTAATTCTCTGGGTCTCTGAGTTCAACTCCTGCCAAGTGAGATGTTGGAATTTGAATTCAAAAAAAGTCTGGAATTAAAAGTTGAATGGTGAAGGTTAAACCATTGGCAATTGTCAGGAAAACCGATCTGATTCACTCATATCTTGTAGGGAAGGAAACTACCATCCTTCACTGCTCTGGCCTAAATGCGTCCCCACACACCCAATAATGTCACAGGCTCTAACTACCCTCTGGGCAATGAGGGATGGAATGACTGTTGGCTCAGCCAGTGAAGCCCACATCCTGTGATGGAACAGAGAAAAGTGTCCGAGATAATGGGAACTGCAGATGCTGGAGAATTCCAAGATAATAAAATGTGAGGCTGGATGAACACAGCAGGCCAAGCAGCATCTCAGGAGCACAAAAGCTGACGTTTCGGGCCTAGACCCCAGAGAGCCTCTCTGATGAAGGGTCTAGGCCCAAAACGTCAGCTTTTGTGCTCCTGAGATGCTGCTTGGCCTGCTGTGTTCATCCAGCCTCACATTTTATTATCTAGAGAAAAGTGTCTGGGCTGGTTCTGGGAGTGGGATAGAGAATGGGATATAACTAACCATTTCAGCTGATCTGAAAATACCTACATTTAATGTTTTCTTTCTTGTGATTGAGCCCTTCAAACCCTCACTCCATTAACATTGCAGTGTGACCATGCACACTACATCATGGTGGTGAAGACCCACTGTCCTGGCAGCACCCACAGCCTCTTCATTCAGAAGCAGGCAGCCATTCCCATTGTTTTAAGATCTTCATGTAGAAATATAGGACGGTATCTTGGATAAAGGCCACGCCCTTGATACACACTCCAAAACACTCTCATCCTCACGACTGCTCACCACCAACCAACCACATAAAAATATCCCATGTGTACTGAGAGTAATGAGGCAACTCGGACCATCAGGGAGTAGCCATCAGGATGGTAGACCAACGCTTCCAATGTCTGAAAGTTTCAGAGAGAACCCTCTGGCACACACAGTATCACTAGGTCCCATAATCTCCCTCCATTCATGTAACATATAGCCTTTTGTTCTTCCTGAAAGTCTCACAGGTTCACAATTACCAACATCATATTTCATCTGCCAAATTGTCCATTGCTTATCCACTTACATTCTCTCTACCTCATCCTGATAGCTTAATTTCCTGCTAATCTTAGCATCACTGACAAATATAGTTAGAGTACATTTTGTTGTGCTTATCTAAACCATTGATACAGGACAATACCCAAATATAATAGTTCACTTCCCGGCTGGCCCTCTCACCACCCCTGCCACTCGGATCAGGAGGCCACCGACTCACGAGGTAAGTTTTTAAATGCAGAATATTGCCTTCCTGGCTGCCCCCTGTCTCGTGCTGTCACCACTCCCTCCAAAATCGTAAATCTGGATTGTAAATTGTTGATGACCTTACACTGGTCCCTGAGGAATTCCATTAGATACAGCTTTCCAATATAAAAGTGAGTAGTTATTTCTGCTCTGTATTTAATTTTAGAACCCAGGGCTCCCTGTTCCTGTGTAGCAGCCGAGAAAGATTGCATGGCCTCCTGTTTTGTGTAGCCGGCTGTTGAGGTGTTTCTGAGCTCTGCAATACACCATTAGGGACATTTGTTGTCAGATAATGACGCTGAGGTCGTATTGTCATTGATACTGATTCTTGAGCAACTAAAAGATGAGAACAGAACATAGACTAACACTTGAGTAGAATGCTGCACTGTCAAAAATTGCAGCTGCAGCAATAAATCTAGTCTGCCCCCTCAATCGGTTTCTCAATTTTCCCCAGACATGTATTGAACAGGAGGGGAAATTTCTTGCTAGCCTGGTTGACTTTTGTCCCTTTAACAGTCCCACCAGTACAGATAATGTTAACGATTAATGATATTTTTGGCAGTGGGAGCTGTGTGGAAGAATTGCTGCAGTCCCTACACAATAAAATAAACAATTGTCATTGAGGGGTGACCTAATAGAGGTTTGTAACATTATGGTAAATCTGAGTAAAGAGTCAAGGTCTTTTCCCTAGGGTGGGGGGAATCCAAAACCAGAGGGCAAAGGGTAACATGAGAGGGGAAAGATTTAAATGCGACCTGCAGGGCAACTGGATGATGTGTGGATGGAATGAGCCGCCAGAGGAAGTGGTGGAAGGTGGTACAATTACAACATTTGAAAGGCATCAAGTTGGACATATGAATAGGAACGTTTGAGAGAGGTATGTACCAAATTGCTGGCAAAGGGGCTAGATTTATTCAGGATATCTGGACAACATGGATGAGTTGGATCAAAGGGGCCCTTTCCATTCTGTATATCTCTATGACTCTATGACTGAATATTTCTAGAAATAACAATGATTGCCTGCCTGCCACTAAATTTTATCTTGAACTTTCCCAATTCATTACAGCTAACCTGGCAATCTCGACTCATGGATTCCATGATGTTTGACAGCAACATTTAAAAATTCAATGTTAATGTCATGTAATATGCAGTATATTGTTGTCACTATTCCTCAAAAGCTCCTTCAGACCAAAGTTATTAATTAGCGTTTCTGACTGCACAACACTAAAGTCAAAATTACTTGGTCTCTGGTTTGTTTCACAACATTCTCTTCAACCTACCTCATATACACATGTGGATTTTATTTTTTCATATCGTTAGCAGTCACTTACTTCACGGAGTTTACATGCAACTTGAGATAATCCATTATTACTTCAGATTCCACAATTCTTGTGTATCTAATCTTCAAAGCATAAGTTGTACAAAATTTGTCCTTCAGTTTTGGTTCAGTTATAAAACATGTTAATGTTTGCTTCTTCTTGCTGTTTGTAAGCTCCACCCAAACTGATTCAGTGGAATCTGAGGGGGTAGCCTGTGGTGTTATTCGTGATGGACTTGGACAAGACATTCAGTGGGGGCCACCTTGATGCTGAGATGATCTGATGAAACATCCAGAAATATAGGACGAGTATCTGTAACCATTCCATTACTGCCAGTATAAGTGCCACTGTATTCTTTCTGCTCCTTCACACCCATTCTAGATCTGTTACAGCAACTAACTCCGAACAAGTTTCACACTCTATCACCAAGCGAGCCTCAAACTCTTACCACTCCCACTACTGAATGCAAAGCCTTTATTGCCTCACACTCTCTGTCACCTCAGCAACGTCCCTGCAAAAAATAAAACGCATGGAGTCAACACTGTGGACTGACTCACTCTGGACACCTCATCATTTCACCCAGCCTACACTATCTCTTACACCAGTGCCATTCTTTCACCCTCACTCACAACTGTCCCCTCCCTCATTCGAGGAGAAACAGCCTGTAATAAGACAGTAAAAGCTAAGCCATATGGTAGAGTGCCCGAAATCAATTCTCTTACCCCTCCCACCACCCACTCGCATTGTTGAGTGGACCCTGGCACAGGCTGGAGATGACCAGAACGATCCGTGTGGAGATTCTGAAAGATCAAAGCTCCACCAACTGAGATGTTTTGTTCAATTAACGGCAATTCTCACATTAAACCCACTGTCATTTCTGACATCAGTTGTCTCATCTCCAGTATAGATATCTCATTGCACAGAGATGCAGATACAAAAATACACCGAAACATTGGTAAACACCCCAATATACTAACACACACAATACATATACGGAGATAAACATAGACACACACACACACACACACACACACACACACACACACACACAGATACAATCAAGCGCAAATAGATGTAAACACACACAGAACCACACAGGCTGATTCATAGACGGATAACCATAGGCGCAAGTACACAGACACATAAACACATGCGCAAAGAGATACATGCACAGGTACAGACAGAGGTACAGAGACACCAGTATCTTTAAGACAGAAATAGATGGTTTTTCAGTAATAAGGGGATCAAGGGTTACAAGGGAAGGCAGGAGAATAATGCTGAGAAATATGTAAGACATTATTGAACAGCATATCAGATCCGATTGGCCAAATGGCCTAATTCTGCTCCTTTTTTATGTTTCCATGGTGTTACGCTATCTGATTTTCTCTTTCCAAGAGAGCAGTGAAGGCTGAGTTTGATGCATATTTGATTGGAAAGAGTCAGTGGTAATGTGAGTCAGGTTTTGAGAGCCAAATGGTTTCTGGTTATTCTAATTATTGTGTCCTTGTGTCTCAAAAGAGTTGGTGGTTTGATGTTAGGTGAACACATCTTTAACGTAACAGACCTCCATTGAAATAAGGATGTCCCTTCCTCTTTATTGTTGTGCTATCTGTAGTACCCTCATCCACAGGAAGCAGGGAAGCCTCGGTTATTGGAGATATTCATGGCTGAACTCGGCTGATAATTGCTGGACTGGACAGTCAATGCTTATTGGGAAAAAAATAGGAAAGGGACCGTCAGACACATTCAGATGGTCAGACACAATCTGATCAGCCAAAAGCAAACAACTGCTGCCCCTAACTGATGCCTTGTTCTCTCAAATCACCCCTCACGGCTGTTACAGAGTACAGGACCACTCCATTCAGCCAGCCAGGATCGTTACAAACGATCCATGTTCTCCATAGAGATCAGAAGCTGGTGGGAATCGTTAACTGATTTAGAACGAAGGTATTGTGGTTGTTGCTGGGATTGCAGGTAACGTAGCACTCACTGCAGGGTCACACACCAGCTGTACAGTAATGTGGTGAGACTTTATTCAAAGTCTTGACACCTCTCTCTCTCTCTCCCTCTCTCTCTCTCCCTCTCTCTCTATCTCTCTCTCTATATATACTTGGAGAGTGGGGGTGGGATTGGAGAAACATCCTCAGAGGCAATTAAACTATCCAAAATCATGCATCTTGAGAAAATAAAAAAAGTGAGTCATGGAATTTATCACTTTATTGGTGTCTGTTTAGAACATATAGATAGACCACAACCCTCAAGTTTCAATCTAATTATCTTTCATTTTCTCACAGTGCTACAGATTAATCTGCACTCACTCCTCATGGTACCATCATACCAGTGATTAGCCTGGTGAAGCTCCATTCTCTCTGTGGCAAGGATATAATTCCTTATAAAAGAGAGAAAATCTGTCCAAAACTCCGAAAATGCTGCCTCAGTAACACTCACAGGTTTTTCATAATAGTTTGTTATCCTTACTTATCCATCTACAAAACAGACAACAACGGGAGGACACAGTACGACCTAACATACCGGCCACACTGCCCTACATCAAGAGCATATCAGAATTGACAACAAGACTCTGAAGAGCACAAGGAACCATGGTATCCCACAAACGCAAAGCCACTCTCCGACAAGGGTTAAAGACCCTATTCCCACAACATTCAGAACAAACATGGTTTACAAAATACCAGGCAATGAATGCATCAGACAGACAGGAAGGAAACCAGCCATCAGACTATATGAACATCAGTCAGCAGCAAAACGGCACGATGAACTCTCCTTAATGTCTGTATATTCCGACAATGAAGGCTATCAATTTAATTTTGGCAAGGTAACCATAGGAGCTCAAGCCAAAAGTAGACGTGCATGATTGGTCCTAGACCCAAAACACCTGAACAAAAGCAAGTCTGCTTGGCAAGCAAGCCAACAACCTCATCCACAATCCAAGCTACAGATCTTTGCAAAAACCTATCTGTTTATTTCCTGTGGCGGGTAAGGCCATTCCTTCTCTATGCATTGTAGCTGATATAGAATGTAAAAGCTCCTTGCGTACGTATGTCAGCATTAATAAAGCCAGCACCAGAGGTGCCTGTGGAGATGACCATCACTCTCAGGGAGAGACTCACTGAGAGAGAATGCACTTGAAATAGGGAATTGCCACATGCTTGAATGGAAATGAGTTGTAGGAATATGGTAAACAGGCACCGGAAGGGATTTATTTTTACTTTTGTTCTACTTTCATGTGATGTATGCAGCCCTGGTCATGCCAGCATGTTATACCTGTCCTGAACTGAGTGGCTGGTTCAGCTGTTCCACATAACAAGAAAGAATAAAACAGTTTGCTGTGGGTGTGCAGTCACATGGAAGTCACATACCCAGGGAAGGGTGATGCATTACATTCTCCAAAGGTCATTTGCTTGGGTTTTTTTTAAAACAACAAGGATCATGGTTTCACTGAAATGTCGCCAACTTCCTTTATGAAATACCAACAGGCTTTTATTCTGTGCCTCTAGATTATGAGTCAATGACTTGAGCACAAGGCACTGTCTTCCCGTCTGATAGATTCTGTGCCAAGAACAAGTTAAACATCTCAGGCGTCATTATTTTGCAACAGAAACATAGTTAGAAGGGACTTGAAGTTGTATCCGGATTTAATAAAGGCACAAATGATGGCTTTTTACAAAGTTGCACTGAGGCTGAGGAAGACACTGCGAAAACATCATGGCGGTAATGGGGAAGATCGGTGAGTGGCGAGGATATGAAGACGCAAATCTGTGCAGGGAACAAAAAAGGGTCATGGAATTTGAGAACAATCCAGTCCCTCCTCACATATTGGTGAGTAACCTTTAAATAGTAACCAGCTGGCTATAATTTGTAAAGAGTGGAACTTTTGATTGGAACGGAAAATGTTGAATTCCACCTTTCCAAAATTTATACATCATGAGCCGCAAGTCAGTTCAAACTGGTTTAAGAGATAAAGCGACTTACCGGGAACACCAACTATAGCAAGGATTGGATAGTAACCAGCTTGAATAACCATCAGTACATCATAAATCCGCAATGCTAATGATATCCAAGGCTGAGAAAGCCAGTAAAGACCATCGGATAAACTCCTGTCCATTGTTGGAATATTGCAGCCTATTGTTCTCAGGCTCCAGTCTCCACTCTGCCTCTCCCTGGAGCTGCTGATTCCTGTGGGTGCTGTAGGCGATGTTCCTGTGCATGCAGTGGGATAACACATTGAAAGGAGTCCCTTATTCATAGAACAGGCAAACCCTCCAGTGACACGTTTAGGATCCACAGAGACTGACAATAATCGCAAACACTGAACAAACAGCTTCAATTAACCCTTTTCATGACTTATTCAAATTCAAAATAACACTTAACTTTTAGACATTTTGGATGGGCCGTGTGAGCATAACTGAGAGGAGGAATGTTAGAGATAGTCAACCAATTGTGCTTCATCATTCAACCTGCTTTGGATATGGGATTAATGCCAAAGGATTGTTGGAACATAAACATGCTTATCTGTTCATAAATGGTTACATCCATCCTGTAAAGACTGATCAGTCATGACACTATCAGTAAAACTTTTATTGTCCATAATGTAGGGCCGAATGGCCTACTCCGGCACCTATTGTCTATTGTCTGTTAGGATACTGATTGTGGATGATCAGCCATGATCATAATGAATGGTGGTGCTGGCTCGAAGGGCCGAATGGCCTACTCCTGCACCTATTGAATATTGTCTAATCTGAGGGGAAAATGTGCATAAAATAACAGACAAATGGTGTGGATATGTTAACAGAGAACTATACCTGACAAACACAATTCAGGTTGTTGTTCCAGAATCAGAGAGTGAAGATGAGAGTTGTGCCATAGATGTTATCGATGTCAAGGGACTGCATGTGAATTCTAATAAATGATACTTACTCAAAGTGTGATTTTTTTTCTATTTATTTGTGGGATGTGAGCCTTGCTGGCTGGCCAGCATTTCTTGCCCATCCCTAGTTGCCCTTGAGAAGGTGGTGGGGAGCTGCCTTCTTGAATCGTTGCATTCCTCCTGCTGTGGGTTGACCAAAATGATTGTGAATTTGGAGAATATACAGAATACAGAGAATCGGAGGACACAGCTGTTGAGATTCGAAGAAAGGACAATGATATTTGTTCCGTCCCGGTCTATCTCCCCTCATTCTGGCTTCTGATTTATTGAACTTCCACCTCTTCTAGCACCCCTTTCATTCTCATTCTGTCTGTTGCTCCCCTTTCTCTTCTCACTCAGTTTATCGCCCTTCACTTTCTTTCTCTCTGTTTATCTCTCTTTCAGTCCACCTTCACACACACTCTCTGACTCCAAATTGTGCAGTTGAACAGCTCATGGACCGCAATGGGCTGAATGGCCTCTAACTGTGCTGTAATAATTCTGAGGTTCTCTGAACTACAATAAAAACTTTAGATGGCTGGAGAGAAAAGTTGGTTGAATGGTGGACACGGTGTACAATCAGCCGTTATCTCTTCCTGTTCTTCTCTTCTGCAGCTGCCTCAAAATGTCTGTTCAAATAGATTAAATGTAATTTAAGTCGGGTGGAGGATATTCACCGGAGAACATTTCAATCAGGACTTAATGAAGAATGGGATTACAGTATAATATAAATAATAAAACAAGACCAGAGCAGCACAAGAAATGAGAACAGAATAGAACTTATCATTGCAAGTTATTACAAGTTCAATACCTTGATGTGACAAATTGCCTGATTTGAACACAAACAGAAAAAAAAAGTGTTTCTTATTCTGAACACTATGAAAGAAAAGATTCAATATCTTCAGTTTAGACTTTCCTATAATTAGACAGGTTTCAAATATTGCATAATTTATTCTTGCTGAAGGCTGTGATAAATGTCACCGATGGTGTTGAATACAATGGCACTGGCACCACAGGATTGATCCTTTGAAAAAAAAGACTGGAAATGACAATCTTCGTACAGACAATGTGCTGCTGGCAAATGGGACTCACTGATGGCAGCGTGCATTCAACACATTATCGGACTGCTGGCCGACACTGAATCTTCCCACTATCTGTATCATAGGGCTTAGCATTGACCAGAATGTGAGATCGAATTGAAATGAATATGCAAGTGTACAAGAGCAGGTCAGAAGCTGACAATTCGACAGTGAATAATAGATGGAATGCTCATTAAGACATGAGAGAAAGCAATATATTTCGGACAACCAGCCCATCGAATCACCTCCAACATTCAATCATTGCTGATATGTTTGTAATCCCGATTATCCTGCTTGCTCCCTTAACACGTGTTCTGCTTTTAATCAAGAACCGAATTATCTCTGCCTTAAATAATGTGGCCTGCACAACCTTCTGGGGCAAATGTTCCATACATTGACCAACGTCTAGCTGAGGAATTTCCTCCCAATCTCAGCTCTAAACTGTCATCCCTTCAATCTGAGGCTGTGTCCTGGGACCATGGTCTATCTGACTAGTGGTAATATGTTCTACATGTTCACTGTATCCCAACCTCGTGGTATTCTACCAGTTTCAATCAGACCCCTCCCCTTATCTATCTAAATTCCACTGGGTACAAACACTGAGTCCTCAACTGTTCCTCATATGACATGCTGTAACTCCCAGGACCATTTTGGACCTCATCCAATATCAGCACATCCTTCCATAGATACAGTGCCCAAAACAGCTCACAATATTCCAGATGCAGATGACCAGAGCCTTTATAAAGCCTCAGCAGTCCGTCTCTGCTCTTGCATTCTAGCCTTGTTGAAATGAATGCAAACATTGCATTTACTTTTCCCACCACAAACTGAACCTGCAGATGAAACATATGAGAGGACGAGGACTCCAAAATACCTTTGATTTCACAAAATCTTTCAGAATGTAGTGTATGCATATAATTCTGCGTACCAAAATGCATAAATCTCACATATTCCCACGTGGTGTTCCATCTGCCATTTGTGTGCCCACTGTCCGAGCCTGTCTAAGTCTTTCTGCAGCCTCCCCACTTCCTCAACATCACCTGTCCGCCCAACTCTCATTGTATCATCTGCAAACGTATCAGAAATGCCGTCAGGTCTTTCTTTCAAGTTGTTCATGTATACGGCAGCTCATAACTCCCTAAGGACTGTCCACCATCCACAAGGTACAACACTCAGGGTGCTTGGTGCCATTCAGGTTCAAGCAGTGGCTTGCTTGGAATCACATCTGCAAAATATTCACTTTCTGCATCAGCGGCACTCAGTAGGAGCACATGCTGCCCACATTTTGTTGTGAATTTACCCCATTAAGGTGATGCAGAAATTGATGGACCGTGGCCCTGGTCTATTGATGTCTCTCTGTCTCAACACAAACTGTGTGGTGCTCACACCAACCAGTATTGCCATGTGTTGATGATGACTGAGAGATGTCTCTTATGAATGACTATGTGACTGTCACTAATTGGGGGCTGATGCCTGCCCCAACAGCCCTGGATGTGCCTGTGTCCACTGTCACACTGCAGATGTCAGATCTGTCTTCTGAGAGTCAACCCAAGGAAAGCACGGGGTTCTTACTATGCCCCCAGCCGAGCACTCAGATCCTGTGCAGACTAACAGATGCAAGGTATTCACCAACATCTTCAATGTCTCCCTCCTACAAGACAAAGTCTCCACCTGCTTCAAAAAGACCACCACATGTCCCCTCTCTATTAGGGAGGGAGGGAGACTGGAGAAACTGACTCCTCACCATTACCTCATTGCCTAACCTCTCAGAAACTAAAACCTGGGGGTAGTCAGAAAGTATTTGCCCTTTAATTCCAGTTGAAACCCTTCATATTCTCTAGGTTTGAAATCAGGGGACAGTGGCGACAATTGGGAAGATTTTGGAAGTCAGTCAGTAATGGGATCTCATTTGTCTCTGTTTATTTTTCTTTCAAATCATCTTAACTTTGATTCAATCGATTTCTATCTCTCTCCTTCACTCTTCATGGGGGCTTTCTGAGATACGGAAGCTTGGACACAGGGAGAGGAAGACACCCAGTGTCTGAGAGTAGGGAGCTCATAACTCTTCTGTCCTACCTTCGAACAGAAACAATGCTGCAGATATGAGGCAATATGAGACACGTTCATATGCTCTCTTCTCTGGTTTTGATATCGGGGCAATGCTGGTTGGGTTGAGAAGGTGTATGGGAGGTGGGGGTGAGATGGGAAGTGCAGGAGATATTGTTTGGTTTTGCAAGTAATTCTCTTTATTTGTTCACTGTGAGGGTTAAGTAAATAAATTATTACTTGCTACATATAAAGTTGATATCAGTCATTTGATTTCATTTAATCTCTGTTTTTAAAACATCATACATGGGAGGTGAGCTTTTCTGTGTGACTCATATTTAGTCATTAGAGGGGAATCCCTACTCCCTCCATAATGATCTGGGGCTTCTGTTTTGGTTTAAATAACAAAGCGATGCCTTTATTCCCTCTCTAACAGATTGGGGGCTCAAGTCTGGAATATGGCCAGTTCATGCACAGGATTTGAATTGATATGGACGCATTTGGACAGAATTAAAGAGAGTGGGAGATTTGTGTGCAAGATCATGAAATAGAACTTAGGTGAGAAAAATCTGTTTAATTTTGGTTACTTGTTGGGGGTAAAATTAAATGTGAGGGAAATGTCTCTGAACATTTCGAAAGAGAATCTGGGGTTTGGAGATGCTTCCCAAATTTGCCCAAAAAGTTTAGAAAGACAGAGGAAGTATATATATTTTCGAATTAGCATGCAGGCGAAAATTGGCTTCAAGGGAATCGGGTCAGAGGAAGGCTGAAATTGTAATGGAGCTGGTCAAGCAGTTAGGTAATCAGAGAAACAGGCAAGTTCAGATGAATGAGAAGAAAATGCAAATAAGATAACTGGAGTTAGAGAATGAGAGGGAAGAGAGAGGGTTTGAATTATGGTTGAAGGCAGAAGAGAAAGAAAGGGAAAGAAGAGCCATGTTGGGATATAAAGAAAGGCAAAGGCAGCTCGAGTTGGATAAGATGAAGTTGGAACTTAAAACAAAATAATTTCAAATGGCAGAAGGAGAAGTACAAGCTAGAAGTGAGGATGAGCAAACTCATCAAACCAACAGCCGAATAAGGATATATACAAATATATCCAAACATTGTAGAAATTCGATGAAAAGAATACAGAAGCTTTTTTTTTTACCATTTCCTTTCAGAAACTGGCCAGGAACTCTGTGGGTAATGTTACTTTCGACCACATTGGTAGGCAGGGTGAGTGAGGTGTTTGCAGCTCTGTCAGATGTGGCGTCAAGAGCTTATGGAGATGTCAAACAGGTTATTGTGAGTGCCTACAAATTGGGACCAGAAGCACATTGACAACAGTTGAGAAATACAAGGAAGGAACCAGGTCAGTTCTATGTCAAAACTGAAAGAATTAAACAGGATAACTTTGATTGATGGATGAGAGTATTAAAGACAGAAAAGGCTTATGAGGTTCATCAAGAGATTATTCTGTTGGAGAAGTTTAAAAACTCTTTTCCAGAAGTGGTAAGAACTCATGTTGAGGAACTGAAAGTTCAATCACCGAGAAGAGCTGCTGAGGTGGTGGATGAATACATATTCATGCATGAATCGAAATCTAGCATCCGTCAGCAATTTCATTCCATGAGGGATGTGAATCGAGGAAAAAAACAGGCGATTCTTCAATGAAAAAAAAACAACGTGGATTACACAGTGACCGGTTTACCATTGGTGAAAAAATAAACCCATGCGGGTGTAAAGGAGGCAGGAGCTACCAGGTGTTTACACTGTAATGGAGAGGGAGACATAAACATACAGTGCCAGTGTCTTTAAAAAGGCACCGGCAAAAGATGTTTTCACTGTCATATGGTGGGACACACATAGCCACAGTGCTGGTAGTTGAAGAAAGGCACTGGTGAAAAAGGATGCGGTAAATGATGCTAAGCCAGTGCGATTAGTGGAGACAGCGAAGGAATTCCCAAAAGATTCCCAACAAGGTGCAGGAGAGTGCACAGCCGAGCCACAGAGTGGATAGGAAGACGGTGCCTGACCTCTATAAAGGTTTCACCTCTGTGGATAAGGTTAACTCAGGAAGAAAAGGGGGAGGGGGTAAAGAAGTAAAAACATTGAGAGATATGGCAGTTTATCAGTCTCTAACAGTAAGAGATGAAAGTATTTGCACTCCTTCTGAAATGTTACCTGTGACAGTGGTAATCTGTGGAATAGATGGAGAGAGATGTATCGTTCCACTGTGTAAGATCAGGTTGGAAAGTCCTATCAAGACTGGGGAAGTGGCAGTGGGAGCCATTGAAAGAGCATCAATTCCAGGAATACAGTTGGTTATTGGAAACGGCCGAGCAGGATCAAAGGCAGGAGGCATACCCTTGTCGTGGAGAAGCCAAAGGTATACCGGGGCCAGCGGAGGTATAAGAAAAATAGCCTGGAATTTTTCTGGAATGTATGGTAACAAGATCCCACAGCCATAAGTTACAGCAAGAGGGGAAAAAAAAGTAAAAACAAAAAAGAAAGTCAAAGTTCCAGGTAGCTGCCGTGTTTGATGAAATGGTAAAGGAAACATCTGAACAGGGAGCGGATCAGGCAGAGGTGCTTAGTTCTGATGATTCCTGGAGTTACATCAAAAAAGATGAAACAATAAAATATTTATATCATGAGACTTACTCGGAAAAGGAATTAAAACATATTCCAAATGGTTATTATCTTGAAGTTAGAATCTGAAGGCAAAAATGGAGTCCACAACAGGTTCGTGCAGAAGAGAAATTGCCGGAAATGCACCAAATATTGTTGCTGGTAGCATACAGACAGGAAGTAATGTGGCTAGCACATGATTTACTGACAGGAAGTCATTTGGGAGTGAGGGAGAGTGAGGTTAAAATACAAAAGCAATTCTGTTGTCTGATTTAAATAAAGATGTGGTTGAATTTTGTCATTCCTGTCATACATGCCAAATGGTAGGAAAGCCACAGGCAGGAATAAAATCAGCGCCTTTGGAATGGACACTGAGGAAAAGGTATTAGTCACTGACACTCAGAACGAGGCACATCAAAATACAAATTATCTGCTTCTGATGTGCCACAACTTAATCTAAATGGTAAGGAACTCCTTAGGAAATGGGATAGGACAGTGAGCTATCTGCCTGAAGAACAGGGAACTGAATCGAAAGACTCATTGCAGCAATATGAGAACATATACAGGAATAGAATGGGGAAGAGTAACTCTATCCTGCATGAAGATGCTGTGGGTAATGCTGTTTGGAAAAAAAAAACTCCTACAGGCTTAGTCTTCTCGAAGCCACACAGATGCAGAAAGAATTGGAAGTGATGCTGCAAAAAGACTTCACTGAGCCAAGACAAAGCGAATGGAGTTCACTGATCCTTTTGGTTGCCATACTACATGGTACTCAACACTTCTGCATGGATTATTGGAAGGTAAATGCCAGAACCAAATTGGATTCATACCCAATTCTAAGGCTGGAGGACTGTGTGGGAAAAAAGGTGGAGAAGCCACTTACCTCACCAAGTTGGACTTACTTTGTGGTTACTGGCAATTACTTTTGTCAGAGACAACAAGAGAAATTTGTGTGTTTGTAACCTCAATTAAATGTGATACCTTTTGTTGTGATGAATGCGCCAGGCACATTCCAAAGACTTATGAACAGCGTTGTGGCAGGTTTGCCTGATTTTTCTGTTGAGAGAGGTGACTTTTTGATCTTTAGCCATTCATTGAAATATCACATGAGACTTTTGGCAAAGCTTTTTGAAAGACTGTGGGTGGAAAAACTGGTTATGAATTCAGCAAGAGATAATGGGAACTGCAGATGCTGGAGAATTCCAAGATAATAAAATGTGAGGCTGGATGAACACAGCAGGCCAAGCAGCATCTCAGGAGCACAAAAGCTGACGTTTCGGGCCTAGACCCTTCATTAGAGATGGGGATGGGGAGAGGGAACTGGAATAAATAGGGAGAAAGGGGGAGGCGGACCGAAGATGGAGAGTAAAGAAGATAGGTGGAGAGAGTGTAGGTGGGGAGGTAGGGAGGGGATAGGTCAGTCCAGGGAAGACGGACAGGTCAAGGAGGTGGGATGAGGTTAGTAGGTAGCTGGGGGTGCGGCTTGGGGTGGGAGGAAGGGATGGGTGAGAGGAAGAACCAGTTAGGGAGGCAGAGACAGGTTGGACTGGTTTTGGGATGCAGTGGGTGGGGGGGAAGAGCTGGGCTGGTTGTGTGGTGCAGTGGGGGGAGGGGACGAACTGGGCTGGTTTAGGGATGCAGTAGGGGAAGGGGAGATTTTGAAACTGGTGAAGTCCACATTGATACCACATGGCTGCAGGGTTCCCAGGCGGAATATGAGTTGCTGTTCCTGCAACCTTCGGGTGGCATCATTGTGGCAGTGCAGGAGGCCCATGATGGACATGTCATCTAGAGAATGGGAGGGGGAGTGGAAATGGTTTGCGACTGGGAGGTGTAGTTGTTTGTTGCGAACTGAGCGGAGGTATTCTGCAAAGCGGTCCCCAAGCCTCCGCTTGGTTTCCCCAATGTAGAGGAAGCCGCACCGGGTATTTTGGATGCAGTATACCACATTGGCAGATGTGCAGGTGAACCTCTGCTTAATGTGGAATGTCATCTTGGGGCCTGGGATGGGTGTGAGGGAGGAGGTGAGGGGGCAAGTGTAGCATTTCCTGCGGTTGCAGGGGAAGGTGCCGGGTGTGGTGGGGTTGGAGGGCAGTGTGGAGCGAACAAGGGAGTCACGGAGAGAGTGGTCTCTCCGGACAGCAGACAGGGGAGGGGATGGAAAAATGTCTTGGGTGGTGGGGTCGGATTGTAGATGGTGGAAGTGTCGGAGGATAATGCATTGTATCCGGAAGTTGGTAGGGTGGTGTGTGAGAACGAGGGGGATCCTCTTTGGGCGGTTGTGGCGGGGGCGGGGTGTGAGGGATGTGTTGCGGGAAATACGGGAGACGTGGTCAAGGTCGTTCTTGATCACTGTCGGGGGAAAGTTGCGTTCCTTAAAGAACTTGGACATCTGGGATGAGCGGGAGTGGAATGTCTTATCGTGGGAGCAGATGCGGCGGAGGCGGAGGACGTTCTCACACACCACCCTACCAACCTCCGGATACAACGCATTATCCTCCGACACTTCCGCCATTTACAATCCGACCCCACCACCCAAGACATTTTTCCATCCCCTCCCCTGTCTGCTTTCCGGAGAGACCACTCTCTCCGTGACTCCCTTGTTCGCTCCACACTGCCCTCCAACCCCACCACACCCGGCACCTTCCCCTGCAACCGCAGGAAATGCTGCACCTGTCCCCACACCTCCTCCCTCACACCCATCCCAGGCCCCAAGATGACATTCCACATTAAGCAGAGGCTCACCTGCACATTTGCCAATGTGGTATACTGCATCCACTGTACCCGGTGCGGCTTCCTCTACATTGGGGAAACCAAGCGGAGGCTTGGGGACCGCTTTGCAGAACACCTCCGCTCGGTTCGCAATAAACAACTGCACCTCCCAGTCGCAAACCATTTCCACTCCCCCTTCCATTCTCTAGTTGACATGTCCATCATGGGCCTCCTGCACTGCCACAATGATGCCACCCGAAGGTTGCAGGAACAGCAACTCATATTCCGCCTGGGAACCCTGCAGCCATATGGTATCAATGTGGACTTCACCAGTTTCAAAATCTCCTCTTCCCCTACTGCATCCCGAAACCAGCCCAGTTCGTCCCCTCCCCCCACTGCACCACACAACCAGCCCAGCTCTTCCCCCCCACCCACTGCTTCCCAAAACCTGTCCAACCTGTCTCTGCCTCCCTAACCGGTTCTTCCTCTCACCCATCCCTTCCTCCCACCCCAAGCCGCACCCCCAGCTACCTACTAACCTCATCCCACCTCCTTGACCTGTCCGTCTTCCCTGGACTGACCTATCCCCTCCCTACCTCCCCACCTACACTCTCTCCACGTATCTTCTTTACTCTCCATCTTCGGTCCGCCTCCCCCTCTCTCCCTATTTATTCCAGTTCCCTCTCCCCATCCCCCTCTCTGATGAAGGGTCTAGGCCCGAAACGTCAGCTTTTGTGCTCCTGAGATGCTGCTTGGCCTGCTGTGTTCATCCAGCCTCACATTTTATTATCTATAATTTCAGCAAATTCTGTCTTCATGAAGGCCGAAGTGATGTCCTTGTGACACAATATCAGATGTGAAAGGCTGAGTCTGCAGAATGTGTAAATGAAGGCCATTGAGGAATTTTAAAGATCGTCCTCGAAGAAAGAGGTGCTTCAAATTTTTGACCCTGACCGGTTTCTACTGGAATTTCGTACCAAACATTAGTAGCATGGTGGTGCTGCTGATGGTTTTACTGAAGAAGAATATGAAGTTTCGGTGGACAGAACAATACCAGGAGGCATTTGAGAACTTAAAAGCCATCTTCAAGACAGCACCAGTTTTAGCAATGCCAAATTTCTGAAAAAAAATAACCTTTTTAACATCGCTATCAACGCCAGTGCTGTAGAGGTTGGAGCTGTGTTAATGCAGTAGGATGATGGTGGAATTAAAAGGCCAGTTGGATATTTTTCAAAAAAACTCAACATCCACCAGATAAAATATTCCACCATTGAAAGAGAGTTATTGAGTTTGGTACTGGCCTAACAACATTTTCATGTTTATGCTACAAACAATGCATCAGAGACGGTTCTGTATACGGATCCAACAGTCCCACCTTTTTGAAAAGACTGAAGGGCAAGAATATAAGTCTATTTCATTGGGGTTTGACTTTACAGGCTTTTAATTTGCAGATTGTACATGCTGTGTGTCATAGAAGTATTATTTCAGATGCGTTATTGTGAGTTAAAAAGAAAATGTATAGATAAGATGGCTCAATATTATATATAATAGATATACATACATATATACATAAGAGAATTAGTAGTAACATTCGATTAATGTCCTATGTATCTCATGATAATGGTATGATTTTTTATTAATGAAGCCATCTATTCAGAATGATGTTTTCTTTTTTTCTTACGAGGGAGGTGTTATGATGTTGTTGAGAGGAGTTGTGAAGTGGAAGGCGGGAAGCTCAAATTTGTTTGTAAAAAATGGTAAGGGAGAAGAATGCAGTTCCTTTAATGGGTAATGTGCTTATCGAAGCTTGGAGAATTATACTGAAAAATGTGTCTGTGCGTAGCTGAAGATGTACAGCCAATTCTGAAATTGAAATATGTATCATTTGGTTGTGTTATTGTTGGTCTTGGGCTTGTTTTGATGTTTTGGCAATGAGCTAGAATCGGCCAATTGATTTAAACAAGGACTTAGTGATCAAAAGCCAGATGAATTTAAAACTGATGGTTTTGACAATCTCAGACCAATGTTGTTTTAAGAAAATTGAAATAATATTTAAGGTATACAAGACGAGCGTATTTTTTTGAAAATCAGGATAAGAGTGAAGCACCAATGAGAAATAAGCATCTAGCTCTCACATGAAATCACTAAACACTCTCGGAAAACAGCAACAGTCAATAAAATGTGCACTGGCACTACGAGCTAAGAATACTCACAGAAGGCTTCAAAGAGATAACGTTCCTGACAGCTGGGTCAGTGGAAGAAAAGTGCTTATGACTTGACGATAGCAAAACAAAGGCTTGCAGACTTCCAGAGACGACATTCTAAGTTATTTTCTTTTACTTGGGTTTATATAATTGAGAATTGTTATTGGAACAGTATACCAGTACAATTTAGTTCAATCTGGAAAGACTCTGTAGTAAAGGGGAGGTTTTATCGTTTGTTAAGAGTTGTGTTAATTTGTTCACGGTTGTGATTAAATAAATAAATTGTTACTTTTTACTTGTAAAGTGAATATCAGGGATTTTCCTTCATTTAATCTCCCCTTGTCCGTCAGTTTGGGGGCCCAAGTTCAAGATCTGCTCTGTTTGTGTATGGGATATGAACAGATCTGAATGGACTTTTACAAATTTAAGTAGATTTGGTGATGAGTATCCTTGATCAGTTGAGACAAATCTGTTTAATTTCGATTACTTATCATTGGTTAAGTCAAAAGGGAGGGAAATGGCTCTTATCATTGAAATTTTGTGATTTGAAGATGCTTCCCAAATTTGCCAAAAAATGTTTGCATAAACAGAGGAAGGATACAGTTTTAGAATCAGCCAACAGTTTAGAATTGTGTTTCCAGGAGCAAGAGGAAAGCTGAAATTGTAACGGGGTTAGTCAAACATTTGCGGATCCCAGAGAAATGGAAAATTGGAGGGGAGCTAGAAAAAAAATGCAAATAAGCTGGAGTTAGACAATAAAAGGTAATTGAAAAAGTCCGAACTACATTTACAAGCACAGCAAAAACAAAATCAAAGAGAGAGAAGAGAGGGAAAGACGAAGAGGGATAGAAGAGTGGGAAAAAGAACGCAGGGAGAAGAGGGGGGAAAGCAAGAGACAGAAATGGAAAAAAAAGAGAGAAGAAAGGGAAAAATGATTGAATTCAAAAAGATAAAGTGTTAACTAGAAGCAAAAAGACT